>NW_015090800.1:6615864-6719520 GCF_001431845.1 Calidris pugnax | reverse complement strand
CTAGACATGGCTCTTCAGGGCATGCTCTAGTGCCCAAGGTTATTGGTTTATGGCGAGGTGTTGAGTGTGGGGTTTAGTTGGTGGGTGTGGGGTTTAGTTGGTGGGTGTTTGGTGTGGTGTGTTTTGTATTTGTTTGGTGTGGTGTTTCTCTTTCTTAATTTTTTTTTTTTTTTTTTTTTTTGGTGGTGGTGTGTGGGAGTTTTTTGCTAGTCCTGGGTGAGAGATACCTGGCTGGTGTGGGAGCTCTGTCCCCACTCCAGGTGGGGAGGGCTGGGGAGGATCTGGTCCCTCATCGCTCTTGCCTCCTGTGCAGCAGGGCGAAGGGGACCGTGTTGTGCAGAGCACGTTTCCTCTCGTGTTTCTCCTTTCCCTTTTGCCTAGTCATCTTCTAGCAACATCTTACCTGCTATGTTCATACTAATAATGCATCTCATTCTCTCCCTGAAAAAAGTGTTTGAAAATAGCCGTTTTTTAAAAGAGGGAGAACCAGTAACAGAAACTAGATTTGCTAGAAAGACTGGTATTTTTTCCTAAACAAGCTACTGCTTTTTCAGAGTCTCTTTATTAGTCTCTGGATCTTCAAAAGTGACTTTCCCAAATACAGTGTTACTGGGGGCCTATTATTCATGCTTAATCAGATGCAGTGTGTTCTGCTGATGGCCAGTGGCTTCAGGCTGCTACCCTGAAATTGCCACCTCTTGCCATTTCCAATGCAAGAGGATATTCTTTTTAATTCAAGGTATTTGACAAGTTTGAGCACCCTCCCTGTGGCAGCGCAGATGGCAACTAAAGGGATGCTGGAACGATTTCACTCCTGCCTTGGTGATGACAAACTGGGTTTCAGGAGAGAGCAGTGAGACTGACTCTGCAAATCTGTTTGAACAGATCCCCAGTCTCTGACAAACATGGAAGGGATTTGATGCTCCCTGTGATGGCTAGTGCTGCGGTCTGAGGTCCTACCTGCTTACCCATGCTCTCTTGCTTGATCGTTATGTCCAGCGCTCCCCTCCTGTCTAGTTTCTGATTTCTAATGCTGTTATGGAGCTTGCACATTTAATGTTAAATCAATCTCTTAGTTTTGTGGGGGTTTGGTTTTCTCTCTTGTTTTCTACCCCCTTGTACAAAACTTCAAATGTCATGGATGGCTTCTAGAAAGAGATTTTTGCATTTGGTGACCTCTTTGAAGTTGTGAGAAGATGGGAGAGGAAACACAGGTGGCATTTTTAAGACAGGAAAAGGTCTACCTTATAGACCAGAGAGAACCTTGATGTTCTAGATAGAGGCTGTAAGGAAGCGCTAGATGAAACAAGGCTGAAATCCTGTTGAGCTGGTCTGCATGATGTCCCAGAGGGAAACCCTCTTTTTCATGGTGCAGGTTACCCTGCAGCAACTCCAGAGCTGGTCCTGGAGGAGCTGAAGCAGCCTGCAGTACATTGCAGCCTCCTCTGCCTCTTGTGAGAAGCACAGAGCTGCTCTGGTTGTTGGGGAATTAATTATTCATCTTCAAGGAGAAGGGCTCTTCAGGAAAATTCAACCTGCTGCAGCTCCTTTCTCCACCTTAAGGAACATGTGTGGGTTTCAAGTTTTGTGTACAGCTTGCAGAGACCAGGGCTTTAAAGAAAGGCACAGCTTGGACCTGAAATGTCCAAAGGTCCAGCAACTTCCAAATTTGTGATCTAACTTGGGAGTTTTGCTTTCTGAATAATGCTGGGGAAAAAAGGTGTGGTCAAAAACTTTTCTTCTGCTTAAAATCATGTAATATAAGTAATAAAAAAATAGACACACATGCATATTTGTGCTTCTTGCTGTAGTGCATGACTGTTGTATTGCCCAGCTTTGTGAACACTTTGTGGAATAGATGGGCTGGTGCTTAGAAGTTCATTTTGTAGATGTGCAGCTCATTTTTTCAGTTTTTTGAGACATTGAGCATTTTGTTGGACTTTGTATTCCCTTGTTCTGGGTAGTAGTGCCAGCGTGTGCAGTCCTCATTCCTCCTCCTATTCCTCATCACCTCCTATTTCCCACTCTCCTACAGCTTTTGTACAGATGTGATGAACTGGATGGGAAGACGAATCCAGCTGGGGGGTGGAAAGCAGCACTTCACCTTCTCTTCATCCCTCCATCCCTCCCCAAGGTGTCCTTCAGGTGGCTCAGCTCACCTGGGGCACTTCTCCACTGGAAACACCTGAGCTGGTGAACCAAACCCCTGGGTTTTGGGAGTAAAGAGAGATGAGAGGAGGAGCTGGTGGTGTCTGAGGCATCGCTGCTGCTGCTGGGTGTCTGTCGCCTTGAGAAGCACCTGACCCGTGGGCTGCCAGCCAGCGGCTCGCCAAAGTCCATGCAGCAGATGAATGGCAACGACCAAGCTACAACCTGGGAATTGTGTGGGGCTGAGGTGACACAAGCTTGATGTCAAGAAATAAATCATTGCAGCTTTTTTTCCTGTTGTAGCCACTGAGGTTAAAGCTGCAGAGGAATTTAGGTTGTTTTCTCCCCCCTCTTTTTCTGCTAATTGCAGGTGTAGATTGTCCTTAGAAGCCACTGCAGAAAGTCTTCTGTTGGGTTTCTGCAAAGTTTTTTGTCATTTTGTGTTTGGAATACACTCCTACTGTAATGGAATACACTCCTACTGTAACTTGCTTACTGAACTGATTCCATAGGATGTGATCTTTAGAGAGAGAGCACAATTTCCAAACTATTAAGTAAAAGAAAGGTTAGGGAAACGGAAAAACTGACCTCCTGTCAGAACAGAACACTTATTGAAGTAAGTGCTTTTGCTTCTACAGGTTGATACAAGGCTGTGATTAAGTGCATTTTCAAAGCAAAAACTAAAAAGGCTTAGGAAACATAACTTTAGACAATGTTGATTGCATGACTTCTTTGGCGTGCCCTGACAGTTCAGGGAGATGAAGCAGTGTTGTCGTTTGCATAAGAAAGTACAAACCTCTGTCAGAAAGTCCACCTGGGTGAGTGTTGCAGACTGATGTGGGTCTGTGTGTTATCATTTGGGTAGGGCGACCACACTTTGATCTGAACCAGAGAAGAAGCTGTAGCTCTATGGGGCTCAGGTTTTGTTGCCATTAAGTCAGCTGCTCAAGATCTACCCCTGTGGGAAGCATCAAAATCCATCGTCTCTTTAGACATGGAAGAAACGATGGAGAGGTGGGAAGGTGGTGTGGGATTGGGCCGTTGCAGGGTTGTTAAAAGTGCATCCTCTTCCCTCACTGGAAAGTGTTACTGACCTGAATAAAAGGGGGCTCAGCGCTAACCTGCAGCCTGAACCAGCTGTGTTGGAAAGCACCAGTATGAAAAAGGGAGAGGAAAAGGTGAGGGAGATACATAGATAAATACACCAAAGAGTTCAGATCTCTGGGAGAGGTGGCAAAAGGATGTTTCTTTGGGAAAGGGTTAACCAAAAGCACCATCAAAACTGGTACTGCACTAGTTTTATAGTTGATTTAAAATACCTGTTTCCTCAGGTTGTTTATAAATTGATGCTCTGATGACACAAAATACAGATTCAGGTTGAAGTTTCAGTATTTCTGTATTAAAATGGTAGAAACAGGGAAAAAAACCTTGCTGAATTCAAAGCCCAGGATGGACTCCTACTTTAACAAGCAGCCTTCTTCAGAGGTAGGAGGAGTGTATTTTTGAAGCTTTGTTGTTTTGGCTTATAAATAAGCTTTGCTAGAAGTTTGAATGTTTTGCAATTCTTTCATGACCTTTAAATTTGCAGCTGTAGGATGTATGTGAGTGCTCAGATCCCTTTAATCTGGCGTACATGCATACTCTTTTAGATTTCAAAGGGGAATTCTGTTTCCCCACATGCACCGCCTGTTCTTGTGATGACTTGGAGACCAGCCCTGTTGGACTCATTCTCTGTATACACGTGGAGCCCTTGAAATATTCATTACAGTCTGTGGTAACCTAATATTAGTGAATCATCTTACAGTTCTTTACAAGAAGGTTGGGTTTTTTTCAGCCTGATAATAAAACTGCAGGTTTTCTTTAAGCAAATATCCAGTAATACTCATGCTCAGCTACCCTCTGCTTAGCTTATTGCTAAGCAAACTCACAGCTATGTAACTGCTGATATCTGCATCATTTGTTGTCACAAATATTTACAGTTTGGGTCTTTCCTCTTATGTGTGCTTCCTATGTAAGTATCCAAAACAATTTCCTTCCTTAATGTAAATATTTAATCCAGTGCACACAGACCTGTTAACCTTTGCATTGAGGACGTACCCATCAGGGATGCTCTCGGTGGATTTGCGTGTTGCAGAATAAATCACCAGAAACCTGTCAAACCCTGAAGAGATATGCAAATGCCTGTGTCTCTTTAATCTGGCATGTGTGTATCCTGTCTGATTTGAGATGGGAATTCTCATCCCGGGGGAGCAATGCAGGAACTCCTGATGCTTCTGCAGTGCTGTGAGGAATTACAAGCCAGCTGGTGTCCAGGTTTGAGGACTATTTCTGTTGTTGCTTGGGCCATTTTGTGGAGCTGGGAAGAGACGCAGGTGCAGGGGGCAGCTTTTGAACCTGTAACGGGGCATTCCTGCCAGTTTCCTCTCTTTGGGAGAGAGGGAGCAAACACACGTATGTGGTTGTGAATATATTATACGTGTCCTTTCTCTTGCAGAGAATAATGCTCTTCAGTTTGTAGGCTTCTGTATTGTAGGGAACATGAGTAGGGACTGTTGAAACCCATCCTTACTCACCGTAAACGACTCCCTCCTGTCTTGATTTGAAGCCATTACAACATCTTCCTCCATGGAAAATGACCATGCTCTTGTTTGCTCTGTCTCATACCAAGACACGATCATTTCCAGAGTTGTGTTGCTATCCCCATACATTTTGTTAAGTCTGTTTTCTTTTGAATGCACTTCTCTGTATTTATTAGCCCTCCCAGTGGTTAGTACGCTCAGAGAGACTGTAGGTACTAAAGCACATTCAGCTGTGGTGTGGTCCATGCCTAATCCAGCCCTGATCTGCTCAGTATGAAATACTCTGTTTCTAATGGACACTCAAACAGTTACTGAGGTCTCCAAAGCAGTGTGGTATGGTTTGCTCCATCACGTGAAGCATTCTGTTTAGCTCCACAAAATTCCCCCTCATGCCAAAGGAAAACGTAAATATCCTAATGTAACTCCTGTTGGTTTTGCGTGAGATATGTGCAATGGTGGGAAGGGCTCTTGTGGCTGTTTGGGGTGGCTCTAAGCAGTTTGGAATTAGCCTCTCCACAGTCAGTGACAACTCATGCTTATTTAAAAACTAGAACTGCAATTACATGCCTTCTACCTATGTATTTTTAGTATGCCAATCAACTGGGGATCAAGGCAGTAGAAGATTAGCGGATTAGTGGCAAAGAGGAAACATTTACTTAAATGCCAGGTAATTTTAGGGTTATTTAGATCTCTGTTCTCTGCTGCTTCCATCTCTACTAGCAGGGCATGAAAATAGCAGGCAAAATATGCACTTGGGGTGAAAGTGGCCTCAATTTCTTACTCTCCTTTTCATGCATCTCTCCAGCTCCTCTTTTAGAGTCCTGCTGGCTCTTTTCAACCCTGTTTCAGGCCAGGAAGCGTGACCTGTTCGCTTTTGTGGGTCTCCATGCTCTTTTTACTTTTAGGGTCTAAAAACACCCCAGAAACGTCTACTGTTTTTATGTGGGTATCTACCGCTCTGCAGAGGAATTGTTACTGGAATGGCAGTGGAAATTTGAGGGGAGAGAGGGGAAGGCACCCCTTTCATTGTTGAGCTTTGGCAAAGAAAAGACTTCCAAGGCACAAGTCTCTGCCCTGACCCCTTTTGCCTGTTTATGGGACTTTACCCGCACTCTTTAGCAGCTCTTGTTGATGACAGTGGAAGGTGTATCCTGGTGTTTAAAGCTAGGTTGTTGGGAGAGCAGGCAACCCCAAAATAAACAGGAGATTAGTTCTGATATAAGCCTTGAAGTGTTATTTTTGGGGTGTGCAAAGGTTAGGACCATACCTGCAGAATCACCTCCATTTCCAGACATCTGTGAGGATGAGTGGGACAAGGGAAGAAAGGGTCTGAGGTGCAGGGGCATTTGCAAGATGAACCTAGAGGCAATTATTTTTCTGGCCTTCTCAGTGGAGATCCACCTTTACAGAGATGCATTGGTACCTGATGCTCCCCAAGACGTTAAGGGAAGCCAAAGGATTTTGTTTCTGGGTTCCCCTTTGCAGAGATCTGAACTAGATCTAGAGGCATGGTAGAAATACTGCTGTGCTTTGAGTTTTCCATCTGGAGTCTAGTTTGGATCCAGAAATCAGTATTGGTCCATGCCTTTGGATTTGAATCATGACACTTTACTGTGGCATGGTGATTGAGTTCTGGTTTCGGCTTTCTGTATTTTCAGTAGACTTGGAAATTGGCTGCAGAATGGTAAACAGTGGTAAAGCATAAATCTGGTTTTTTTATGCTTTGTCTGGAATATAGAGCTCTGCTGCAATGGAAAAAAACTAAAGCTGTATCTAACTAGTCATGGTTTATGTAAGGTTTACTTTAGCATAGAGAATATTTTTCATGTGGCTTAGATGTGCAATTACTGTGCACTGATAACTTCTTAATGATCCCTTGTGTAAACTCACTGGCAGCAGCCTGATCTTCAAACAGTTTCTAAATGCAGGTGGTGTTGACCAAGGCATGTAGGTTCTTGCAAAGATGTGTGTAGCAGAAGAGGTATTTTAACTGAACAGTTACAAGAACTGTTCTTTCTTTCAATATGATGATATTTTTGCCTCTTAACAGTGTTCTAATGTTCTTTAGTTGCTGTTTTTTTCTGTTGAGAGCTAGTAAGAACTATGTCATCCATCGTGTTGTACAAATGTCTTGTTCCTTGGGTGGCAGTTTTGCCCACGGTGGAAGCATTTGCAGCAATATGCTGATCTCCAATTAATGTAGTACAACTGGGCTCAAGCAACTGAGAGCATTCTCCAAATTGAAATGGTTTCTCGGGTAGCTCTTAAGTGTCATCTCTAAGGACTGATATTGCTGCGTGGGCAGTGGATCCTTATCTGCCTGCATCTTCATTCCTTCTCCTTCTGGGAGCTCTGGTAACTTCAAGCCTTGCCTGCGGGTGCTTGTGACTCTTCAGTGTGGAAAGTTTCTGTCTTTTCTTTTTCTAAAAGGATTCAGTCGTTGAAAACTGGCGGAAGACTGGCTCTTGGAGACTGTCATAAGGACAATTATTTGTTGGCAACAGCTTAAACAGCAGTTTCTCAAAATCCTCTAAACAAAATCCATTTGTGCTACTTGGAGGAGCGTTTCTACTTCATGCTGATGAAAGAGCTTTCTTAACTACAAGAAGCAAAGTTCTTTCTTTGCTGGACTTTGTTCCCATCAAAACCACGTATAACTAAGTTCTCATAAAACTTAGCAGCTGCAGCCTTTGACAGACGAGCATTGTCTTGCTGTAAGCCTTTGCTTTTAAAGGGCATGCATCAAAAGTAATTCAGTATAGTGAGGAGCTAATTCTGGGTCTACCCTCTCTAAATACGCCTCTTGGATAAAACCAGTTGTCTGAAGCTTGCAGATATAGGCCGGCTCTTCAAGGAGTGTGAAGAGGCTGTCTCTGCTCAGGCTGTTTGGAGAAAAACAAAAACAAAACCAAAAAACTCTTCAGGAGCTGGGAAATAGCTTCCTTCTTGAGAGTACTGATGGACACAGAAGAGGGAGGTTTCACAGGCTGGGTTCTGCGTGGCCAAAAAAAAACCCCGCCACAAGTCTTTTGGATCCTCTTTGTGGCTTAGCACATCAAGGGACAGGTCTTGGGGACGTCAGAAAGCAAGGGATTTCTTTAAACCAGGAAAGCCTATTGCCCACTCTAATGGTGTTGAGTCCAGGGAATCAAGGCCCCAGGCTTAGGCAAGATGGGTAAAAATCAAGTTGCCAAAAAGCAAACCCCCAAATTGGGCATTGCTGGCTATCTAAGCTGTGGGACAGGCATCTTTGTGCTCTGTTTATGTCAAAGTTGATTAGTGCTGAGAATGGTCCAGGCCAAATTAAGCTTCTTTCTTTTCTTGTACTGATTTGCAAGCCGAGCATAATTAGGGTGGCAGAAGGTGTTATCAGTGAATTTATTCACACTCTGCTTTTGTGTAAAAGCAGCTTTGGTGAAACTGCTTCTAACTTCAAGTAACAAAACACCTGAAACTTGCCATCCTGATGAGCCAAGGGGGACTAATATATTGGTGTGTGATATTATGTGCATTGCAGAGTGATTTAAAGAAATTCTATCTTAATACAGCCGGGTTTAAAAGATAACGGAATGCACTGTAATGATAAAAATATACAATAAAAATAAAGCTGTTTGGTTTTGTACTAACAAAGCCCCAAAGCAAAATTTACTGAAAAATTCCCCTTTCTTTCCTGCATTCTTGCACACAAGCCTAAACAGTAATAATACAGGGATTTTTAGGATGACAAGTTCTGGTGGTTTGTGGGTTTGTGTGCTTTCTGGTTGTTTTTTTTCCCCTTTTCTCATGTCCAGAAATACCACATGTAATAAAGCAGATCTTGAGACAAGACTCCTGTACTGGTGGAGTAGAGGACAAAACCTGCTTTAAAATTAATTTCAATTGAAAATTATGATTGTGAGTTGCCAAAACCATTCTGAGAATGCAGCATCATGTTTTAACACAGAAATGGGGTATGTTTGATCTTGATCCTGCCCTTGTAAATTAATAGAAAGCACAAGCATGAAAGGTGTCCCATGCAAAAGGCACAACTGGATTCCTCATTCTGTGTTGAGTCCATGGAAGGAGGTGAGCATGTGGGAAGTGGGCATTGCACTGAGCAGGAAGCCATCCAGACTTCATGAAGGGACATGATGCTGAAATGTCCACCCTTCCTTGGCCATTCAGCCCAAGCCTGTAGGCAGGTGACTCTTGCTGCAAAGCCAGGGATCCCCTCACCTGACGGTCTTTGGCATCCTGCTGTGTTTAAGGATCTGAGCTGATATCTTCAATATTTTTTGCTCTGGTATCGCTAATGTTCTTCTAGGAAATGAGAAATGGATTTCATACCCTTCCGTACCTTAGGGGTACACATATTACTCACTTGCTATGTAACTAACCAACACGTTAGCAGGCAATTTAAGAATAATGATGGATAGGCTTAAATTTAAATGAACTTTTAATTATTGCTCAAATTGTTTGTTCTATTAGTACTCATTCATTTCATAGCAAGTATTCAAAATGGAGAGTGGTTTTGAATATGAAAAATGCAATTAAAAAGAAATTGTGCCATTTGCTGTATATAAACAGGGTAGACCAGGGATCTCACTGCCCAGCAGTGGATCAGGATCCCATACTTTGAAAGGCAGCGTGCCAGCACCAACAGCCTGAGTGAATTCCACACACCTTGATTTCTGGAGCAAATAAAGGCCCAAGGTGTAAACAATTCTCTATATTTATAAGCATAGGTCTAGTTTTATACCCACTCCAGTGTTTCCTCCTAATCTGTTCCAGCCTTTGGGGACAGACCGCAAGGTTCTCATCTAGGAACACCACGTCTGTGGTACCTGTTTATTAAACTCACCCCCCTGCAAAAAATCACCCAAACTGACATTATTTAAGCCATGACAAGATCACAATACAATTTGATGTAAAAGGCAGGGTGTAGTTCATACTTGTTTTTCTAGTGTAGTGGGATGTCTGTGATCTGTTGGCAGCTGGGACTGGGGCTATTTTAAGAAGCTGACAGTGTTGGTGCTGTATAATGTTACTCTGTAGGCAGAGTATTTTAATCAAGGTCAGAAGGAAGGGATGATGGCAAACTGCTTGTTATTTTTTTGCCTTTTTCTCTTTATTTAGACTTGCACAGTAACTCTTGGGTGAACAAATATCCTTTTTAAAAGGACTTTTGAAATACTGAGCCTTTTCTAAATGTAATTAGTTTGTGGCAACAGTCTTATCCCATTACATCATGTTTGTATAAAGAACTAGGCTGTGCAACAGTGTTCATGGGTCTGTATTTATATCGTTGTTGTCAATAGTCTTCTGTCATTTTTACTACTTCTGCAGGAGTTTGCGTAACTGCTGTGATTGTTTAGCTGTGTCATCGATGATGATGATGATAAATGGTCAAAGTACTGAAGAGGGTAGCAAAACCAGAACCTGTCCTGGTGCATCTGGCTGGGCATCCCTTCACAATTTATGTCTTTCCTTTCATGCTTCCTATTGCAGAGGTGGTGGCTAATTCTGTGGAAGCTCTTTGCCAACTTCCCTTTGAATGATAACATTTTAAAAGCCCTTTGGGGAGGGTTGTGAGGGCAGCCTGGCAGAGAGGCTGGTAAAGGCACTGTGAGTATGGGCCACTAGCAAAGGGACTCTCCAGCTTTGGCAATTGTTTGTTTTGTTTCCTTTAATTTAAATATTTATGCAACTTTTTAGTTCAAATAGCTCAAAAGTAGAATGAAATAGCTTAATATATCTGGAGTGGAAAGTCATCATCCTGCAAATTTGAATGTGGGTTATCTTCAGGTGCCTCCTGAAAATTATCCTAAAATACAAATTCACATGTAAAAATCTTTATTGAAAGAACTCCTGTGCCCTCTGCTGAGGGCTGCCTTTCAGAAAATACAGCCTTGGCAGAATTATCTGCATCCCCTGAACTGATGCCTGGATTAACAGCTCAAGTAGGAGGTCGTGGTGCAAATACTCTGAATTTACACCTAGAAACTGAATGACCAGAGAGGTCAATGGTATTGCAGCTTGAATATACACTCCAGGTTTACAAAAATAGATTTAACTTTTGGAGGATGGCGTAATACCTTTGTGTAGCATACGAATGGGGCTTTCTTGACGAAGGAATGCCGTGGCATCCATGAAAACATTTTTGGTTTTCTGCAGATGGGCAAACCAGTTGTAAGAAATGTCAGTTGGAAGAGCTTCCTGCTAGAATATCTATTACAAGTACCTGTTGGGGTGTCTGTTACTAGAAGAGATTAAAATTGTTCATCCAAGCTTATTTATTCAAATCTTTGTCTAAACCCACCCAATTATGAGACAGAAATGATGAACAGAACTATTGGGTGACGTTAGAAAGTCCTGAAAATGGCACTCAGTACTGCACTGAAGGTCTAATAACGTGGCTATACTAAAACCTCTCTGGTTTAGTTCAACACCAGTTAAAGCACTGGTGGTTTTTCCTCCAGAGTTTGGCTCACTATATGAACAAAACTCTGTTTCATAATAGGGAAGCTAAACAGCAGCATGCCGTTTGAAGTACTGAGAATTTAATCTTGTTACTAATTTTGAAAAGTATTTCTACAATGTCTGTCAATGCGCTCAACACCTTTATAGTAATACAGTGGCACAGGGTTTTATTTATCACATGGATTTACCCTTTGGCAGTGGCGGTGGGAAGAATGGTTGCAAAGGGCAATGTTTAATGTCTGCTTCATGTTTTACCTTCCCCGGTATATTTGTATGTCTTTTCATTTTGTTCATACTTGCTTTTTTTTTTTTTTTTATCTCTGTTTGTTATGTTGTGTAGTCTTGTACAAATGGCTAGAAGCAGAACTCCATGGCAAGAGCTCAGATACTGCAGACAAAACCTCAGGTAAAGAGGCGTTAAGGTCAAAACAATCACCAGGCCCTCTCTCTTTATTTTCTGTCTTCCGACTCCCCTTGAATCAAATTAAGGATCAGAGTTTAAAAACTGAACCAAAAATCCTCAATTTTCTTCATTCTTTTACCTAATTTAAATCAATATCTGATAAATTTTAGTCTCTTTCTTGAAGCTCTCTTGGCAGATGTGTTTCCCCTCTCCAGCGAAATGCCACTAGTGGTGTCAGATATATTGGTGAATATACAAATTGCTAGATCCTAGTGTGCTTGGTAAAGACTGAACAATATCTTGCATGAGGTAGTAGTAGAGGATACTTATCAGGAAATACAGCTGGGCTTAGTTATGTAGGTATGTAGACAAAGGGTACTGGAAGGCCCAGTTCCACCAGTTTCTGCTACAGAGACACAAAGGTTCCCGACACCTCAAAGAAGCATCTTTTGCAGTCTAGACTGCAATATTAGTGAGGTCCACATAGACATGCACACCCTACAAAAAAAAAAAAAGCCAAATCATGCAGGAGTATTGGTAGGGTACACAACCCACCATGGCTTTCTGCTTAAATATGATCCATCACTTCCTTTATATGTTGACATGCAAGAGGTATGTTAGACCCTGCTCACTTCAAAAAAAGCCCCTCTGAAAAAGCCACCACTATCTTACAGGCAACTCAGATTTTAAAATTTTGGAATGAGAACTGTTTTGTCTGCCTTGTCCCAGTCTTCCCTTTCATATAATTGCCCTTCTCTGCTGTAAGATTATGAAAATATGTGATAAGAAATAATGCCTCTGAGTTAACGTCCTTGAGCACTGACCAGCCTACCACTGCCGCTTTGGTGTCGTGGTGAGGCCCAGGAGAAAAGCAGCAGAGCATAATTTCTGCACGGCTTAAACTAACCATCTCCTGAACCTGACAATTAACAGCTTAGTTGCTCCCCAGCCAAGCACTATTATTCCTGTCCCCGTGTTGTTTTCTTGCTCGCACGTTGTACGTTACTTGCTTCTCATGCAGGGTCAACCGGTTACCCAATGCTTAACAAAGTTCTGTCTGCAGGGAGAGAACAGAGCTGGATGTGCTGAGCACTTTTAATTAGAAATAGCTGTCAAAGAGGTTGTCACCATGAGATGCAGTACTGTGCACAGTCGTGCTCCCAGTACGTTCCTCTAAAGGAATAAAAGATATTTTTATTTCTGTGGTCACAAGCATTCCTGTCTATGTTCCAGAGCTTGGAAGGAGCGACAGATAGCTCACATTCCCTGGACCAGAGGGCGTGGGTAGAGGATGCCTCTGCCTATTTGGTACATGTTTTTGTATGCCTCTGTAACTGTGATAATTAATAAAAACAGATCTGCTTAAGATCACTAAATTTTTAAATATGGTCACTCATATGAAGCCCATTGTGACTGACAACCTCACAACTGTAGCTACATTTCCCTAGCAATTTTATCCTTCATCCAAAACACAGAAGATGCTTATTTTCTGACTTTGAGAAAGCTTTTCATTTTGAAATGAAATTAGCACGGTTTTTCTTGATCTAGTACCCATCGCTTCACCATTTGCTTTTAATTTGAAACTAAAAATCTCTTTAAGAATGAGTGCCTTTAAGGGGTGGTGCAAGTTGTTTAAAAGGACCGTTCGATTGGATACTGCATCCTATGTAAATGGAACTTAAATCTGACATATTTTACATAATTTTGAAATATACTTGAATGATTTTTTTTTTTTAAATATCCTGAAAGCAAAAAGGAACCCATTCAAAACCAAATTTTTAATTTGCCTCTGATAGGCAGCTTACCCTATGAGATGTGCTGTTTGCACAAATGGGTACCACGCATCAAATACGATCTTTCTGTCTGTACTTATAGTACTGTTATCTGGCTATTAATATTTTAGAATATGGATTCAATTCACATTTGATACTTGCTGCATTTTTAATGTGCCTTGCTAATCCTGTTTTGGAAGCTAGCAAGCAAGCACTTGAATAAGCACACAGTAGATTTAATGAAAATTCACTGTTTGCCTAGAATAACAGCTAAATAAATTCTATTTGCCACATGTGACTCAACAGTTCAGAACTACCAAGGCTGAGAGTTGATAATATCAGGTACCCTTCATTTCAGATCCCTCCCTTCATGTTTGCCAAGAAGGTTTTGCTCCCTGTGGTTCTCTTCCAGCTGCTTGTCGGTGTGGAGCTGGGTGTCATGTTCCCCGTCTCTCATCTCATTTCGGTGAGAGTCGGGGTGTTTTCTGCTAGTTTGGCCAAGCAATGACATTCCACCCTGATGTGTGGGCTGCTTTCTGCTGTATCCTTGTACTGCTTCTTTCCTAAATTATGTAAATCTAAATGCTCACCCTACCTGGCTTCCTGGGGCAGCTTTGTATGGAGGGTGCAATCTTGTGTCCTTTTGAGCTAATGGCCAACTGATTCACTCCAGTGTGGTTTCCTGGCTCTTCTTTTTTTGTCCTGTGATCACTGATGGAGAAAACTGTATTTTGTGTGTGTGTGTGTTTTACCTTTAATTTATTATTTTTTAAAACCACCATAGTAGTAAAACAAAATCCTTCCAGAGACTCTGCAAAGGTAAGTTATTTGTGCCATTTATTTTCCTGGACAAAATGAATCCATGTTGTCAGCCTACTAGAACTGTTTCTGGAAAGCTGGATTTCCTAAAGCGCATTTGCACTTCATAAGCAAAATGTTGTAGACATCTCTGATGTCTAAGTGACTGTACAAGTATTTGCAGTAGCATACACATTATTGGTCATTCCCAAAAGCTGATTGAAACCCTAATTTTTTCATGATTGCTATGGTTTATTGGCAAATATGCCTTGTTCTTCTCCACTAGTTCCAGATGCTGCCAGAGTATTGTGTGTAAAGATGGGGGGGTGGAAGGTGGTTCGTAGGGAAAATGAGGCAAAGGATGCTCAAGAACAAGAACAGCCAAAATCAAGGTTTTCTCTGCTCTTATATGCCCAGTGATGTTATTTTTGGTCTAACCTGAAAGTAAGTGGAGCTTTATCTGGTGGGGTTAGCTATTGAACCACCAAACTGAGAGAGGAGGATATTTTCCTGGGGTGAAGCTTTCCAGGGTTATTTCCCAAATCCCTTTGAGAAGTCTGACATGATTCTAGAGCCATGTGGAAATTATTTAGGTGAAAGCTGGGCTGTTTGTTGTCCCACTCAATCTGAGCACACAGAGCCACGTCCCATGAGATGCCACATGTCATAGGTGTGCTGCAAGCGGGGCTCTCCTGGGCATGTCCATTGTGCAGGGCAAAATCTGCCCCAATTTCTTTGGTGCCTTTGGAGCACAGGTATTAGAAATAGTAAATGACATGATTAATGTGCATTTCTGCTGGACTCCCATGTACATTTATGTGCTAATACCAGGTGATTAATCAATTTAATTGTTGGCTGTCATTGTTGTGGGCTATTTTTCAGGCAAAAGTTGTTTTTACAACACCCATACAATGTAGATTGGAAAACTGGCCCCCAAGGAAGCTGCAAAGGGCTCCACCAGTGAGCTGCAGAAGCAATGAGTGTCTCTGAACCACACAAATTACCCAATTAGCATCCATCAGGTTACAGTAATGCTTTTTGTCATGAGAAAAGAAACCTTTAAAGAAATTTGAACTCCAGCAGTCACTTGCTGTTAGTGATGGGGAACTTAATGATGTCATCCAGATGCTCTTTGAACTTTTCATAGAAGCAACCAACCAAATTTAGCATCAAATATCTGCCTTTCTGCTAATTCACAGTTGTAAGGTAAACTCTGTCAGATGTGAGAAAGATTTGAGATCTAAGTAGGAAATAGCCTTGTAACTATAAAAGTATTTATTTGATTGTGCAAGCAGGTCATTTACTGTTTGACAGTAAGAATTAAAAGCATTGCCAAGTATGTTTAAGTCCATACCTGGAGAGAGATTTTTCACTGGCTTTGCTTGTTGGGATCTTTATTTTGTGAAACTTTAGGAATCGGTGGATGACATACATTATATCTTTGTCTCTAATGCCTCTGCAAAGGATTTCTGGACTAAAATAAGAGGTTACTCTATTGCCAAGTTCAGTACTAGAGCAATGGTCCCTATTTTTGTGTACTTCAGTCTGAGCTTTGGAACTGAGCATGGAGAGGATTTTCACAGAGCTTGTGCTCTGGACTGCTATAGCAGCTAGTGGCAAGTCTGGTCCAACTTGGCAGATGTGATGAGCTACTCACTAAACCCTGATGTGTCTTTTAATTTGATCCAGTTTAGCTGATACATTTAGTTTCATTATTTCTATGATGCGTATACTTTTGCTGGATTTCTGGTTTGCCTTGAGCAATTCCAGAAGCGTGTTGGATTCCCCTGCCAGAGCTCATAACATCTTACCATTTCCATTGATTCCTGCCCCAGGAAATATAACTGTAGCATTGCATCATCTCAGACCTTTTCTCCTTTCAGGTACAAAATATCCTTGTAGAAGCTTATTTGCTTTTCTGCCCCATGGGTGTCCACCAAAGTCAAGTGAGACAGACAGTGCTAGAAAAAAGCAATGCTGCAATGGCTCTAAATCCTGTGTTTAAAATGAGCCATTGTATAAAAATACCTGTATCCTTAAAATCTCAAAGATCTCTTGGGAAGGAAAAGGTTTTTAAACCTATTCTCTGACTGCATTTGAAAGCGAATGCTGTTGGAGGAGCTGGTTAGGTCTCCTCCACCTGGGTCCCAGCTCAGTGCAGTGACTCTTACAGTGGGGCAGAGTGCAGTCCCAGCACAACTGACTTGCTGTTATGGCTTGAAGAACCCACAACAATTTATTGTCATTTAGACAATTATTCAATCACCCAATGACCCCTCCCAACCCGTTGGAGGGAAATCGAGGAGAAAAACAAGGAAACCTGAGGGTTGAAATATAAACAGATTTAATAGAAATAAACTAAATAATTAACATTAATAATACTAAAGAGCTAATATAAAATACACAAGGACAATGCTCAGCCCATTCTATCAGCAGGCAGCCTTGCACTCCCAGTAGGGGACAGCAAGTGTCAGACACTGCGAGTGCCACGGCTTCAGAGGGTTGAAATATAAACAGATTTAATAGAAATAAACTAAATAATTAACATTAATAATACTAAAGAGCTAATATAAAATACACAAGGACAATGCTCAGCCCATTCTATCAGCAGGCAGCCTTGCACTCCCAGTAGGGGACAGCAAGTGTCAGACACTGCGAGTGCCACGGCTTCAGGAGGAGGGGAAGGGCTCAGGGGTCCAGCACCAAGGCCATCATAGGAGAGAGAACTCCTCAGCAAACTTTGTGATTTATATTGAATTTATATTGACGTTCGTGGTATGAAACAATCCTGTTGGCAAGCTTGGGTCGAGTGCCTGGGTCTCGCATCTCCTCATCCTTGCACCTGGTGAGCTTGAAAACACTGAGACCTTGAAACCCACATACCATAGCTGGCTATAAAGTAAATATTTTCACAAATTCAGACACTAGAGTATTTGAAAAATGCAGTTTTCCCAAGCATTAGAAGAGACCTTACTGAAAAGTAAAATTACTGAAAGACAAATTAGTCCTGTGTCACTCAAACCAGGACACTCGTGTGTCTGGAGGAATCTCCACCTGCCTACATGCATCCTCGCAGGAGTGTAAGAAATATCTGACCTCCGTCTCCTTTTCCTCCACCTGCCTCTGTTGTGCAGGTGCTGCTGCAATGGCCCTGGCCCTGCCAGCCCCTGAGAGACAGTGCAGCTTCTGCCCTCTGCATTGAAAATATATTAAGGGTTTCATACAACAAATGGTTTTCAACCCTCCTAAAACTTTGCCTGGATAAATTTTTACCTTGTGAATTGCCACTGTGCTTTTCTTTGTTATCTGCCCTAAAATCATCTGCAGACCCAAAGCTCTGCCAGGCAAAGGCGGAGAAGCTCTGTCTTTAACTATCAGTTTGTACAGAAATTTCCTTGGATCCATTCCCTCCGAGCCAAAAGACTGCGTGGACTGTGCTTGGCGAGGAGCAAAGGGCATGTGCCAAATGGCTGTGGCCTCGAAAACCTTCGGGTAGCTATTGACCTATGAATTTTGCAACATCACTCGGAGGCTGCTGGCTGCACCGAGGTTGAATTGTCATATGTAACTCTGCAAGCACAAATCATACTCCCACAGTCTGTGTTCCCTTCAGAGAGGGGTTAGTGAGGATAGTGACTTGTAGTTTAACTTTCTGCAAGAACGGTGGATTGCCTTTGGAGCTTGCCAAGCAATTGAACAGTTTTTCATCCAAAATAACCTCGCATTAAAAACATTAATGAAATATTGGTTCTGACTTTAAGTATAAAGAGAATTATTTTTAAAAACCATAAAAGATATCCAATTCTATGCCAGTGACATATTTTTATCTAGGTAACAATAAGAAGTCTGAAAGGGAGCCTTTGAGTGCAAAGTAAGATTTGATGGAAAACATTAAACATTGTGAATTTAAGGCTTTCATCCCATTTATCTCTCTCAGGTGAGGAAGGAGCTGAACAGGAAAGACCCACCTGTAGCCTTTAAAGCAAAAAGCCTGAAATTAGTACCCTGGTAGTTGAGAAAAGTGTACTAGATGGTAATATAATTAATAGATTTTAAGAACTTCTTATTTTGATTACTGTGTTGCGTAGACTGTCCAGTGGTGGAAACTCCATTAACCATATCACTGTGAAACAGACTGTTTGTATGCTGATAACTGGATGCATTTCTGCTTGAAGTCTAATTTCAATCTTCCTCTTTGCACTTGTCTGTCCTTGAAATTTGATGTAGAAAAAAAAAATGTTTAATCTTCACACAGGACTTTTAATATAAAAAACATCTATAATGAATCCTTGAATAATTTATAATAGCTGAGAAGTGCTTATACTTTTTATTGAACGTAAATTTGTTAGAAACTTGATGGAAAAGTCCTCCTTCAGTGTCGAAGTAAAGTCATCTCTGGACATTCAAATGATAGGGGAAGGTGGAGAATTCAGTTGGTTGCAGGGTGTTTTTCTATAAAACTCCAACAGTAATTTTTTTCTTAATGATAAATTTCAATGCAGTAAATACTAAGCTGGAAACTGTGTTGCAACTGTAGTAAGATTTTTGTGAGAAGGTGGGTAAGAACAGACTGAATGTGCCTCTCTTCTGTTTTTCTTTTTAAAAGTAGTACATCTGTTGGTAGTGAAAATGCCCTTCAGATTTCACAAAAAAACCCCACTGAAGTGAAGGAAAGCCACCCAGGCCAGTTCCGCTGAAGCCTCACTGCTGTGACAAGTCATTATTTCTTTCTTTGTTGCAGGAGAGAATTTCGACCAGAGTCCCTTAAGAAGAACCTTCAAGTCCAAAGTTTTGGCCCATTATCCTCAGAATATTGAGTGGAACCCCTTTGACCAGGATGCCGTTAACATGGTAGGTGGAGAAACTCTCTTCTCAAGCTTTTTTTCCTGACAACTTCAGCTCTCATGTGGTTCCTGGGTTGCTCACAACCATCCCTTGTGATGTGATGAACGTCTGCTGGGACTAGGAGCACCCGCTAGGCATGCTGGTTGAAAAGCTGTAGAGGAAGAGGTAACATGAAAATGCAGAATTCTTTCATGCACAACAAGAGTATAATGCTGTGTTTCCTTCATTGGTTCTAGTTAAATCTACTGCATGATAGAACAAGTCTAACCACCAGCACGGTGCCTGGGTGAGAAGAGGTGTAGTCACCCACCATGCACATCTGCAAGTTGGGAGGAGGCGAACCAAGGAATTTTTAAGAGAGCAATATGCGTGTGAAATGTTTGAGTACAAAAAACCTTGATGCTGAATTTTGCAAGGGAGAGAGGAATCTTTAGAGAGAAGCTGGGATTTACCTAAACCACAGCTTTTGTTTGGCGGTCACTTTTAATGGCAGCTCTGCACCAGTGCATCTTCTGTGTATCTCTCTCCTCTCAGCTAAGTTTGATGTGAGTTTGTCTGTGTGGCTAAATCCCATGAACAAGGGAGGGAGGGGAAAACAGTTTCTGGAGTTTTATAGGGGGGCAGTGACAACTAAAAGACCAATGATCCAGTGGAAATTTTCCCAAAGAGTTGATATTCAAAGGATGTTTTCTAAATCACCAAAGCACTTGTTAAGAACAGGTCCTGACAAAGCCAACACATTACTGGTATTTGGGGTAAGCTTCCCAGTAGAGGAAAATGCTGTTCATTTTATAATTTAAAAGTAAACAGTTGTTGTAATAATAACATTAAACAATATTACCAATTTAATCTGTTTTCAAAAATGGGTAGAGTCCAACTAAAAATAAGAAGATTAGTGAACCCCTCCCACCAGTCTAGTTTAGATGTGCTTGGCATTTGACCAGGTTAGGACTACATACTAGCTACTTAAAAACAGAACCAGCCTCATTGTATGGTGCAGCTATGAAGTCACCTCACTCAGGAGATGGAGAACACATAAAACCCACAGCAAAATGGCTTTTGGAAATGCAAAAAGGCACCTGGAACTTCTCTGCAGTCAGAGATGCAGATGTAGAAATCTGAAGTTCATCTCAATTTCTACTGAATTTTATTTTTTAGCATTGTGTCAAGTATTTAACATGAAAACACAGGAGCTGGAAGTAGCAGGGACAGAGCGAGCTGATACTGTGGCCCTGCAAAATGCATAGAAAGGCAGAGATGAGCCCGATCGCTCCCTCTGCCCGCTGGCAGCTGGGGATTTCTCTCCTCTGCTTCCAAATGTGCACCGATGGAGCTGGTGCGGTCTTTGGGCAGGTCTCCACATCACTTTGCTTATAGAGAAGGCACGAAGGACTTGGAACGATGCTTCATCAGCACAGTTGAGATGGTAATAACTCAACTACCAAGGCTACTTAGGCCTTTTAGTTCTGCCTTTCAATTGGGGGTGTTCAGAGGAGAAGTGGTGGGGGGGTGTGCAGCAGGAATACAGAGGTAAGAGGTAATAGCTGGAATTGCTGCATTATTTGTCTCTCACATTACAGCTGAAAATGTCTAGTATTCATGAAGTGTGATCATATTATCGGACAAAAATGGAATACTAAAACCAGCAAGAGACCTATTAAAATAAAATAATTGAACTGAGCTGCATTCAGCTGAAATCAAATAGCTGAAGAACACATCTTTCATTTGCAATGTGTCTTGGAGGGAAAAAAAAAACCCAACCAACATTTACTAACAGCAGCAGTATTTAATGGTCTTTTAAATCATCTTTTGGAAAACTTCTTTATTGGTTTGATCTGAAACATCATTTAAAGTAATATCCACCTCCACAGAATCCCCTGAGGCAATTATTGGCCTTTCTGATCTTGCCTTGCTGTATTAGTTCTGCCTGTGTGTTTGCTTTATGTGAGCTTCCAGAAGCAATTTTCCTCAGAGAAGAAAGTGCATAAATCCTTGAAGGTTAACTTGTGAGAACTCTGGCTTTGCTGAATGCCTAAGGAATTTCAATTGCCTTCCGAAACCATCCTGTCACTTTAAAAATAACCCCCTGAAGTCCCATGCAATCACTCTGCCTACTAGTCATGTTTTCTCTCCCTTTCAAAGTATATATCAAAGTACAGAGTTCTCTTTAATAGGGAAGTATTTCTTTTCCCCCACTGCTTTTTGTGATTATCCCTGCCTAACGTCAAACACTGTCTTCTGTGGCCATTCTGGAAGAAATGTGTTGTACCAAACTGAAGCTCTCAGTAGAGAGGAAAGTGACATTTTTAGGATATAAACCTCCTATTTTAGCTCTCTGGTTCATCAAGGTGTATAAATCTTTGCCTGTATTTCTGAAGTCCAAGGAAGCATTGTCCATTTAACATGTCATATACTGGAAGAAAAGGAATTAAAGGTTCCCCAGTCTAATTTGAAGGAGCAGGCTTTAGTACAGACAAAAGCATCTTTCTCTCCACCCCCTCACCCACAGCTCGATTTGAGTATGGAGTTTGCTGCCACAGCATGTTTTGAACGTGAAAAATATGCAAGGGCTTAAAAAGTGAAATAGAGGATCTCATGGAGAAAAGGTGAACTGGTGCTGATGGGCAGTGGTCCAAAGGTGGTTCAGAAATATCTGCAGCTGATGATGGCTGGAAAGAGGGAGGGATTACAGTGTGTGTCCTGCTTCTGTGTTTAGGAAAAGGGTGTCACCTGCTCATCACTTGCAGAGATGCAGCATGGATTCGTTGATATCTTTTTGTCTGTCTTTGTGCAGCTTCCTTTTGTTGTTACAAACCATAAGCCTTATTGCAAGCACGATTTAATTCCACATTTTTCTGCTGATAGATATGTTTAAATATAAATAGTAAAGTGCGCTGAAAACCAAAATCCTGTGCTCTGAAAACTGAAACCTTGTCCTTTGATCATCACTAATCTTGGATAGTTTTCTGTGTTTTTTTTATACACAGATGCAATAAAAGCAACTGCCTGCCTCCTCACCATTAGTCAGCCAGCCTCACCAGCAGGCAAAGCTTTCCCCCGTAGCATGTCCCAAGCTGCTCTGCCCCAGCTCTGTCCTGTGGCATTTGTGACAAACACAGACAAGATGGGAAGTGATGGATGTCCAAGGCACTAAGATGAAAGTTTTTATGCCTTAACTGCAAATGTGAAGCTTTCTATATTGCTGGAAAAAGAGCACAGGTCCTTCCTTTTGATGGAGCCCTGCTTTCCTGGAGATGGCTCCTGTAGAGCACCTGCCTGCCCGTGGGAAGCAGGGAATGCATTCTTTCTTTTGCTTTGCTTGTGTGCGTGGCTTTTTCTTTATCTATTCAACTGTCTTTATCTAAACTCACAGAATTTTTCTTACTCTTCTGATTCTCTCCCCCATCCCACCATGGGGGGAGTAAGCAAGCAGCTGTGTGGTGCTTAGTTGCTGGCTGGCGTTAAACCACGATAGGCTGAAACTTAATAGATGGCTGTCCCTTTGTGTATGTATATTCAGTATATAAGGGAGTAATAATTAAGAATAATAATTAAGACCTGGAGGAAATTTATTTAATAAAGCCTTCTGAAACTGTCTCAGCTGGTCTGAATTTCCTTGATGCTTATCTGTTCTTGATTGTACCAGTACATGTAATTTGCTTATCCAGGCATTCTGTAAAATGTAGAAAACGTAATCTTTGATAGTGCTGAGATCAAAACCTATGATTTTGGCCTGACTGGATTCGATAGGGCTATAGCCACCATTGAATGCCCACATTCTGGAAATAAATTTTTATTAAGCAAGCCTGCCAAAAAATGAGGTTAGAGATATTTATTGTACAGAATAAATTTAAAGTGTAAAACAATGGTTTTTTACTCCTTTATTGAAGAGCCCCTAACCATGGTACTGCTGTCAATGTCTCAATAAAAACTATAAACGTTTTGAATGAAAATGAGGTTGTTCAAACATGGTTCAAGCTGCAATTTCATGGTTTATGTTAGCAAAGCCTTCTATGAACTCCAGGCTACTTATTTCCCTATACATTACCTTTAAGTGGAATACGTAAAAGCTGTCCCAGATAACTTAGGGGCTTACTAGCATCTTATGAAGTGATTCTGGACCACTTGCCTAAATCCCAGATGGGCTGGCAGCAGCTTTATCAGGCTGTCAAATAGTCTCTGCAAGGTGCACTGGTGAAGCTCAGGGTAGGATGTGCCTGAAAATATACAATTATTTCTCTTGACCTCTTCCACCATCAGAAGAATTTATTCCCTGTCAAGGTGAGGCATTAGGGGACGCACTCTGTCGTGTGTAGGTTCACATCCCTTAGGAAAATTGGATTCTAGTGTTGCCTTTTGGAACAGGAGGAGCACTTTGAAGGATCTCCCTCTCTTCTTTCCTTGTATTTCTTTGGATGGAAGGTACAAAGGAAGCTTTAGTTCTTCATCTATAAACATACTGATTTAGCTAGAGCATAAGGAGTTTCATGCTGATGCACATTCAAACAAGTTTTGCTGGATGTTTGTTATTTTGTATTCAATGGCTGATAGAATTCCTGAGGAACACATGGAAAAATGCCTCGAGTTATCACTAGGGGTGTGTTTCAGAGAAACACCGTGTGGTAAAATCACTGCAAAAGATTTTGCTGAGTGGTAAATCAAAAATGAGGCTTTTGTAGATTTTGGGTGTTTCCTTCCCCCACCTCCTTCCTTCTTCCAGTGTAAGCTATTTTGTAGCACTTAAGGAGGAAAGTAAATGTAATAGCTGTCAGTCAATTGTTTTGCTTTCTTTGAAGAAAATTAGGGAAGATCAAAGAATTTCAAGAAATCTGTAATTTTAATTCAGTGGTATAAGATGCTCCCTTGGGTCTCTGATTTTAAAGTACTCTGGGAATGATATAGGCGAGAACAAAAGTGATGTCTTTATATGATGCTTAAGTAAATGAGACAAAGGCTGTTCAGTAGTGAAAATAATTTTACAAAGTAATGAAAGTAATTCATAATGACTTAATAGATGGGTGATTTTAGAGAGTGTTTTCTACAGTCGTGCCTATTTCTTAAGTAGCATCAGTTTTAGGCTGTTTGTTCCTGGGCTACTTTTGAGGGGGATTATGTTTATTGATAAGTGGTTTGTTGTGATGCAGTGGAAAAAAAAAGAATGTGCCTATAAGCAAAAGTAACAAAATAAAATTGTAGCATAGATAACTCTATCTATTTCTTTTCTCTTTTCTTAGCTGTGCATGCCCAAAGGGCTATCTTTCAGGACACAGGCAGATAACAGAGATCCACAGCTCCACTCGTTCATCATCACCAGGGAAGATGGCTCTCGTACATACGGGTTTGTGCTCACGTTCTACGAGGAGGTCACGAGCAAGCAGATCTGCACAGCCATGCAAACACTCTACCAGATGCACAACGCAGAGCAATACAGCAGTGTCTGCGCCTCCTCCTCGTGCAGCATGGACTCCCTGGCCAGCAGCATCGACGAGGGTGATGCCACTTCCCTCGCCAAGCTCCAGAGGTACAACTCCTACGACATCAGCAGAGACACCCTGTACGTCTCCAAATGCATATGCCTCATCACCCCCCTGCCCTTCATGCAAGCCTGCAAGAAGTTCCTGATCCAGCTCTACAAGGCAGTGACCTCCCAGCAGCCACCGCCTCTGCCCCTGGAGAGCTACATCCACAACATCCTCTACGAGGTGCCCCTGCCACCCCCGGGGAGGTCACTGAAGTTTTATGGGGTTTATGAGCCCATCATTTGCCAGAGACCTGGGCCCAATGAGCTGCCACTCTCTGATTACCCTCTGCGGGAGGTCTTCGAGCTGCTGGGCCTGGAGAACCTGGTCCAGGTTTTCACCTGCGTTCTTCTGGAGATGCAGATCCTTCTGTACTCACAAGGTGGGCGCTCGTACGGTGATGCACTTTGGGTCTGTTCCCAGCGGGCAGTCGCTGGGCAGCTGCAGCTGCAGGAGTTAATATAAAGCAGTGGATTTTCAGCAGATTTGTGAAACGTGAGAATGTAATGAAAAAATGTGAGAAAAATGAGTCTGTCCTAATGAAAGCACTAAATAATTGTTTTCTCCAGGCAGTCTAGGTGCCGCTTGTTTAATTATGCATTGTATTTGTCACTTGTGACAGCTAGCAATAGAATTCACTTATTATCCTTACGTTGCCCTTGATCATGCTGCAAGACAGCATGAAACTAATCCTATCATCTGCAAAAATACCAGCAGAAAGTAATACATCTTGCAGAAAACACTCTTGCTACTTTTCTTTTTTCTTTTTTTTTCAAATTTCAACAGCATGTTGAAGTTTGGTGAGATTTCCTCCCTCCTGTATGATGGATGTGTTCTGGTTGAAGCACTGAGAGTTTTTTCAGCACTTAGAGGCTGAAGTTTTCATGCTGGGTTGGAACTGAGTGGAGTTGCAGGACATCCCTTCATAGTTCTACTTGAGATATTTGGGAACGTTTTTGACAAGGATGCTGGTACTTCTTTTTGAGACACTTGAGACTGTGATTGGCAGAGGCTTATTGTGTTGGCAGAAGTTGACTGCGCAGAGCCTGTCCACACTGAAGCATGCCAGCAAGCTTTTCAAAATCTGGCCTGTACCTTTTCTCGTCTGGTTGTGTCTTTGTGCAACAGTGTAATACTCTGCTACAGGTTTTGGGAATCTTGACCTAGTGCTGAGCATACTCTGAGGTTTTACACCCGTATGACTGTTTCCTGTACGATGGTGGTTGTTGTGAGTATGGCCCTGGTGGTATTCGGGTACCAAAAGGCATTTGCTGCAACTGTTGTG
The DNA here is from genome assembly GCF_001431845.1 of Calidris pugnax. Lineage (NCBI taxonomy): Eukaryota > Metazoa > Chordata > Aves > Charadriiformes > Scolopacidae > Calidris > Calidris pugnax. The sequence continues at coordinate 6,693,712 of NW_015090800.1, read as the reverse complement.
ATGCACCAGAGCACCTGAACAAGTCAAATTCAAGTTTCCTACTGACTTTCAAGGGGTTGTCCAGACATTTTGGAGGCTCCTCTAAGTCTCACTGGATGCCTCTCCATATTATCTGGGTTCCCAAATAGCTTTTGTGATGTTGACCCTAAATTAATAAAATAAATTTGGGGTAGGGTGGTTTCATCAAGGTAGAATGAACAACATGAAGCAAGGAGGTACACATACCTTTTAACAAAAAGGAGAAAAGATGCTGAATACCTAGACTTCTCAAGAGATGTCGTTCAAGCAACAGAGAGCTTGAAGTGGAGAGAGAGGATGGGAAGTTGTCTAAAACGAGCACGGGTAATGCACCTTCAGGCTTCAAAAGTGAACGCTTGGGTTTGTCATATGAAAGGAAAGGTCAGTAAGTGTGTAATAATAATACTAATGAATAAATGACTGAGAATGGGAAAAATGTTCAGGGAGGTGGAAGGAGGGCAGTTCTTCTGCAAACGACTGAATTCAAAGAATTGCTAGTTCTTTGCGCAGCGCTTCTCCACATGAACTCCAGGGGTTTGCTTTCAAGAACCGAAAATGAAGGGCTTCATCTGCTCTCGGTTTGAAGTGTGAGCAGAAATCCTGCTGTTAGTTTTGATTAGGCTGCTTTCCCCCTCCCTTCTGCTTCTGTGTGTGTGTGCACTTACCCCTTTCTTCCTTGGTTTGAATCATGCTGCCTTTGCCACTTGATACTGGAGCTCGACGTTAAGCAGCAACACCACTGAAATGCCCCCCCCATCCCTGCTCATCGTTCCCACCCTAGTGCCTGCTTATGGACTCACTGAAAACTGAGATTATTTTTTATTTTGTTTTTTTATTTTTATTTTTACTGTAAGCTAGTAGTATTAGGAAAAATCTGCTTGTCAGATTACATTTTAGTAATACTTTGTGCAGATGGAGAGCAACCCGCATATGCATTTCTTTTGCATACTTGAGACAGATACAAAATATCCACTAAATAATTTTGACTCAATTTACAATGTCACTATACATTAGATAAATAAGTGGGCTTTGTTCAGTTACTGGCTATAATTTAAGAGTTTACTTGTTTTGTTTGTTTTCACTGTGTGGGTTTGTTGTTTTTTTTTTAAAAAAAAAAAAGAGGTAGCAACAATTAATCCTCTCCACCCTCCAAAATTCATATTATTCCCCCTGCTCCCCCCAGTGAATCTAGGGATGTCCTTGACATGACCTTTACTTCCCTATCTAATATAGACACAACCTGATGGCTTGATGGTGCATAGGGAAAAGCCTGCAGTTGTATTAGGGAAATTCTGTGATTATGTAAATAGCATTGTAATGCTGGTTCCCAGAGGTGAGGAATGTGGAGTGGAGGTCAAGTGCAAAGCCTCAGTTTTGGCATATCCTGATAGCTGAGTGCTTGGCTAATTGTACACTGTGGCTTCTTTTAAATGTCAGTCTTGCAATGCCCAAACGAGGAAACAAAACAGCTCTTTTCCTATTTGAGATATAACTGGGCAAGATACTACCAAAGTCTCCTCTCTACACTTTGAGATCCATCAGGGAGAAACACTTTCGTAACTCCCAAGTTCTTTCAAGGCAAAAGATGAAAAATTTTTGTCTTGCCTATCTCCTGTTCCGAAGTAACAAACGAAAGAGTGATTTTGCAAATTCTTCCTCCCTTCCCTTTCCGCTTTAAAGAGGATGGACTTGCTGGACTGTGGTTCCAGTGGCCTGGCTTTGCTGCAACCTTCCCAAACTCAATGACAGATTAGTCATAGGAGATGGTCCACAAGGTGCAATTTCAAGCAAGATGGTGTTATTCACCCAAAATCAGAATTCACTGAAATACTGCAATAATCAAGAAATTGGAGTGCTGGACCAAAACCTACCTCCATTCACCAAACTGTTTCGGTGAGAGAGCTGCTAATAACATGTATGGGAAATGTAAGCTGACTAGGTTCTCCTAGCCCTGTTGGAAGAAAGCTTTTCATTCAAGCTTGCCAAAAATTTTGTTCCTCTTTTTAAAGAGTAGAAACTTCTTTTGGAAAGTTGATGAAAAATACAAATTGTTGCACAGCCGTGACAATACAATGAGGCTGCCGGTTGTCTACTGAGAACCTTGAACTTCTCACTAAACATCTCTGCTCTAAAGGCAGATTACTTTTTGAGGTCAAGAAAGAGCTGGAGGGGTATGAAATCTGCAAATGCTGGGAACAACTGGTCAAACAGCTGTAGTTCCCAACTTTATGAGCAAGCATGGGCTTGTGGGAAGGATGGAGGTCAAGTAGAGTTGCACCTAGTTGGTGATAACAGCAGCAAAGTGCTTGCAGGAAGGTTGCACAGAGACTGTACTGGCTTTTCTGGAGCAGTTTTTCTCTGGTGAACTATGAGTTGATGATGAAAACATTTATTTTTAACCCTGTAGCTGAGGCATAATGTTTTCAGCAGCCTGAACAAAGGCATCCAGCTAAATGAAGATAGCGTTGGGTGACATTACCCAGCTTGCCCTGGACATGTTCACAGCACAATATGAGTGTCTGGCACAGCTCTGTGGTGGAGACAGGACCAATTGGTAACTGTTTGTACCATGGCCTCTACTGTCAACTTCGGGTATCTGGTTGCTCTGGTCATGGTGTTTTACAGAGGAGTGGTACCCCATCACTTGGGAAAATGAAGGGATTGCAGTGGACTGTAACTTCACTTTGCAGCTGTGGTGGTCAAGCAGAGGGGTGGGGAGAATGATCTGAAAGAACAATGAGCTTATTTTTTGAGCTTGTTTTTTAAGCCCTTTCATTCCCAAACATTTTGGACTGCAGGCAACTACCTTAATTCTCAATTTCTCTCAAGTTCACGGTTTAAACTTTAAAGCAGCCCGGTACTACAGAGTTTTCACTGAGGCTTTACAAACCACAGTTTGGGAACTGCTGCTGTGGACAATTGTGTCCTTCTGGGGCAAGAACCACTGTGACCAAAGCATTTCAGTGTGAAGATGGAAAACGTTGGAAGTAGCAAATGGTGCTGTGGCAACATTAGGGCAAATCATGGAGCAAGGTGAGGATGGTGGGGTAACTGGCAAAGACCTGCGCTTGCACCCTTAATAGCAAGAGTGAAAGACAAGCCCTTGCTGTTAATGGAGACAGCATGGACTTCCAGGGAGTTAATAAAAAATCACTGTTAGTGGGTAAATGTAATAGACTGCTCTAAGTGTCAGCTTTGGCCTGCAAAGGTGATACAGAAAGCTGTACCTGAAAGCACAGGTGGCTTCAGGTTAAATCTTCCTGTGTGTAGAGAATACTTTTAAGTTTAAATAAGGCCAAATTTTAACAATGGGGCTTTAAAAACCCAGGGGAGGGATTAGATTATTTTTTTTTTCCCCCTGCAGTTCTTCAGGGTGAAGTCCTTGGTTTGCAGCCTTATGAACTTCATCCTCTAAAAATCAAAGCTTGGATTATGATGTGTTCCTGTGACTTTCAAAGGAAGGACATAAGAGCTACGAGACTCCAAATAAAGCAGAAAAAAACTGATACAGAGTCAAATTTGTTATCACTAAACAAGGCACACGGTGTAGCATGTACATAACAGCGTATAAGCTTGGGGCTTACAGACTTGCTGTCGTAGTTTTATTATGGTTTATTCAATCATAGAAATTAATACTCTTGCAAGCGCCCTTTATTTTATTCGGAGCACGGCTCTCCCCTGTGACCGTGAAGATGTAAGGGTATTGTGAACGTCCAGGCTTCCAGCAGTGTCCAAGTTAATAACACTCTGCTTGTAGCTGCTACAATTTCCCCAGGATCGGTAACAAAACGCCACTGGCGTGAGATGTCTGCTGGAGAGAGATGAATTAAACTGTGGGCTCTGAGGAAGCCTCAGCAATCCATTCTGTACGTCTGCCTTTCTAGGGATTTAAATGTGAGAGGGAACGTGTGGATGAGACAAAGATAAACTTCTTAGAGCTTAGGCTGTTTCTACTCCGTATAATTTTGAGCATTTCCCAGGTTGTTTTTCAAAGGGCTTCAGTAATTGCTCCTCAAAGATTGAAATATTCTTTGCATTATTTCTTTTCAGTCGTGGACATTATAATACAAATGACTATGCATATATAAGTCATCGCCTAGAAAAAGCTGGTGTCTGAAAGATTGTTCTTATGAAATCTGTTTTGGGGGAGATTTTTTAAAATGAATACATGAATGATGTGTTTGCCTTTTAAAGCATTTTTACACCAAATAGTTACATAGAAAGCCTTTGCTCTGCTCTGCTTGTTATTTAAATAGTTGCACTCCAAACTGGTATTTATCAAAACCAATGGGAAGCTATTGCAGAGCTAATGGTGAACAATTTAAATGGGACAAAATGTGTCTGTGCTGTGAGAGAGATGTTTTAGGGCCGCGAGCAGCACAGTCAGAGGAGACTGCAGTGTGTGTTCCCCTGGAAAGGAGATAAGTAATTGGACAGAATAATCAAAGAATCAAATATCCTCTTGGTTTTTAACTTAGGTGGAAAGACAAAACTGTATTTTATTTAAAAGTTTCTCAGTTTTGTTAGCTGAAGTTAATACTGCCCTGAAAAGTGAAGTTTTTAAAGCAGCTGGAAACAAGTGGAAGGAGTGGGTAGAGGTCTGTACCACAACTCAGATCTTGTTTCTGTTCATAATGAGGTGTAGATGAAGGCTGGCAACTGCTTTTAACACTGCATGCAGACACGCACTCCACCACATCTCCACTTTTTTTAATTGGATGTTATGAGTTTCCATTATAAAAACACCTTTACCTTTTAAGAATGGGGGGGGGGGGGGACGGGACAAAAAATAAGTCAGGCCTTTTACACTCCAATCATGGCAAATGCCAGGTAAATAACACGACAGTCAAAAGTGGTCTTGAGCAAAGTTGTTGCCTGCTGGATTCTGTGCCCTCCCCACCACCCTGCTGCTGCCAGGAGGCCCCTGTGTGGTCAGGGGCATCTTCATGTGTCCTGCTGCCCCCTCGTCAGCTTGTCACACGCTTTTGCCCTGCTCTCGGAGGTTTAGCCATGCTGGTAATGGGAGCTAATTCGGGTTTTCCTGTGAATTAATTTTTAAGGTGGCTCTTAATCATAAGCTAATTTATGCTGGACCACTGATGGCAGGCTGTGACACGGATAGATTGTCTAAATGGAAATTTATTGAAGTGGAAGTGATTTTTTTCCATTAAGCGTTTGCCAACAAGGGAAAATGGGAAGAATTGGCCTTGGTGAATATCAGCCTAGGAATGTTTCCCGTGGGGCAGAGCTGACCCCCAGGCTGAGAGGCTAATTCTTAGTTCAGGCAATTAGATGCAGGCTAGTTTTGATCATTTCGTTAAGGGAAATATGTATTTTTCAGCTTTGCATAAATTGCCACTCTGCTTTTGTCTTGTAACCCATGGGCTGTGTCACTCGCTGGTAAATCCACTCTTCTGTCAGGGATAAAGGGCACTGAGACACCATGGGTCATTTCCCCCGGACGGTCTGCTGCCTACAGCCCCGTGTCACTGACCTGTCCAATTTCCCTGAAGCAGCACTGATATGAGGTGATTTCTATGGTGAACAGACATTTCCTGAAGCCTTTTTTCTGCATTTTATCTGACCATCTTCACCTGGGCTGGCTCGTCAGTCATCACAGCTGCTGGTATGCAAACCAGGTGAAAGATGGAAGCTTCCAGGGCGCTTTGAAGTCTGTGAGGCTTGGATGCATTGCTTCTGTGGAGCTGTTGAGATCTGATTTGAAAACCTTTGCTTTCATAAACAATTTTTGCCTCAGATGTGAATTTCAGATTTCCTTTTTCATCTGCAGTATGCTATATATAAACATTACAGATCTGAGGGTAGCGAGCCACTAGACAGGTCTCATAACTGTCATGCACTGTGCCTGACTCATGCTCAAAGCTCAAAGCAAAATATTCATTTTTATTTTCCAGTTTTTCCAATATGCCTGGCTCAGCTAATCCACAGAGTGTTACAGAAAGTAGCTGTTAACAGCAATTGCTTGTAATACTTTGAGTGAAGAGGGAGCATATAGAAAAGCTATTAGTCACAGGAACGTTTTAAAGCTGGCACAGGTGTTTCCCACTGAAGAATTAGCTGTTATTCCTTGAGGTTCGTTGATTAGTATTTTTTTTTTAGTATTTTTTTTTTCCTCCGTTGTTGGCTTTATTTTGTTTAAAACTATTGCTTAGAATTGTTCTGCTCCTTCTGATAAGGTACTCTTTGAGAACATCATGTGATTATCATCTTCCAGGATACATATTTAAATATGTGGCTTTGCAAAGCTGTGGTTCCACTTTATACATGTTCAAAAAGCAGTAGAGGAAAGGAAGTGGTGCGCAGGTAACCCATTTTTTCAAACGCTTCCAAGTACTTTCAAATTGTATGCAAAGCGGGACTTAAAAAGGAAAAGAAAGAAGAAGCATGGTCTATTTTTAAAGCACTGTAACTGGCTTTAGAAGATCCAGGCTGAGACTCCAGCTGTAGGAGGCTTTCTGCCTTACCTTTGGTAGGTAACTGGAACAGCGAGTTGGAAAAGTGCCAGATTTCTCTTTCATCAGGGAGGTTGGGTGTGTTGAAACTGGAATAACACTGCAATGATCACTGCAAGAAGGACATTTCTGGTTTGAATGGGAGTGTAGTCCCCTTAGAGTGGACCACGGGGTCTCTCTCCTTCTCTGGAGATTTTCAAGACCTGCCTTGATGCAGTCCTGAGTAATGTGCTCTAGGCAATCTTGCTAGAGCAGGGGAGTTGGACTAGATGATCTCCAGAGGTCCCTTCCAACTCTGACAATTCCGTGATTCCCTGTATGTGCTCTTACATACGCCTTATGCTCAAAAATCCTGCAGTTGGCATTTGCTGAGAAGGTCCCAGGTGAAATTCTCTTCCATTTGATTACGACCAAAGATTTGAACCTGTTTTGGAGGTAGCATCTGATTGAGAGAGGTAACATTGATGTCCCTTTCCCCTCTCAAAGGATCTTGATTTTGCTTTGCTTGCAGCATGGGAAGGATTTTGATGTATCAGATTCCTTTGTAGCAGGAAAAACAAGTTTTATGTTGAGCTTTGTGAATTGCTTAACATCTCAGAGCTTCTATACCCAATCCGTGAAATGAAACAAGAAGGATTATTTTGTTTTGTTTTTGTTTTCTCAGTCACTGCCTGCGTTTGGACTTAGAGCTCTTTGGGGATAGATACTTCCGCATGCACAGTATCTGTTGTAATACCATGCTGATTGGTTATTGTCTTGTTATTGTAGTATGGAGAATCAACTTCAAGACAAATATTTGTTAAATGTTGTCCTCTTTCAGAAAAACATTTGTGGTGAATTGATGTTCAAATGCTGAAACCATTTCCATCTCCAGCAGAAAATAGTGAGTCGTAATTACACAGGAATCTCTCAGGGTTTGTTTTTTAAGCATTATGTTGTGTCCTCTGAGCCATGTGAATGTTTACTGTAAAGTGTGGCTGAAACACACTCTCATAGCAGAGTTGCCAACCCCGCAGTGGAGTGGGTCCCCAGAGGTCCAGCTCAGGGAAGTGAGATGCAGGGCCCCCAGCAGATACTGCCAGAAAAAGGGGTTGGATCCAGAGTCTTTGAACTCAATTCTGTTGCCCTCTTCTTCTCCTCTTAGGGAGAAGGTTAAGTGTGAGAGACAGACCTGTGCCAAACACAACTAAGCGGTTGTTTGGAGGCAGCAGTTGCGATAGAAGCCACGGGCACCACTTTGCCTTGGGATTATCCTCCTTGAGCAGTTTCTCTTGGAAAATGTCCTGTGTACAAATTAGAGGTTTAACTCTGAGCACAAAGAACTTGCTGCAGGGGCTGTGCTCGATGATGTTGCTTGTCCTGGAGAAGGTGGGATACTTCCCTGTCCCAAGAAGAGACCTCACCCAAGGGTGAGGAATGCAGATGTAGCTGCCAAGCAAAATAAGTGCTGTGGTATGAGCTATCATCACTTTGGGAGTGGGGAGAAATGAAAACTGAAAGGAAGAGAGCTGAAGCAATCAGAAGGAAAGGGGAAATTTAAAGTTAAGAGCCCATCTGCACCCCACAGAGAAACACGTCTACTGTTTGGGACATTCAGTAGGTCTCCAGATCTTCTGGGTCCTTTCTCCACTGTCCTAGGCTGTGCAGCAAAGAGAAGGGGAAGAAGCCCCAAGCCTAGGTCTCCACTCTCCACTGCTTATTGCTGTACCCAGGGATGATTTTGCAAGGATCAAATCTCTGCTCTGATGGCAGCAATTGCTGCTGTGGGCCATGATGATCTCTAGAGGTCCCTTCCAACTCTGATAATTCCATGATTTTGTGATCATCCTGGGCTGTGGCCTTTTGCTTGTGCATTTAAAGCAGTCAGGAGTAGAATTGTTGGCATCGCGGGGCCTTTCACTGCATCCAGTGCGGCGTGCACCACAGGAGGTTGGTGAGACTTGAGAAGAGGAAGGGATTTATTTCACAGATTTCAGGAAATTGCCTGGATTTGAGCCATTTGTCATTCTTGAGTTTGTGACCTTCTGTGGATATCACCCAGACAGGGTTTTTAGTTTTTGTATCTTTTCCGGATGTTTCTTGATGTCAGAAGGATGGGAAACAAGACTGTTTCTTGCATTCTTGCTCTGCTTAACAAACAGGCCTTTCTCAAAAGACACTTCCTAAACTGGTGAATACTGTCTAATCCCCTATTCTAACTCTAAAGGTTGGAGTAGGATCAGAGAATAGTTTTCCTACCTGGGCCTCTCATTCATAAAATAACAGGCGAAACTTGACTTGTAGTTGCAGATTGTTATCAAAGTCTAGTAGTGATGGTGGGGTAGGATTTGGAAACGCTCTCTGACTTGATACAGGCACACACAGTCTATACAAACCCTGTTTTTTCCATCCGCTTCCATTCTTCCTTTTTTTCTGTTCTACCTCCCCTTTTTCTCTCTCTGGTTTGGGGGAATGGAGGAAACCCTTGTTTCCAGGTTGTCCTCAGTAACCACTTAAGTTTCCCTCAAATGCTAATAGGTACAAGAATCTTTCCATAAAAAAAGACTTTATGCCTTACAGGATTAGTGTCTAATCTTGTACAGGCTTGAAAGTAAATAAAAAAACTACTAGAGTTTCTTACTTCATTAAAAAAATATAAAAAGAACCATTTCCAGGGTTTTTTAATATTACTTTTCTGGAGAAACCTGAGAACTTCCTTCTCTTCAGTGAAAACCACTGGGTACATAAATGCTTTTTATCTCTGCTAATCGCTATCAAGCACTGCTAGATGGTAACAATTAGCCTAATAATTTGGTCATCGCTATTTTTTTTTTTTAAACAGCTTTCCTCAGAGTAAATTGGTTACAAAACTTGTGCTAACGACCATGTTATATATTATCAGTAGCATCAACAAAAAGTGAGCATACATTTACAGAGCGGAATGCCCTCATCCAAAAAGATACTTGCAACTTTGCTGTGAAGACCTTTTATTTCACGTGGCTACGCAGGTCCAAAGAGGCTGAAATTTTCTCATGCATACTAAAACATGCTACTTTCTGTATTTGACCTTTTTTTTTTTTTTTTACCTTTAAAGCTTTCCCAGTTATGAAAAATTATGAGACACCTAAGCTACACCAGTAGCTGTTGTAAGTTGTGTTTGTGCTCTTGTTGAGTGCTCCTCAACAAGACGTGTATAATTATAGACCATTGCATGGGGAGGGATTCATAAATGGCTGATCTGTAGCTGGGAACGGTTTTGAGGTGTAACCTTGAGACTGACTTGTGTGTGTGAAAAACATTTTGAAGATTGAGTGACTAGCTATTATTAAGACAAGATGAAAAATGTTTTTGCCCTGCTGGCTGACCTTCTGCAGATCGAGGCTGGTTTTCCACCGAGAGGTGCTAGCAAGAAGGAGAATGGGTTATGCAATTTGTTGCTTTAATTTGCATATTTATTCAAGTGCATCTTCCCAGTGACCTCCTAATGGCTGAGTACTGTCAGATGACAGCGCTTTTGCTGTCGCTGATGTCAGCCAGGGTATCAGCCTGGCTTGTTCAGGGAATGGGAAGAGCCAGCTTTTTTTTTTTTTTTTAACCTTTAAAGCTTTCCCAGTTATGAAAAATTATGAGACACCTAAGCTACACCAGTAGCTGTTGTAAGTTGTGTTTGTGCTCTTGTTGAGTGCTCCTCAACAAGACGTGTATAATTATAGACCATTGCATGGGGAGGGATTCATAAATGGCTGATCTGTAGCTGGGAACGGTTTTGAGGTGTAACCTTGAGACTGACTTGTGTGTGTGAAAAACATTTTGAAGATTGAGTGACTAGCTATTATTAAGACAAGATGAAAAATGTTTTTGCCCTGCTGGCTGACCTTCTGCAGATCGAGGCTGGTTTTCCACCGAGAGGTGCTAGCAAGAAGGAGAATGGGTTATGCAATTTGTTGCTTTAATTTGCATATTTATTCAAGTGCATCTTCCCAGTGACCTCCTAATGGCTGAGTACTGTCAGATGACAGCGCTTTTGCTGTCGCTGATGTCAGCCAGGGTATCAGCCTGGCTTGTTCAGGGAATGGGAAGAGCCAGGCTGGGATCCTATCCTAAGACAAAGCAGTCAGTGGGGCTATAGAGGAAAAAAGCCTTCTTACCTGACTCAAAACCAGAGTGTTTGTACATATATCTTTAATTTCGTGGAGTGGTGCAGAGGGACTAGGAGAGGTGGGCAACAACCCCAAGTGTTACCAAGGATATGGGTCTGGCCTCGGTGAGAGGGAAAATCTTTTGGTTGCTCAAGCCAAAGCTCGTGAGACTTGCCTGGGACTGATGAGAACTGATTTTGGATACAGCCACAGGGGAGACATCCCTTCTGCCACTCTTGCTGGTTACTGATGACTTCCCTGTGCTCTGAAGCTGAGGGGAACTTGTGCAAATAGCAGCTTTCCCAAGTGGTGGAGGCCCAGGTGGAGATTGGAACTGACTCTCCCTCTTGTCTCTGCCGGGCACCTCCTGCAAGTTCAGAGTCACTTACAAACTTGTGTTTTGGTGTTCCTGTCTTTAACCCCTACTGTTAACTGAGATGTGCTTCTGCTTCATAATGAGTTAAGATTCCTAAGGAATTGGGCTTTATGTACTTCCATGTTCTTCGAAACTTGGAGGGAGCTGTTATGAATGCAGAAGCTGCTGTAATATGGAGTAGAAGCAATCATCTGGTTTCACATTCACCAGCAGCTTACAAGACCCAGGGGTCTTTACGTGTTTCCTGATGGATTGTCTGCAGTTTAAGAGTCACTGTAAGGATGACCATCTCTTTGACACCAACGTGTGATTTTATTTATTTTAAAAATATCTGTTCTCAATTATCCTTCTCAATTTGAGAGGGAAATACAAATTCCCTCATTCATATTAATAAATAGGTTGTGGTACTGCATCATACCAGCTGGATATCTGAGAAATAATTTGCTCTTATCCAAATACTCTTGCAGCTCAGCTGGATCAAATTAAATTTTAATTTAAGAAATAGTGCACGATGTGTTTACTCAAAGCAAAACATTGCAAAGCAATGAACTAGTGAATTAAATACAAATTTGGGAAAATAGTGCAATATAAATACGCTAGCTATATAGAATATTTTTAAGAACTAAATTTCTATTAGGCTTCTATTTGGATTTTACTTAAAAGCAGTGCTTTTAAATACTTGGGAACTGCAAACTTCCATTCATATGTGGCCAAGTTGAGTCTTCTGGGAAGTGCCCTCAGCCTTAGAAGTAGTAGCGAGTGGAGCAGAAGCAGGCAGGCAGGAGCAAGTAAGAAACCAGAATGTTTCCTTGAAATTCACGTCTCCCCCCTCCTTTTCCTTTGTAAAAATATATGCTTTTTATAGAATTAGAGTATTATTATCCTGTACTATAGAGAGAACTTTTGGTATCCTTTTAATAAATGAATTTAATGACGGAATAGATCTAGATAAGATATGAATATTTATGCTCAGCGGTTTCTTCCCGGGGGTAATGAGTTTTGACGAATTAAATAATGTTGAAAGTTTTTAAGTACTGTTTTATTTTCAAAAGAAGATCTCACCATATAAACATGGTTTCTGCCTTGTTTTGTCGCTGATGTCCTTGCCCACCAGGGTTCAAAAGTGAGGCACAGGAAGATAATTCAATGTCTCTCTCTCTCTCCCTGTCTAGATTATCAGCGTCTGATGACGGTGGCAGAGGGGATCACGACGCTGCTGTTCCCGTTTCAGTGGCAGCACGTGTACGTCCCCATCCTTCCTGCCTCTCTCCTGCATTTTTTGGATGCTCCCGTTCCCTACCTGATGGGGCTGCAGTCCAAGGAGGGGACCGACCGCTCCAAGCTGGAGCTGCCTCAGGAGGTCAGTCTACACCTTGGAGGTTGTTATCCTGAAACACATTATTAATATTTGTGTGAATCCCTGCTGGAAAATGCCGTGCCTGGTGTTAGGAGGCTTCTCTGGCACCGTGAAGAGTGTTTGCCAGCGGGAGTGAAGTAGTGGGGGAAGTCTCTGAGGTTCTTCTCGATCCATTTCTGAATTTAATGAGTGCCGCTAATTATACTTCTAAATGCATCTCCTCCTGCTTCTTGCTGTGACACTGGAAATTTCTCTGCTTTCCCTACGCCACAGGTTTCTCTAAGTTTTGTCACCCTGTCAGCATTGCACTCCTATCAATAGAGGCTAAAGAGCCTTTCATTCAGGGATGGTCTTGATGAAAGTGGATCTTGGGTGCAGTGGCTAGATGGTATAAACCTGTCCATGTCCCCTCACTGCTGATGAGAAGCGTGCCTCATCCTGCTGGCCTCATCACACCCATGGGTGAGCCCACGTGTTCCTGGTTAGTTCGAGGTCTATTACCAACAGACCAACATCCTGGCCTCAAACGAGCCGGATTTGCATTAATACCGGGCCTGTGAACCACTTAGTGGCATACACACAGACATGCTTTTAAAACATTGACTCATTCCAATGATTATCTTTTGGGCTGAAGATCTTCTGTCCTCCCATGTAATGGGAAGTGAAAATTTTGCTTCATCTATCACACTTTCCACAGGGAAAAAAAGGTAGGAAGGTTGTCCTCCAAATTTGTGCTAAAATCACTGATGGTAGAGAGGGAAATGGAGATTTTTGCACTCAAAATTTGAGCAAGATGATTAAAACTGCATTGCATTTTAACCTGGCCACTGATCACTCTCCATCCTGCTAAGTCTTTGGGATGTAGCCAGCCTGTCTGTATTCGAGATGTTGACTAGACCCATCTGTTGAGCATGCCATGCATTTTAACTTGGGTTTCTTCTTAAAATCAGTCGGAACCCTATGAGTAACTGTTTAAAAATTGCAGTAATTACATAATATTGTGTATTACGCCATAATATCTCGTGACAGTTATGCCCAGGTCCATGCATGGCCCTCTCCTGGGGGCAGAGTCCCTAAGGCCTGCGAATAGGTGCTCTTACTGAGAAGGCAGGTGGGAGCAGCAGCAGATGAGAACGTGTAGGAGGAGGTTTTTGTATGTGGAAGTGCAGGGATAAACACAGAGCAAAGATAATATGATTTTTAATAAAGGTCTGTTTTAAGTATGAGGTGAAGGTGACTGATTCTTGGCCTTGGTGGTGTGTAAAAGTGCAAATGAAGTCTTACCTTATGGGTAAGAAGACTTCATTGCATGAAATTCGCACTGGCCTGGAAACAAAACTGGTATCTAGCTATGCTTTTCAGTAAAACCATGCTAATATTATGTAATTACTGCAATTTTAAAAATTATTAGTCATATTCAGCAGATTAAGCTGTCATTTTCCTTAAATTAAAATTTTAATGTGATGGGCTTGCAGTATTGCTGGAATAACAAATTAAATACCACCAGTGAGGGAAGAGTAATAGTGGGGTGGAAGCGCCCCCCTTCCCCATTAGGATGTTTAACAAATGAGTGAAAAATATCAGCACAGCATTTATAACCACCACCACAGGTCCAGTAAGTGTGGGAAAGGGGAAAAAAAGAAGGGGTATTGAACAGGGAAGATCTTGCATCTCAAATTCCTGTAGACAATAAAAAATAGAAAATCCTTCCAACGTGCAAGCAGCGATGAAGCACTGTTCACTTTAGCATTCCTTTATTGTTCGGGCCAGGGGCTAGCTTTTCCAGCTCTTGCTCTAAATATAAATCGTTTGTTTGTTAGAGATAAAAATTCTAATAACTGGCCATCATGCTGTCTTAAGGTTACTAATCTCTCTGCATTAACTTTAATCATCAGATGTTTTTGAAGAGAGAAACGAGACCAATTCCCTAAGGGTTTTCTGAATCCAAATCTCATTTTTCAAATTTTGTAAATGATATGCAGAGCTGAAATTAAAAAGCCTTTGAAATGAAATATTGATAGATAAGAAGACAGTCCCTGAGCTAAAGAACCGTACCGACGCATACCACAACTCTTTAATAGCTGTTTAGTTGAGTAAAGCAAATTGTTTTGTATGAAGAAATGCTTTTATTTGTGCAGACCAAATTTATTATGAAAGAGTGAGCTGAAGGGACACTTCTGCTTTACCAAATGAATCCTAATACCTATGTGAAAGGTGATTAATCTCAAGCATGTCCCTGAAACATCCAATATGTTATATCCAAGTTTGCTATGGAATGTATTGTCCTGCTGAAAATTAGTGTTTTCAGAAAAGGAGGAAAATAAATCCTTTCTGTTCACATAATCTGAAGATTAGTCTACAGTTTTTGGTGAGAATAACAGTAGAAGTGCCATGGAGAAGGCAGAGGAGTTGTTCTAATGGCCAAGTCAGGCTAACAAAGACCTGCTGCTGCCCTGTGGGTTCCTGCATCTCTCGTTCTGCATCTTTATGTCAGGGTAAAGCCCATCAGAGCTCAGCACCTTGGGAATGACCTGGTTTAAGATTTTATTCAGCACAGTGCACTCAGACAGAATTTCAGATGTAAGCCGCGGTTCAGAAGATCAATTACTGTTTTTCATTCTGCTATTATTCCTGAGGGTGCATTTGCAATGTAATTAATTTTTATGTAGGGTTCTTCCATCCCCCCATTGACACTATCCTAGTAAAAGTATCTCCTCTGCTAGATTCATGTCTTCATTTAGCTTTAATCTTATGGGCTGAGATCCATCTCCCTTCATAGCAAAGCTGTCTAGAAGCACTCTCTTTAAATCTCAGGCAGAGGAATTGCCAAGATTAAAAGTCTCCATGGAAACAGGGGGTAGGGAGGAGTAGGGAAATAGGGCTTGACCTCCCACTGGAGCTATACTCAGATATGATCCCAAAGGATTTGCATGGGACCCTCTTTCGTAACTTTGCTCATGGCAGCTTCATCTTTCTCACGGAACATCTCGTTCCTTAGTTGCTCAGCTACAGAGACTTCTTGCAGTTGGATCCCGGTGAAATAAATGTGCCCTTGAGATGTGGTAACTCACACAAGTAGTATTTAGTGGGCTATGAAGTGATGCTGAACATCCTGCTTGCTGGTGTGTCCTTGGCTGGTCTGGGAGGGGATATCAAGTCTTTTTAGTGGGAAGTTTGGGATCTGCAAGTCCTGGGGGAACAGGAGAGGGCAGGAGGCTTTACTTATTCGTTAAATCATTGCCATCTAGTTGGCCCTCAGCTTTTCTGAAGTCTGAAATACCACAAGCTAGACAACACAGCTAAAGACTGCTGCATATGTGTGCTCTTACCCTTCTCTCTGGAAGCACCCTGGGAAAACAGGGCTGCTTAGCAGAGGATCCAACTCAGTGCTGAGCGTCCGCTTTGAAACCTTTCTTTGTATTTCAGGCAAACTTGTGCTTTGTAGACATCGATAACCATTTCATCGAACTGCCGGAGGAATTCCCCCAGTTCCCCAACAAGCTGGAGTTTATCCAGGAAATCTCCGAGGTTCTCCTGCAGTTTGGGATCCCGCCGGAGGGCAACCTGCACTGCAGCGACAGCGCCACCAAACTCAAGAACCTGGTTCTTAGCGACTTGGTGAACGACAAGAAGAACGGGAACATCCCGGCCAATGCCCTCAACATGTACGAGCTGCTGAAGGGCAACGAGACCATCGCCCGCCTGCAAGCCCTTGCCAAGAGAACGGGCGTGACGATGGAGAAAATGACCATCACGCCTCCCCTCGTGGAGAAGGAGAAGGATGGGAAACTGCCGTGCGAGGAGGTGGAGCTGAGGGACTACAAACTGAACGTGCAGCTGCGCGAGGTTTTCGCCAACCGCTTCACGCAGATGTTCGCAGACTACGAGGCTTTCGTCATTCAGGCTGCCCCTGACATGGAGTCGTGGCTGACAAACAGGGAACAAATGCAAAACTTTGACAAAGTAAAAATTGCCGTGTATTTATTTTCCCGTATGGAAGTGCCTTTGGGAGGGCGGGGAGAATAGCTGTATTATGAATATATAGCTTAGGTGCTCTTTAATCTGCTGTTCTTCATCTGCCTGACTGAGAGATTTGTCCGATTTGATTACACAGGGCGAGATCACCTGCCAAAGCAAATTGGTGCACATCCACTGAGCTGGTCAGAGCTGTCCTGGCTTGTGTGAAACGAGCTGGCAGGCTTCTGCCCAGCTGATGGGGCTTCTCCTGTGGGTTTGATGGAAGGGTAGCAATGGGAAGTGACTTTTTTTTCTATCTTTCTTTTTTTTTTTCTTTTTTGCTGAGAGGAGAAGCGCACACGTGAGACAAAAATATATTAATCCAGTCTCCCTTGTTTCCTGATCTCACAGTAGAGTTTTTTGTTAATGGGTGGTGTTGTTCTGAAGAGGGTTATCACATTGTTATGGCAGAAGAGCACCGTTATTATTCCATTGCAGTGTGTACACAAGAGTGAAAAGGAAGCTGAGATTAGAAATGGGGAAACAGACTGTAGACTAGCAAAAGGAATGAGAAATGTTGGGAAGCTTGCATGGTTATTATTTCCAAGTGACTCTGCAGAGTCGATATCATTCTTAACCATCAACTTTTTCAGTATGAGTCCTTCTCTAAGGAGAATGTTAGAGGTATAAACAGTCAAGAGCAGGCTAAATATTGATCTGAGTCAGTTTTTGATCAAAAAAAAAAATGCTGCCGTGCCTTGTATTGATCTTGTTTGTATTCAGGCGTTGAACAGTGCAGCGTTCAAAAGGAGGGGGTTGTTTAGGCAATCTCTGCTACTACTGCTACGATAAAACTTTTCAAAGCTCAGTTAGAGACATAGGCACACGCTCAGTTTGAATTGGAAATTTGTGATTAATTGCCCTGCGTAACTTCACAAAAGAGCATTTAGCTGAAGAGCACTGTACACCCCATGATATATATGACACCTTAATAAGTGATCTGGTCCCAAGCCGGGATGTGCAGACCAGAGGTCCCAAGTGGGCACATGTGATGGTGGTCTGCTGCACAGGACCTGTTCCTGCTGGTGGTAGCTGCTAGGCTGCTTTGCAAAATCTGGCAGCACGAACACTGCTTCAGTAACTCCATATTCCCTTTACTCCAGTTGTCACAGAGCCTTTCTGGCTGTTTATTTCTCACAGTCATGACCCAAGAGGTGACCCTGGAGCCAAACCCCTTTGTAGGTGGATTCACGCCACTCTTGAGAGGTGTTTTTGTGGTGGGGAAGCCTTGTCCAAGCCTTGCTGTTAGCTGCTGGATTGGTTCTCTGCTGCAGGACAGTTCCTCATGTCAAAGCTGGGGAGGAACATGGCACTAACGAGCTGTTCTGCGTTTCAGGCATCCTTCCTTTCGGACCAACCCGAGCCTTACCTCCCATTCCTTTCACACTTCATCGAAACACAGATGTTTGCAACCTTCATAGACAATAAGATAATCTCCCAGTGGGAAGAGAAGGACCCTTTCCTGCGAGTTTTTGACTCCCGAATTGAGAAAATAAGACTATATAATGTAAGGGCCCCTGCACTGCGGACGTCCAACTATCAGAAATGCAGCACTTTGAAAGAAGCAGGTATGTTCAGACGGGCTGGTAAAATATTCAAAAGTACAATGTCAGCCACAAAGAAATATAGATCCTCAGTCATCTGAGTGTTGCAGCTGGTGAGGAAGCCCTAGAGCTACCTGAGGAGGACTCAGCTGTGTCCTTATTTTCCCTAGGCAAAAACTTCAGTATGCTTTTAAATGCTAAAAACAGCAGGAGCCCTTACTTTCCCTTTGAGCTGTCCTAGGCTGGTGCCTTTAATAAACACAAACCAAACCATGGAGCTGGCCTCGCCGTTTCTCAATTCAGGCAGCTCCTAGTCCATTGCCAGGAGAACTTTCCTGCACCATAGTGGTGGGACCAGCGCCAGCCACACCGAGGAGCTGAGCCTCAGCGTCTGCTCCACTGGCCTCATCTCCTCCTTCCCTTAAAAAGACCTTTTTTGCCTTACACCCTTTGGTTAGAGCAGCGGGGGATGCCGGGGACCTAATCCTGTGTGGCATATTCAGTAGATCCAGCAATAGATGCTTATTGGTAATGAACAATACACTCTGTACTGAAGATTTGGATTTTTTTCCATTACAGTCACAGATTACATTTTCAAATTATACTTGAGTTTCTTACTGTGCAATTATTTATTTCATTTCCAAGTAATACAGGGAAATTATACTCTTAAATTTGTTGGGACGCATATTAATGAATTTGGGCAAACATATTTCTCTTTGGGGGGGGCTGGGTTTTTGTTGTTGTTGTTTAATTCCTTCTGAGCGTTTCACTTTACAAATGTGGCAGAAATAGAAATCCTGTGTCTGCTTAACTTTTTCTGTTTAAAACCAATTCTAATTTGCAGGTCGACTGTCTATTCAGCGTCTAGTTTTGGTAGATATTGTGGCACCGGAACCTCATTTTCTGTCTTGTGAAAAGCAACAAACTGATAGTAATATCAACTTTCCTTCATATTTACCACTCACAAGATATGTCCCCCTAGCACCAATCCAGCACCTGTTTGTTTAACCTACAATTTTCAGAGCCCTGACCCCACGCAACCCAGTCCTTTTCTTCAAAATAAAACCATATGATGGGATTTTTGGAGTGGGGGGGGGAAGCTGCCGAGTTTCTAATGATAATGTATGTAAATCTTATGACAGTTTCTTTCCCATCACAGTTTTATAAAATAGGAAATGAATTCTGTGTTGTTCTGGACAAATGGAAAATGGATGTAGCTTCCACATTTTGCATATTTATTCACTAGATGTGATATGCTGAAAAGAACGGGCCTGCCCGTTAATGGATGGGCTATAGAGTTGAATATTAAAGTCGCTAATTAAATGCTGACTTCCCCCATACACCTCCTTTCCCCTCTCCTTCACAGTGCATCTGACTCAGTGTTGAGAGGTTGACAGATTTTATTTTCATCCTGCTTCAGATTTGAGATGAAATCCTCATGTCCTTTAAGCAAATAACTGAACCACATTAGTCTCAGAGGAGCTGAGATTCCTGGGGAGCCCTCTCAAGATTCCCGGGGATCCCTCTCAGGTCTTGCTGTAGCCTCCCCTGTTCCCAAGCATCTGTTCATCTCCTTGATGCTCCTCAGGCCTTGTTTCACTTAGCTTTGCTCTGTGAAGGCCTGTCATCCCGTAATGGTATATGTAATTTCAGGAGGAATTCTAGGTGCCAGATGTTTGCAAAACTCTGGTATCGCCCCGCAATGTGTCTGCCCAGGGAGACATGTCTGGGGCAAAGGGAGGTGCCCGACCCCACAGAGAGTTGCAGCTGGCCTCAGATGTCTCCATCCTGCTGAAGGATCAAAGCCAAGCACTGAATTGCAGGGAAAGATTGCACTGCTCTTGCCCATTCATAACCCATCTCCTAGGCTCTTGTAAAGACATGCTTGCTTAACTGCTAACCTGGTTGTGCCAGTTCTAGTTGTGTTGGGTGAAGAAACTAAAAGCAAAATAACAAAATAACAGCACATATGTTTCCTCACTTCTCCAAGTGGCAGATTTAAAGGGGTCTAAAGTCACTATTTAACTTTTTAGAGCGTTTTCAGGGATGGGAGCATGACCACTTCTGTTGTCGTAGCACGTGTCTTCAGGTGGTTCGCTAATGCAGTTGTTCACCTGTGACTGTAACTTGCAGCCCAGTCCATCGAGCAGCGACTGATGAAGATCGATCACACGGCCATCCACCCGCACTTACTCGATATGAAGATTGGCCAAGGGAAATATGAACAAGGATTTTTCCCCAAGTTGCAATCGGATGTCTTGGCAACGGGACCCACCAATAACAAGTAAGCACAGGTTTTATTTTCTAGGCTTGACAGCAAGTTTCTCCTGTAAAAGATTCACATCATTGGACCAAAGTCCTAATTTGGGATGTATTCTGACCTGTCTAATGAACCTTAGCAACTTGTTCCATTTCTGGTTTGTATGGACTGTGATTTTTGAAGCTGTAGCCATGGTTTGGACTATGTTAGAAAGCGTTACCTCTGGTTTTGGGAAGATATCTTAGTACTGGTTTCTACTGAGTGGTAAGTACTGTGTCTTCTTATACAAATTTTTCGATTTATCATTGCTATAATAAATAGAAAATTCATTTCTTTTCTGTTTTGCACTGAATAGGATGGTTTGCAAACCTGAGCTGAAATTTTGGTACTGAAACCGCTGCACCACTGTGCAGAATGAAACTTATGCCCACTCGGTTCCTCTCTTTTCTTTAACTGTTATTACACAACCAAAAGATTTTTATAGCTCTCTTTCAGTTTCTGCATTGGAATAGCCTGTAAGAACATCTTGGTGAGGGGGGAAAGTGTGTGGTCCTGTACCTGGGTTTCTCTTCTGAGTCTGATGAGGTTCCGTAGTGCACTTTGATATGAAGGTACCTATAGCTGTGAAATTGAGCATGTCGTTACATGGTTAATTTACCTAATGCAAAATGAGAACCTGGAGTACTGATACACTTTAAATTCATACAGTTCTAATATAAAGTAAGTGCTATAAGTTATTTTTTTTCTTTCTTTCCTCAAAACGCAAGAATGAGGGGAGTTTTCTCCCCTCAAAAATGAAAGATTTTTGCATGGATGATTACTACTCCATGAAATTATTAGCCAAAGCCCTCGATACAGTTTCTGTGGTAGGTCAAAATGTGGGAGCGCAGATAAATGTGAGAGCTCCAAAAGCTACACTTGTGCAAATGTTGAAGCTAGCTCCTGTTTTAGACACGTGTGTGCACACATGCTGCTCTGAGCTCCTCTGTGAGGTGCCCACTCGATTCTATTTATACACCTTTTGTGCACCCTGGTGCTAGCTAATCCCTTTCTAATAACCTGCTAGGAATAGGACTTGCAAATGATAAAATAAGATATCCTTAAGCACTGAATGTTTAAAGAATTGCAATTCTTTAAAAGAAATTTAAAAAAACAACAAAACAAACCAACCAGAAGGAGGAATGCGTATTTCAAAGTTCCTTTGTTTGCAGTTGTCATGCAAACCGAGACAAAAGTTTAGAGGTAATGCTTCCTTGAGGAACAGAGAATTTCTTTCTCTTGTGGGATGCTGTGTTTAGCAGTCTGCCTCTTATCCTTATGGTGGATTTCAGTTTAATGGTGTGAGCGTGCCCAGCCTGCTCAAAGTTGCTTATATCTTCTGGCTCTACTGCAGGATCTTAGTGAATCTGTGAATAAGCGTCAAATTATAAATAGTTTTCCTTATGCCTTTTGTGATGCTTCTGTGAGATTGGTACCTATTCTAAAATGCGGCTTTAACTCCTTGAGTGATAATTTTGATTTAGATAGCTGGTTTTGGTCTTCGAATTGCAGCACGTTTCATAATTTGTAAGTACCAAAATCCCATTACTTACTGCAAAGCAGTGTCAAAGTGACAAATGTTTGGAATTCCTCCAGTTGTATATTGCCAAAAAGGTTTGTAATTGGAAAATCTCAAGACCATCTGTTTATATCTTTCTGCTTCCTGGCTTTTTATATGAGCAGCCGAGCGGACTCTCTCTCTCTCATTTAAGATATGAAATTGTGCTGAATTTACACCCCCGTATAAAACAGATCGTCTTTTCATGCTCTCTGCAAATACAGCATAATTCTTTTGACCACAAAATCAATTGAAGTATTGCCTTCCATTAATTTCAATTTCCCAGTATGTGCTTCTTGGAGGTATGTTATACTTGCATATAAAACCGGGCCTTTGTCGGGGGGGGTAGGGGAGGAGAACAATTCTGCTCCGTTCCCCGGTACTTCAGATGCAGCTACTGTGTGTTCATAAAGTTAACACAAAGGGTATTGCTATATAGATGAGAATTATTTTTCCAAACTCTGGTTTTACATAAAAAATTTTGTCTTGAGTGTTGCAAAGAAGTGTATTTGCAGGGGAAAAAAATCATTTCCATGCTCCGGTTGATTGTTGTTGGACAGTAGCAAATAAACCAATTCAGAGCTGTTTTAATGAAAGCCTGTCCTCACTGGCCAGCAATCAGATTTTTATTGCTTCCCTTTCTGGGCTGATTAAGTAATAAAGATATAACTAGGAGGAGCTCATAATGTTATCTAGCTATTCCCTTCCTGCAGTCAGGCAGAGCACTGAAGAGACCTCTGGCAGTTACTGGGCTGCTCTATGTCTTATGAGGAGAGGCTGAGGCAGCTGGGACTGTTCTGCTTTGAGAAAAGGAGGCTGAGGGGAGACCTTACCCCTCCCTAATCTATGTCTTATGAGGAGAGGCTGAGGCAGCTGGGACTGTTCTGCTTTGAGAAAAGGAGGCTGAGGGGAGACCTTACCCCTCCCTAAAACTACCTGAAAAGAGGCTGTAGAGAGGTGGGGGTCAGTCTCTTCTCCCAGGTCACAGGCAATAGGACCAGAGGAAATGGCCTCAAGTTGCACCAGGGGAGGTTCAGGTTGGATATTAGGAAAAATTTTTACGTGGAAAGGGTTATTAAGCATTGGAATGGGCTGCCCAGGGAAGTGGTTGAGGCACCATCCCTGGAGGTGTTTAAAAGACAAGTTGACATAGTGCTTAGAGACATGGTTTAGTGATGTGGGAGTTTATTTGTTGGGGTTTTTTTAATCAGAGTTAGGTTGATGGTTGGACTAGATGATCTTAAGCATCCCTTCCAATCTAGGTGATTCTATGTAAAATATATCTAAATCAGAAATCCAATGCAAAGACAAAGCACTTTTAGTGTGTTTAGTCCTACATCCTATATGTAATCCTGGAAAACCACGTTGCCTAGACAGGCAGAAATTGTGTTTGGAAGAGAAGGTGTCTGGCTCTTGCTCGCTGGGTGTTGGGGAGCGGTGCTGGGGGACAAGGGGAGGGTTGATGGTCACATTGGATCACTTCCACCTAAACGCAGGCGGAAACGAATGCTGATCACATTACCATGTGTAAGTGTTAAAACACTGAAGTCTGTCATGGAAGTGAAGTCTAATAAGGTTTCATCTGTCAGCCCGCGGCCGTGCTGGGCAGTGTGCTTTGCCCCACTTCTGTCACTCTCCTGCCTCCTCTCGCTCTCCCCCAGAAGGTATCCTCTAAAAGAACTATCAAGGGCAATGAACCTCTGCTCCTCTGGCCCCAGCTGGGGTCACACTTTTTGCTGCTTTCTCTCATCTGCTCGGTCATTTGTGGGTTGGGAGAGCCTCCTTTTGTGTTTGCTCCTATTCTGGTCAGGCAGGTGCATGCGTGGTGGCGTTAGGACTCGCTCTTCCCTTGCCAGGGTAAGGAAACATTGACTTCTTCAGCTAAGCAAGAACTTCTCTCAAAATAACTCCAGACTGTACCTTACTGAAAAGAAACGAAAAGCTTAAAAACAAACAAATGGAAAAAGACCAAACAACAAAAAGCCCAAACAAGGAAATTCCTGCCCCAAACTCCAAAAAACTGGAGAACAGGCTCCCAGGTATACAGTTTCCCTAATCTCCTTTTTGACCAAAACTGCCAGAATATGGAAAGACATTAACTGCAGAATATGCAAATCTCAACTTAAGCAAAAGATGACAGCTACTGTACCCAATTTTTTCCTAGAAATTAAAAGAAACATTATTTTTTTCTGTAAAGAAAAGAGCAATTCATCCTAGCTAACAACAATTAAAAAAAAAAAGCCAACCACAAAACAAACAAAGAAACCCAACCAGCTCTGTCCTCTGTCCCATGAGGCAGCAATGTCCCACTTGAGGGACTCCCTCTGCACTCATCGCCT
Organism: Calidris pugnax; assembly: GCF_001431845.1. Lineage (NCBI taxonomy): Eukaryota > Metazoa > Chordata > Aves > Charadriiformes > Scolopacidae > Calidris > Calidris pugnax. The sequence continues at coordinate 6,669,613 of NW_015090800.1, read as the reverse complement.
TCGATACATCCCCCACATCATGGGAAAACCTCCTGAACCTACAGAGAGCAGCTGCAACTTCCTCTGGGTACAAAAGTGGCCTGGCCGTGCTGCTGTAACCTTGTAGAGCAGTGGCTTCTGCAGAAGTCCTCCTAGAAAGCATCCCAGGAGAAAACAGGCAGCAGCCCCTTAGGCAGTTTGTCTATTTATCTGGAAACAAATAGCCATTTCCATAGTCTTCCTTTCCTTTTTTCAAACCCCAGCCCCACACTGTGGTTTCTGCACATTCCCCTCTTCCTTCCCAACATGTGTTTTTTGCCAGGCTTTTAAAATTGTAGCTGGGGCTCCTCTGGCTGATGCATCTGCGATGATCCAGGAAAGGAATTTGAATGACAAAAAGCCAAGCTACATAAACACTTCATGGTTTTTGATTAGCTAATTGTTAAATTAGGGTGAATATGCTTACAGTGCAAAATTAAAACAATGAAACAAGCTGTGCTTTCAATCTAATTGATTACCTTGTAACTTAATTTGTACTAAGAAGCTTGATAAATGAGATTAAATATTGCAGAGGAAAACACTGATTGCACACCAAGCATGGGAATATATTTGCATTCTGGCAATTTGTAGTGAATGCTTGCAAAGAAAAACTGAACTGATTTATTTTTTTTTCTTAATTTCTTCTGGTTCTCAGAGGAAGGTTTTGCTTTGTCACACATTTACAAAATGGTTTAAATTATTCTTTTTTTACTTTCTCTTTGTTTAGCCCTCTGTGGTTTTTTTCCCCACCTTCTTTATCGGAGCCTCTCTTTCCTCCTTGCTTCCTCCCCTGACCAGCCTGTTTCCTCTTTCTTGCCCTGGCCACTTCTCTCTCCTGAGCCCTCTCACTTATATCCCAGCTTCCTGTGAGCTTCAAGCATGTGTCTGTCCTCTGTGTCCTACCTGACCTGCAGCAATCCCCAAAGGAGGGCACAGTCCAAGTCTTCAAGCACAGATCCTGCTATACTTAGCCAAAGCCTGAGGTTCAGAGGCCAAGTGATGTGTTGCCCTTACCCATAAAGCAGATTTCAACGGTATTTGTTTGCTTTCTCCAGGCGTTTGTTCCCTTCCTGTGCTTTGCTGACCTCATCACTGTGTCAGTATTTATTTGTAAAAATCATGCATGGGGAGTGCCCAAAATTGCTTCATTTTTGAGCTCCAGTTTACAGCACGATCTGTGTGGGCACTGTCCTGTGACCTCTATTGCCAAACCCCCTCTTCAAGTTGTGAATTGCCCGGGGTTTATCTCCCTGCTGCTCTGGTTCTCCTCTTTTTTAAATAGAGCTACTGTTTGCTTATTCAGTGACATTAACGCCAGGTAATGTTTTAAAAGAAAATATGATTTATATAATGCAAATCTATACAATGATAGAATTCTTTCTAGTTTTAACTAAGTTATTTTTTATATGGGAAATGGTCTGTCTCTTGGGCTGAGTGCTTCATATTATATATATGGGCTTTTTTTACCTCCCTATGGGTTGGGTACTGTTTTTAAGGAGGCTTGTCTTCAATAAAGCTCTTTTTGTTTTAATCAAGACAAACACTTGCATTTTCATGTGGTATAGAGTAGCAGCTCTGCAGTGTATCCAAATGAGCAAGAAACCACAGAATGCTATGGGGTTGGAAGGGACCTCTGGAGATCACCTAGTCCAACCCCCCTGCCAAAGCAGGTCCACCTAGAGCAGGTTGCACAGGAACGTGTCCAGGTGGGTTTTGAATGTCTCCAGAGACAGAGACTCCACCACCTCTCTGGGCAGCCTATTCTGGTGCGCTGCCACCCTCAAAGTAAAGAAGTTCCTCCTCATGTTTAGATGGAACTTCTTATGTTCAAGTTTGTGCCCATTGCCTCTTGTCCTGTCACTGGGGTGTTGGTCAGATTCCCCCCTCAGTCTTCTCTTCTCCAGACTAAAAAGACCCAAGTCCCTCAGCATTTCCTCATAAGAGAAACGGTCCAGGCCCCTAATCATCTTTGTAGTCCTCTGCTGTACCCTCTCCAGCAGTTCCCTGTCCTTCTTGAACTGGGGAGACCAGAACTGGACATAGTACTCCAGATGTGCCCTTACCAGGGCAGAGTAGAGGGGGAGGATGACCTCCCTCGACCTGCTGGTCACACTCTTCCTTATACCTTGGCCTTCTTGGCTACAAGGGCACATTGCTGGCTGTTGGTCATCCTGTTGTCCACCAGGACTCCCACATCTTTTTCCTCGGATGAGGAATGAGTCAGCAATGAGCCATCCACACCTAACACTGATGTTACTGAAACTTTGCAAGTAGTAAAAGCTCCCCTTTTACATATTAAAATCTGACACAAGCAGTTACTATACATTAGGTAACCTAATATAGCAAAGTGCTGACAGGTGGAATGAAAATATTAACCACTTGTGTTCAAATACATTCATTTTCAGGATTAAAGTGTGTCTGACAAGCTGTGTGTATAAATGGTTTCTGAAATAGGAGCTATGTGCTGTGGGGACTTGGAACCTGATGGGAGAGTCTCTGGAGCACTGATCCTCTGCTCAACTGGTGGAAAGTGGCAAAAGGGCAATTAACTTCTTGCAGTTAATCTATCGTTTTAAAATAGCTGTGCAGAATTAAAAGTTCACAAGGAAAAAGGTGTATTGAATCCTTTTATCCTCTATTCTATTTACTCTCCCCTGAACAGCAGGTGTGTTGCGTGGTGTGGCATGTTGCATAGTGAGGTGTGTTGAGGGGTGTTGCGTGTAGAGACATGTTCAGGTGTGTTGTACACACAACATCAGATGTTGTGTGATGTGTGTAGAGATGTGTTGTAATGTGTTGTATGTTGATGTGTGTACAGATGTGTTACGAGTAGAGATGTGTTGAGGCATGTCATGGCGTGTTGAGGCATATTGGGGCATATTGAGGCGTGTTGCGTGTTGAGGCGTGTTGATGAGTGTTGTGGTACGTTGATGAGTGTTGTAGCATCTTGCATCTTGGGGTGTATTGAGGCATTTTATGCCATGATGAGGCGTGTTGTGGCATGTTGAGGCTTGTTGAGGTGTGTTGCATGTTGAGGTGTGTTGTGTGTTGAGTTAGGCCACGGGTCAGGGCTTACAGGGTGATGCCAGCAGATCGCTGCCACTGTTCCTTGCAGAGGATGGCGGTTGTGGGTAACACCCTTTTAGATCACTTTTGTTCATATAACACGACAAGACAGCCTGTCAGTGCAGAACCACTCTCTGCAAGGCAATTTTGCTCATTTTTGTCCACCCAATCAGCAGTTTAAAAGCTTTCCTCTTCAAGCTCACCAGCAGAGATGGGCAAGGTCCTTTAGTCTCTGTCTGAGTCTTCGTCCTCCTTACCATGGAGCAGTGCGTGCAGAGCAGATTGCCAGTGCAGAACCCCCTCTCTTGTCAGCCCATCCGTGATTAGGTGGAGCTTGGTTTCCACCTTCCTTTTAGTTTGTTTGGTCTGATGTGTATTTGACTTGGAATTTCTATGTCAAAGTGCTCCTGAAGCCGAGCAGATTACCTGTGCTGTCTGCGTGTGTTTGGTGTGTGCAGGCTGCGTACGTGCTTTCGGGGGATTTGCTGGAGAGCAGAGCACATCTCTGTGCTAATCTGTGAATGCAGAAACACAGTCAGATAGCTCCTTCGATGGAATTACAGAGGGAAAAGGGGTATTGTCATGATTTGCAGACCTAAAAGTAGTCTGCCTCAGGAGTTGATCTATATGAGGAGATTTAAGTTCTATCCTATAGACAAGTGCATTTTCTTCCTTCCTTCTTTTGCTCTTTGTTATCACTGTAAATAGATTGTAAATTACAACAGTGATTTTCATGGTGTTGGCAATATTGGTTATAATCAGTCTGCGAACGAAGTTGTCTTCTGGATGCCTCTCTTGTGTTCTTGTTCTCTAGGAGAAATATTGCAGTATATATCCCAGCCATTAAACCCACATCTGGTTTGGGCAGACGTAATTTATTCAGTTCTCTGTGGAGTTTTAAAAAGAGGGGCAGAAATTACACGTCACAGGTTAAGTGACATCTTTTCCAAATGTCACCCTTACATTTCCTCCAACCTCTACAAACCTATTCCTATGCTTGTTGGGCCTGATTTGATATTAAACAATACTGATTTCACTGTCTTCATGTTAAAAGGGCCTTAGTTGGAGGCATCATCATTGCATTTTTCCGTATTGAACAGAGCAGTTTTCCCTGGTCCCTTCTCTGAGTTATCACTGCTTTTTTGCAGCCCCTGGAGGTGAAGAGCGTTCATCTTTGGACATGGGAGTTAGATACAGGCAGACTACTGAAATGAGCCTTTTTCTCCCTTTTCTCTAGGGGCACCTTGTCCCTGGGCTCTCCACATCACAGCACCCGAGCTGTGGCTGCTTCGTCCCCAGACACTTGGTGCTTGTAGCGATGCCTCTGCAGTGAGGAATAAATGAAATATGCCAGTAGTTCATGTCCACGTCTCTAAAGGCAAAAAATAAAGGGGAGGAAAAGCCTTTTTTGGGTCAAGAAGTATTCAGGGAGCATCTAGGCTGGGTGGCAGTGCTGTGTGTGCTCCCAGGTGCCAGGGCTCATCCTTCCAAGGCAGGGACCAGCCAGGAGGGTGTTGTGTCCTCTGGGTTCTGCTTCACAAGGACACGAGGAAGGATGGTTTAGCTAAAAAGCCCATGGGTAAGGGCTGGAAAGAAGCAGGCATGTGCCTGTGTGAATAGAGTTTTCCCCGCTGCTTCGGCAGCACCAGGGCTGAGGTGTGAACAAGGCAGCAGCTGATGGCAGGGCCAGGAGAGGCAACCAGTTGCCAACCCAAGGGGAGGTGGTGTGGCCACTGGGGAGGGCTTTTTAACCCCTCTAGGAATTGCTTCCCGTGACCAAAGGGAGAATCTGAAATGTGATCTCTGCTGTTGGGGGGGTGGTATTGCGATACTGATGCATTATTTTGGGAAAATTCTGTGTGGCCCACTAAAGAAAAAGCTTTAAAAGATTTATCTGCCTAATCCTGCTTATCTGCTGTAAGATCTTCACAAAATCTCCCGGAGAGATTCAGAGCAGCATCCGAAAGCACAGACCTCCCCGGCAACTCCTCTTCCCTGGCTTTTAGAGGCTGGGAAAGAGGGAGCGTGGCAGCTCCCTGCATTTGTAATTCCTCCAGCTGATGAGCAGCAGTCTTTTTTCATAAGCAGCCAATGATCTTTATGTTTGCATGCTGAAAATGTTCAAATAGTTCTGATTAATAATCTGGAGAATGATCCGTGGCTTCTCCCAGATGGAGTACAGGGCTGGAATTAACTGAAAATGGTTTAATGATGGTGTGTTACTGGTAATTATTCTGTGGCTTTCATTCTGCTTTCACCTTCAATGAAACGTGTTCCCTCAAAGGACGCTCGTAGCAATTCTTAAATCCTCTAGTAACTGCAGAAATGCAGGTGGAGAGGGTTCAAAGCTTTGTCTAGAATTCAGAAAATAGCATACAAATTGGAGCAGAAAAATATGATAAGGATAATAATTGGTTTATAACTTATATTTCTAATATATTATTGGCATTCTATCGTGTGAAATGTCAGCGTGGTACTAACTTGCAATATATAGAAGGCCTCCAGAGCCAGGTAACTAAAGTCACTTTTGTGTCTGCTGTCCTCTGTTTGAGGGGGTGTTTTTTCTGCTGCGTTTCTACTTGTTGAGATTATTAAAGTGTAGAGTTTTATTTCTCCCTCTCAGTCATCTCCTGAGGCGTTGGATGTCGCTTCTGAAAAAAGAAAGCGATGACTTATTAAACTCATGGGCTGTATATTTTTAAGACTTCTGAGGAGGTGCAAAGACACTTATGTCAGTAATGTATTCCTCTGAGAAGGTAACAGCATTTGCTGTGCAGACACCTATTGGGCTGTTTTGTTTAGTTACTAGAGTCTTGAGGCTACATTGCTTTAAAAATAAATTTCTTGTGATATGGGATGGCAAGGTGCTGAACCATAGCTGCATGCAGACCCAGATGTTTATTTCTTCCTTCATACTTGTTTTCTTGATATTTTTTGAGAGGTAGGAAGGGACTTCAATTTGACCATAAAAATACGGTCAACCTTTTTTGCCTGTGTGGTTAGCCAAAATTTGGTCTTTGGTTGCCTCACTGGAGGAATTGGTGAAAATAGGTACATGTACGCAAAGTCTTCCTGTCTGGAAACAGAAGGGTTTGGTTACCAGGGGTCATATCCCTGCACTTCTCTTGGGTCAGGCTCTCCTCCCTGTACATCCCAGATGGCTTGTCAGACGTGTCAGGACCCGAGTCCAGCATTCAGCAAGGGTTTCCCCCTCCAGGCGTGCCTCTGCCTACATGTCACCAGCTGAAACTCCTTGCCCAAACAGCTCAGATCCCAGATCCTATTAGGGTGCTCCTGTTTGGGGTGCACACAGAAATAGATGGGTTTGGGGTCTGGAGACTGCTGTCCTCGCCAATACCACCTGTGTGGAAGGACTCTCCAAGCACATGCTTTGGTCTTTGATGTGGGCATCTCTAGGTTTGCCTCTGGGTAGGTCTATCAAAGGCAGAGAACCACAGGACCTCTGTCCTGCCTGCCTACAGCTTCTGTAGAAAAAGCCATCTCACAGCAGTCCTTCTGGTGTGGTGCCTGGCATGGGCACTTCAGTCTGGAGTAGAGGGACCAAGATGGAGACAGGTTTTGGAGGGTCCCTTTGACTCAAGTGTTGAGTTAGGGGAGAGTGGGTTCTTGTTTTCTTGGTGGGTTTTTTCTTTTTCTTTTTCTTTTTCTTTTTTTTTTTTTTCCCTTACAGATTTAGGCTATCCCATCAAATTCTGCCAGGCTGTTTCCTCCCATAGATAGAGCCTTATTCATACATCCCACCAGGCAGCAGAGCTGGAGCACTGCCCTGGGCAGCCTTTGTGTTCTGCTTCGCCTTGGTTTTGCTCTTTAACTTCTGAGTGCCAGAGAGAGACAGAACAGGTGACTTCATCAAGTGACTGGAAGGCTATAAAGTTAAAGACTTTTTTTTCAGTGTATTTGAAAGATATTTTTAATTTTAATAAACACAACCACAGTAATTAAGTAATATAATTGTGGAGATGCAGCCTTCATGTGCATTAAGACGCTTATTTCTAATGCTTGATAGGTTGTTCTTTACAGTGTTATTTCAGCTTTTTTTTAGAAATAATTTATTAACTTATTTATTCTCCGCACCAGTTGAGCGGTTTGGTTTTCAAGGCTTTGACAGAAGGCTATGGTATTATTAGAAGCCTTACAATCAGACTAGAAATTCCTCAGAACAGAGTTATCTTGTTCTGTGTTTTGTTATAGTATCTGGACTAAAGGAGCTTGGACACTTGGGAGTTTTAGGTTGGGAGCTTTAAGGTTGCTCAGTTTCAAACCTGGTGACCAAACAGCTGCTTTCAGACAACAGCTTCAGATGAGAAAAAGAATCAACTGGACATAAATCAGCATGTAGCAAAGAACGCAGGCTTTCTGTGGTATTTAGGAACCCAATGCAAAAGGAAAGATACGGTGAAGATAGAAACGTGATTAATGCCAGGAAGTCAATACTGTTTATAACCTTTAGACATAGGTTCACACAAAATCACAGTAGTTATTATTGCAATGACGAGGTTCTCTGAAATAATTCCTGGAAGTACCACGGGAAGTGGAGAAAGGAGAAGTACCACCTCTCACAAAGGAGGAAACTTTTAAAAGTTGTTACTTAAAATACATCATTGTATTTTGTTTGTTCATTCAGACACCATTTTTACCAAACTTCAGCAAATGCAGTAAAAACCAGTGTTGTTGGGTAACCCCAAGTAAAAGGATTTTCCTGGTGGTGGCATCAGCGATCTGCAATTTGGGTAGCACAGAAGGTCTCACTGGAGACCCTGGCCGGCAGTGGGGTTGTCATCCCTTGGGTGCGTGCTGGTTCTCCTGCTGCTGTCAGATGTCCCAACCTGTCGGATGTCCTCTGGCTCCCAACCCAGGCTTTTTTCCACTCAGGCTTATCTTCCCTCTCTTTGATTTGCAGCCGCTGGGCCAGCCGCAGCACCACCACGCAGCGGAGGAAGGACCGCCTGCGGCAGCACTCGGAGCACATCGGGCTGGACAATGATTTGAGGGAGGTAGGTGGCATCACCTGTGGGGAGCACGAGCCGGTGATCCAGGAGATGCAATTTAGAGAAATGACGTGTTGCTACTCCGGGCAGTTTCGTTGCTACCGTAGGGTTTTTGGAGGTCTCTGCAGCCATTTCGGTTAGATACTGCTTGTCGCGGATGCCCGTGTGTGTTGTACAACTTCAAAGCACACAAAAGAAATGAAATGCTTTTATTATTTTGGAATAGTAATTATTTTGGAAAAAGAATACTTGCTGATATGGACCCCAGTGATGTACCTGCGTGTGGAGAGCAGAGCCCTGGTGCCTGCCTGAGTGCAGCTGCTGAGCTCTGGCCAGGATGAAGGTCTCTGCAGAAGCCAAGTCCTTGAATAAATGTCAGCACTGCAGAGACGAATGCAACAGGACTTTTTTCTTTTTTAAAGGACTTTTTTCTCTCTCTGTCTTACATAGATTCTTGCTGTGAGTAAGCCTGTTTGAAAGGTTAAGACTTTGGGGCCTTTTTATGCCTAAAGCTTGGAAACTCCCATGCTTCTTGTAAATGTCAGTCACAGACACGCATTTCTTTCCCTTCTTTTCAGTTTCATGTCCTTCATTAAATATATTCTGCCGTATTTTTCCACTGATGTCCATGTGCTTCTTTTGTTTGTCACTAGCAAAAATAGAGCATCCGTGCTGTTTTGTGGTAAATTTTGCTGAATAATGTCAGCCAGCACTGGCATTTGCACTCCAAAAGAACCTGAAAGGATGAGCAGCCTCTTGAACCGCAGCTTCAAACGGTGTTTCATGGACACACAGCAAAACAGCACTCGTACATGTTGGTTGCTATTTTTGCTAACATGGCTTTGCAACTATATTTTAAACGTTGCCTTGTGTGTATATCTCAGCAGAGCCTTTTCAATGTATTTGTCATGTATTTACTTTCTTCTTTCTTTTTTTTTTTTTCTTTGGTTGTGGATCATATGCATGCTTCTTTTTGCTTTGTCTTTTCTTTCTTTCTGGCTATTCTGCCATTGGGGCATCTGCCTCCTCTTAGCCATCGGAGGAGCTTTTGCTTCGTCAGAACTCAATGGCCTTCTGGGAGTGGGATCAGGGACCACCCCCTCCTGCACGGCCTCCTAAAAAATCCTTCTCTGAATGCTGCCTGGTATGTTTTAGTTTTTTCTCGTTGAAAGCTGCTTTTGAGGTGGTGTTAGCCTGAAGAACCGCTGCCTTCACTGCGTCTCAAACCTCTCCCTATCTCGTAGACTATGAGCACATCCCTGTAGCGCTTGGAAGTGTGGTTATAATCAGAAAAGTAGCTGGAAATCTGTTCTAGGCTTCCACACCAGCTCCCTGGCAAACACAGTGGCTCCAAGGCTGAAAGACAATTTTGTTTTCTTTTCCTTTTTTCTCATCTTGCTCGCCTGGCAATTCAGCTTCGGGTGCTGAATCCAAAAAACACTGCTTTTTGAGTGCTGGATCATCACATCCCAGTGTGGAAGAGAGCGCTGGTGCGTGTACACTGATGAGCAGGCAGAGGGCAATCAATTGGATCTTACATCCCACCCTTATTCTTCTCTTGAATTTACAAGAGTTAATATGTTTTTATTTCAGTGTAATAACAAGACATACAATGAATAAAGTAAGGTTATCCATGTTTTTTACTCTTCAGACTATAACCGCACTTTGCATTTTATTTATCCCTTTACATCTAAAAGGAAATATTAGATTTCCTAATTTATATATTCCCTGTATTACTTTTTCACTGTTTTCATTGCTAATTTTTGCACTGAGTTAGATGGAAGTCACTTGTGAGATTGCATGCTGAACAACACGCTTTCATCATCTGTGATTCTTTTTTGTTTTTTATTCCCACATGTAGATTTTCAACTATTTTTAAGTCCTTACAGTATTGGTGCCAGTGCAGTTACCTAGCTGAGCACTTTTATTGAACACAACTTTCCACAGCAGAACCCAACGTTCTTGTCTTGTCTATGGGACTGATGTTTAAGTGGTTCATGTCTGAATTTTGTACTGAAAAAACTCCAATGCATCAGAAAACTGCACTGCCCATTAGAAAAAAAAAAAAAAAAAAGTGAGCAATTTCAATTAACTTCAATCTGTTTGGATTTTGCTTCAGCCAAATAAATTATTTTCTCCCCAGATAGAATGCAACAGCCACAGGGTCCTCTTAGTTCCCCAGAAGACCCAGCCACCAGCAGCACTAGGTCACTGTGGTCTGCTCTTGAAGGAAGAGCGGTCGTTGTCACATACTGTCCCCCAGAGAGTGGGGGATAAAGTGGGATAAAGACATGCTATGGCAATGGAGCATTCCCACACCAGGCCATGAGCACTGTGCTTCCAGACTGTTTTGATTTGGCAACATTCTATCATTTTACTCTTTTTAACAAAAACTTTATGAATGATGCTTTGGCAACTTTTTGTTAGGCTTCACATTTGCACACCTAAACGTGGCCAAATTCTTAGCTTTGCTCAGAGTGTAGCCCTCCCACTGATGTCAGGGGCAGATGACACTTTATTGATTGGTTTGGGGTTTGGGATCCTAAACGTCGGTTTCATTTAAAATGAACTTCACTTGTAATTAAGAAGTTAATTGAGAATAAAATCAAGTCTGAATTTTTTTCCCGACATAAATTGTCTAGGTGAAAAGTAATGGATTAAATCTTCCTCCTTCATTAGGTGTATTTCTTTTTCTTGTGATTTCTTTGCAAAGAATTTTTTTCCATTCATGTACAGCCTGCAACAAATTAAACAAATGGCTTTTAGGGTTTTAAATGTTTTTTAAGTGAAAATCAAGTAACAGTGGAAGGAGACTTGGTATTTTGATTTTATTGCTGAATGAAGGTATCACACTTTAATGCACCTGGTGTGACTAACTTTGTGCTAGTGGCTAACAGCACAGTTCACTAGCTAACGTTGACTGTTTCAGTTCCACACAGGAAAATATCTTGTTTTTTCTACTGTCAAAAGGGACCATGCCACTTCTCCAGCCCAAAACTTAAGCATTGGATAAATCATGATGTTGTTCCTAGATTAACACTAGCTCATTCCTTTTCATGAGCATTTGCTTGCCTAGGATTAGGATGAGGAGAATCCCTCTGACTTGTAATATCTAAAATTATTCTGTTTATTTTTAGAAGTACATGCAGGAGGCGAGGAGTTTAGGAAAAAATTTAAGGCAGCCCAAACTCTCAGACCTCTCTCCAGCTGTGATTGCGCAGACCAACTGCAAATTTGTGGAAGGGTTACTGAAGGAATGTCGCATGAAGGTAGGTCCTACCTCTTCCCACTGCCTGCTCTCCCCTGGCTTGCACTGAACCTAAACTGCATCTGCAGATGGTGTCCTCAGAGTCCTTCACCACCGGAATGCTGTTGGTCCGTTGGTGTGCCAGGCTGTTGCATGGTGGATGTCTCTTTAGTGTTATATTTTTCAACTACTAGGAAAGAAAGGAACGTATTATCCCTCTTCTTTTATGCAGTCAAAGTTGGTGAAACGAGTGAAAATGACAGGAAGGAGAATCGGCATGATCAGACACCTGAGGGAGGATTTCCTTTAATTGTTCGTATGTAAATGTAGCCTAAACATAACAGGCTGGAGACCCTCAGTCAAAAAAGGAAGCGTTCAGTGCATGCAACTGTTGTGCGCGTTGCTCATGCACAGCAACTGAAGTATAGCAGTTTCTAATATTAAAGAAGCCTTTAGAACCATAGCAATATAATTTCTTTGTGTCAGTTGCAGCTGGTGGTATACTGTATTACCTGAGTTTTAAACTTTAATAGCTGTAGCAGGAAGAAAAACAGATCCTGAGTAAGACTGAAAATGTATGTAGCTCTGTACTCTGTTTTTGGTACTGGTCGGTAATAGATCACCAGTAGGAATAGGACAGTAGATAAAGGTTACAGAAATAAGACAGTATGGAGAAATCATACAAACTTTGTTTTTTATTATTCTTTTTAATTTGCGGTCTCTGTAAAGACATTTGAAGTTTCTCTGGTCAGGCCATTAGTGAGGGTGTCTAGATTAAGCATGTTTAACTCAGCTATAAATTCTGTCCCTTGTTGGATAACATTCTTAGAAACCTTTGGGGATTTTTTTATTATTTTTTGTAAAGACTAAACGCATGTTGGTAGAGAAGATGGGTCATGAAGCAGTCGAACTGGGGCATGGAGAAGCCAACATAACTGGTCTGGAGGAAAATACATTGATTGCTAGTCTCTGTGATCTGCTGGAAAGAATCTGGAGCCATGGTCTGCAGGTCAAGCAGGTTGGTAGCTGGAAACTCGGGACTTTGAATGTACAGCACTCTAGGAAATACTGAATGCCATCTCTACCTCTTAAGGGGCTACTCAGTGGTGTCATTCCAATGTTAACTGGGGAGGCATCTTTGAGATCAGAGTCCCTGGATCATATCCTGTGAGGTCTTGGGGTTTTTCTATGGGATTTGTTTCCTTGTTTGTTGGGGTTTTTTTGAGAGGAATCTCTGGAAATTGCAATGATGTTTCAAATAGATGTTTGGTTTCTTCTCTTTCGACCTTAGAAGGGAAACCTAAGGAGAGGCCAAAGAAACAAGGCGGGTGGTGTGACTGCTAGACCAGTGTGATGATCCTCTCCTCTTCCTGAGGTCTCATGGCCCAAGAGAGGATTGATTCTCACTGCTGAACGTTTGGCCCTTATTTTGCCATGTTCACTGGCCTCTTTTCTGTTGCTTGATTTATTTAAAGCTACATACTGCACATTCAATTTTCAGGGGAAATCTGCATTGTGGTCCCATTTACTTCAGTACCAGGAGAGAGAAGAGAAGCAAGAGCATAGTGCAGAGTCCCCAGGTGAGTACTTGGCAATTGACCCCACGAAGGTTCCACCACGGGGACGGGCCTGGGAGGAACAGTGCAGCCACACAAAACCCATGCAGGATTTTTGGCATATTTGCTTGCTAATATCACATTTACATTTTGAGACCTTTCATAATCATTATGAAGATGCCTTGATGTCTGGAAAAAATAGATGGACATTGTTAGAGGCAAATTAACATACTTGTTATCCCTGTCTGGAAAATCACTCGGTGGCCGTTCTCTGCCTTCATTCCCTTTTAACCAGCATTGAGTGAGGTGTGAGAAGCAGTGCTTCTGCAAGAGGTGATTTCTGAAGGAGCTGCAAGTGTGGAGCTGTGACTAAGACAGCTGACACTTTTCTTTCAGTGAGCATAATTTGTCTCCCAAATTCCAATGTGGGATAACTTCATGTTCGATAAATCGTGATACTGCTGGATGGGCCCGTTCAGAAGTTGTGTCATCTCTATAATCTCTATCTGTTTGTGCCTTGGTTTAGCCTTTTGCAATCATTAAATTACTTCTGTGTTGGGAGAGAGGTTGGTTTTCTGATGACCTTGAGATCTTCCCTCCTGCAAGCTGCTGCTGAGTATTGTAGCCAAAGTCTCTGAACTTTAGTGGGTCATCTTCCAAGGACTCTCCAAATCCTGCAGATGGGAACTTGTATGATCAGTCCTCAAAGACACATCTATGGATGAACTAGTCTTGCTCATGAAAAGACTTTGTAATAAGCTTCAATGAGTAACGCAGTAAGCAATCTGGCTGGCAGGCACAAATTCCTGAGAGCACGATGTGTCACCACAAAGCGGTTTGATCAGAGTAGTGGAGCACAGAAATGCGTGGCTTCCTTAGCATCAAATATGCTACTGTAACTTAATTTTATCTCTTCTTTCTCAGTTGTGAGCTTTTCATAAAAACATATTGCTAATAAAACTCATCACCGTACAGATTTCTGTTAATGTATTTCACATACAAAAAGGAAGCTGTTAGATGTCTGAGTTCAGTGCTGGATTAAGGAAGGAATAGGTCATTTATTAAGCATTTTTCATTCTGTCTGCTTCTACATTTCCAGGATAGAGTTAATGATACTGCACAGAAATATTGCAATTACCAGCCACTTAAGATTGTTTTCAGCTGTATATAAAACAAATGCATTGCAGACCATAATGTAATTTTATATTAACTTAATCTATTTTCTTCATTGTAGTTGCTGTTGGAACAGAAAGACGGAAGTCTGATACAGGAATTACTCTGCCTACTTTGAGGGTTTCCTTGATACAAGATATGAGGTACGGTTTCCTAAAGCATTAATTATGGTTTTAATTGTGTAGCATAAGGTAAAGATTCTCAATGGCTTTGAGTTTACAAAGGCTAAGGACAATTAAACTTTCTCCTTAGCCCAGATTCAAATCTACAGCGTGTTGCCTTTTTATTATGCAAAACTTTTTTGTGTATTTTTGATTTATTTTAGCTAAAAGACAATAAAAACCATACAAGTTGTACTGGGTTATTAGTTTTCTTAGGCGGGTTCTTCTAGCAATAAAGCCAACTTCTACAAATAACAGCAGATATGTTGAATTCCTTGGAATTTTATACAAAAAACCCCAACCAAACAAAAGCAAAGCCCCCCAAAACCCAAAAAATGAGTACTTGGTACTCTTTTTGTATGTTTTAATGTACTGACTAAGCAAGGACAATTGATAGACAAAGCAAAGGGACATAAAAACCTGCTTGCAATGCCTGAGCAATATTCTTTCTTTTCAGTCAGTGCATTTTATGTCAAATAGTAATAAATGTACAAATTTAGAAATATAATGAGACTTAGTATTTGGGTGAGTTTAAAGTTGGGATGTGAAGTAAGGGCAGGTGCTCTGTGGGAGACCACAGCCTGGCTCTGGGGAGCTTTTTAGGCAACGTTGGTCTGGAAGAGGAAGGATTAGAGACTAAGGAGGGGTGGATGATGATGTGCTGATGTGACAGCACCAGGCAGTTATTCTTCGGGGCATCTCCTTGATCAAGCCAGTGCCAGGTCAGGCCATTCTTTTTGACATTTTGCTTGCCACGGCTCAGCATCGTGCTGGGGTAAAAGTGCCATGAAAAGAGGGGAGGAGTAATGCAGTAATGCTCATCTGTAGAGAGCGGGTAGCAATTGCTAGCAATTTAATGTGTGAGACAATGTGAATATTCTGTCTTGTAATACCATATCCTTCTTCCACGTGAAAGTATGGCAAAAAATCGCATGGTAAAAATAGTATTAGTTGTAGTTAGTTCACAAAAACGTGATTGCGATGATGTGGTTTTTACCGTGTGTGCTATTACAGATACTTTTTTTTCAATGTGAGATCACACAGATTGAGTCAGACTTTTCTGAAAGAAAATTACAGTACTTCCCACCTGCAGTGTGTAACCTTTTTGTAGTTACGTAGCTATGTACTTTGAGTCTTGTGCTCTGATTTTGAAGAACGTGACATCCCGCGTAAGGCTGAAACAACACGCGAAAGAGGGAGGGAGAACGTATACCGTGCAATGAGGAGTACAACACCGAGAGGTCATTTTGGACACGTGTCTGTCATTTTAGCATCCCTCTCATGGGACGTGGCAGCTATTTACTTAATTCAGGCCTGTGAGGCTGACGGGCATGTAGAGGGTCAGCCCGAGGGAAGGATGAAGGAGGATCTGGAGCGGAAAGTGGCGTGCTGGGAGGGGATTGCTGACAGAGGCAGCCGGGCAGGCGTTTCATCTTCTGCCTACTTCCACTTGAGTAACGAAAGCCCAGCAGATCTGAGCTCTCTTGCTTGAATCAAGAGAGTGTTTCTGCTGATTTTTCAGAGGAAAAGCGGCAGAAGCAGAACGCTACCTTTTGTACTATCTTGGGCATTCGTGACTGTCCACGGACATGCCTGGTCATAGAAAATGCTGGGCAGATGGTGGGTTGAATTTTTGCATCCGTAATCTCATGGCATGCTTTCTCCTGCTTGGAAGGAATGCTGCTTGATATTTGTTTGCACACACAGATTTATGCTGAAGTTAGAGGGATAGGTAATTGTTAAATTGTCGGGGTTGCAATGCTAACTGAACTAATGTTTAGAGGATTAAGCGTTGCCTTAAGCACAGCTTGTTTTTGATGGCTCATGCAAGGTTATGTAAACAACTTAAAAAGCAGGGCTGAATCACAGTCACGCTCTCAATGTGCAGTGAGCCCGTGCTACAGGTAACGTGGTGTGTCCTCTGCCTCCTGCACGAAGCCAGGCATCTTAGATGTGGTAAGGAAGATGCTCAACATGTTTATTTTGGTTCTCTGCACGGAGAGGCTCTGCACAAGTATGTTTGGGGTATGCCTTTCAGCCTTTTTCCCGGGTGAGGATCCGCAGCATCTCTTCCAGCTCCCCAGCAGGTTCCTGCTGCAGCCTGTCTCCTGCGTGGCCTCACCCCTCAGGCACATCGCTGTGCGTCCAGCTGGACCAGCCAGCACCAAGCCAACTCCCCGAAACCTTTGGTCCAGCTGGGTTCAAGTTTTGGGTCCTTCCCCTTCGGGCAAGCTCTTCCTTGCTACCAGGGCTTGCTTTCATGCCTGTGTCATGCCTCCTCACCCACAGGGAGCTTTGCAGCGGAGGGTGCGAGCCCTGGGTGCTGGTCCCACAGCAGTGATGCTTCACCTGCTGCAGTCAAAAGCAGGGTGAGCAAAGAACCTGCTACCAACACGGGACGAGCTGGTACGGCTCGTTTCTGACTGTGCTGGGATCAGGAGCAGTCACCATCCTCGGGGGCATGGCGATACTGAGCAGCTGTAACCTCTTCTGTCAGCACAGCTATTTGCAGAGGATGTCTCTCGTCATACCCCAGGCTTACATTGGACAGGGGAAAAAAGATATTTTATTTTTTTATTACTGATGGGATTAGAAGCAGGTCCCAAACTAGGGAGTTGCACTGAAATTGCCGTTCAGTGCCCTGACAAGAAGAGTTTGCTGCGTGGTGGTGAGCATACAGTGCTTACACTTAGGTCACCAATAAAAATAGAGATGTTCTGACTCACAACAGAGAATGAAATAAATTTGGGCTCCTGAATGCTCTATTCTGTTACACTTGGCTTTTGCTGACAACAAGACTGATTATTCAATCTTTTTAATATTTCCGACAAGCTGCATGGTTGTAGATCCTTATTTTTCCCAAATGCACAATTAATGCCAATCCGGTCTGAACCAGAAACAGGTAATGAAGAGGTACAGGGCATGCATGGAATAAGGTTGAGTCCATCTGTACTTGAGTCTTCTCACATATTCCACTCAGCGTTTCATATTAGATGTAATTCCAGCCGAGCACCGAGGGGGGAAGGGGAGGGAGGGAGGGAGATGATAGTCTGTGCTTTGATCTTCCCATCTCAAAAGACTTGAAATGTCTGAGGAGGGTGTCTCAACACGATGTAGTCGAGTGTGGTGCACCTCCTGTTTCTCAAGGACTCCACATCAGCTGTCTGGGCTGGAAGGTCTAGTGCTGGCAGCCACTCTCTGAGCCAGGAAAGCCTTTTCCAGTGCCAGGAGCCAGGCTCTGGGCAGTGATTCAGCTGGGAGGCATCGCTGCTGACAGAGGGAGGCTGCTGAGCTTGCTTATAAAGGGCATATTACTTGTATGTGATGGTAATGTGCCCTCCTAGGTTTGTTTTACAGCTCACTGTGAGTTCGTACTTCTCACCTGGTCCATCAGAGAACTATCTATGCGTCATTTCAGGAAACAGCAGGAAAGTTTCTTTAAAAAATATATTTTTTTTCCTTTTTTTTTTTTTTTAAATAGTTTTAAGTAACCTAGATTTTACCACTGGCAATGTACCACTACTCCTATTGATTGTTTCTTCCTGATGGTGCTTCAGATACACACGTACAGCACAGAGCCATGTGGTACGGACCCCTCAGCTTGGGTTGCAAAGGTAGATTTGTATTTTGAGAATTCAGGTTGGTTAGTCTGGTGGAGAACAGTGCTGCTGGGCAATGTCTGGTATCCACCTCGTTTGTTCAGAGGGAACATGTATTTCTGGACAGCACTAAGTTATATTTCGCAAATTTGTCCTTTAAGTCCTAGTCCTGTTAATTTGCAAGCTCTATAAACAAGAGAGTATTTTTCCTCAAATAATGCAGGGTCTAAATATAACGCAAAGCACACGCTTGGGTATAACAGATGGAGGAAAGCACGAGACAGTGAGACTCTACTAGTCACCATAAAAAGCATCAGTCACAGCGTGACTTTGTTGGATTTTCTTTAGAGTAAATATTGCCATATTCCCTAACAATCAGCAGTGTAGGGAGGGCCTTCAAGGAAGACGCAGGAGATGGAAAGTAAATCACAACAGAGGTCAGTTCAGGCTCAGCTGATGACACTTGGAGTCTGCCACGGGGGTTTGGAGGCCTGAATTGCCTGTGCATTTAACATGTAAACTGTGTGAAAATTAAGAAATCGCAGCCTTTTCTTTCCCCCGCTGGAAGCTGTTACTCATTTTTCTTGCTGGCTGGGGGGGGTTTGGAAGCAGCTTCACCCTGCCACGGCAGTTTTCTTCCTCTTCTAAAGCTCCCTGTGCTCCGAAACTAGAGTTTCTAGCATTCTCCAAATTGAAATATGGGAAGTTTAAAAAAAGAAAAGCAAAACCATAGAAGAAAGCCCCTGTGGAACAGTTCTGCTTTCCTACAGACCAAGCATATGGTGGAGGGCTGTTCGGATTGTCACTTACACAAGGGCCTTATATCCCTGAAAATGTGATTCTGCTTGTGACTGCCTGTCACTGTTTTTCCCGACAACCCCCTTTTTCTCAGATTTCCTGCTGCTGCCGCCACCAAGGGGTTTGTTAGAGCCCTCAGCGGAGATTGTGGTTTGCAGAACCTCTGAAGAGCTGTATTTGTCTTCTGCCCTCACAGACGTACCCGTTCGTGTCAGCAGCTTGAAGGAGTGACTGTGAGATAACCGGGTCTCACAAGGTCCCTGCTTTTTCTAAATGTTAGCAGTGTCCATGAGGACATCTACCTTGGGCGATACAAGGACGCGCAGATCTACCCCTGCTCACCTTGGCCAAGCAAATGCCAGGACACAGAGCAGCTGACAGTGGCTGTAGTGTGTCTGGGTTTCAACCTGCTGTGTCTGGGAAGGGCTGCCCCATGTCTCTGGGGGTCACCCCGGGGCTGCCGGGGGTCTCAGTGCCACGGGGCAGGTCTCTGCAGGGCCACGCTGGGGGGCTCTTTCTCTAGAAGTGATGTCAGGAGACATTTTCCAATTCAGCTGCTGCATCATAGAAGTGCCTATAGAAGAGCTGGGGAGGGACTCTTTGCCAGGAAGGGTAATGATGGGACAAGGGGAAACGGTTTTAAATTGGAAGAAAAAAGATTCAGATTAGATCTCAGGAAGAAATTTTTTACTATGAGGGTGGTGAGACACTGGAACAGGTTGCCCAGGGAAGTTGTGGCTGCCCCATCCCTGGAAGTGTTCAAGGCCAGGCTGGATGGGGCTTTGGGCAACCTGCTCTAGTGGGAGGTGTCCCTGCCCATGGCGGGGGGGTTGGAACTAGATGATCTTTGAGGTCCCTTCCAACCCTAACCATTCTATGATTCTATCACACTGGATGTTGCCATTGGAAGAATGTAGGATGTTTATGATTCATCTATTGTTATTTTTTTTTCCACCCGTTTCAGGCATGTTCAGAACATGAGTGAGATAAAGACAGATGTGGGACGAGCCCGAGCCTGGATACGGCTTTCTCTGGAGAAGAAGCTTTTGTCTCAGCACCTGAAGCAGCTGCTCTCCAATCAGGCACTTGCCAAGTAAGCTGGCTCTTTTTCTCAAAGCTTCAGTTTCACATCTTCCTCGGTGCTGTGTCAAGGTGCTTGGCAGGTTCTGGGCGCAGACAGGTGCCCAGTTTGGGTACTGTGTTTTCCAGATTGAAGGGCAGAAGGTAGCTGGGGGGAGGAGGTACTGCCCACTCAGCAGGGCAGGAGTCTGCTCATCAGCCTGGAAAAGCAAATCACAGTTTTCAGGAATGAGGTGTTAGGTTTTGGGTCAGATCAGTGCGTTGATCCAAGCCACTTTGCGGCGCTACGATCACTAGATCTTGTGGAAATGAAGCAGCAGGGCCAGGAATGCCCCTTCTCTCACAGCAGCCCTGCATTACGTTGATTCAAGCCAAACGCAGGCCCCCATCCTGAGTGCCAGTGAGCTGGGTTTAGAGGCCAGTCCTCATGGCCACTTAGCAGCTTCCCCAGCTTTGCCTCCTTTTACAAGCACAGGCACTTGAGGAAATGCCTGTGTAGGTGTTCTCTGACTTCATTTTCTCAAAGCAATGTATTTAGGGGGAAAAAAAAACCCTAAACCCAAACTTTATGAAAACATCCGAGCTACTGCATGCAGTTGTTAGCAGAACTGGCTCTGTGATGTTACATACATGATTCTGCCAGAAGCCACCAAATGCTCGAATCTGCTAACGGGAAGAAAGTGGAGTAGCTGGAGACAGCCACCTCTGGGTGATCAGCTAAAGGCACGGTGGCAGACCTCTCTTTTCCTGGAGTTTCATCTACTACATCTATCTACCCTAGCAGCTCTTTGGGGAGTCTGTTGCCTTCAGAGTTTGGGCAGTGTCAGAAGCTCTGTGCTTTCTCAGAGCGGGTCCAGCTTCACTCCTGGTGTGCCTTGGAGTGACACATGATGGATTCACTAAACTGAGAGTGTGGTGGGACAACCTCTGCTAGTGCTTGGTACCTTCCATGGTTTGGTGGCTTCTGCTTAGTTTTCTCTGTCGCAGTATGGAGCAGAAGGAAGATTAGGTTATTAGACAAAGCTGTTCCACAGTGGGATACGGGGAAGAAATGAGGTTGCTGTCTGTTGGTTTGGGTCTGCTGTTGTGAGCAGTGTGCTTTGCAGCAAAATCAAAACTGACCCTTTAATGAGATGAACACTGTAGCCTTGCCACTGCTGCATGGAGCCAAGAGTGGTCTGTAAAACACACGTGTAGCATAGGGGGTTAATGCCCTCAGTGAGTTTCTAGCACCTTCTATTAGCTGGGAAATCTCACTTTTTCATACCCCCCATGAAGATTAACTCTTCGTTTGGTGTTTTGAGATTCAAACACCTTTTAGGACACAAGGTGCTCTTTCAACAAGAAAGCAATGTGCTTGTTTCTCCCAGGAAACTTTACAAGCGTTACGCTTTCCTGCGCTGCGAAGAGGAGCGGGAACAATTTCTGTATCACCTGCTCTCGCTCAACGCCGTGGATTACTTCTGCTTCACCAGCGTCTTCACCACAATCAGTGAGTTGGACAGTCAATTTTTTTTCCCCCTTGAATAAAAATTAGTTGCTGTCATGATTCGTAAGAGCCGATGTTGCTGGTGCCTGAGTAGCTGAGCCCTTATCTGGGGAACCTCGGTTGTTGCTGCCTTGGCTTGTGGGTGCTGGGTGTTGCTCTGGGAAACCAGCTGGAGAGCCAAGGTTGTGTGGGAGTGCTCTGGATAAGAGCATTGCACAAAGGAGAGTAATCAGCAGAGAGTGCCACTGTAGCACTTGATTTTCCTCATGGAGTTGTATAGTTTCTTTCATCTTCCCCCCCACCCGACAAGTACTCTGCATCCTGGTGCTTCTTGCTGGCCTCTGGTAAGTGTGCATCCTAACAGCCTGCTCTTTGCAGACTGAGGAGGAGATGGAAATCTTGGGGGGTGAAATAACAAGGCACTGCTGTGCTGTGTATGTTAAATCTTTTTTTCTCTTTCCTTAAATTCCAAAAAGATTTCCTCTCTCTTCCTCTCTTATAAGAAAGAAAGTGGAGATTGGGTAGAAATCTGCAAATGCATCTTTGTCTGTCCAGCACTGGGCGAGGCGGAGAAGGCAGGACCCCCATGACATGACCTAATTATTTGGCTTCACCTTGGCAGCCCTTAATCTTCATTTCCCTGCCTCCTCAGAGTGAAGCGAAGCAAGTTTTATGTGGTTGTCAAAAGAGGCGCTCATTCTGCTTTTCCTCCTCTCAAAGCGATAGATCCCCTCAGAACTAGCACAGCGCAAAGAGATTTATTCATCCTTGATTACCTTGTTTCTGCGGGGCACCCAGCTTGGCAGCTTTCCCCTGTAGGACAAGCCCTTGGAATTTGAGGGTTAGTTTTTTTTAAGTGCGGCATCACTGTACGGCACGCTAAAGGCAAAAAAAAAAAAAATAAAATTAATAAATAAAAAAATTCTGGCTTATTTTAGCCAGTCCAAAAGGCAGCTTGTGAAACAGAAGGAAGGAGAGTGCCAGTGTGCAGAACTGGAGTCAAATCCAAATCGGGGGGGGTGGCCACCCCTTTGTGTCTTAAGCGGGTATGGGTGATGCAGATTTAAAGGCAAATAGTAACGATGGTAATAACGATGATAATTTTTTTTCAATGAGACACATCTCATTTGAGACTTTGGCTACGCCGTCAGCAGCATCACTGACATTCCCTCGCCCCCCCCACCATAACCTTCCCTCTGCCATTCCCTTTGGCCCCTTCAGCCGCCCGGGGGTGGCGATGCCCTTCCCGCAGAGCGGCTTTATCCCTTTTATCTCTTTATCCCTTCCCCTGGGCAGGCTGCGGGGCCGCCCTTGCGCCGTCCCGGCTCTGCCGCGGGGCTGCAGCTCCACCGTGCGGCACCGCTACCGGGAACCGCTACCGGGAACCGCTACCGGGAACCGCTACCGGGAACCGCCGGGACCCCCCCCGGCACCGGGGGCGGCTACAGAAGGCGGCACCACCACCACCACTCCCCGGTTTGTCTCACCCTGGACGGGGAGAACCCAGGAGGAGGTGGTCTCCACGTTAGGCTGCTGGGATATGGGGCGAGAACTTGCCTTTTTCATAGAATCATAGAATGGTTTGGGTTGGAAGGGACCTTAAAGATCATCTAGTCCAACCCCCCTGCCATGGGCAGGGACACCTCCCACTAGAGCAGGTTGCTCAAAGCCCCATCCAGCCTGGCCTTGAACACTTCCAGGGATGGGGCATCCACAACTTCCCTGGGCTACCTGTTCCAGTGTCTCACCACCCTCATAGTAAAAAATAATTCTTCCTGAGATCTAATCTGAATCTTTTTTCTTCCAATTTAAAACTGTTTCCCCTTGTCCTATCATTACCCTTCCTGGCAAAGAGTCCCTCCCCAGCTCTTCTATAGGCACCCTTCAGATATTGAAAGGCTGCTAAGAGGTCTCCCCGGAGCCTTCTCTTCTCCAGGCTGAACAATCCCAGTTCCCTCAGCCTGTCTTCATAGGAGAGGTGCTCCATCCCTCTTTTTCAGCTCAGTTGCGTCCAGTTTTGGGCTCCCCAGTTCAAGAGGGACAGGGAGCTACTGGAGAGAGTCCAGCGTAGGGCAACTAAGATGATTAAGGGATTGGAGCACCTCCCTTATGAGGAAAGGCTCAAAGAACCGGGGCTCTTTAGCCTCGAGAAGAGAAGACCTCTGAGGGGAGACCTCATCTACGTTTACAAGTACCTAAAGGGTGGGTTGAAGGAGGATGGATCTGGACTCTTTTCAGTGGTTCCCAGTGACAGGACGAGGGGCAATGGGCACAAGCTGGAACATGGGAAGTTCCACTCAAATATGAGGAAAAAAATTCTTTCTGGTGAAGGTGGCAGAGGCCTGGAACAGGCTGCCCAGGGGGGTTGTGAAGTCTCCTTCTCTGGAGATTTTCAAGACCCACCTGGATGCAGTCCTGAGTGATGTGCTCTGGGCAACTCTGCTTTAGCAGGGGAGTTGGACTAGATGATCTCTAGAGGTCCCTTCCAACTCTGACAATTCCGAGATTCTATGATTTTCAAGGGAGAGGCATGGTTTACTCCAGAAACTGTGTTTGCTCTGAAGGAGGGGGGGAAAAAAAGAAGAAAAAAAAAAAGTCAAGACTAACTTATTTTTCTCCCCTCTGTTCTTAGTGATCCCCTATAGGTCAGTGATAATTCCCATCAAAAAACTAAGCAATGCAATAACCACATCAAACCCATGGATTTGTGTGTCAGGAGAACTGGGAGATACAGGTGTAATGCAGATTCCTAAAAACCACCTAGAGATGACGTTTGAGGTGAGTACACGCTCATTACATTTTACTTTTCGATTTGAAACACGCTTCCAAATGAACACTGCTTTGGTGAAGGTTTATTGTCTTACAATCACAGTGTTTCAGGTTCTGTCAGGTTTTCAAGGTCACTGTATATTCAAATACATAGAGGAAAATAACGCTGCACTAGATGAAAGTTTCCTTTTTGAGTGTTCCTCGTGAGCACATATCACTTTTAATGACAGGCTTCACCGCTGTCCCTGTCCCAGCCCAGAGATGATCTTCTCCCCTAACTGATCCCTTCCATGTCTCCTTGTCTAATTTTCCCTTCCAGGGTTCATTTCTGACTTCTCATTTCTCTTCCAAGTTTCTTTTCCCTTCTTTCAGTCTGTCTTCCCACTTACCACCACCACCTTTTCTCTTTGCTTTTGACTACTCGGCGTTCCCTCCTGCTTTCCCACCCATCAGTTACAGGTTGGCTTGGTGCCACCCCAAAGCAGCTGGTAGTGGGAATGGCAGGGAAAGCCCCGTCAGGCTCCTGTAGCTCCAGGCTGTACCATATCCAGTAAGGAGTGATTTTGTAGGAAAATTTGCTATTAAAATTGAAATTCCATCCATTGAGCAGATACAGACTGATCTTCAACAACAATAGTAAAAAAAAAACCAAACCAAACCAAAAACAACCAAACCTCTTGCCAAATAAAGGTAGATTTTGACAGAGATAGAGTATTTTCATGATACAATGGCTGCCTCTCATTCAGATGCTAGTATTTTGTAGAAAAGAGCTGCAGGCTTCTAACAAGCAAAATAACATATTTTGGCATTTCTAAGGCCCATGCTAACACTGTTCTGGAATACTCCTTTGGCTGAAGCTTTCCTAAAATATCAACTTGGGTAGCCACCCACTATGGAAAACATCAGCCCAAGCTGCTTGTTTGGCAGTATTAGAAGCAAGGAAAACCAAGGGAAGTATTTAGGTGACGTTAATAGATGTTGCTGCCAGCCCCACCTACGATTACATACTGCACTGGAATTCACAGTCCCTTGTTTTCTTTGTGATGTCGAGAGTCTCATGATAGTGATTTTCATCTTGCCCAACAATAAGCAAATGGATCTTTGAAAATAATAAAGGATCTAGGGAGCGCTTCATGGTGTAGCATGAGTCACCTGCAGGTCAGTGTGCTCAAAATGCATTTTTGAAAAGCTGTTTATACTGAAGATCTGTTTCTTCTTTGCCCAGGGAAGAGGTTGAGGCACCAACCCTGGAGGTATTTAAAAGACAGGTAGACATAGTGCTTAGAGACATAGTTTATTATAAGAGTTAGGTTGATTGTTGGACTAGATGATCTTAAAGGTCCCTTCCAACCTAGACGATTCCATGATTCTACAAAACCACAGCTTTTTATGACCTCAGAAATTTGTAATTAATACTTCTCTAGAAACATTGTGAGTGCTCACAATAAAGAATGTAATCTCTTCACAAGCTTTTAATAGCTTTATTTCAAGTTATTTCTTTTCTTCTGTCTTAAAATAATTATTCTGCTTTTCAAAATGCTCTGCATGTGTAGTTGAAAATACTTACTGTATAAATCAAAGGGAACTGAACAAAAACATACATTTGCGACCATATGTGTGCATGTGGTGGGGGTGTGTGTTGTCTGTTGTTGTTTTAAAATTAAGTAAAAACTGTTATTCATTTCAGTGCCAGAATTTAGGGAAGCTGACGACCGTTCAGATTGGTCATGACAACTCAGGGCTGCTAGCCAAGTGGCTGGTTGATTGTGTCATGGTCAGAAATGAAATAACAGGACACACGTACAAGTAAGCAACAAGTTTCAATTTTCTTTGTCTGAATTTCTTGCTTATTAAATGTAGAGGAAGTAAGAAGGCATCTGTCTTCTCCTCAGTTGATGGAGCAGTGTAGGCTGATTTGGGTACCCGAGAGGGTTGGGTTGGTCTCCCCCACCCCCGGTTCTCTCATTTCAGAAGCCTTAGTTGAAGTCAAATGATTGGATAAATATTAAATGAGACTTGAAGGTAGGACTTTCTTTGCATTTCTCTGAGACAGGACAGACAGTATGGATACTTTCGAAGTGATTCATATGTTTGTGTCTAATTATTAAATCTCTTGATTTGAAGTAGTGTGTTAAAATTGTGCACAAATGAAATCTTTAAACCCCCAAGAGCTGGAATAATAATTTAGAGCAAGTTTTTGGTTTCATTTTCTTTTAAAAATATTCAGATGCCTAAGTACTATAGCAAATGTATAGAAACTTAGATTACAAAAAAAAAAAAAGGATTTGATGATTTCTTAATCTTCTGTTGAGTACATACCTCTTGTGTTGAAACGATCTCCTAACTCATTATTGGTTTTACAAAACATCTGGCTAAGCAGACTTAATTTAATTTTATTTTTTTTTCTAAATGTGGGCTTGGAAAAATATAATTCTGAGTAGTGAGCTCCAGAGCTCAGGGTTGGCCACAGTGTGTGGTAGAAAGTAGGAGGGAAGTGGGAGACAAGCACTGGGGGTATGGACATGTGCATGGATTTCCTTAGGACAGTGGATGAGGTCAAAAAGTACAGGAATAAAGGTGAGGTGAGGTTTGAGTAGGAGGAGACGTCACAGCCTCAGTTAGGTGGGAACTCTGTGTGGGGAGTTAATTGTTAATCACCACAATATTTGTAAAGGCTAAGCAAGAGTTATGGTTGCAAGTGAAAAATGACCTGATGAAATATGTGTATAACACTTTCTGTTGTCCTGTGCTTTCATGCAAGCTTTGCATATTTCCCTTTTGCTCAGGATGGAGGTGGACATAGTTTTCTCGTTGGGTTCTATCAGTTGTGGTGCAGGGGATGCTGCCTGCTGAATTCTGGATTGTGAAAAGTTTCTGGCTACAGCGTTTTTCCTGCCCATTCACAGTGTTTGTGGGTGCTAGCTGCCCCTCTAGCTTTGAGATCAAGCTTGGCTTGAGGTCACACGTGGCTGACCCGTGCTTGTGCTGGCTGTGTGGCAGGTTTCCCTGCGGGCGATGGCTGGGAAAGGGCGTTGACGATGGCAGTTTGGAGCGAATACTCATTGGAGAGCTGGTGTCCTCCACCTCTGACGAAGAGCTGGCGAAGCAGTGCCGTACCCCACCCCAGCAGAAATCTCCTACCATGGCTCGACGACTGAGCATCACTTCCCTCACAGGGAAGAACACCAGTAAGTCCTTTCCTTTTCCCCCAGGGCCCTAGAGAAGGGGGCAGCAACTTCTGAGAAATAAAGCTGCTGTGACCAGGAGAGCTCCTACTGAAGCAAGGCTTGGTGCAGAGGAACAGCTGCCAGCTGATGAGTTTTTTTCCTGCTCTGGTTTGTGTGTCTGCAGCTTCCTCTGTGACTGTACACGTTGCCTCTTTCAATGTCCCCATTGGACACTTCAGAGATAATGATCTCTTTCCTTGGAGCGTGGAGATATGAGATGAGGGAGGAGGAGGCAGCAGAATTTGCAGCATTTGATGCTGCTCAGCTTCCTGGCTCACTTTGCAGTCAGTGGGAAGACAGTCCTCTCTGAAGGGCAGTTCAGAGCCTGATGTGGATGCTGTGAGCTGCCTTCTGGAGGAGCATGTCTCCAGAGGGATCTTAGGTGACATCAACTTTATGTCTCTAAAATTAGCTTCTATGAGTAACTGCATCTGGCTACAACAGGGCATGTGAGGCATTCTCCACTAAAGCATTCAGATGGAAGCAGTGTAGATCCTGTTCGTAAATGTGTCCGGGTCCTGTAAAATTGGAGGACACGACCGCTGAAATGTCAAGCAAGGAAAGATTAGTCTCCAAGAGTAATGCAGCATTTAAAAACCACCACGGGACCACTGCAGCTCTTTGCGTGTGTGAGTCCATATTAGCTGGAGGAGTGGGCACCACAGCTACTTGCAGAGCATTTCCATAGGTCTGAGAGCATGAAGGCCCAATAATTCATTTGTCTTGTGAGCTACATGAGGCTCTGTGACAGACCTGCCAAAAACCGTGGAGGTCATCACGTACTAAAATGATACTCAGTTACTCTTTGCCTCCAAAATAACAGTTGTAGGACAAGCTAATAGCAACCTATGTATGTATGAAAAATTAGAAAGGACCATGAAAATGATTGAAGTCCAAAAAACGCCTGCTTAAAAATAAGTTTTAATAGTTCAGTCTGTTTTAATCAGAAGGTGAATGAGGGACTAGATAATTTTCTGCAGGCACCTGTATAGGAAGATGAGATGGTACCAGGTGGAGACATAGCACGATTCAGTAGCAGAGGCTGAACAGCTGAACAGATTCAGAGCAGAAACATGGTGTACATTTCAACACAGAAGATAACTTACTCTTCAAACCATGAATAAGGAGTATTCTCTGCCTGTGGCCCCTCACGCTGATACAATGACTAGACACGTGTGTAAAATAGAGACTTGTTTTGGCTCAATAAACCATTGTGGGTTCCAGTCAGGGATTAATGAGTGCTGGGTTTTCTGGCCTCTGTCACGTAGAATTGAGTCAAGTGACTGGGCTGCAATCTCTCAGCCCGTGTCTCTTCGTGTGAGGGTTGCTGTAGTCTATGTGATGAGCAAGATGTGATTAACTCAAATAAAATATTTATCAAGCCAGATCCTTGGGTTGTGCATTTTTAAGTAGGACGATTTGTTTGACTATTCCAGGATTGCTCATCAGTTGCTTGTGATTAAGGCTCAGATTTACCCAAGACAAATGATTGCCTGAGCTCTGTTAAGGATATAGAATAATTCCTGCAGTTCAAACTATTTCATCATGAGAATTTGATGCTGCTTTAAAGTTGGTGTCTTCAGCTAGCATGCTCTCCATCCTTTCACAGAGCCTAATGCGGGACAGATCCAAGAGGGAATCGGGGAAGCCGTGAACAATATTGTGAAACACTTTCACAAGCCAGAGAAAGAGGTACTCCCTGCTTTTCATTACTTGCCTGGTATCTACAACGCATGTAAACGTTTTTATAAACAGAAATGGAACTGAAGTACCAGTAGAGACTGTTAACCTTTAGATTTGAAGCTTCTTCTGTACAAACAAGGCAAGTTGTACTTACAGACTCTCCCTTTCCCCCAGAGAGGAAGCCTCACCATTCTGTTGTGTGGGGAAAACGGTCTGGTTGCAGCACTGGAGCAGGTCTTCCACCATGGATTCAAATCGGCTCGCATTTTTCATAAGAATGTCTTCATCTGGGATTTCATAGGTAAGCTGGTATGTGATTTGGAGGCAGAAGGAGAAGAAAGATTAGGGCAAAACGGCTACTCGCACATAGACCTCGGGTTCTTGTCAGCTAGGGTGCCATTCGTTCCTGCCTAGCACCTGCTCCAGGTTGCTTAAAGTCAGGGAGAAACAAGATGAAGATGAGGAATGCTGAACTCTATATAAGCGATGAGTGTGAATCTGTACAGAAATATAAGTGCACTTCAAATTCTAGTCATTGATTCACAGACAAATGTTCAAACAGCTGCTTTTCTACCCAGAAAGAAGGTAGCCTGGAGGTTGGGGTAGAGTAGCAGGCAATGTTAGGGGAGAGTTGGGAAAGGACAGGGAGTGAAAGGTTTAGATTTCTAGTTGATTATGAAATCTCTCCTAATCACTGCACTGGTCTTTTGGTGATGCTTATCTGTAGGTCTATGTTGCAGTAATTTAAGATGTTCTTATTCCCTTAAAATATACTCACAAGTTGAAATACTTGGCCTGGGGGTAAGTGCTTACTCAGAAAAGGTGAAAAATCCAAGCTGATGGTATCGCCTCCAATGAAACCATTGTGAGGTGCGCTGGTGCGGCTCCTTGATGTTTCCTAACTGTATTGGACATCAACCAGTCTGCTGACCACGGCTATGTAGCAACGGTGGAGATCACCACCTACCTATGGCCTTCAGAGTGAGGAATCCATATATAAACTGTGCAATCGCTCTCAGCAGGTTGTTTTTTAATAATTCCCTTGTGTAATTCTGTGTCACAATAAAGTACTTCTGCTCACCGGGTTCTGATCTTCTCTCCTACCGTAGAGAAAGCTGTTGCTTATTTTGAAACCAGTGACCAGATTGGAGACAATGAGGAGGCCCTTTTGCTTCAGAGATCTTCATGCAAAACCTTCTGTCATTATGTGAATGCCATCAATACGGCTCCGAGGAACATTGGAAAGGACGGCAAATTCCAAATTCTGGTTTGCCTGGGGACAAGGTACTTAACTGCTCTTTGTTATATGTGTCCTCTTGCATTAGACTAGAAGAATATTTTTACACCGTTGTTACTACCTTTAGTTTTCCATTTTAAGACATCTCATACCTATCTATTATCCAGTACCTATTTTAGGCAGCTTTAATAATACATGAAAAATTGGAGCAAAGAAGCGGTAATGATACATGGCTAGTGTCTAAACTGCTAAAAATGTTTTGAGCTCTTTTATAACTGTTAGCTTGACAGTCATATATATGTGATCTGTCTTGAAATTGTATTTTTGACAAAGTGCTGGCTTTTGGAATGCAGAGTTCCTTTGCAAGGGCTGGTGCATTTCTAAGTCCTCGTTGAATCACTTTGCCTATGAAAATAGGATGTCTGTTATAATTTTGACAGAACTATTCTAGATCAATCTTTCTTCCCTAATAGGCTGCTTTCTGTCTTGCACGTGGGTGGAGGGTGCTTAGTTGTGTTATGGAGGGTGGAAGTTGGTACCATTTTTTGTCTCGTCTGTCCAGTTACATGGAAAACCAGTTGGAAAACAGTCTTTTGGGTTTTCCTGAGTTTTACTTTCCCTGTTCCTGATCTGAAAATGTTGCTGAATTCTTCCAAAGTCAGTTGTCCAGTTCTCCTGGAATCTTTCCACTTTCATTCCTACAGTATGTTCAGTTACCTGTATTTTACCAACAAAATCAAGGGTTATGATTGCACAGGAAACTTCTGTGTGCAAACAACATGCACCACCCGCAAAAACAGACTGCGAGTTTTGGGTTGTGTTCTTGGAGAAGAATTTCAGTTTGAGATCTGTTGTACTGGGGGCTAAAATAATTCCTTTCATCCCCTTTGCAGGGACCACTTGCTCTCTCAGTGGATCCCGTTGCTGGCAGAGTGCCCACCCATCACAAGGATGTACGAGGAGAACGCTCTCCTACGGGACCGCATGACTGTCAACTCCCTTATCCGAGTCCTACAGACGTTGCAAGATTTCAACATCATCCTAGAAGGATCACTCATTAAAGGAGTGGATGTTTAGCATGGCTTTGCTGAGAACTTCATTAATTCCTTTCCCAAGCAAGCAAACCACAATTGGAGACCTGTCAGGACTTGAACGTGATGGTAGTGCACCACTGTAAGGCAAAGCTGCCGGTCGGAGCGGGAGCGGGAAGCCCTGGTTTTGTGCCCCATGGGGACTGTCCTCTGAAGCTGCAGAAAGCTGAGATGCAGTATTGTAGTTTATTTGAAACAGAAATTTAGTATAAAATAGAGTATTTTCATGTGTTAGATGTGTGTAAATATCCTATCTTCTCTAAGAAATTATATTACTCTAAGAAATTTTTCTTAGACTGAATGTTCTTGTTCTGACGATGAGTAGCTTAAGCCCAGGGGAAGGACAGGGGGGAGGGAAGGACCGAGGTGGGAAGGGATGATGCCGCTCCTTGCTTGCAAGGAAGAAGCCAATCAACGTGTAAATACAGCGCAAACTCAGCAGGGCTTTTTTCAGGTATTGCAAATTAATACAGCAAATATCCTTATTGTAGCCATTGTGATCGCCTCACTCTTGGAAATGTTGTAAGCATATGCTGGTTTACCCTGTGGTCTCCCTTCTTTTTTCGGTTTGTTTTTGTCTGAAGACTTAACCCTTTCCACGCACGGAAGCTGTGAGTCTTCATTTTTGGATCTGTAAGGTCTTTTCTGTCACTTCTGTTGATCTCCAAAAGGGGAGACAAGTGTTGAAAAGCTTAAACACTGGAGAAGGAGGACTGCTGTCAGCCTCGGAGCCTGGGAGTAGAAGACACTTGTTTAAGTGGTGCTGCTGCAGCCTGAGCTTGGGAATGATGGCTTGCTTGCCTTGCTCGGCGCGTCCCTTGCCTCTCTAGATGTTCTGATGATTCCCCCTTGCCCTCAGCCAGTTTGTGTTGTGGATGACTGTTTGTTTGTTTTTTTTTTTCTCCATGTTGAGGAATTTGGTTCATACCAAATTCTTGCTGTACTTGAGAAGCATCATTGCTGTAGAGCCACAAACACCGATGTTGCTGTGCTACTGAACTCTATCAGCTGGGTTTGAAATGCTGACAGGTTACGAGTCTTCCTTCATCCCGCAGAACGAGCGTTCCTTGGAAGTACAGGATCTTTGATTACTTTTTTTTTTTCTTTTGTAATTATCCAACTACAGAAAAAAAAAAATTAAGCAAAAGGAGTAAAAAAAAAAAGAATCTCACTTTGGTATTTTGAGGCTCCTCTCCTACACTCCTTCCAGTTAATGTGTTAGTAATACAGTGTGTATATATAGATACAGCTCTTGAAGAGGAACTGGGAGCAACTGAAATCCTGTATGCTACAAATTTAACAATAGATTACATTAAAATCATCTTTGTGGATACCATGCAGCAAATACGGACTGTATTTTCCATTCTTGTGGATGGGAGTTGGAAGGATCTAAGGCCATAGTTATCTTCATCTGGTTTTAGTTTTTGGATCTTAGTTTAAGTGTTTGTTTTCACTTGTTTATTCCCTATGATCTTGGGCCATTTTGTCAGTGGATTTCTGTGGATTTGTCACTGTCAGCTGTGGCTGGGGGAAGGCCCCTGACTGGTACTGTAAGGGTATTGCCTTGCACTGTGCTCTCAGTGGCTTCAGGAGGGACTTGGGAACGGTGGGCTGTAGCAGGTCTTGGTATAGTGTGCACATGGTGCAGAGAGGGGTGAGAGCTAAGGAAAATGAAAGAGGATGAAAATTAGGGTTTGGTTTGCTTTCTCACCTGCCTTTTATCAAGCTTCTCTACTTTCCTGTGGTCCTTCTGCTGTCCAGTTCTTATAACAGCACTCACTTTACTGTCCAAGTTTCACATCGTGTTCCCAGCCAGAAGAAAACTCTTCATGTGACTTTTGTTTCATTAGAAGGGAGAGCTTCATGTTATAGAAGTTGGTTTTTTTTGTTGTTTCTAAGAAGGAGGTAAAATAAAACTGTCAGGGAGCCGTTGACTTTAATGAGGGTTCCAGCTTTTAATAACCATTCTGTCCTCCTGGGGTTGTACTTCCTTAAACTGACTGAGCTCATCCCAAACACCGTGGGCAGCGCTGCCGTGTCACTGCTGTGGGTGTGAGTAACTAACCTAAAGGCTGTGAAGGGTGTCACGTGTTAGTAGCCAGAGCCCACAGCTCTGTGACATCTCTCTTAACGTTTCCAGAAACGTGAAATTTGGGGTTTTAGGGTTTTCTGTGTGGCTAGGCAAGTCTGCTGAAAGTCAGCAGAAGATGCATGACAACCCTTCAGCAGCAATTGAAAAGGCGTCCCTAGTACTTAACTCTATCAGCAAATTACACATTTAGCACCAGAAACCATGTGGCAGCATTATTTGGTAATGACTGCTTAGGCTGTTTTGATTTCTATTACAACTCAAGCCTTTTTATGTCTAATGAGTGCTATACAGGAGGTTTTTTTTTTTTCACGCCCAACCCAGTCTAAGTGACTTTCATTTTAGTGAAATAATAACCTCTATAGTCCTTGGATTTCTTCGCAGCAGCATCTGCGTTTGCTGGCTGGGTGCTTCTCCAAAGTGTGCTGCTGCGAGCTGCTCCGGAGCCTGGTGGTGACTGAAGCCCTCTTAACACTCATCCATGGGGTAGGTGCAAGCAGGGTAGAGGAGAACTGTGGGCACCCCTAAAGGTCAAGCACAGGTGAATAAACCGCACTCAGAGAAAAGGGCAATAACCACATAAAGTCTTTCTTAAGTTAAAAGAAGTCAAAACCTGAGAAATTTTAAAATTCAAATCAGGGCCTTCCCCCATTTCAATCTGCATTAAGGAACCTTTAGCACTTAATTTTAACGCAGCTTCACATCAGCTTTTTCAGCAAGTGTTGACTTGTTTGGGTTTGTCAGGTTTCACATCATATTAATAATACAATAAAAATTATGTATGTCTAAGATTTCCTTGTAGGCAATAAAGCACCCCAAGATATGTTGAAAGGGACACAGCTGAGTGCCTCGGATTCCTAGAAGACTAGTTATTTGACAAACTTGGGAGTATGGTTCTTTGTATTGAATTTTTACTCTACCATGTAATTTTTTTTTTTAGTAGAATACTTCTGTTTATTGGAAACTGTGAGGTTTTTTCTGTAAGGTTTACAGAAATCATTCTACCCACTAGAATGGTGAGAAACCCTTCAGGATTCTTCTAAGCTAAGACAGTTTTTACTTCAGTGTTAAAGCACCTTCATTGGTTGAGAAAAGGGAATCTTGGAAAAGACCAAAGCTCTCTGGTATCTGCTTCTTTTTTTTTTTTCTTTTTTTTTTTTCTTTTTTTAAATAATAATCCTATCCAATACCTGTCCACAGATGTCTGAGTTTGCATAGTCCTCTTATAGTAACATCCAGCGCGGTAACTCGAGGGAGTCAGAGAATCAAATGCCTCACTGTTGTACAAAATGTGTATTTATAATTCTCTGAAATGAATGAATGAAATTCTACTGTTTAGTGAAAAATCTACTCATGTTTATTCCGAGTTGGTTTGTGTAATTAGATATCATTGTTCAAAAAAATGTCTCTTTAGAATAGCTGTGAGATGGCATATTTGAGAAAATTCCTTCTTTCAATCAAATGAAGGTGCGCATCTTAAGGGGAAATGTTGTATGTTACACTTGAAATGTACAAATGTGCCCTGTATAGCTTAAAATGATCCTTAAATGTCTCCATTAAGTATATTTTGTCTTTACATTATTACTAACTGAATAAGAACTGGATTATTTTCAAGACGACATTAGTAAAAGTATTGTTATATCAAGCACTTTAACATACATATCACAAACTGACATGGGTTTTTCAGGTTTTGAAGTACATTGAAATACAGCTTTTCATGCTATGTCCTTTACAAATAAAACTGTGAGAATAATGGTCGGTGTTGCTTTCTCCTTGCAGAGGAGCCAAGGGATTCGAGTCTCAAGCCGAAGCAGGAGGGCATGTTTTATAAAGGGAACAAATTGAACAAAACCAGTGAGCTGGTGGTGACACCTGGTACTGGGAACTTGCTGGAGCAAAGAGGGGGTGAGAGGGTCCGCTCTCAAAACTTCTGCCACCCCTGATACAGAAGCTTGACTGTGCCAAGCCTGCTCAGCTCTTAATTTTCAAGGTTGAGGTGAAAAACGTGGCAGATGGAAGGAAAGAAATGGGATGGCAGCGGAAGTTTAGCTCGTAGCAGGGTGGTGCTCGCTGGGAAGCCCAGGTTGCTCTCCCTTAGCATCTGGGGCACATTGGGAGGAGGAGGAGGATGGAATCCTGTTGGCAGAAATATTGGAAGCGTGGGATTAACTGCAGCCAAGGGTGTCTTTGGTTGGGTTGCTGCGATGTTTAAACTTGGGTTTAAAAAGCTGGAATGAAACTCGTGTCCTGCAGTCTGTCAGTCCCGTAAGAAGAGAGGTTGGTAGAGGAGAGAGAGGTGCCAGCAATAAAAAAGGTGCAAAAGAATGCTAGTGAAATGCCCTGCTTTTCTAAGTTGGACTGGATTTTCAGAAATTGCCTGCACCCTGACCCTCTCAACTCTAGCTCTGCTGGAATTGGCAAAAAAAAACGAGAATTTTTGAAAACTGCATAGTTGAAATGCAGCTCCCTGCATGCGTGTGTGCATGTGGTGGAGTGTGTCAGTTCATTCATTTTAACTCTTGCTTTTGAAAAGGTGGAGAATCCCAGGAGAAGACCGGAAGTCTCAGAGCCTTGGACCGTGTATGTGGAAATCCTCAAATACATCGTTTGACGATACGGGTGTTTAGCAACATTATCTCATAAATATGAATAAATTCCATAGGGCTGCTTGTGGTCAAATTACAATAGGAGGAGTGGCCATACTTAATACACCTCCTTACCTAATGTGTTAGGCATTAAGTATGTAAATTAGAGACAGTGGGATCTGACATCTTAAGGGCAGTAAGTACTTGAAGGAAATCAGGACTAAACTTGTCCCGATGAGGAAGTGCAAATAACTTCCTCTCCACCGCGCCGTCACTGCTGCGGTCTGGGAACACCACGATGTTCTCTGCAAAGCGTAAGTAGAAAAAAACCTGTCTGAGAAAACTTCCACGGGTAAGAGTTGAAGTAGCTCACCCATCTGGTTTGTTCCTTTCCAGCATTTCAGGTAAGCTTGCTCAAATAAATTGTGCTCAGGTTAAGAGCAAAGCTGCTTCCCCGTCCGTCGCCCCATCAGCTCTGAGGTTGAGGCTCCCGTCATGGTCAGGGAGCATTTCGTGGCTGACATTCCTATTTTTATTCCTGTTATTCCATCACACGTGTATCATTATAAGCTGATTTGAGCTCAGTGCAAGATGTGTCAGGAATGGAGAAATTTCTGTGCGGGTCTGCTATCTGGTGGCTGGTTAAGGTAAACTGCTGAAGCCACTGTGAAGCTGATTTGTCAGTGGAAAGCTGTAGTTCTGCAGGAAAGCCTGACACTTCAACAGCCCCGTCTGAATTCCCCACAGACCTCACAGGGCCCCTCAGCTCCTCTCAAAGAACTACTTGTGTCAGAGGAGGATGTGACCAGAGAAATTATTTTCTCCTTTAACCAACCCCACCTTTGTCTCAAGGAGAAAAATCCCAAACAAAGCAGCACGGCTTCCCCCCTGCCCCGCTCCTTATCCACAGCATATTTTGTGAAGGATGTTGCTGTGAAGGACCTCATTGCTGTGTGACATAGTGACAACCTTGTTATCATTCAATAATTAATTTGGTGGGATCCACAAATGTAGAATAATTGTGGTTTATATCAGAGAGGCTCAAGTATTCACACCAGTTGCTCTGAGTAATAAACTAATCTGTAAAATATTGTTCTTCTTGCTTGTAGTGGTTATCCAAGGCTTGTGCAAGCCGACTTGTGTCTTGCACAAGGGGTAAACAGAGAAGACAGCCAAAACTCGTCGTTCTTTCTCTTTGTAGAAAATAACTCTGCTCTGCCCAACACAGACACCTTAGTTTTATACCACCTTTCCCCTGAACGATCCACTTAACTCTTAGAGCAACATGTTAAAGCGGGTGAATCGTGGAGTGCTGTGTCCACCCGGCCTCGGGTGTTCACGCCGTGCTGTAGGGTGAAGTGCTAAACGAGTGAACGTGGGGAATGAAGGAGGGAGTTTTATTTGCAAAGTGTGTCTGACAGGACTGTGCAGCAGATGTACCTCCTGAGGAGCACAAATGAGTATCTCAGGGCATCTATTCTCCCAGTGAGAGGCCGGCACGGAGAATGCAAGAGACATCCCAGTCTTCACACTGCACCTTCGGTGCCACATTCTCTCCCGCTCCTATGGCCAAGCTGATACAAGCCTGAACTAAAATAAAATCAAACCCCTCCCTCAATAGCAGCCAGATGTTGGGTTTGGTGCTCTGCAACCCTTGCATTCCCCTGCTTTCAACAAGAGGTTTTCACAAAGGCTGGTGTTAGCCTAGGGATGCCATTTTCCTTACCCTGCTTCGGGAGCCAGAGGGAAGAGACGGGCTCCTTCAGCAGGCCTTGCGAGGAGAAACCTCACTTGGCTGCTTTTAATTATGCCTGGAGAAGTCCAGCAGAGGCTGGGCTAGCATTAATCTTTGTGAATATCCCCCTCCAGCATTGTCATCCCATACTGAGTTCATTTCTTCAAAGGCATCCAAGTGATACATTAGCATGTTCTTTACACATCAAAAAAACAAGAGTTTATGAGAGTGAAATCTAAGAGCGATGGACTGAGGTAGCTGTATTTTTTATGATACATTAATAATTTAGATGTGAAGACTAATTCTTTATTTGTCTTTCAGAGGCGCAAGATAGAGACCAGGAAACGTGGCTTTAATTTCTAGCTCTCTCTGATGTGCCCCTGACTTCCACCTGGACCTTTAAGCAATTTGCTCACGGTGTGTCCCATTTTGCAGGCAGGGAGCTGGGGCACCCAGCGGTGGGACTTCGCTTCAGCCGGTCTCTGCCTTGTCAGTCCTGGTTGCTCAGCCCTGGGTTAGTGCCTGCTCACCCAGCATCCCGTCCCTGTGCGACTGGGAGCAGCTTTTCAGGGCTGCTGTGACAGAAGCACCCTGAGGTCTCATTCCAGTTTAAAGGCATTTCTAAAACCTGTTGATTTGTGGTGTTGCAGGCAAGTCTGTCTAGCTGTGCATGGTTAGAGAGTTTTGTAATTGTTAGGACAGAGCAACAGGCTTTCTTCATACTTACCTACACTACAGTGATTATGGTCACTATCTGCAACGTGATTAGGCACTACAAAAACGCATATAAATACTTGCTTGGCCGTTGTGTGAGGAAGAGAAAACGGGTGATTTGCAAGAGCAAGTCTCCCTGGCTTTTCATCCTGAGTCCAGACATCTTCCAGGAGGTACAGCCATCCATAAGTCCACCTCAGAAACTGTGGCTGGTGGGACAAGACAAGCTGTCAAAGCTAAGAAGCAGTAGTTGTGGTTCAGTGGAGGTGATGGGGATGCCTGCAAGATTAGCTGGTCTGGCTCATGGCAAGGGGGCATCTGAGAACAGAGGAGACCTCCTTGCTGTGTGTAGCTACACCAAGTTAATCTTCACCCCTCTCTGCCCCACAACCTGGCCCCGCTCATTACAAGCTCAAACGGATCACCACCAATACCAGAAAATGCATGGTGGAAGACATCTGAAGTGCTAGCAAGAGATTTCCAATAGTAGTCAGTAATGGTCAGTACGATCGAGAAGCATCTTTGTTATTGTTGTTTTTCAGAAGGCATGGAATTAATTTCAAAAGAACTGGGCTGTCAGCCCAAAAACTGTGCTCCCGTGCTTGAGATAGCTGTGAGCTCTTGTGCTGAGCCTCCTTAGCTGTGTCTTCTGCTCATTGCTCTCACCTGCATTAAGTTTACCTGCTGGCACACGCACAGCTTTTGAACGCTCGTTACCCAATGAGATAAGTAGGACGTGCCCTAAATCAGACTCTGTCATATGAACCCACCAGCTTGGAATTAGTGTGGCTATTGGCTTGCCTGGGATCCAAGCCTCTTGCAGATGGTCTGTGGTTCCTGACTGTATAAATAGTATGAAGCTGGCTGAAAGTGGGTGTGGTGCACAGGACATTTCTACACACACACACATAAAATGACTTTTAGAAAAACTGCATTCAGGGAACGTAAGTGGAAACATCACCCTATGGCTCTACCCAGCTTTAATGTTCTTAAAGCTGTGGAAAAGGTTTCCATTCATGGTAACAGAGGCATAGGAGAACTAGAAAAATGTTGCAGACCAGAGAAGCTATTTAATTCATCCTCTGCATGGACTTTGTTAGGAGAGAATTTCAGATGTCAGCAGGAATTTGTGCTAGACAAGGGTAGTGTGGGTAACTGTGATCAGTGAGAAACAGGATAGCTGTTCTGGGCTTAGTCATCTGTGTGTAACTGGCACAATGCTGAGAAGCGAGGGATGAACTAGCTGATCTTCAATTCAAATGTGTGTCCTAGGAAGTGCAAATACAACTTGATCCACCACAGCTTACTGAAGTCAGTGGAAGTTCCTAAAATCAATGAGTTTAGACAGGCATTCATGAGCACTGTCGTCTGATAACCTATTGGGTTACACACAGAAGAGAAGCTACCCTCTTCAGGGAAAACAAAATTGTTGCTATTCTTGCTGCTTTCAATATATGATGTTTATTAAGCCAGTCCCACTCTTACATGTAAGAGTTTGCTTCTAGGTGATCTCAGCATTTTATGAAGGGCTAGGTTTGTGCTACTGAAATTTTTGTGTTCATCTCTTTGGTTAAGATAGCCTGGCAGAGCCTAGTGGCAACACACAGTGTCTGACTAGCAGGAGATTGACTGTGAAGACTGCTGGAGCATTGACTCTAGGTCAAGTTGTGAACAGCATGGTTTGTCCTATATCACTATATAGCAGGAGGTCTTAGATAGATCCCACCTAGCCCAGCATCACAGATGGTGTTTGTGGGCAAATCTGAGACCCCGTTCTGCATGGCAGAGCAGGACCTGGCTATACAAGGCCACAGTGTAGACATGGCCCTTTTCTCCCCTCCACAGCCCATTCCAGGCTGTCATTACAAAAAGCACTTTGCCAGCTAGACCGTGCATGCATCTGTCTTTTGCTGGCCTATAGCCACATGGAGATGTCCTTTGACATTGGAAGTTCACTCCGTTTGCAATGGCACCAGCTCCTGCAAGTGTCCAAAGTGCTGGGAAGTCTTCATCCAAAAAATGATGCAGGGCTACCAGCAAGCCTTCCCAAGCACCACAAGCCTAATGCCTTGTTCTGTAGCTGTACAAGTTCCTGGCGATGTCCTAGGCTGAGCTACTGAGCAAGGTCTCTCCTCAAAGAGCTTCCTGGGATGCCCTTCTGGCTCTTGGACCCTGCTCCTTTCAGGTTCTGAGTGACTTTTACTTTTGTGCTAAGAATAAGGGTTTGGAAGGGAAGGAGAAGGAAGCAGCAGCAAGATGGGAGAGGAAGGAGCCCGTAGTCCATTGAAATGGTTCTCAGCAGGCAATGTGTCCGTAGAAGAACCTCCCTGACTCCCCCCGCACCGAAGTATTGCCTGGGGAGGATGGCAGGAGGGCTTGCACTCCCTTTGCTCCTCCCAAATCTAAAAAAGACTTTCTCCCTCCGGCTTAGACAATTAATCAGGTAAGGAAAAACTATGGAGGATTCCAGGCACAGTACACGCTGTAACATCTTCATCGATTTCCCCCTCCCTCACTTGCAAAAAATATTTGCCTGTAAAGGCCTGTACTATTTTTTTAACTTGTTTTAGCTATGTTGGCAGAGGAGGCACGGCTAAGGAGCTGGGAGATGGTGGTAGCAGCTCTGTTTGTGTCTGTATAATCACTCACGGCTCTCTTACTCAGCTAATTAAAACCAAAACCCCTCTAGCTACCCTGAAAAATGTAAATAACATTTATTAAAACATTGTTTTGTGGTATAACCAGCACCCAAGTTACAGAAAAGCTGTTATGAAACAGGATTTTGCTTGTGAAGAAGTGGATGGCTGCAAATCAAGCGAATGCCAGGCTTTCTTCATGAAAGCATTAAGGCTGGGGACAAACAGGAGTGTGTACAATTAAAAATGCATGAAATGCACAAAGACAAACAGCTGGCAGAGGCCAAAGCCATCTGAACACCTTCGCATTGTTCTCTGCCTGTCTCTAGAGTTAACACAGATACAAAGGGTGTGATATATGCAACAAAATAAGATATTTTTTTTCCAAGGGCATGGTGTTCTTAGCACAAGTAGCAAGGAAATAGGAAGACAAAACACATTGAAGCAGGACAAAAAAGCTTGGATGAGACAGGAGTGTGTTTACTCTTGAACCTCTGGCTAAATGTACAATGTGTGTTCAAGAGCAGATTTGCTGTAACGTAAAATCAAGGGACAATGTGAATGTGACGCCAAGACCAAAGCTGAGTCCAGTATAAGGACACACAGTTCTCGTGTAGTCCCATTTATATCAAAACCCAAGTATGTTTTGTAGAAGCACAAAATGAACTCTTGGGGTAAAAACAAGCAAGTGAAACTTCTTGGTTGTTCCCTGCGCCTGATAAAGATGCTACAGAATAGGCCTGATTTAATTCTTCTCCAGTTGTGGCGATGCCAGACTAGCTTGAAAGGATTCAGCCCAACTTCTGGGCTCTCTAATGAGAGTCAATAAATCCTTTGAAAGTGACTTTAAAGATGATGGGTCCAGTAGAGGGCCACAAAGCTGATCAGGGGGCTGGAGCACCTCTCCTATGAGGAGAGGCTGAGAGAGTTGAGGTTGTTCAGTCTGGAGAAGGCTCCAGGGAGCCCTTATAGCAACTTTCCAGTGCCTGAAGGGGGCCTACAAGAAAGCTGGAAAGGGACTTTTTACAAGGGCATGTAGTGATAGGATGAGGGGTAATGGCTTCACACTGGAAGAGGGCAGATTTAAACTAGATATTAGGAAGAAATTTTTAACTGTGAGGGTGGTGAGGAACTGGAACAGGTTGCCCAAAGAAGTCTTGGAGGCCCCATCCCTGGAAGTGTTCAAGGCCAGGCTGGATGGGGCTTTGAGCAACCTGGTCTGGTGGGAGGCGTCCCTGCCCATGGCAGGGGGGTTGGAACTAGATGATCTTTAAGGTCCCTTCAAACCTAAACCGTTATATGATTCTAAATTAAGAGGTGGTCTCCAAGCTGAACAGCATGGACTGGAGCGTGGAAACTCTAAACACGCCAGCCCTTAAACAGAAATCATGGGCACATTTAGAGGGGTGGTTCTGCTTTTATGCAAACCTGTGCAGATAAGCACAAGCTCATCAACGAGACTGTGAGGAAAGGCAGCAAAAGAAGTGGGATGGCCAAACAGTTACCAAAGGTATAAAATAAAATAATAAATAAATTGTGGGGGGAAAAAATATCAGGAGGACAGCACAGGATCAAAATAAAAAGTAAGAGAAGGAGAGCCGAGGAAGCCAGGGCTAGAGAGGACCACACAGCTTAGGGGGCAGCAGCGCTGGGGCCTATGAACAAGACAGTAAATGGAGCACCAAGAATTCTCCTC
Organism: Calidris pugnax; assembly: GCF_001431845.1. Classification (NCBI taxonomy): domain Eukaryota; kingdom Metazoa; phylum Chordata; class Aves; order Charadriiformes; family Scolopacidae; genus Calidris; species Calidris pugnax. The sequence goes on along the minus strand of NW_015090800.1, from coordinate 6,626,955 downwards.
TTCTTCCTCAGCTGCTGCCTTGCATACTCCCCTGGCCCACCTCAGCCAGCCCCCACAGCAAGCTGTCAGGCACCTGTGGGGATTCTGGAGGGCCATGACGAGCACTATGTGAACGAACGTCTGGGGGAAAGCGGAGCCATAACCTCTTCAAGGTAGCAAAGGGGCCAGGGCCTCGATAATCTGGGAGCGTGGGGTATCCAGGCCCTGCGCCGGCCTGAAGAAAGAACAACTGAATAAGGCTGCCAGCGAACTGCCCCCCCAAGCTGAAACAAAGCCTTTCTCCTCCGATAAAAGGGGATTTGCCCATCTCACATTATAGTGGGATAGGTGCTGCGAACCTTGTGGGGCGGCCTAGGGACCAACATGGCCACCATCCCTGGCCTAGTGGCACAGAGGAGGCCGGGGCTTGCGGAGGGCTGGGGCTCGCAGGTGGGCAGCCAGTGCTTTAACGTTTTTAAGGTGGAAAAAGCAAGGGGGAATGAAGCAGTGCCTGGAGAGCAGGCAAAACGCTGGTGCTTTCTCCCTGCTGCTGTGCTGGAGCAGGAGCTGAAGACTTCGATGAAGGCAGGTATGGCCGGAGGAGAAGCCAGAGGCCCAGCCGCAGGGGAGAAGGGTCTGTCATGGCAGCTCGTAGCGCAGTACCCCTGAGAGCTTCGGCAGAGACCACAGCAGCACGTCAACAGAGGTGGTGGTGGCCCCGAGGAGAAGAGAGCTGGAGTGAGGACGTACCTATTACTTTCCTAACCACCGAGCAGCGGAACAGCATGTAAGTGAAACCTTTGAAATGCAAAGATAAAACCAGACTTAGAAGTCCGCCAAGGCGGCAGGTGACTAAGCAGAATCTCGTGCACTTTTGGCTCATTGGGAGTCTGGGTGTTTAATTCAACCTCACAGACCAGCCGTGAGCTCAGCCCAGAGCACACACACCTGCAGCCTTAGCCAGAAAGGTTATTCTACCCTGCCCAAGTCAGAGCCACACACACCACTCTTCATTCAAAGTAACTAAGCCTGCACTGGAGCTAGCATCATTTCACAACTCAGCTGACCCTAGAGCTCAGGAGGAAGAGGAGCTTCTAATGGAAGGAACCTCCTGGTCCTATTGCCCGTTTATTTTCAATTTTCCCACCACAATATGATGAGGTCTGTCCTGAGGGCAATCAGTAAAATAGTGCAGATCTGTTCTCTGCTGAAAGGCCAGTGCCAAAACCCTTTTGTATAGACAGCTCACGTAGTCATGGTAGTCACATTATCAGTGAGGGAAGTGCTGCTCTGACACCTGCTACCAGTTGGGAGGTGAGAGAACTGGCCATGCTCCACTTGTGATCTTTTTGGGTTAGACTTCTGTTATTGTCCTCATAGGTTGACTCAACTTCATATCGTTTATTTTGAATAGGAAGCATTTATCTACCCGAAGCACTGAAGTCTTCAAACAGGTAGCAGACAGCTAGCATCAGCCTCTGTATTATTAACAAACATTAAGCCTATGTGCTTATTTAAGAGGCAATTTCTGCTCTCTACGTTTTCAACAGTTTTGCAGAGTTTGTCCAGGGAGGTAAATGTGAGCCTGTATACTCCTATGGTTAGTAAGCTTTTGAAAACAAATACTTCATAAAGGCTTTGGAAAAGTTAAACATGAGAACAGATGTTTTAAAGCTTATTTCTTTGAATTGTCTAGGAGTTCATCCCATCCTATGACCTCAGTTTAACTTACTTGTCCCAAAGTATCGGATCCGCAGGCATAAATATCTCACTGTATCTTTTCCATCTTGTAATCAGACCAGGGGCAAAGATATTGTTATACTCCTTTGTCAAATCAAGAATCACAGTTTCTGTCTTGTTTTAGTGTTGGAAGAATATTCTATCTCTGCATCTAGTGAAAAACTTTTGTCCAAGATGTTGCTTTTTGGTCTCAATCAAGCCTTGTCTAGTGTTCAGAATTCACACTGCAACCAACACGAGTCCATAAAGAGTAAGCTGCTTCATGGACCTACAAGCTGCACAGTCCAGAAGCAATATTGGGTAGCAGTTATCAGTGAGTTTTGCTCTTTCTGTCACTCTCGCTTTCTGTCACAGCCTGGGCATCCTGTGTTGGTGAATAATATGAGAAATAACAGCTGGCAAGCGTTTTATGCCCCTCTTACTGAGCTACATCCGTACAGTCTAGACAAGGTGGTTTTCTTCTAGTCAGAGCATTTCCTTAGCACAGAATATCCAGAGTGTGCTTAACTAGCTCTGTGCTAGAACCAAACTGCACATGTACAGGTACTGCTTTCTTCCATCTTCAAAAGCTAATCCCTGCTGAATCCTTGCTAAAAGATACCCTAAATGTGGTCATGTTGGTCAAAGATACCTCACAACCTGAGAACAAGGGATGTTCTCTGTGCCAGCCCCAGCTTCCTGATAAGAGACCAGGGGTTTTTTGCTGGATGCAATGATGCAGTTTACTTTGCCAGGACAGGAGATTCTCTGCTCTGCTTCAGACACCATGTGTGGTCCTATAGCTCTTTTGACAATTGTGTGGAATGGATGCTGTCACTCACTTGACAAATACTTTGGAAGGTGTTTTGTTGTGAGATCATTTTATGGTACATATACTATGCAATTAGTTAGATCTGAGTACTATTTCTAATTTTCTGTGACTGATGTTATTATGGGCATTATCACTTTTAACTGAAAGAGAAACAGGAGTTGGGTACTCCTATGTCCTCTGTGGAGCAGGAAACACCTGCTTTCTTAGGACCATTCATACAATACAGGTGCATTTGAGAAGCCCTCGGTGCCAACTAACAACTAGCAGTGAAGGGAACGTGTCGTGCTTCTTCAAGACATTTATGGATGTTTTCAAGTCTAAAGCAGCCGTTACCCCACCATGTTGGACTAATCACTTAGTGGGGCTTCCACATTGATGGTAACAGATTGCACTCCAGCAACTCAGTCTAAATCTCTATGAGGACTGTAGTTAAGTTGCTATAGCTGGCTACACTAAAACTGGTGTTTTAGCAAGGACACAGGCAGATGACATTTTTTGCTCCTGTCTACTTACCATGACTTTGAGAATGGAAAATAGCTGCTATGATAACAGTTGCCCTATAAAGTGACCTGGATCATTTAGACTATGGCTTGCCTGAACCATGACTGCATGTACCTGCTGGAGGGGAGCCTGTCTTTCTCTCCACATTTAAAGCATTAAAAACACGTGGAGCAGGAAGGAGTGATAATGGTGGATTATATAAACATAGCAGGGAGGTGCAGTGTTGCGGAGAAAAAGCTAGCCAGCATGAAGACACACCAAAATATCTGGAAGGCAAAAAGTCGTGGAGGCACCACTGAGCCCTGCTGCCCCACAGGAGATGCAAAGTGGGCAAAAGCCAGCATAGGAGCATCACAGCCTAAAGGCCAGGGCAGTCAGAGCCTGGGGCCACAGGCATGGGAGGGGACAGTCATGGCACAGAGACTACAAAGCAACATGGTGTTTACCAGAGCTAAATAGCCTGCTGTTAAGGACAGGGAGACCTATCCAGCAGGCCTGAAGGAAAGCAGGCTATGGCACTGACCTACTTCAGAGTCAGTCCCCAAGAAGCTGAGTCTCTGGTACGCTGTGTCTGCATGAGGTTCACACCCAACATCCTGGTCTATCTAGGGATAGATGGAAAGGTGCCACCGATTTGAACTGGACTCCTGAGTTTAGGAATTGGTATCTGTCCCCCAGGCCTCTCGGCGCACCCTGAAAAAGTTGTTTCCAGTGTCCCAGTCACCATCTGACTGACCCAGTCCGTAAGGAGCATGCTGGGAGCCCATCTGCCTCAGCTTATAAAAGAGGTTTTAAAGGGCTGCTGCTGCCTTAAAGAACAGCACATACAAAACTCCTCCTGTTTTGCAGGCCTCCTATGAATGGCTACTTATTCTAATCTACAGCGGAATGTGTTTTATAAGAGGGTAAACTTGGCCTGACTATTTAAGTGAGAAGCATTTGTATTCTTACATGCACACAACTGGGAACCACACATGTATCTCTGCTTGATGGGCACCAGCACCCTTGCACCTGAGGGCTGCAGTTGAACCACTCCTCCTGCCTTCTTTCTGTGTCTAAATGTGTTTGGCCTCTCTGTTTTGAAACCCCTTGAAGATCTAGGAGTAGAGGAAATGCCAGGCTGGTCAGACCTGCAGTCTTGAGTCTATCTGGGACCACAGCTGGTACAAGGCTGGCACCTTGAACTGTTTTGTTTGCCATCGAGCAGTTAGCAATTGACCTAAGCGGGAGGGGCTTAAACTTTTATTTTCCTTATTATGTGGTGTGAATTAGATAGTTGTTAACTCCAGGTGCAAGTACTCAGCCCCAGCATTCGCAGGGCAAAGGAGGAACTGTTCAAGAGGTCACTTTCATAGCTATCTATCTACTTTCCCCACTTCCCTCCTACAGATAACACAAATCAACCAGCAAATGCTGCTCTTGGTTTTGAAGCCTTACGTTAGGACTGGCTCAGCCACTGCGAAGGGTAGCTGTCCTGACAAGAAGAGTCAGTCAGTTCAGCTACGGATAGAGATTTGTTTTGACAGCCTGCTTAAAATAGCATCTCAGAAACCACACTGCTAGCTGGTTTTAGAAAGGCCAGTTTTTGAAGCGTCCCTGGCCGGTCCGCTCGCGACTGTGTAAACAGCCATCACTTTGTTTTGCTGTTTTTCAAAAAGTGCCCATGCCCAGAAGACAATGCCACCCCAGGGCACCTCTTCATGACCTGGCCATCCCTGCAGGTTGCTCTCATTCAACTTCCCCAGGAGCCCCTGGTGCTCGTAAGAGGAGCAGGAATCTACTTGGGGGTGCCATCACTCAAGGAGCCACCCCACCTGTGCTCATTTGCTTTCCCCTGCAAAGCTGGGCTTCTCGCATGCTTCAGGGCACTGCTGCTTGGCTGGGGCCCCATCCTGCTCAGGTGAGCTCAGTCCCAGCTGGAGTATGTCCCTTCCAACAGCACTTAATCAGCCTTAATGCATCCCAGCCCAGTCACCCTAGTCCAGGTGGAAAGAGAAAAGCCCAACTGTGGCCCTAACCACTCTTTAAAGACATTTCTTTGAAAGCTGAAATGTATGTGGCATGAAGTCCTAAACTCTCCTGCTTCAAAAACTGTCTCCTCCTTACTGAGAGGCTTCATACCTCTTTCCTGAAGATGTAGATAAGCTGCAAAATACCTCCTCTGGCCCTGGAGTACCTTCTTGCATCCCTTCTCTCCCATGCCCACGTGGCACTGGTGTTAGCTTCCTTGGTGGTCTCTGAGTCATGGGGTTAGTGAAGACAGAGGAACCTTCCCGCTGGCCCTGAGATGTCTATCAGATCACTCTGTGCCTGTGTAGCAGGGGGCTCATGCTGCACACTAGCTCTGTGGCTCCGGCCCTGGGGGCAGCATCTGGGTCCCTTGACTTCTCTTTGTGCTGCAATTTGCAAAATGACCAGGCAGTCAGACCTGAGGGTAGTCACTAAGGACAGATGCGTGTCCTGGTTTGGGTTTATTTAAGTCTCTTTCATCACCCTGTAGAGCTAACTCCTGACCATGAACATCCATTATGGGACTGGACTTGCTTTTGGGGATCGTTGTGATCAACATCTGCTCAAATTTCACCTGAAGCTTGCGCATCCTGCTTCTGCCCTCCCCTTATTTACGTGGTTTTCTGAGTGAAAACGTCCCCCTGAAAAGTCTTCCACTTTTCCTTGCCTTCTTTTCATTCCCAGAATGGGATGCCTTTGCCCAGAGTAGGGAGAACGTATCCTACAGCCCCCCTGCTGCCTCCTCACTTCATGCTGCTTTCTCCCTGCCTGCCCTTTTCCTCTATCTGCCCTTGGCTTATTTTTTAGAGGATATTAAGTGTCAAATTTGATTGATTTGTTGCAGTCCAATTAGCTGATTCAATCCAATTAAGCTATCTGAAGTTATCTGTGTAATGTGGCGGCTTTCTTGGCCAGCTCCATTCCTTCTTACCCTTGCAAAAATTTTTGCCTCCAGCTGCTCCCTCCAGATCTCGGTGGTAGATTTCCACTTGGTTCTTGGCCGCTTGTTCAAAGCTTGTGACTGGGACTCCAGGTTCTACAGATTTCCTTCTGGGACCATCTACTCCCACTGCCTCCTTCCCCTGGTTAGCCAACTCTGCCCACAGCTCTTTTTCCTCGCCAGAAGACTTTGTCAGTGCTGCATCTGCCTTTGGCAGCTTGGCAATAAGGTAAGCAAGATGCTGTCCCCTCATGCACTAGTCACGTGTACTTGAGCTCAGTGAGGTACCACTATCCTCTGCCTTGCTTTGGCTGAGCAAAAACTCTGCCCACAGATGTCTTTTCTCCATAGTTTCTATGGCTCCCTCCAGTCAAAGTCCTACATCTGAGACTCTGTCACCTCCTCAAAGTGCCTTTTTCCTTTCCTAGGGCTATCTCAGTGCTAGGTTGATCTCATTCCTCAGCTAGCTCCTCTTTGATCTGGGAACATATTTTATGGGCTTTTTTCCCCTGAAAAGAAAGACTATGGACCTTTACTCTGTCTCCTGGTACCGTAGATTAAAAAGCAGCGTCACTGAGAAGAGACCTATAGGCTAGAAAATCTCCAAAGAAATAATGGTGATGGGTGAGGCTTTAACCTGGAAAGATGCAGCCTCAGGTTGCTTGTTTTTATTTAACAGAGTTCTGGGTATGAGCCTGGAGCACCTACATCTGTAAGAAAATCCTTTCTGGCAGCTCCCCGGGGAGTCCTGTTTCCCCTCCCCTTGCTGACCCTGCTTGTTGTTCCCTAGCAGAGGATTTCAGGCATCAGGATATGACCTCGTTCCCGACACACAACAAAAATCAATTAACTTCCCTAGGCCTTTCTATTCCTAGGCATCCCTATCTACCTGTTTGATTCCTGTTGAGAAGGAGGTCAAGAGAAAAAGGCTGTCACACTGAAGCATTATTTTCTAGCCGCCATGGATGCTCTCCCAACTAGCTACCCTCGCTTTTCTCTCTTTCCCAGCCAGTCTGTGTTCAGGGCCACGCAGTGGCAGAGTTAAGCAGATGGGTGCACTTGGTCAGGAGTCTTATGTTCATTAAGAAGCTTCAAAGAGCAAATTCTGTCCCCAAAATGATCCCATGTGAGACCAGACCTACACAACACTCTCCAAAGCAGTTAATAACTTTCTCTTCCCTAAACATTACTCTGAAACTGTCTGTATAAAATCTGGAACTTCTCCCCCAGGCTGTTGAGAAAGATGAGGGTCTTGATTCAGAGAAGAGATCCCTCTTGGGTTTCCAAATATTTGGTCACCATTTTCAGAACTGCCCCAAGTGACAGGATGAGGGGGGATAACTTTCTTGACAGGAAGCAGCCCGGCAGGCAGAGAGGGCTGATCTTCTTAATGGCGTCTTCAAATCGCCTTAATATAAATCCTCATAGAATAGTCTTACTGGCTTTAACAGGGATGAAAGCAATAGTGCTGCAAAGAAACGAGTAGCGCTTGAGAAGCTGCACTATAGGTGTCTGAGCAGTTGGAGAAAATTATTTTGCTATAGAATTTGAGCGACCCTTAAGAATTTAAGAGAATTATCTTCCTCTTGATGAATTTGAAATACCAATTAAAAACTCTTCAGAAAGGTTATTATTCTCTGTTAAGCCCTGATGGCTTTCTCTACTTAGGCTGGGCTATAAATTATCTGCTTTATCCATAGAAGCAAACCAGTTCGGGATCCTGTCTTGCTGAGCCACATAACTTGAGTACTTCATTCTGGCAACATGAATATCATATTATCTATTTTTGTTATCATCAAACTTTGCTGTCACTGTTTATTTGTAGCCATCTGTCATTTGGCCTAAAACATAAAACTAAGGGAAAGATCACATTTCTTTATTAACCTGTTTGCTTTAAACTACCAGTTCTGTGAGCATTTGCGCCTCCAAACAATTAATATGCTGTTAACTCATACGGACAACTCTGCAAGCAGGAGCTAAAGAGCTGATCTGTTGATGACATCTCTCTCTGAAATTGTACTCTTTGCAAAATCTTATTTACAAAAGTAAGTCTGTCAACACTTTTTTTTTTTTTTTCTTTTCCTGAAAGAACTCCTGGGTAATTTTTTCAAAATCCTCTGGCCAGGCATTTAGCCAATACAGCAAACTTTCAAATTACTCCAGTTGTAAAAAACATTTTACAGTGAAATCCCAAAGCAGGAACAGCTGCTGGGGTTTAGTTTTGACAGCTGCTCTTCACCTAACAACAAGTAGCCTATTTGTGTTTACTTATTCATTAATATTGAAAAATAACACAATAGGATCAGATGTCTTAGCTGGCAAATGCCCTACTTTTCCTCCGTGTTAGCGTCTCTGCCTCAGCATTCACGATACACGTACGTTTTTTATTTAAAAACCCCTTGTGGTTAGCTTTATCATTACACTATTGCTATAATTTAGCTTCCCAGATAAAATAATTAAGATCCCGCCCAGGAAAGGTACCGGTTTAACTGGAACACAGCAACAGTCCCATGAGTTTTCCAGAGACCACATGTATTCTTAAATGTTTTTTAGAACTGACCTGGAGGAGAACAAATCCTCTGGTCGAAAGCACGTATTCCAGATCACCTGTGATCTCCGTGAAATCCCATATTCCTCCGTTATACCAAGCTCTGAGTGGAAAGGAAGATGCTTAATTTTTTAAAACAGAGCCTTGTTAAATAAGGCCTTATCTGTAGCGTAAAGGCGCATGCATTGTTCCAGATGTCTGTGTTTTCCAAATTAAACTCCTCGGGCTTGTCCCAAATTTGGGGCTATTTTTCATCCCCCTCTTTCCACCCAGTGAGGTCGGACAAAGTGTCCCTCTGACGGTGTGGGGAACACAAGTGGCTTCCTCAGAGGGAAGGAGCTAGAGGAACCTTGATGAAAGCTTGTTAGCTATTTAAGTGCTTTTTATTTGTTTGCAAGCTGGATGAAAACTCAAACCCCTGTCGAGTTATAGGGCAGCCCTGAAATGTCATCAGCAAATGCTTCAAGGAAACCAGAGGCATTTCAGAAATGAAGGTTTTGACCATCTTTTTCATTTGTGCAGTGCCATTTGGATTTCTGTGGATAGAAGTTGTTTTCTTCTGAGAGGGCAGGAATGGCCGAACTGTTCACAGGCCAGAGCAGCACCCAAATCCTCCTGAGCTTACAGCATCAACTGTGCTTGTTAGCGGAAGGTAGAAACCCAGGTTCTCCACTGAGCTTGGGGGCTTGCATGAGAGTTGGAGCGTTAAGGACATAAAGCTGTGAAATAAGTACCCAAGCAGTTGCCCTGACCCTGGTTTTTAGGGAATGAAAGCCATTATGTTTGTGCCCAGCATGGTGGCAAGGGAGGGTGGCAACTGACCACCAATAAGGCCGAGTGCTGGGTCCTGCACTTGGGTCACAACAACCCCCTGCAGCGCTACAGGTTTGGGGAAGAATGGCTGGAGCTGCCTGGTGGAAAAGGACCTGGGGGTGTTGGTCGACTGATGGCTGAATGTGAGCCAGCAGTGTGCCCAGGTGGCCAAGAAGGCCAATGGTATCCTGGCCTGTATCAGGAACAGCGTGGCGAGTAGGACCTGAGAGGTGATCGTTCCCCTGTACTGGGCACTGATGAGGCCTCACCTCGAGTACTGTGTCCAGTTTTGGGCCCCTTATGACAAAAAAGACATTGAGGTGCTGGAGCGGGTCCAGAGAAGGGCAACGAAGCTGGTGAGGGGTCTGGAGAGTAAGTCTTATGAGGAGAGGCCGAGGGAGCTGGGGGTGTTCAGTCTGAAGAAGAGAAGGCTGAGGGGAGACCTTATCGCTTCTATAACTCCCTGAAAAGAGGGGTTGTAGAGAAGCGGGGGTCAGTCTTGTCTCCCAAGTCACAGGAGATAGGATGAGGGGAAATGGCCTTAAGTTGTGCCAGGGAGGTTTAGGTTGGATATGAGGAAAAATTTCTTCACGGAAAGGGTTATCCAGCATTGGAACAGGCTGCCCAGGGAAGTGGTTGAGGCACTATCCCTGGAGGTGTTCAAAAGACAGGTTGACATGGTCCTCAGGAATATGGTTTAGTGATTTTTTGGGGTTTTTTTTATTGCTTATTTCTTCTTATTATTTTTTTGGTAAGAGTCAGGTTGACGGTTGGACTAGCTGATCTTTAAGGTCCCTTCCAACCTAGACGATTCTATGATGGGCACCAGGACATCAGTTTTCTTCAACTGGGTGGGGGGCGGAGGGTCACGGCTGGATGTTGCGGGGCGCCGCGTTTCCCGGGCTCCCTGACGCCAACGGGAGGTGACGGCGAGAGGCCCGCCCCCGCCGGGGAGGCAGGTGCCCGGCTCCGGGGAGGCCACGCCCACCGAAGGGGCGGGGGGAGCGCGTGAAGTCACCTTGGCCGTCACTAACGAGGGCGAAGCTCCACCCCCTTCCCCCCCTCCTCCTATAACTCCCTGAAAAGAGGGGTTGTAGAGAAGCGGGGGTCAGTCTTGTCTCCCAAGTCACAGGAGATAGGATGAGGGGAAATGGCCTTAAGTTGTGCCAGGGAGGTTTAGGTTGGATATGAGGAAAAATTTCTTCACGGAAAGGGCTTCGCCGCGCACCGCACGTTTGGCGCTGCAGGAGCGGTGAGTGCTTTATTTATTTTCCCTGTTTATTTCCTTTCCACTTCGGGAGAAAAAGTACAGGCGAGGGGGGGTTAAACCGTGATTTTTTGGGGTTTTTTTTATTGCTTATTTCTTCTTATTATTTTTTTGGTAAGAGTCAGGTTGACGGTTGGACTAGCTGATCTTTAAGGTCCCTTCCAACCTAGACGATTCTATGATGGGCACCAGGACATCAGTTTTCTTCAACTGGGTGCTGCGAGGCACAACACTGCCTGCTACCTATGAGGATTCTCCTTGAAAAATACCATTTCCCCACGAGCGCGCGGCGTTTTTCTCCCTCTTTTACTCTTTTTCCTTCCTTCCTTCCACCAGTGGGCTTTTTAAAGGGGGGAGAAGCGCCTTCCCCCCACCCTTTGCTGCGGACCCGTCCCCCGCAACTCTCGGGAACTTCTCCCTCCTTTTCACTACCATTCAATCCCCCCCAAAAGCAAAGTATTGGGGGAAAAAAGCAGCGCTGC
>NW_015090800.1:6524752-6614046 GCF_001431845.1 Calidris pugnax | reverse complement strand
CGGCTCGACCCTCTCCTAATCCCTCCACCCGGTCGCTCCCGGTGGCGGCGGATGGGGCGGCCGCACCGAGACCGCGTGGTGGCGGGGCGGTGTTTGCAGCGCGGGGGCCGCCTCGCAAAAAAAGCGCCCACCTCCGCGCTCCGGGCTTGCCTTTCCCCTTCCTGTGCTGCTTTTTTAAAAATTCATTTTTAATTTTTTTTTTATTATTATTCGCCTTTTTATAAGTTACACCCCCCGGGTCCACCCGTCTGTGTCCTCCCGCCGCTCCACCTGACCGGCGGGGGAAGTAGGGCGTCCGCCCCCCGGGGAGGTGGTGTGTGTGTGTGTCGGGGGGGTCTTTTGTTCCCGGCGCTCCCGCGCCTCCGCCCGCCGTTTCCCCCCCCTCCGCCGCCGGTGGAGCCCGGCGGCGGTAACGGGCGGGGAACGGGGCGCCGGGACCGGCCCCCCCCCGCCTAGCTCCGCGCCATGCGGTGTTGGGCGGAAAGCGGCCCCCTCCCGCACCGCGCTACGCGACCAGGCTCTACTTCTTCGAGTATCTTTTATCGCTGTTATTTTATTTATTTAAAAAAAAAAAAAACAACCAACAAAACCTCCAAACTTGCAGCTTTTTGCCAGGGAAGCGCTCCCCGGTCGCGCTCTCCCTTTCAAAGGTATAAAAAGTTGCCGTCTCCTCTCCTACCCCCCCCCCTTCCCAACCCTCCGTCTCCGGATGCGTGTAGCTAAAGGGATTTAAAAGGACCTGCCAAACCTGTTGTTTACCCGCCTGTGCCTGAGCGGGGCTGAATCCCGCCAGCCCCGGGGGCTCCCCCGGCGGGAACGGCCCTGGCTCATCCCACAAAGAGCTTTGGTCCCGTCGGGCAGCCCTTCGGATCCGAATTATTCAATGATCATTATTAGAAAGGAAGAAGAAGAAAAAAACAAGTTTAGAGGTGCGCCCCGGCGCTGTAGTGCGGTAGGCAGGCGGTGTGGGATGCGGCTCCTCAACCTGCTGCTGGGTGCCCAAAGCACGTGTGTGGCGGGGCCTCTGCCACCATCCCCTCGTGGTTGGGGAGGGAAAGGGGGGAGGAGAAGGCCCGGTGTCCTGAACCCAGCCCAGACCTTCATCCCCTCTGTACTGGAGGCTGAGCGATGTCCTTGAACGCAAGCTGATGGCAACGTGCTCCTTTTCATTCTGAATTTTAATTCGGCGCTGGTGGGAGGCGGTAGGTTGACAGCCGTGGAGATGTCTGTTTACCCCTTTTCACAAGGCAAGCCAGGAGGGTGACAGTTTCTCAGCAAAGCCATGTGTTCTTGCTTCCAAAGGTGAGACTGTTGCTGTCAGCCACGTGTGGGGCGTTTGCTGTGGAAACCCCCTTCTCCCCAGTTTCCACATGGCCAGATTCACTGTGCAGTTTACAGTTGTTTGGGTTTTTTAAAACAAAAAAAAAAGAAAAAGATTACACAAACTGTGCAGTGTAGGAACATCAGTGAACTGGAGGCCTTTCTGCTGACACCAGTGGACACTGAACTCCTTTACACTCAGGTAAATTCCAGGTTTCTTGGGATCTGTGGTCCGTGGTAGAAAATCTGCAAGTAACAAGTCGTGGGATTTTTTTCAAACACACCCACAGGCATGCAGCATCCAGCTCCCACTGAAAGTAGGTGGGATTGAGTGCCAGAGCCTCTGGGAAAAATTCCTCCTCGCTTCTCTCCCAGCCGTGAGATTCTCAAGGAGAAGCTAATTGCCTACGTTCACAGGCTTTCCTTTAAAGAGAAAACATCACTGACTTCTTAGTAGAAGAGGATGTTAGAAGAGTTGATAAATTCACAAAGGTTAAAAATAAACAACATTAAAACTGACGGTTTGTTGTCGTACACAGGCTGAACGGCGCTTTCTGTGCCACCAAACTCTGCTTTGCATTCATTCTTAACACCTGATGCTTCCTACCTCTTTCATAACAAGATGAACGACATGTACGGTCCAACTTGACAACCACCTTCTTCAGACTTGCACCCCTTGTAGCACTTGCTTTTTAACAGAAAGCAGCAGCAGCAAGTGAGCTGGGGCTTGTAAACTGAGTGGTTGAGCAGAATGCATGGGCGGGACTCCATTTCATGACTCAACCCTTTGCATTTCTGTAGAACGTGCTCAGTCCAAAGTCCAAGTGAAATGACCAGTAATATTACTTCAGGACATGGAAATGTATCCTTTTTAATGAAGTCACTTCAGCTATTCTGCCAAAATATTACTACTACTTCTGGTCAAGCCCCCATCAGGTATGTTACCCTCTTAAAAAACAAACAAAAACAACCCCAAAAAAAACCAAAACGCAAAATATAACAAACCAAAACTGTCTCGTGTGTCTCATGATCTCAAGTGTCAGTGATGCTTTTTCAGTAGCAGGTGGTTGCAAACAGCATCATACCAGCTGCAGTGACTGTACTGAGATAAGCATCGCAGACTGAGCTCCAGCACTTGCTGGAGAACATCCCAAGTTTTCCTTGCAGGGCTCCTCGTTAAGCTGAGCGTGTCGTTAGTTATGCAATAGGAGTTTCGGAGGGGAAGTTCTCTCTCAAGAAGGAATGTCTGCAGGTGGGACAGGTTTGGGATTATGTTTTTTTTTTTCCCCTATGCAAATTTTACTGATTACTGTTTTCATGCTTTCGCCTATCCCTGCTGGAGCACTAACCGCACGGCAGTTCAGAGGAACACCCAAGTGGCTTAGCCTTTCACTCTTTTGTCTAAATAGGTGAGGTGCTTATTTCCCGCTGAAGATCAGCAGGTAAGTAGGCTCCTTTGTGACCTGACTACTTCTGAACAGCTTGTGACCCAGCCAGGATGCGGTGGAGGCTCAAACACAAGAAAGAAATGTCCACTTTGATTTTTGATACACGCTTGGTAGCTGCTGCCAGTTGCATCTGGTGTGCTAAGATTTCACTGCAGCGCTGCGTGCACAATGCTAGCTGCAGACAACTACCAGCAAAAGAGCGACTGACTTATTTTGGCAAAGGAAAGATTCCTGAAGATGTAGTTTTTACTTTCTAGTGGTTTTGCTCAGCTCATTGAGTAAAAACTCCGTAGGATGCTGTGTCATTCAGATGTGCCTGGGCTGTAGTGGCCAAATACAGCTTTCCTCTGAGTAAAGTTGTTTTAGGTGGAGAGAGGAAGGGAAGTGAAAGGAAAGTCTAAGGATATATGGGACTAGAAGGGTGTACAGACAGCATGCACCATTCTACAGTTCTGGTTGTTGGAAGTTAGTCACCATACTTTGAGCTATAAGGACAGATGATAATGTAAAAAATATTTTTGCAAAGACTCAAGTTCTATTTTCAGATGACTCCGGTTAGCCTGGTCTCTGACTTCTTGCAGCATTAAAATACGGTTTTCTGGGGTCCAATTTTAACTTTTATTCCAAAGCTGCTTTTTGAAGCATGTAAACTCCGGGGGGAGGTATGTTTGCATTGAGTCTCTGATATAGATCAGCTCCTCTGTTGATGTACAATTCTCTGTTCCACAGTTGATTTTCCATAGAGGTATTGCAGTTTATTTCAGCAGAAGGACAGGCCCAAGAATTTATTAGCGAGACGAGTGACTCTGCTTCTGGCGCCGTAGACAGCTCTGAAAGCATTTTTCGTGTGTGTGCACGTGCCTGGGTGTATGCACTTGCAGATGTAAAAGCCAGAGCATGTATATTCTTTCTATATAAAGGCATCTGTTTCTTTTCCTTTAAAAGAAAAAAAAAAAAAAGTATAATTTCGGCTATATTTCTTAGTTCTGATGAAAAGCTGTGGAGATGAGCATGGTGAGATTTTTACTGACCAGAACTGGCTGCATCAACATACGCAGGCTAGGTTGTATTTTTTTTCTGTAGCCCAACTTCAGGGAGGCTGTGCTAAGGCTGTTTTGTACACGGAAGGGAAAATAAAATTATTTGCAGGGGTTCTCCTCTTTGATGATGTACTGGCAGTTTTGGGTCTGAGTGAGGAGATGGGAAGAAGGGAAGGTATTGAGTAGTTGGACTGGCATCCCTCTGCTCTCCCATAACCCCAGGGAATGTCTCTCTTTCAGCTTTGCAAGAAGCAGGTGAGCACGTTGCTTCCGACTGGCCTGATAATTGTGTTACAAAGGGAGACATGCCTGCCTTCCAGGAATTCCTTCCTTTCTATTATAAAGGGTTTTCATTCTTCTTGGGTGATCAGGAAGAATGCAGAAGGAATCTGGAAGAGCGAATGAAAGTGGCTCAGCTTTTCTTATTTTAAAATCTGGAAGAGTTCAGAAGTTCTTCCCCAACTTGAAAACTTAATGAGCGTTCTGAAGCAATACCTCCTTTTAATTTAGATCATCAAATTAAATTTTGCAAAGGAAACTAAGCACCAGATTCTAGTCCTGACAGGTAACGAAAGTGCAAAACCATTTTCACACAAGCATGATGCATGCTGCTTTGTACCAGCCTTTCACAAGTGTAACAAACAGGGTGTGGGTTGTTTCTTCTTCTTTTTTTTTTTTTTTAATTTCTCACCTACTTTACTGTTCTCTGCTTAACTCCATACTTTTTGCAAGACAAGTCTCTATTTTTGGTGCTGCTTTTCCAAAAGTGAGAGGGCAGAGGGATGGAGAGAGCTTTTTCCTTTTCCTGCAGTCTTTTCTGAGTCTGTTCAAATTGCTAAAACAGTTGGTTAAAGCAGAACTTGGGGGAATAGCACATTTTCCTTTTTGCAGAGAAACTAGGGAGGAGGAGGACCACTTTTCCCATGATGTGGGGCAATACTGCTCCTCTCCTTGTGCAGGTGAACCTCCATTTCTGCAGAATGACCAGTACACTCCACTGGGATTCCTGATTCTGGGCTGGTGAGCCGTCCCTTCCCACTTCTGTGCAACGGCTGATTTAAAAGACGTCACGTATTTTAATCACATGCTTAAATTTGACGAATAATAACGTGCTTAAATTTGGCCAAATTGTCTTGGGTAATGCTTTTTAACCTCTATGGAAGTTACTTCACTCCTACTTACCATCTTTTTATCTGTCCCAAAATTCACATGGTTGAACTCGCGCAGCTAATATTGAGGTGTTACGGCAGTTGCCAGTCAAGCTCTCTGGTGCTAATTTGAAATCTAAATTGCAAAGGTTTCAAGATAAACCTTTTAAAGGGCACAGTCGTGTCCTTTTAAGTACACTAAAGTCTATAGAAATGTAGTGTTAACTCCAGCACTAGACGCACAATTATGGTTTAGAATGGAAGCTGAGACGGAGAGCTCTAAGTTTAGCAATGCTGATAAGTACTTCTAGGCTCAAATGCTTTACGTTAGCTATTAAGCTCTCCAGCTGACTGAATATTTAGTGTATAATGGTCAAATAGCAACTGTTTAGGATTAAATGTGTAACTGGACGGACGCCTTCCATTTATAACTGCACTTCGATGCAGTTGTCAGAGAAATCTGTTTTACTTGTGGTTTTGCTACTAGCTTTTCCCCGTTCAGGCATGATATATGGTAATACCGTTGCTGACCATTCATCAAGTGGGAAACAGATGGCACTAGTTTCCCTTCTATTGAAAGATGTTGCTGAAAGGCTGCTCCTGTGAGAATGGCAGCAACGATGCAAAACAAAATATTTTCAGAATATATGTGCCTGATGCCAGTCAACATTAATTGTAAAACATGCATCTTGTTCTCCTGTGGTATAAATACCAGCTGTTGACAGAGATTGTCTCATCAGTGACTGGATTTCTGGAAGGAAACGGGTTAGGAAGTAAATCACATTGTTGATATCAGTTCTGTGTCTTGTCCTGTAACAGTCAAGATGCTCTCACTGCTTAAGTTTTGCAGTACTGATGAACCTTGAGTCTGCAATTAATTAGTCTTTGACTTTCTAAAGAAAAGCACCAGACCGCGGACTTAACATTGTGGTAGTCAAACAAAATCTAAAATTTCTCGATGGCAGTTGAAAATTCCCAGGTGAATATGCTGTTGGATCTCCAGTGGCTTGTTAAACACGGTGCCCTCAGATGCTAAGAAACAAAATCCATACTCTTAGGTGTTTGCCTAGATACTCTTGTTTATTTGGCTTGACAGTCCAGGGATACTAACCTGGTTTGGCTGTGCATTCATTTGCTGTGTGTCCCTGAAAACATATCCAAGCAGAAGCAGAGAGTCTAACCATCACTCAGCAAGCCCATTCAGCAGGTTGCTAGTTAGATATGTTCTTTTACTTACTACAGGTGCCCTTGGCCTCCACGCCAATGCTCTGCTAATAGAAGGAGCAGTGAATCTCATAAGAAGCCTGGCAGCCTTTGGGGTGACTTGGCTGGATATTTGCACAAGTCGTCCCTGGGAGAACCTAGCCATAGGTGAGCTCCCTGTGTTGCAAATGTGCACAAAGAAGAAAGGAATACAGCCCCTCAAGCCTTTGACAAACAGCATGAGTTTGGACAGGAGTGAAGGACAGACCTATCCCCTCTCTCTCTCCTAAGCTGAAAACTTCAGGAGATCTCTGGACTTGAGCAAGTCCCTTGCTGTCAACAGTCTCTGCAAGGGGTTTGGTCAAGACGGGCTTGTTGGAGAGTTGACTTGCGTCTTGACACGAGTTTGTGTTGACACATGTAATTGCAAGGTGACACAGCCTCAGTGGGCACCAAGTGGTCTTGTATTATAAACTGAAATGTAAACGTGTGCTTTCAGCTGCATATGGGTTCCTTAATGGGTTTTGTGTGAGTATTAACCGACAGTATTAGATAAAAGCTTTGCTTTTCTGTTGTTCTCGGGAGCCTGGGAACCTTGTGCAGAACCTCGTGTGTTTGTTTTGCAGTGCTGCCATGCTCTAATCTTCCCCTCTGGGGTGGGGGGATGTATTTTTATATCGATGTAGAGGACTCTGACTAGGCTTGGGGTGGTTCTGTAGCTTTTGCTGTGGTCCTGCAAAAACACACGGGACCTTTTTCCCCCACATGGAGTCTCTGTCTGTCAGTAAGGTAAGCATGATGCTAGGTATGGTCATTTTTTGGAAGCATATTTTTGACCTCACCTGAACCTGCTTTTCAAATTATTTTAGTGCTGTAATGATGTGGCAAATGTAGTGCTGTAGACTGAAGATTTCAAGTTAGTTTTCTCTGTCCCTCTGGAGGATATTAGAATTACATCCCTCACCTTCCTGCAGGTGGGAGATCTGAGGACAGATCCCTATGCCGCATACATTCACCAGTAACCCAGGCTGGGTTGCTGGGACTTGGCAGGCCCTGGGACTGAGAAGTTGTGGAGTTCCCTCTCACCAGGCTTGCCCACAAGCGGTGGAGATGCTGCTCTCCCCAAAGTCCTGCCTGGGTCTTTCAGTAGTATTTGTGGGCAGGAGAGGTAGTTTTCTGTTGGCTTCTACAGGAATGTAAGGACTTGGCCTTTCGTTAAGGGGAGAGGGGGAAATCTTGTGTTATTGCGTGGCTCCATCTAATTTTAATTTTTTAAAAGCAGAAGTTCTTAGCGGGGGGGAACCTGTTCTCATGGAGTTTCCTGCAGCCGGTGACCTGTCTCCTCTCCGAGCAGCTGGTGTGTGATAAGCAGCAGAGGTGGCTGCTTGGTCCCTGCAGCGGGTGGTTGGGGCAAACCTTGCACCGTGGTCTGTTTAAAGAGAGAACATCTTGGAACGGTCCCCGTCTGCGTTGTGAGAGAGATGCTGTGTGGCCTGTGAGGACTTGCTGTGCGCCCAGGCCCAGCGCCAGGAAAGCACCAGCTTTACTCAGTTGTTGCTTTGGTTTTTTGAAGGGCTCTGGGAGCTGTTTGCTCTGACAGCTTCTCGTGCCACGTCAGACTGCCCCAGTCTGCACTGGGGAGTAACTGGGGCTCGGGGAGAACTGATTTGGCGGTGGGGGACATCATGAGAAAAGAAGGCTCCGGGGAGACCTTATAGCAGCCTTTCAATACCTGAAGGGTGCCTATAGAAGAGCTGGAGAAGGACTCTTTGACAGGAAGTTTAATGATAGGACAAGGGGAAACGGTTTTAAATTGGAAGAAAAAAGATTCAGATTAGATGTCAGGAAGAAATTTTTTACTATGAGGGTGGTGAGACACTGGAACAGGTTGCCCAGGGAAGTTGTGGATGCCCCATCCCTGGAGGTGTTCAAGGCCAGGCTGGATGGGGCCTTGAGCAACCTGCTCTAGTGGGAGGTGTCCCTGCCCATGGCAGGGGGGTTGGAACTAGATGGTCTTTGAGGTCCCTTCCAACCCTAACCATTCTATGTGTTGAAGGGGTCTTTGTCGTGGTGACTGCAGTAAATCCACTCGTGACTAACTTTAAAGGTTTCTGCCTGGAAGACACCTCCGTTGTACGTTACCTGCTCTGATAGCAAATCCCAGCCCGGGTGTAGTGGAAAGGGTGGGCAGACCTCTAAAAGCAGCATGGCTTTTGGCTTTCTGAGCTGGAGCTGGTGATTAAGATGAAACAACTTCCCTGTACATGGAGAACCTTTTGCTCTGGCGTCACTGGTGGTGGCTGGGATGTGTGGTAGGCGCATGCTGAAATGTGCCCCGGGGTCCAGCTCCCTGAGCCCATTTTCTAGCTGGGTTTCCTTCCCATGGAAAGCAGGGTGGGGAAGATGGGAGGGCGAGAACCTTGTGCCTGTGCTGACACGGAGCTGGGATGTGGCTGGGATGCTCACCCGGCCCTGAGAATCACAAAGTGCTCCTGGGTCCCTGCAGCAGCGCAGACAGGGCCATCAAGGGCTGGGTGGGACTCCACCCTGCTGGTTTTAGAGCGGCTTTTCAGGTATGTCTGCCCTACAGCCTAGAGGTATGACTGCAGCTCATTTAAAATGACTCCTCCTCACTTTCAACAAGGTTTGGCCAGGGATGTATCCAGCAAACGCTGGTGGTGATGACGATGAGGTGGTTCCAGTGACCCAGGGTTCAGCTGCCAACTATTTATCCAGGGGCTGGGGCAGGTTCACACGGTCTGTCCTGCAGCCTGTTTGGCCACACACGTAGGGCTTTCACTAGCCCAGTCAGCTGCATTCACACCTCTGGGTTGTGCTGTGGTAGATGTGCCCTTAGAGTAGAGTTACGCAGTAAATGAGCTTGTCACGAGTCCTGCTGGATATTGCTTAATACTCCAGCTGTTAATTATTTCATTTTTTTTTAATAAGAAAGTGTGTTCTAGGTGCATCTGCTCTTCAGGGGCAATGCAGGGTAAAGCTATGGCCTAATCTAGCAGTTTCCCATCGTGAATTATAATTTACTTTTGGTTTGCCCAGTGAATTGCCCAGGTTTTTCTTTCAGTATCTAACACTGATAAGTGACACCAGTTCCTCTTTGTTTTCACAGGCTACAGCTGGGAGGAAAAAATGTTTGGCTTTCACAAACCGAAGATGTATCGGAGTATAGAAGGCTGCTGTATTTGCAGAGCTAAGTCTTCCAGTTCTCGTTTCACTGACAGCAAACGTTATGAAAAGGACTTCCAAAATTGTTTTGGGTAAGATTCTTTCTTTAGTCAGCGTTGTGGTCAGTCATGGTGTTGATCTCCAAGCCATGAACCTGACATGCTGTCCCTCTTGTTCTGAGAGACTGAAAGATAAGGTTAGCAGAGGTGGGTGGTGGGGAAGGCTGGCTTCAGCTTCCTCACAACTTTCCAGGCCAAGCCAGGAGGGGCTGGATCCTCTGCTGCTGTGTACGGTACCACTTGGTGGTCCATCTGCTGTTGTTGCCAATGAAGAGCTGCTGTAGATCATAAAGCAAAGGGGTCAGGCTCATGCCTTTCCACCTCACAGCATGTGCAGGGATTTTGACCCCTCTCAGACTGTGTTTTGCACATGTTCCTTAGAAGTTTAAATTCCCGCACAAGATGGTAAACAGCACACATCCATGGAGGTTTTCTGTGGCTCTAAAGACTCAAGAATATTAGGCAAAACTTGCTGGATAAATATATAGCAGTTCCAGCAGGGTTTATGCGGAGTACCTTTTTTCAGGTATTAATGCCTTTGTTCAAAATAGGGCATACCAAGATGTTAATAAAACTTCTCATTGGAAACCCATCCTGAGGAAAACTGAGCATCAAGTAATTAGCTTTCCAATTAGGCAATGTTGCACATAATGTTACTTGAAAGAGTTGGTAAGCAAAACTATAAATGCCAGTGATTTCTTGAACCAGCTGCTGTGACCTTCTAACTTCTTTGAAATAATTCCGAAGAACTTTGAAATTCTGTCTAAATTTGTGTCCATGAATTGTCAGAAAAGCAATTATTTTTTTTACTCTGTTTATTTTAGAGGCGATAAGAATTTCTCCTGTTTATACTGTAGTTTTCCATGAAATTATTTCTCCTGGAAAAAGTCTGTTGTCAATAGATATTTTCTGCTTTTTCTTTCCAGTCTTGTTGGATTACCTCTCATCAAAACCTTAAGCCTGAGTGGAAATTTCATGCATAATATTGAAATCTATATATATACATACCAGTATAGCTGCTCTTGTCTCAAGTGCTTAATGTCATATGTGTAAATCTTTGTAATATTTACAAATATTTCCCTCCCCTTTTTCTAGAAACGCTCCTCTCAAGTGTTGAAAGGACAAAAACAAAGTTTTGTAGTTCTTTGTGTTTACTATAGATTTTTGTATATGAATCTGGTGCTACAGTTTTCCTTGTCATATTTCTTGAGTACTGTCCTTGGCAGTGGAAAAAATGTGTGAAGGCCCGTTACGTTTTTTGTTGTTGTTGTTAACGACAGTAAAGAAGCTTGCAGTGTAGCAGGGCCTTTGGTCTTCTGCTATCTGAAATATGTTTGTCAAGGTAAAAATGCAGTCTTAACGCTGAGCAAATAATGGCTTATCTGAGCCTGCCTGGTTCATCTATAAATGCTTCAAAGTCTTCCCATTTAAATAACTAAAAAAAAAAAATCTACAGTGTATCCCTTTTATATTTCTTTTAGCGTGGATTAGCAGTAGAGATGATTTTTGAAGCAAGCTCGTTAAAGGGAGCGAGTACTGCTGTCATTCCAGTGAATGCTGTTCCTGAAACCTTATCCTATGCTTATGCAGGAGTGTGTGACGTGGTATTTCTTACTCATTCTTGAAGCTCTGTGACAAAGTTAAGAGCTGAATAAGCTTTTGTCTCATCTCTGAGGTCTTTTCCCAAATGTACATTCAAGGAATATGATTATTTCTCCTCCCTCCCTCTACAAGTAAACCAACCAACCCACTGGAACTGTGTGTTGGTGGGGTTTTTTTGTTTGTGGTTTCTTTTCTTTGTTTGGTTGGTTTTGGTTTTTTGTTTGGTTTTGCTTTTTATTATTTCAGCTGAAGCTGATGGAACTGTTTTTGGTGCCCCTCCGGAGGCAGATCACACCACCTTGTTTTTCTATATGGACGAGTGCTTTCTGGTAGTGAGACCTAGTCTTTAAATGGCAGTGTTTGAGTACCTCAGATAAATTGTAATTCCTTAAAGACAGAACTTGAGAACCCATCTTTTCCATCAATTTTTATGCTGCTTGATGTTATCAACTGTGTGTGGGGGGGGTGCTTTTATTAACTGTTGTCAAGTGATTTTTTTTGCTTCTGTTTTTACCAGGCTCCATGAGGCCCGCTCAGGAGATATTTGCAATGCCTGTGTCCTTTTGGTGAAAAGATGGAAAAAATTGCCAGCAGGATCCAAAAAGAACTGGAATCACGTTAGTCATTTATTTCCCTTCCACCCCAAAACTAACTCGTCTCTGCCTTAGTCCATCCTGCTAGTTTGGGGAGATGCTAGCAAGGGTTTGGGTTTTGCTGTTTCCCCCACACTCTCCCTTCCCACCCACAGCATCTCTAAATCCTTCCTGGAGTATTTCCTGTTACATGGCTCTTATCTGTCTTCATTTGGCTTGTGTGCAAATGGGGATTATGCAAGCCCGGGATTGAGTCACAGACTAACTTACCTTGTAATTCCTTGTTTTCACAAGCTCATAACTTTGTCCAAAAGTCTCCTGTGACACTCAAAACATTTCAAATTTGGCCTCTTTCCAAAATTCATTGCTCCCTTTTTTAAGCTCTTTTTTTTTTTTTAATGGCTTGAACAAGCAAGGTGACTTGCTCAAGCAACACATAAATCAATGTCATTTAGTCATATAATTACAATGACTAATATCTTGCAGCTATTCCCACTCATATATTCTGTTTTGATACATCTAATTCAGTTTGGGCCTAGGGCTGGGAAGATGATCAGGATTCTTTGTGTATGTTATAATCTTTATTCAGGAAACCTTGATGATAATGGGAGCCAGAACTATGGTTATTACTACCACCAGCTTTATTCAGAAGTTAAATTGATGATTTTCTAAAAAACTCCAGGGCAAATGCTTGGCAGACACTCTTAATTGAATCTGTATTGGCTTAAACAACTGTTGTCTACTAAACTGAATTTGTCAAAAATGTGAAGAAGGCAAAAATTGAACTGAATGTGTTTTTTTAAACTAGTTTGCTGTCTTTCGCTACAGACTTAGTCTCTTACAAACTAGATTTAAATGAAACGTAGGCGTGTCAGTGCACAGAACTGCCTTGGTTTAACAAAATTGGTTTTGAAAACCTTCAGTGAAGTCAGTACAGGTACCCTGACCAGGGCGTTATCTGGGCATGATGCAGCAGTATTATGCATGTGTTTTCTGTGTTCTAGGTAGTAGATGCCAGGGCTGGACCCAGTCTTAAAACAACATTGAAACCAAAGAAAATGAAAACTCTGTCTGGAAGCAGGATAAAGAGCAATCAAATCAGCAAACTACAAAAGGAATTCAAGCGGCACAGTAAGTGGATCCAAAGAGATTTTGGCAATAAACTTTGACCTCCCCTAACATAGTTATCAGCCTTTTTCGCCCATATATGTTTTCGGCTCGGTCTTTTTAGTTGGCCTAGATTTTTTTCCCTTTTAAATTCCTACCATGTTTCCTCTGTGCAGTTTCCTTACACCTTCCTCTGCCAGTCTGGGTGATTTCTTTCCACTAGCACTTATGCTTGTCAAATAGATTTGCATCCATAGCTTTCCAACAAAGCCATCTGCCAGTTACACTCTAAATGTATATCGGTAGTTTAGGTTTTTCCAAAGCAAACCTTCCAGCTTCTTAACTGTTGCTGACTTGTTTTTCTCACTCTCTTTCAATTATCCTACCTGGCCTGAAGGAAGAGCTCTCCAAACAATCAGTAAAGGCCCTGACCCAAAGAGCTTGTATCACCTCATTCAACATGCTGTAGTTAATCTTTATTTATTGTGTTACTGTAGGTGCTAAAGATGCTAACTAAAAGGTTGGCTAGTAGGCCCTCTCTTAAGGTGTGCTGCATCTGCAGTTTGTAGTCTCAATCCAGCAAAGCTCAATACTACCTCACCCATTGCACTAATGAGAAGAGCTTTGCAGGACTTGAACTGAATGGGTAAGAAAGGAGATTGAGAAAGTACTAGGTCTGAAGCACGGATCCTGATCAACTTCAAGGATCTTTCGTTGATTCCAGAGCAGGACCAGGATCTTATCCAAAGCATGGCCTGCACAGGCTAGGTTTGAGAGCCAGGAACTGAGCCCTGATCCTGAACCTCTTTCCAGTCCCTCATGTCCAAGGATCCCCTCTAGTTCCAAGTTCACCCTCCCAAATGCTGAGTGATAGTGTCTCTGTTGAAATCAGCAGGGGCAAGTGAAAAATGGGTTGTCGTCGTTAGGTTTTTCTTGTTAATTAAAAAAAGTCTGCGTCTCTGTTCCCAATCCACATGAGGATAAGTCGTTGGATGCATGTCCTGATTCTTGCATTTATTCTTTTCCTTACAGATTCTGATGCCCACAGCACCACTTCGAGTGCCTCCCCAGCTCAGTCACCCTGTTACAGCAACCAGTCTGACGATGGGTCTGACACAGAGATGAGCGCTGGGGCCAGCAGAACACCAGTTTTCTCCTTTTTAGATCTCACGTATTGGAAAAGGTAAAAAGCAACAGAACGTGTACTCTGTGCAGATAGCAGTTTGCATCACGTACATAGTGCTTGTTTCTGCTTCTTCAGGAATTTGCTGCTGTTGAACTTCATTTCTTTTAAGGATATAATTTAAGTCACAGAGTATTATACAATGTGTGTCTTTGGGGAAAAAAAATCTCCAGTTCCCTGAATACTAATGCAGTTGCTGGAAAATATTTTTAGGTTTTGGGGGGTAATGGATAATATTCCTGACTGTCGTTATCTTGTCTTAGAAGTGTGTTCCGTAGACGTGATGTGTTGACAAGTACAACAGTGCTCTCAGCTTGCCAGCAAAACACAGCATTTGATTTGGTTGACCTGTGATGGTAGTCATTTCAAAAAAAAAAAAAAAAAAATCAATCTGGAGTGGGAGGAAACCCACAAGATTTTCTGGGAGCTGAAGGGCTTGTTATCCTTTATTGCATGTTATGACACAGTAATCCCTTGTTTAGCTAATTGCTCTATTGTGACTTTGCTGCCTCCTCTCAAATAGTGTTTGCAAGTGTGTTGTAGTCAAGGTTAGTTCAGCCCAGATAGATGTGTGCCTGAAACTTCTCTGGGAAGCAAAATGGGAGACTAGTTTTGTATAGACATGGGCTTGGTGTCTTGTTTTGTTGTTTTCTTTTGTTTGTTTGGTTGGTTTTTTTCTTTTCCTAAAGCAGTGTTGTGGATTTAGACACAGGCTTGTGTCTCTGTCCTCTGAGCTGGAGTTTCAGAAAAGTACTCTTAGGTCAAACTGATTTTTTGCATTTCTGTGAATTCCGTATATTCTAACCACACAAACTATCTGTCTCTCTGCTATTTCTTCCAGGCAAAAGGTCTGCTGTGGAATTATTTACAAAGGGCGTTTTGGAGAAGTCCTCATAGACACTCATCTCTTCAAACCTTGCTGTAGCAATAAAAAGTCTGCCACTGAGAAGCCAGAACAAGAAGGACCACAATCTCCAGCAATCTCCACCCAAGAGGAGTGGTGACTTCCTTGGATAGCTGCAGAAGGTTATACAGATCCTCTTATTCTCTGGAAAAATACTAGAAATGTGACTGTTCACTTTGGACACCTGCTATGCTGCCAAAAGACTATTCCCTAGAACTGTTTTGGGTTTTACTGCTACAATTCCACAAACTCTGAAGTCAGTTTGTATCCTTTCAGAAAGACTGTACATAATATTTAAGATGCTATGGAACACTTAGCAAAGCTGAATGCTGCTGCAAGGTTGTCCCTCTAATCCTCCTTCCCCCACTTCCCTCCCACTCGCTTCACAAGTGAACTTGAGGATGGGGTTTTGTATATTAAAGTATATGTAGTTCATGTTTCTGTATTGAAAGAAGCAGTGGTGTAAGGCATTTTTTAAAGTTGGTTGGTAACCTCCCTTAAATCCCCAAGAAAATATTTCATTCTTAGACATGTATGAGTCAATAAGATGAACTAATACATAGAAATGTTATAAGTCACCTCTCTAGTTATATAAATATATTTTTTTAAAGGTGTGGAGATTTCACCCTATACTACTGACGTAACAAATATTTCATCCATCCGATGTGATACAGACTGGTAAACTGCAGACACCTCTACTACAAGTGGCAGTTATCCCAGAAGGCACCCAACATAAAATACTCTTAAGAAGCAGTGGGAGAGCTCTCCTCCTTAGCTAAGGAGGACAATTTACCTAAGAATTGAACATAGCAAAATGGGAGGCTGCTTTGTTTTAGGCATGGACCTGCTGGAGACAAGCTCTGAAGAAAAGGATCTGGGGGTCCTGGTGGACAACAAAATGACAATGAGCAAACAGTGTGCTCTTGTGGCCAGGAGGGCCAACGGAATCCTGGGCTGCATAGGGAAGAGTGTGGCCAGCAGGTCAAGGGAGGTCATTCTGCCCCTCTGCTCTGCACTGGTGAGGCCACAACTGGAATCCTGCGTCCAGTTCTGGGCTCCCCAGTTCAAGAGGGACAGGGAACTACTGGAAAGAGTCCAGCATAGGGCTACAAAGATGATTCAAGGACTGGAGCATCTCCCTTATGAGGAAAGACTGAGAGAGCTGGGACTCTTTAGTCTGGAGAAGAGAAGGCTGAGGGGAGACCTTATTAATGCCTGCAAGTATCTCAAGGGCGGGCTGAGGGAGGAGGGAACCAGACTCTTTTCAGTAGTTGCCAGTGAGAGGACAAGGGGCAACGGGCACAAGGTGGAACACAAAGGGTTCCACTTGAATATGAGGAAGAACTTTTTCACAGTGAGGGTGACAGAGCCCTGGAACAGGCTGCCCAGGGAGGGTGTGGAGTCCCCTTCTCTGGAGATTTTCAAGTCCCGCCTGGATGCAGTCCTGAGTAACATGCTCTGACAAGCTCTGGGTGGTCCTGCTTCAGCAGGGGAGTTGGACTAGATGATCTCTACAGTCCCTTCCAACTCTGAAAATTCAGTGAAGCCCAGAAGCAGATACCCTGGGCTTCATGTAGTAACTGACTGGTGATTAAAGATGGACCTAGAAAACATCTTGATGCCCAAGTGTAGATGATGGCCAAAACTGAGTAGCTTCTATCTGTTAGGCC
Source organism: Calidris pugnax (assembly GCF_001431845.1). Taxonomy (NCBI): domain Eukaryota; kingdom Metazoa; phylum Chordata; class Aves; order Charadriiformes; family Scolopacidae; genus Calidris; species Calidris pugnax. Next base: position 6,597,586 of record NW_015090800.1, on the reverse strand, counting down.
AGTGCAGCTGAAATGTGACCACAGACCAGATTCCCTGCTGGTTTTGGACCTGACATAGAACCGAACCCCTCGCTAAGCAAATTGGGCTCTGGTCCGGGGGTGTAATCTGTTTCCAGGCTGGGGTCTGGATTAAGATTGCTGTTTTGGAACCCTTCCCTGGCAGTGCTTCTCTGTGTTTCCGTTTTGGTTTTGTTTGTTTGCTTAAACCAGTAGATCAATGCTTTTGTGAATACTGGACTTGCAGCAAATTCTGAAAAGTTCTGTTAAGAATGGTGCTGTACTGAGTCGCGGCAGCTCTGTTTGTGTACACGATCAAAAGTTGGTGTTTCTGACATGGATTCTCAGGCAGGCTCCTGTGCAAACCCTTGTGACACTCCTTCAAGCAGCTTCCTGGAAGAGTTTGTGCTGCCGTTTTAGCTCCCGATGGCTTCATGTTCCCTTTATGAAGGTTTAACTCCTGTAAATTGGGAATTCTGCTGTTTTTTTGTTCGTTTCTGTTTTGGGGTGGGGGAGGGGGGACTTTTCTTACTCTTTTGGGATATTCTACAATGGATTGCTACAAGCTTTCCCTTTTGTGAGAGTCGAGTCATCGGGGTGATACTGTGGTGGATAGGGCTTAGGGCTGGATTTCCATGTAATCTCACTTCCTGAAATGGGAATGGTTAGTAAATGAAAATGTAAGTAGGGAAAGATGCACAGGTTTTAAGAGGAGCCTCTATCCTCAAAGCTTTTTTATTTTCTTGGTTTTCTTTTTATTTTATTTTCCTCTCCGTTGGGTAAGCCAACCTCTGGAGAGAAAGAACATCAGGGGAAACAGGGCTTTGACTTATCACAGCCTTACAGCTTAGAGCTTTCGTTGGTTTTATTTTGCTTTTCCTGAACTCTCTGAGATTCTGAAGGGACGACAAAGCTGCCTACCTTGCTTTCATCTGCAACCAAACAGAATCGTTGAATCATTTAGGTTGGAAAAGACCTTTAAGATCATTGATTCCAACCGTAGATGTAATGGACATTTGCTTGTATAATGGCTTAACTAGGTTGGTCATGTCTAATAAGGGCTTGAGCAAGAGTCCTAGCTGTTTCTGCAAACACCTGCTTTCATTTGAATTTGTGTTTTCAGCATCAGTAATTCTGTACACCTAAGGCTGCAGTGTTGGTGGTAGGATGTGCTCTGATATGGATCATCTCTTCTGTATTTATTTATTTATTGCTAGATTTCAACCGCCAACTGCTTCCCCTCCTCCCTCCCACCTCTTCCATTCCCGGTAGTAATGCAAAATGAACTGTATGTAGTCATGCACTTTGTATTAATGTATTAGAAATCTATGGAACCTGTTTTGTACTTTTATACTGTTCAGACACTTGTAATCCAAACTTTTTTTTACTAGGGTAATGAATAAATTTAGACTTATTTAGAAAATAAACAACTTCTCTGTTTATTTCAGCTCTTTTCCGTTAATTAGTGTTTGAAGCAGCCCGTGTTTTTATTTGAACAAGATTTAGAAGCTTTTTAGGGGGGAGGCGGTGAGGTGGTCCTCTTCCTGTTTAATTTGGAAAGAAGAGCAGAGCAAAGGAAGGAGGATGGTGTTTATTGTGACAGACAGCTGTCTCGGGGCGGAATCACAGAGCTGTCCCTTGGCACTGTGTGTTGGGCATTCTTTTAGTGGGAAGGGGTGGTGCTGGCATTTGGTGTTCCTGGGGGAACCTGCTCTCTCTCTAGCTCACTGGCACTTAGCAAAGGCCAGCTGAAGCGGCAGCGTTAAATGGTTGGTGCTGACAGCTTGTGGAACCCATCCCTGTCCACATCCAGCGGAGTCGGTGGAAGAGGATAACACTGCTCTACTGGAGCTGGAGCCCGGAGCGTTTCTTCCCACCAGAGGTGTAGTCAGCTGGATGAGCTCCAGCAGAACGGCGGGAGCAAGGTCTCTGGCAGGAGATGGCAGTGAGTAACTGAGTGTAGAAGATGAGATGAGCCTATTCCCTAGTCATGGGGAAAACATTGCAACCTTCAGCATGATGGCTTGTTGCAAGAGACTGTTACGGGCTTTAGTGGAGACACTGATGCATTCCTGCTGATACACTATTTTCCTATAAATCGAGCACAATAATTATCTGGAGGCTCATGTAGAAATCATTTTAGTGAAAGCTCTGCAGACTTGACAGACCTACCAGATTTTAGTACAATAGCATCTATTTTGGACATGCTTGCATTATCTGCTGTAGATGTCTAAACATACTTTGGGCATGATTCAGTGCACCTAAAATGAAAAGCTCTATGTAAAGTCACTGAAGAGAAGCAAGTGCACCAAAAGGTGGTTTAAAGCAGTTAAACTTAGTATGTATCCCACTCTTTGCAAATTCCAACCTTTTTGAAGTAATGAATTCATTTTTCCTTCTCTCTTTTACACTGCTGCTGCACGCCTGTGACTACAGGTACTGTCTGGATAACCTTCTGGTGCTGAGAACACCAGTATTGGTGGACAGAAGGCTTTTTTTCCGTGGGGCAGATAACCTAATGGCCAGCTACAGCTGTGGAGGAGGAAGCTCCTCTGGGAACGCTGGGGAGACAGGACTTGCCATCTTCAGAGCAATGTGAAATGATGAGGCAAAATCCTGGGTAAAGCCCTCCTGTGCTTCACCTGAATCAGCTGTCGCAAGGGCAAGTGTGACATCTGCCAAAACACCTTACAGCACAAGCATTAGAGAATCAGAATTGTCCAGGTTGGAAGGGACCTTTAAGATCATCTAGTCCAACCGTCAACCTCTGATAAAGAAACCATCACTAAACCATGTCACTAAGCACTATGTCTACCCATCTTTTAAATACCTCCAGGGATGGTGCCTCAAACATTCCCTTTACAGAGGATCACATTATACTCAAAAGAGGAGAAAAACAAGGCATGTGACAAGAAGGTGTTCTGCTGGAGGTCGCCAATAGACAAGGAGCAGATCCGTGATTTCCAAAGCCTGAGCTGAGTGCCCAGTGCTGCTGCTGAAGCACGCAACAGCAGATACTGTTTGCTTTTGTATGGTGTAAGAGTAATTTTATTGTGATTTGCACAATGTGGAAATTCATCTGACTTCTACAACGCTGACCCTATGACCTGCTTTCTGAGCAGATGACTGGGTGCCATCAACACCATGACTAAACAGAACTCTCTTGAAGTCGTATAAAAATTTAGTTTCAATATGATGTAAGAAAAAGGGAAGCTCCTTCTAATTGGTTCTCATAGCACATACTGTCATTTTTAGATTGTCCAGATGAAGGGTAAGAAGACAGGCTGAGAGAGTTGGGGGATGTTCAGCCTACAGAAGAGAAGGACCAAGGGAGATCTTACAGTGGCCTTCCAGTACTTAAAGGGGGCTACAGGAGAGATGGGGAGGGATTCTTTATCAGTTTAGATTAGATATTAGGAAGAAATTCTTTACTGTGAGGGTGGTGAGGCACTGGAACAGGTTGCCCAGAGAAGCTGTGGATGCCCCATCCCTGGAAGTGTTCAAGGCCAGGCTGGATGGGGCTTTGAGCAACCTGGTTTGGTAGGTGTCCCTGCCCATGGCAGGGGGGTTGGAACTCAATGATTTTTAAGGACCCTTCCAACCCAAGCCATTCTATGATAATTATACACAGGATTTGTGAAGCTGTTGAGGTATCTGCTTGGTCATGATGGGCATCATGTAGGAAATCTAGCCTTTTCAGCAAACCCTGTTTTGCTCTTCGGAGGAGAGGTTTTTCTATTGGAAAGTCCATGTTTGTGTTGACCCGCAATGGCGTTGAACGCTGTTGGTGCAGAGTGGGTACGTTAGACGGGTATGAGCCTGCAGAGAAGGGGAGTGACCGTAGTCTGGGAGAAAAAAACGTTACGCAAAACACTTGTGTACTTCCAAATCCTGAGTACATTTGAAGGGAATGCCGCACTAACATTTCACACCATCTATCATAAAGGATTTAAGTTTGAGATTTCTTTTGTGTTTATTATCCAGAGGTGTTTGGAAGATATTTTCTGACGTACCCCAGAGAGAGGTTATTGCTTTGCCCTGCCCTGCCCAGAAGAAGATTGACTGGTCAGGGGCAGTGCCCAGGCGTCCGAAGCCCTCAGCTCTGGGCACGGGGAAGGACCGTTCGTGAGCCCGTGGCCTTTCTTCACCACGGACGCTGCTTCGAGCGCAGGGAGAATCCGGCCGCAGGGAAAGGGCTGTGGGTTCCTTGGCTTCTCCGGGAATGGCGGCGGAGTCCCCTCAGGCCGGTTCCCGCCCCCTGTCAGGGGCCGCGAGGGGAGGCCGCGGGCGGCCCGGCCTGTCCGTTCCCGGCGGCCGCGCGGGGGCGCTGGGCGCGGCCCGGCCCTGAGGGGAGCGCTGGGGCGCTGAGTGGGAGGCGCGGACCGGCCGTTACAGCCGTTGGGCGGCGGCCTCCGCCCTGAGGCACCGCCCGAGCTGCCGCCGGTGCGGGCCTTGGGCGCCGTGTCCCTCGCCCGGGTGGCACCAGGGTGTCTTTGCGGGAGCTCCCCGCTCTGCCCAGGGGATCGGGCTTTTCATTGCCCTCCCTCCCTCATGGCCCCTTTGCTCGTCGGGTGCTGACAGAAGCTGAGCCGCTCGGGGGTACTCGGCTCATCACATCACACCTGCCCGCTCTGCTCTGGAGTCACACAAAAAAATGAGCATAAACCTCCTCATTTTCCCCACCCAGTGCTCCTCTCTGGAGGGAGGCTGGGTCTTGAATTGCTTTCCATTTCTGTGGGCAAAGAAAAAAGAAAATGTTTGTACCCGGGAAAACCTAATGGCCGGGCTCGCCACCAGTGAAGGAAGGGTACCCTGGTGGGGGTTCCTCCCAGCACCTGGGGGTGGTTTGAAGCCAGCCAGGTGGATGGGGCTGGCAGCTGAGCGTGGCCGCTGGTGGCACTTCCCGGCCAAGCAGGTGCAGAAGAGTAGGTGAGAGCCCGTCCCGGGACAGCTGTGTGCCAGACCTCAAAGAAGAGAAACGGGGAAATGGAGGCAGAACATCACGTAGGTACGGGCAGCTCTTGTTTTGCTTGGATCAGCGAGCTTCAGCAAAGTGTTTGATTTGCCTCAGTAATGTCTCACCTGGGAAGGATAGCCGCTTGGTGTGCTTAAAGCCAGGGGAGTGTGGGGGGAGTATTGGATGGTGAGGCTTGTTCCTGAGGAGGGTGGCCAGAGAGAGCTCTGGGGACACGAGAAGTGAGGGTGAGAGGCCAAGGAAGAGGCAGTGTTTGAGCCTCTTTGGCCACAGGGAGTTTCAGAGCACTTCCACAACTAAAGAGTACCAGCCTGGCTCAGAAAGGCTCTGCTGTGGCTGTAGGTAATATTGCCAGAATATTACCTGTGGTGGCTATTGAGGAGCTCCGACAGCAGCCTCAAGGTTATGGGAGATGCTTCTTTGTTGCCTTAGAGATCTTACCTTCCATCGGCAGAATACAGCAACTGTTCAGGTGCTAGTTTATCTGTTTGTTTTTATTCTGTTTTAATGATGGTCCATTGTTCCTTGTGTGGGTTTTATTGTGAGCACCGTCATGGCTACAAGGCTCTTGAGAAGAGGTGAAGAGGGAGGAGAAAGCATTATGAGCCTAGATGGTGCTCAGCACAAACCAAGGGCTGATCCCAGTTAGCCAGTGTGATTTTGGACACCACAAGATGCTGACTGTTCAGTCAGGCTCAGTGCTGTATCCTCTGACTAATCAACATGCAGGTGTTTGGAGTAGTGTTAAGCAGGGGAGAGAGCCACCATGCCTTCTCCAAGCATGCTCCTGCTGGCCTGGTCTTGTCTCTGACCTTCATCCTGCTCCTACATCTTAGGAACCAGAACATGGTGAAGGGGTAAGGAAAGGAGCAGTGCTCCCAGACTGTTGGAAAGATTGTGAAAAGCTTGTGTGGCAGGGAAGGAAGTGGCTGCATATTTTCCCTGGATGACTTCAGCTGGCCTGTGTGGTGGATATGGAGCAGCCTCTCACCCTCTCTCCTCCTCTCCCTGCCACCTTCCCAGAGTTTCTTGTGTCTTCTAGAGGGCAGCTTAAGGCAAAAAAAAGAGGCTTAAAACACTTTAAGGTGAGGGGATTAGGGTTTTGTATGGAAATGGAGATGTTGATCATTAAATGCTTTCTTGAAGGAAGAGGTGTTAAATGATAAGTTGCTTTTCCACTGTGGAGAGGAAGAGTAAAATTCCAGACTTCCCACCTTTGCAGATCCTTTGCTTGGGTATCACTTGTTGTTCTTTAAATGACCACTTAGGAACCAAGAAAAGCAAACCAGCTGAAACTCTCCAAGCACCATTCCTGGTGTCCTTCCTGCTCTGTGAGGCACAAGGACTCCCTCTCCTTTGGATCTAAATTCTTCTTCCATTTTTGTTCCCCCAGTTTCCTGCATGATTGCTCTTGGGTTGGCACCCTTGCCAGGCTGTTACCCTTTACAGGGCACAAGTTTGGCAGCCTCTTCCTTCCCCTAGACACAGGTCCCTGATTGTCACCTGTCCAGATGTAAGCTGTTGAAGAGGCTGGTGCCACTGTAGCACTCTTTGTCCCCTAACTACAATCTAGCTGTTCATGTGTATGATGACATAAAAGACAGAAATATACAGATTTGATTTTTTTTTTAAATTGGAGGGACCAGAGGAACTATTATAAATAATAAATAATAAAAAAAAATTTTTTTGAGAGTCATCCAAAATTCCTGTACTGTAGCAAACCTTCTTCCCTGGCACCTTTACGCCTAACTAGGAGGGAGGTCAAAAGCAAGAACACAGAAGCGTTAGTATTATTATAGCAGCACCTGGTAACAACACTTTCATTAAGGACCTCTCACATGTTTTCACATAAACTCTTATTTTCAGATTGTAAAACTCAGCCGTAAAGTTCACCTACTTGCTGACACAGGCACTTAAGGTTTAAGACTATCAGCACTTCAGTCAATCAAATTTCTGGTTAAAGCAAAGTCCTAAAAATCCTCCTACATATTCTAATTTGAATTTGCTCTTCTTACAGTCTCTGCATTTTCAAGTACAGAGTGGTTGAGTGAAATTATTTGTAATGTGCAGACTCTATAAGTTTCCAAATTAACTGCAAATGAACATCTAGTATATTTGATTTGGTACCTTAATTTATTTTTTTTCCTTCAAGCGGGTTTAATCCTGATGGGTTCTGAGAACCCCATCAGAAGCTCAACTTCTTATTTTGAAGATGATAGGGAGGCCTTTTTAGTGGGGGAAGGGGATGGAGATGGGACAGACAGCTTTACAGGGCTAGCACAAAAGCTGTCACTGAACAGCCATGAAACGAAAAGTTCCCTAACAAAAAGTGGGATAATGCTTGCATCTAGGTGAAAATCCATTGCCAAGCTGGGGTTTGCACATATGTTCATAGCTAGAGATAAACCCTTCCTGGCAAATCTGCCTCCCTCAAAAGCTCATATAGTGAAGTATTTGTAGTATCCCAAGAGCACAAGGATTGTGATGTGCACGTTTAGTTGCGCTGCAAAGGAACTGAGGATGAAATTAATTTGTGTAAAGGCAGAGCTCTGCAACATACATGTTTCCTCATATCGCTGTGTTTCATTTCTAGCCATTTCCGGTTAGATACTGTTATCTGAGGGAGGCAATTCTAGGAAATACTCGAAAAATCCATCTTGGGAACATTTTGAGGATGTCCAAAAATCCACCCTGCAGGTACATTTCAAAAAACCTCTGTTTTAGAAACCGAGAAACAGAATAGAAACAATAACAGAAAAAGAAAAAAAATAATAATAATAACAGTAATGATGACGCTGGTCACTCTTACTGCCCAATGATTTGGCACCATCCCAAACAGTGATCACACATTCCTATCCCCTGGCCAACCTCCATTTATATACTGAGCGTGACATCTATGATATGGAATATTTCATTGGCCGTTCCATAGTTCTATGCTTCTATGGGAGGCTGAAAAGAAGTCCTTGAATGGTGTAAACATCACTTAGCAACAACTAAAAACAATAGGTATTCTTGACATTCCTTTCCAGCAATCACCAGAAAGAAAATTAACTCTTTCCCAGCTGAAACCAGGACAGTCTGGTCCTCTCACCCCAAGGAACTGAGCTCTGAGTTGGTTTTCTTGGGGCTGGGTTGGTGCCTGGCTGTGGACACCCTGTGGCTGGCAGCTTCAGGTGGGTCAGGAAGGGCAGCTATCACCCTAGAACTGGGCAGTCCTGCCCAGAGGCAGCACACAGGACCTCTGCTGTCTCCCTATGGGTACTTGAATACTGTGTGCAGTTTTGAACCCCACCAATGTGAGAAAAACATGAAGAAACTGGAGTGAATTCAGCAGAGGGATAACGAGATGGTCAAGGGGCTTAAGCACTTTCCTTGCGAGGAAAGACTGAGGAAACTAGACTTGTTTAACCAGGAGAAGACAAGGGTTAGGGGAGACAGCAGCCTTCCCAAAGTTAGCAAGCAGATGGAGCCAGGCTCTTCCCAGCGGTGTGTGATGGGAGAATAAAAACCAAGAGGCGTAAACTGAAACAAGGTGGGAATGAGACAAAACTGTTTCACCGTAAAGACAGTTAGGAAGTCTCCACTTCTGGAGATTTTCAAGACAAGACTGGACAAGGCTTTGAATAACCTTGGTCTGACCTCATATCTGACCCTGGACTAGAGATCACCTTCTAGAGACCTGTTCTAATCTGAATTATCCTGTGATTTAAAACCAGTCAGAGGAATCACATGCCAAATGTGCTTCTGTTGAATGGAAAGGTAGCGTGGGTAATTGTTAAGGTGTAGAGGTTTATATTGCCAGTATTTAAAATTACGGATTTATTTCAGCCTGGTTTTAGTCCTAAGAGTTTACTAGCATGTGATGAAAAGGAAGAGAGAAAAAAGAAAGACCCTGGAACTCTATGGAGGTACCTGAATGTTCAGCTGTTCTAGGCTAGTTTACAGAATTTCAGGTGTATGTTGCCTGTGCATTGATCTTGAGGAACCTTACACTGCCAAAGTGACACAAAGTACCCATACTATTCCCAGAAGTAGATTCTTCATTGCTAGAAAATAATCATTACAGAAGAACTCAAAACAGTAATTCACCTGGAAGCAGAGCATGTTTAACACATTCTCCTCCAATGCTTCCAGAGCGCAGAGATGGAAGCACCACAGGAGCTTCACTCTTCCCAAACAGGACACTCGCTAGTAAATGTGCTCCCCCAGCAGGCAAACCATCAAGCCCCCGAATATGATACAGATGCAAAATACAGAAGTGATGGGCTTGGTTGTCAGCCAGAGTAAATTAGTGTCATTGTCTCACCCAAGCCAGGTGACACCAGTTGAAAATCTGGCCCACTAAAAGCAGTTGGAGACTTCAAGAGGTGCAGAGGGATTACTGCCAGTAGGATCATTTAGCAGGGAGAGAAGATCAGCGGGTGATTTTCATGTCTGCCTTCTCTCGTTGCTGCCAGAGCGCTGTGCTGTGATGTGAGAGCCGTAGCTGTGCTGGCAGCAGTGCTGGCCCCCAGTGCTTTTGTTCTCAGCCCGTGGCAGCCCTGTGAGGTTGGGAGAGCAGCGCTCCACTTGGCTGCTCTCCACAGCAAAATAGGCCACGGTCCCAGCGCTGCTGCTAGCCAGTACACGCGGCGGGCAATTTTCTTAGAAGCTGGGCTAGGGATGCTAGACGTGCTTTCCTGCTGCCAGGTCTGTTCCCAAGTATTTAAACTCTGAAACAGCACGATGCCCTAGTGATTGGCAATGGTGCATCTCGTGAGTGTTTCACCTTCTGACACCGAGGATGTAATTGCTCCCTGACTACTCTGCTTGATCTGGCATAGTTTGGCCCTTGGTATTTGTCTCTAAAAGATGATCTTTGGGCTCCCCTTCTGCCTGAAAGAGAGCTGACCAGGGACCATAAGACTTCCCCATCTTCTGTAGCAGAGAGAGAAACAGATCTTATACCCACCCACAGTCTTTTTTCAGCTGTGCTTTAGAGAGGGCACACATTGGGTCATAAATCAGCAGGTTCCTGCTAGATCAAGAAGCACTGGCATTCTTCCTTGCCCTTAAGCTGCTGGTATACCTTCTGTGATTTTTATATTCAAGAAGTGAAAGTGAAGGACATGGAGGAGGCATGGTGGCATCTATTCCTTGAACAGTCCACTAAATATCAAAGCCAACTCCTTCTCAAGGATGTAGGCCATTTCAGTTGAGTCAAAAGACCCTCTTTTTTCATCTGAGAACAGATGCAAATTAAATGGCTGTGAATTTTACAGCTGATTCTCAGACACAACGTAACTAGGATCAACAACTTTTGTTCCACTCCAATGAGATTTCACAGCCCTGTGCGGCTGCTACTTGTTAACATTGCCTTAATTAGGCATGGCATTCCACAACACTTTGGTACTGAAGCAGAGTTTTGATCTAGTATGAGGAGGTCTTCCGCGTGCCTGAGAAACCTTACTAAGCAATTAGGAAAAACTCAGTGGGTCGAATCCAGGTGAAGCATCACGGATCAACCATTAATGTCTCCTCACTCACAAGAATTGTTTTCATGGCAAGGCCACCTTGTGAGGAATTGGAGAGCAAACCACAGCCAGAATCCTTTACAGAAAGGCTACCACCTCCTAACAGTGGCATAGGGTGAGTTCACGAAGAGCTAATTAGATCTATGTAAATAATTATCAGTGACTGCAGCCTCCTTTTTATGTCTGATTTATCAAAATCCCTGTGTCCCTTCACACCCCTGAGGATCAGGGCACTCTGTGCCAAAGAACCACGCTGGGGGACTGGGCAGGGGTTGCAATACGGTGCTGGACAGGATGGCCACTGTGCAGGTGGCCAGTGGGTCAGCGTGGCAGGACATACCCATGGGAGAGTGCTATATATGTGCATGATTCAGTATGCCTGGGGCACAGCAATGCCCTGTGTGCCACACAGCCAGTCCATAGGCCCCTGCTGAAGCAGCCAGAGGGACAGAAATGCCAGGAGACAAGGCGGGCGATTGTTCCTGAAGCTGCTGTATGACAGAAATGACTGAAGTTAACATCCTATTTTATGTCCTGAAGGGGCAGCAGATTTATTGTCCTCCTTTAAGCTGGATTGAAATGAAACAGGAATATAGGAACCCCTTTGTTTCTTCCTCTGTTATTTTTGATCTTCACAAGTTGCAGAGCTTCTAGAAAATTTAAAATAGCCATGAACAGAGGTCAAGGCACCCTAGAAAGAAAAACTAATGTAAAATCTAATGATGTTATAGATTATCTATATAGATAATATAGACTATTGTAGACTAAGTAACATCACCTTCTTGGTCTGATCCCCTCATTTTCTCTTTCTCTCTCAACTTTGCCTCTTTCAATGTTCCTGTCATTTCTGTCAACCCTGTTGGACACCCTTCTGAAGTCTGAGTGATAACTAATCTTAATGTTTTTGTTGCTGACTCTGCACCTTTGGGAGTAGACAGGAGTCTTGATAGAAGCTGAAATGTCTAAGACAAAGATCAACTGGAAAATGGGAACAGACAGTATCCAAGTGGATTTCAATATAGGAAGACTAAGCAAATGTGGGTCTTAAGGAAGAAACAGAAAAGAGTACATTGTCTAAGTAAAGGAAAAGATTATTTTTCCAAATGTAAGCGGTGGTACCAGTGTAATGCAGGTTTCTATTGTAGGTGAGGAAAAAAATGTGGCTTTACGGAAGGTCTGAGAGAATATGGAGATATGTGGGAGTGTGGAATAGAAGGAGACCTGAGAAATGTCAGGACCTGAACAGATTTTCAGTGGTGTTAGCACACAGTAACCATCTGTTGTCTCTTTTGCTTCTGGAAGGCCTCTGTCAGCAGACAGGAAGCAGGAGCTTCGCCTCATCTGTGTTTCCAGCTTTCCATGGGAGACAGGCTGTTTGCTACGCAGGCACTTTTCTCCTCTTTTGAAGGCGAGTGAGTGAAGAGCCCATCCCCTCTGCATCACCTCTCATGGTTTATACAAGCTAACCCTCAGCTATTGTTTGTGCCTGTGTGAATAGTGCTCTGTACAACACGATGTGGAGCTCCGAGGCTTAGATGGGAAGCTTGGGAGCTGCAGATGGCTGTGCAGTTACAGCATGGGGCTCTCTGCCGAGCAGAGATCCTCTGGAGTAACAGCACAGAGAGAGCTGGCTTCCAAATGTTCTCCCTTGAGCAAAATCTCCATCCGCAGTGACCCGTCTAGATTCCTCAGACCCCTTTTTACCTGCAGGGAAAACAGGAAAGAAACTAAAACTAAGGAAGAATGATTTAATATCCATGCAAGAAAGTGTAATCAGACTTTTGTAGGCTTTAAGGGGCAAGGGAGAAGTTATAAAGGTGAAATTTCTGACATGGAAGTGATAAGAAAGTGATTCTGGCAGTCTGATATGTAGTTAGATTAGATTCGATTTTCTGATGCAAAAATCTCAGGGAAGTCAAGTCTCTCCCTTTCAAATTAATTTTTTATTGTTTCCTACATTGCTTGAATTAGGTTAAAAGCAGCAATGTCTGCAAGCTGTGAACCATGAGGCAGATTCCTCTTAGGTTTCTAACTTGGAGATTATGCACCTATGAGTTGGCCAAAATAAAAGGGTGGTGTTTATATGAGGGATTATGCTTTCTGTCTGCCTGTGGCTGCAGGGAAACCCACTCCATAACCCAGGACATTCCTCCCAGCACTATATTCTGTAATGAGACTGGAGATGGTATTTTAAACTGTGTAAATTATTGCCTGCCTCCTTGTTTAGAGGGGTTTGGCCGGTTACTGCCAAGTTATTGGCCAAACCTAGTGAGAAGAGAGTTCAAAAACCATGCTGTCACTTCTGCTCTTGTCTAAACTGGCACAAGTGAAAATTACTTTTCCTTGTTTCACATTTTTCTCTCCTTTTATAGTCTTTGAAGATGAGTAGCTATTTGAAAAGTTAAGAAAGTCCGAGAATCTGATTTCTGTTTACACTCAGGTCACAATACCCTGTACTGACAACACAAATAGCCTTTAAAGTGGCTGTAAATGTACATGTAAAATTTACAGATAGTAAATCAGTATTTATGTGCACAGGGCTCACTATTGCAATGCAGCAATAGTGTAAATTCTACACATCAGCAATAGTATAAATTCTACACATACGTGCACAGAACGGGGAGTGCATCCAGGGCCCTTGCTAACTTTAAATCTGCCCCTCCCAACTTCAAACTGTCTTTCTCTTCTCTTTCCTTCTCAGTTCTTTTGCCCTTGGTTGCATTTATGTCCAAGAGCATGAGTTATTCAAGGGCTAGGATAATGTCTCTAAAAATACAATAGAGTTATGACAGTATCACACGTACCACTGAAAGGGCATTCTTACTGTGTTACAAGAATGAGTTACTTCAGTTTGTCTTAACCACTTCCACACACATGCAAACAAAGCCCACCGGAACAGAGAAAGCAGGTCCTTGGTGGGTTGGACACTGTAACGATGTATTTTTACTCTTTACAACTTTGTCAGGGCTTAGATGCATGTGCATTGGCGAACAGATGAATTGCTTGAGATGTTCCTGTGTAGGAAGTCACTTGTTACAAGCTCTTTGTCATGGCTTATCTGCCAGGGGTGAGGATACTGAGGGAGAGGGCTATGGGAGGGGAACCCCAGTGACAGCAGTGCACAGAGAAGCTCCCATCCCAGTTCTGGCTTGGTAACCACAGGACTGACACTGTACTGTCACTTCTGCTCTGTCCTTTCCAGTGTTTTGCTTGTTACAACAAATAACTTTACCAAATTTAGGACTTTAATCTGGAAATGCATCATAGTTCCCATGTGTAACCATTTGAGGGATGGATCAGGCCATGTACTCAATTCTAAACATCTGCAGAATTAGAGCTGTCGATCACAGAGCTTTAAAATATTTATGGAAATGCCTTAAAATCAACAGAAGTAAAATGACTTGTCAGTCAGGAGTATTGGCAGTAGTGTGAGATTAAATAGTAAAGGAATATCCAATGCTTGAGATCCTCGGGAACCCCTGGAACTTCGACTTAATTTCACAATTTTTTTTTACTTCAGGTTTTCTAAAAACTTGGGGTCTTTTAAACTGAAAAACAACAAAACCAAAAAATAAACAAACAACAAAACAAATATATAAATTAAGTGTGAATATTAGCTGACCACCATAGCATACTTTCAGTCCATTTAAATTCATTGGTTGTTTTCAACCTCTCAACACAAGGGAATATGAGATTTCTGGTTGCAGGACTGTCTTTCTGTCATCTGTTGTAAGCTGCAAATTCATTTACATTTTCAAATTAGTTGAAAACTTACGCCCAACAGAATAAATAAAACATTTATCTTTAAAAAAAAACCCACATTCGTCATCACTTCCACCTGCCTTAGTATCTAGATAGCAATAAAAATAAAAAATGATTCAGCCTTCAGTACATTCATTTAATAATTATAATCATTCACTGGGCTAAAAGTATTCAAAGGAAATTAAATGTGCAAGTAACAACCCTCATGACTATGCAACAAAGTAGGAAATTTTCAAATCACAGTTTTAAAGCATGTGTGTTAGCTCACCCTTCTCTATTATCTATTTAGAAATCACTGTCACAACTCTCCTATTAACGTATGAGGCAGAAAATAAATGTATAATAATTTCAATCAACTTCATAATTTTTAAGACATTGCTTTTAAACTCGCTATTATCATATGCAAAATGGCAAAGTCAGTTCCACTTAATTTATTTCATATGTTATTCCAACAGCATTGCAAATAGTTCATTGTTACATCTCTCTCCAAATAATGAGTTCAAGACATCCTTTCCTTCACGACACTTCATCTGCATGCTACACACTTCATATTTTGTAATTGTCTGATGAAGAAGGGAAGCAGGTAGCCCAAGGCTATTAAAAAGAAGAAGCGTTAATGAAAAAATGCTGGATACAGGTGTTACCCCCTAAGGACAATGGAATATTTGGAGGATGAGTAGAAAAGGAAACATGATGAAACTAATCAACAGATGATTAAAAAAATTGTTTAACCTGCCTCCCTTAGCAGGATGCTGCCCGTCACTACAAGCGTTCTCTCCCAGGGTGGGAAACTTCTGGATAACCATAAGATTCCCCTAAAAGGTGCTGGATAAAATTTACTGAGCTGTGTCTGAATGCTGCACTTACAGGAGTTGCTGGAACAATGATTAACATGAGCCTAACAAACCACTTATTAGCTAACCAGTATATTTTTAAGAAGTCTAAAGAAACTAAAAATTCACCAAAAAAAGTGTTTAAATTGAAGTAAGTTTAATTTCTTGTGCACTTATATCTGTGCTTTGCAGGACTGGCAACATAATAATCACATAAAATCCATCTATTCAGAAATACCCCCATTTCTTCTCAGTCTACCAAATGCGAGTAGCCCCCCCGCCCAGTGAAGCACATGTTCAACTTCTGAGGATTGTGGTGTAAAAGAACAGTAGCTTCTTCTTCCTCTGTATATTTGAGGGGCAGACTGGAGGCTGAGGAGGCATCTGGTCAATTTGCTAAAATTCAGTCTGCTACTTTACATATTTTTTTATGCTTGACACTGATTTTCAAGGGAAGTTCCCACGTGAAGTTCTGTCCAACTGCACCCGCAGGCTGGAATGGAGTTCCTAATTGCAACAGTAACATCACCTAAATGTGAAAAAAATAGGTTAGAAATGTTTTGTAGCCCATTAAACTGCTATAATTTTTCTACTTGAAGATGAAGTCTGCATTTAGGATTTCAGAGTAAATAATCATCTCTTGATTAGCTGTGAGAAAGGTCATTTGCTGCAGGGCTGGGGGAGGAAAGGGGGCTTCATAAAAGTATTTAAGTTGCATTGGAAATTCAGGCAATTAATTTAGGTTCCACCCTGAAGATCATTCATAATTGTCAGGGTTTGGCATGTTGTGTTTTCTCTGCTGCATCCCATGATGTAAAGCAAAAAGCAGAAGAGGAGCTGAGCAGCACCATATTGCCCTGTGTGGAGCCCTTTTATATCTGGGAATGTGCCAGGTCTGTGAATCCCCTGTGGTATTTGGAAAAAAAAAACCAAACAACAAACCAAAGCCATCGATTAAGAGAGACTGAGACAGCCTGTGAGCCGCTGAACTAAGACAAATAAATTTAAAAAGAACAATTATAAATTATATTGGTGTTTCATATGGCCATCATATCTGAGTATCTTCTTTATAGGATCAAGGTGAGTAATGCAGTTTCTAATGGGTTTTTAAGATCCTTTGAGTTTTTACTGTATGTGTCTCTGTTCTGTTTCTCTGCAGGGAGCAGAAATATCCACCTAACTGCAGTCCAGGATCTTTCTGTAATGGTCTAATATACCGGAACTACACAGCAAAAGAAACTTCTGATAGGAGCAAACTAAAATGTTAAAATCAGTAAACCTTTGGCGGTGTGAAACCAACAGCGGCATCACAGGTAGGCATTGTGGCAAGGTAAGGGGAAATGTGGAGGTTTTTTATTTAAAGTCTCTCTCATAAAACATATCCAAATATTTAGTTCTGTTTTGTGTTTTTTTGTGAGCACATAAGTCAAATTTAGGCCTGCTCTCAATACATGAGAAGCCCCGTGGCAGTAAGGGACAAAATACTGACCTCCAAGAAGCCCATGGCAGTATTTCCAATGACTTTCAATGAAGGCTGGATGAAGCAGGATTACTTATGTACTTAAAGATAAACCTGTGAACAAATATTTATAGACCATGGGGGGGTTTGGTTTTATTGTCAGAGCGGCTAAGCATCTCTGGTTACAATGGATGTCAGAGGGAGCTGTAGGTTGCTCATCTTTTCTGGAAGCAGAGGCTTTTAGCTATGGAATTGTCTGCTCAGTCTAGGGCTACCAGGAGTCCTACCTACCCCAGGGGACTTGAAGGGTGTTAAGCCCAACTGGCTCCTGGTTCTGCATGGGAGATGTGATCCCCTCACCAGTCACACAGCCTGTGCTGGGGTATGCCCAGCCTCTGCCCTGGTGCCTGCAACTGGATATCTAGGGAAGGAATCTCAAGTGCAAAACAGGCCAGCCTTCATCAGCTCATGTCCCTACCTGAAACACGGAGTAATTCAAGTACTTCCAAAGACTCTGAGGCCTGGGAATTGTGACCATGATCCTGGCATCCAGCATGGGCCAGGATTTTGTGCTCTCGTTGACCTGCCGGTGGCAAAGATAATGTGGCCATAACCCGGGCGTGTAAGACAGGGCAGTATTCAAAAAGGAATTTTTTTTCAATCTGTGTTAACAATTCTGTGCATCGTGCTGTTGACACTTGAGTTAATATAGGTTTGTGAAATGAATGCATATTTATTTATCACTGAAAGATGAAGATAACCACATCTGTTCATGCTGCCTTTCAGCATTATTGTGAGAGGAGATTTCAAGGTTGGGCTTTGTTTGGGTTTTTATAGGTTTCCTTCCCAGCTGGAAGAGGATGGTCACTAAATCTCTGTCTCTCTTCCAAGCTCATCCCTGGCTCTTTTATATTCTTATCAGCAGTGGTAGTGGTGCAGGTATATAACACTGGTCTGATTTTTCTGAGGATCTGAAAACACTCTGCTGGCATTAAGTTGACCGGAGGCTGAAGTCTTTGATTATTTCACAGGTTTTTGTCTTCAGTTGTGCTAGTGTACAGTTGGTTCAAAAACAGGAAAATTGTAAACTATTTAGAAAAACTATTCTCCTATATTCTGCAAGCTTCAGAACTGGTTCTGATTTTCCTTACCAGAAAACATTCCTCATATTCCATTAACTCTGGGAGGTGTAACAGCAGTGTGCCTTTGACAACAATATTGATTGATTTTTCGTAACTACATTTCTGCATGTTCCAAGTGCTGCAGAAACACTCGTTTTTTGTTTTCCTTTTTTTTTTTTTAACAGGGTCTCTGAATTGAGCAGTATTCATAACTTTTAAAACATAATAATACATATGTATCTGAATTACATGAATAATACAGAGAGTAAACAATTATTCACAAACACTTTTAAGTAAAGTTCTTTCATGTCACTTTTCCATTAGCATACAAATACTGTGCTGGAAAGCTGTCAAGATTTTTATCTCAAGGAAGAACTTACTGCTCCTCTTTTAAGAAGATGAACCCTCCCATTAAGATCACAGCTCTTGTGAGCAGGAAAAACAGCAAATGCAAAAAAACCCCATGCTTTTCGACATGAATTTTTAATAAAAATGAAATTCATAGGGTATATTATCTTAATGAAGTCAGGGAGATAGTCAAATGCTCAAAGTTAAGCATGTGCTTATGCACATGGTTAATTAGGGTCCTGAACAAAAAAATAATTCGCAGGCTGAATTGCAGTTTATACTCGCTGTGGCTCCTGCCATGTTCTGACACTTGTGTGAATGGCTACACTCCTATCGACACGGCCAACATAAAAATGCAAAGTACTTAATCAACTTGTTCCAAGTGAAAGCTTGCTTCTTGTGGCAAAGCTTAATAAGGTAAGAGAAAAACAGATTAGTTTCTATGCAGACATTTTAAGAGGGAGTATTTGAACTACTGTTTGTGACAAATATTGAGAGTAAATGAAAGTGGGAGTTAGGTGAAACGGGTAATTAAAACAATGTCCAATATTTAATTCATTTTGATAGCATAAAAATTATTAAGACCCAAGTTGTCAGGATCCTGCTAGCTGTCTAAGAGTTTTATAAAATTCTTGGGGTGGTTCCAGCCCTGTTATAAATTGTCAACAACATCCTAATTTCTGATAAAAATCAATTGCTATTTTTTAAAAGATATTGAAAGATTTATGAGCAATTTATTTGCTGGCGAGTCTAAGAAAATGATGGTTGCAATAGAAATACAAGATCTTTTTAGAATACAAATTAGTAAACAGCCTGGATTTTATTAAACAGTAGGAGAATGAAGGACTATGATCAAAACTATTTCTCATATTTTGAATTCTACAAGAATCATTGGAAGTCTTCAAGAAATAGAGGCTCTATCCTATAAATACTTAAACTTGTGCTTATTTGCATTAATCAGTATTCTTTTATTTTTTGAGAAAATGGGCAACATAAAATTAAGCATATGTATGTACATTTTTAGAAAACATGACTCCACTTTATTTAAGCTATCAGGGGACTGTTCTGGGTCTCTAATTTATTATTTTTTTTCCTATAATTTCTATTTAATATGCTTTTAAACTTCTGCTAACATCTTCCCCACATAAATACCATATTATTTTATGTAAATGTTTTTACAGGAATACAGATGCACGAAATAAGCTAACTGATAATAAAAATCTCTGCAGTCTTCAAGCTTTGTTCCCTAATAATTTTGGGTGGGGTTATTTTCCCGACCGAGTCTTAAAATAGCACTTTGTGAAGTTGCCAAATTCTGCCCCTCTTCTCATCCCGTTACATACAGCTGCATAGCATTTTGCATGTGAAATTGCTCAGAACTTACAGAAGGAAAAGAAAAGGGAAGCCACAGAAATTAAGTCCTGAGTTCAGGTCACAGAGAGATTTCAGGAACGTCAATTTGTCTGCCACTGATCTTTTCTTTCTAATGAGGAGTCAGAAAGCGGGGCCTATTTTTTTTCTTTCCCCACAACATACTGGGTAATGATTGCAGAGATAGTCTGTGATGGTCTGAAATCAGACTTTAAAATGAAATTTAATCGAGTCCCAGAATGCAGATGTGACATAGTAAGATTCAAAGTGAAGCACAAATGAAAATACTTACTACAGGACCATTTGAAAAGCTTGACATCAAAGATATTGAGGTGGCAATAAGAAGGAGATAAATTTGTTATTAGTATTTCCCTGGGAATAATAAAAATCCATTAGCTTCTCTGGAGGAGTTAGGGTTATTGGTCATCAGATGAAAGGCATGAGAGCTTCTAAGCTGTTCAAATAATTACTATCTAAATCGTACTTAAGATGAGCAACTGGATAAAGAAAGCAACTAAGGCAGGCTGTTACATTTTAAGACCTATTTGACTTAAACATTTTTGAGCCATGCACCCATGGTCATAAGGGTACAGTCAGCCAGAGATTCATGCCTGGGAGATGCCAGGAGATCCTCTGCTACACAGAGGCTTGAGCCATTAGCGGTTAAGGATCCTGCAGCTGAGTTGCTGGACAAGAAAGCAAAACAAATTCTGTGAGAAAAAAAAATATGTATTTGTGTAAGAACTCAGAAGTCTGAAAAAGAAGGACCGTAGATGTTTGAGAAAGGTTTAAAAAAAGAGTTGTGGAGCTACTTTCATGGGTATGAAAACCATAGCAAAAAAGTGCTTTAACAGAGAAATACAACATCATAGAATATGTTAATGGAGACCAGCAGCATTGAAAGGCTCTTCAGGGCTGTGGTAGAAGGACAGGGTCACTGAGCAATTTCTAGCTACTTCTTGGGAAGCAAAGAAGCACTGGACCATCTGGGCTCTGCCGGAGGAGCAGATGAAGGCAGCACGTGTAGCTCAGAGTATCAGGTAGCTAACCCCTGTGCAGAATGGTGAGCATGCACAGTTCTACCATTCCCATTCGTAATAAACTCTTCCCATCACAGAACTCTCCTTTACATTTAGGCAAAGAAAACATTTTTTCCACAGACTACCAAAACTAAATAATAAAGGTCTGTGTTGGAGAAAGAGTTGGTTTTGAATGGGGAAATATACTGGGAAGCCTTTTGTCAGCATTCCTGTGAATGGTGGACGTTGGATTATCCCCCTTTATACAGGCAAAAGTTAAGACATCAAGAAATTGTCATAGATGCTGCTAACTTTGAGTGCATAATTTGAGACATTTAGTGCCTCATTCTCCAGCATACTTTGCAAAGGACTATATTATGCTCAAAGTATCCCCCCATTTATGTTACTTGCAGCTGTGAATGCACTGTATCTACAACCAGATCCTGGATATGAAGATCATAGCCATGTAAAGTTCTTCAGAAGTTTGTAGGAGAGTTAGGGATAAATTCAGCTTAAAAGGCAATGTTTGCTTGCATTATCCATAAAAGCATATTTTCCTGCAGTTATTTTGCTCATTCACTGTTAAGTCTTTTAAATCCTGCAAAAATCAGGTATGAGTCCTGGACTCATCACCTGTTTTAATGCACAATTCAGTTTTGTTTTAAGGCCACATTCAAGCCAGGCATAGAGCAAAAGAGGGGGAAGGGAGGAGTTTCATGGATAAAATAACACTCTAAATGTGTTAATTTATTAATTTAACAAATGCCAACAGACAGACAGAAAATGAACTGAATTAATGTTAGTTTTACAGGAAAATTTACTTCTATTTTCTAACTTCTCAGTGCCTAACTTTACAAGCTTGCTAATATTTTAACATCAACTTTCCAAGGTTTCCCCAGTAGTCTATCACTTAGACTAGTCTTCCATTCCATATATTATCTTCCTTTCATCTCCTCTGCATCTGAGTTAAGCATCTTATTGCCCATGTCCTCAGTAGCAGAAACACAGACAACAAAGTAGGTCTCTGGTCCTGAAAATGAGGGCAGTCCTCACCACAGAGTGCAGTGCCCGTCCAAAGCTGCATGTTCTCTGCACATAAACTCTGGAGAGAGTTTAGCTGCCAAAAACCCCAACAAGCACAGGTGTGAGCTGCAATTTCAAGACTTTGAGTAGGCAACCATTTTTTGAAGGGTCAATGAAAGAAATGCTTCTGACACAAATAACAAATCCACTTTTCACGTGCTGGTTCCTGTTGCATTTATGGGCAACTGTTCCCTTAAATCTCACCCTTGGAAATTAGTGGATTTCTTTTGCAATTTTCACTCATGCACACACACAAAAGAAGTCCCATATGAATGCCTGCTCTGCAATGTTTCTCCTTTTGCAGCTGAGACTTGATGAGATCCTGAGTGAGGACAGAGAAGCCAACAGAAGCAGGTGCTGCTGCTTGCGCTGTTGGACCACAACATCTTTCTCCATCTCAGCTGGCCCCTCTTATTACTAAGGTTGCCCAGCTCTTTCCATTTTTTTCAATTTGTTTTTGGTTTAACAGTTTTTTCAGTTCCAGATGGAATCTTCCATTCTATGTGTCTGCTTCAAACTGAGTTGAGACCCACTGGGTTAGCCATTTTCAAGAATGCGACTGAAAAACCCAAGCAGTTCACGGGATCCTTTCCCCACTTTCATGGAAATTTCAAAAACCCCCAGCCTGGGAACAAGAATTTCAACTTTGCTGTCAAGGAGTGACTTTTGTGCAATACACTTATATGCAGGCAGTCGGCACATACTCCACAGAGAGCTCTTTCAGCCAAACTTGTACATTCTCCAAAGATGCTTCTGCCAGGGAGCATAACTCTGTTCCTTTGCAGATCTTATAAGTGTTAACGTGGGCTTTAATTAAACATACTCTGTTTGGCCTGGGGCTGCATAGGTGAAATTTGACTAAGCTTGAACGGCTGCTCCCAGGCACAGTAACTATTTCTGCTTACGTTCATGGCTTCCTTTCCTTTTTCCCTTGAACATTAGAGAGGAATAAAATGTCTGATGAAATTGCAGAAAATGGGGTGGAAAAGGTGAAATGGGGGGAATGGAAAGGAGTCAATAGAATCAAGAATTCTGGAGAGGTGAGGACTGAGGGAGGAGATGAAAAGTGGCTGGGAATTGGGAAGGGAACCTGGCACCGGTTGCACAAGAAGAACAGGAATGTGAACCAGTTTGCTGGGGAAGATTGAAAATGGAGGTAAAACGGAAGGAGAAAAAGTTTCCATACAAAGAAACTGAAACTAGGATCCTATGAAGAAAACAAAGAAGACAAGGAGCTGGAGTGTAAAGGGAGAAGTACATCATTAAGAAGCATTTGCAAAAGTTAGAAGTCATTGTGATGTGCAGCAGCTTGTGTAACACGATGCTGGGTGAAGCACCCTGATGCTGAGTGAAGCACCCTTCCACCGGAGTCCTTGGCTTTGACTTCTGAACAGCAACAGTTAGCCACAGGGTAGATACGTGAAAAAACTCTTTGCAGCACAGCACAGCCTTGCAGCAATGTATTTCCTAAGATCCTCTAGGTTCTTCCAATAAATTGGGTGCAATTCTGACTAATTTATTCTTCTTGGTGAAATCTAATTTCTTCACCTGTTGCTGGTTCCAGAATTCCTCAGCCTTCCTTTCTGAGAGGTGTTCCCTGACTGAGGCAGGCTTCTCTAGTCCATCACTGTATAATCTTTGCAGCACATTTACTGCATGTCTTTCTCTCCCAAACTTAACAAGCAGCTGATGTTATTCTACAGATCCATTTACTTTCTGGTGTTTCACAATACAACAATAAAAAGGATGGCAAGGAATGAAAGCAGGAATCTGGTCTCTGAGTCTTCACCACAGCCAGCTGGGGGTTGGCCCATTGTAGCTGAAGGCTGATACTGGATGCCACTGGGATTAGGAAGGGTTTTAGAAGGCTGGATGAAGAGTCAGGTGTGGAAAATTAGAAGTGGTTGGGCAAAGGATTGAAATCGCATGCAAAGGAGACACGGCTTCTCAGAAGAGCCTGCGACTCGAACAGCACACAGACCTGGGCAGAAAGACCAAGCCTCCAGTTCAGGAGGGCAAATAGAAAATGCAAGAAAAATGAGAGTGGGATAAACTGCTGGGACTGGGAAAAATGAGGACAGTCCTCAGGTGGAGGGGATAAGCAGAATCAGTCAAACATGAAGAAATGAACAGCATGTTTTATTTTAGTCATTGGAGCGCGACCCTCTTCAGGTCCTGGAGTAAAGCACAGGGAGCCCTGCATTAGGAGCACTGAGAGTCTAGGACTCCGTGGCTGTGATTGATGCGATGACTGTGATAAGCTATGACCATCTACTTAAAAGATGATCTCACAATGGATCTGCAAAATGGCACTAAATTAATTAATTTAGGCTGCTCTTAATCCTGGCATTTCCTAACTTTGGTGTACTTGACCTTATAACGCTCTTTGAAGTAATCTAAAGACTACACACATACACATATCTATATACTATATATGTATATAGACTACATATCAGTCTCAAACAGTTATTCTGTATTTGTTTTAAAATTAAGTTCAAATATCCTTTGATTTTAAATATGGATCTGGCTTGTATGAATCTTCCTTTCGATTTTTTCTTCTTTTACACAATTTCCTAATTGTAAAAGTGCACTATGAAGTAGATTGCCAGGCATGACTATGACTTATAGAATAGTCCCAGGTGCCTGCACATTAATTATGACATATTATTAATATATGCATTAACCGATCACTCGTTTTATAATTACTTTGCAAGGATCTAGTCCACCAGTGCTAGCACTGAACAAAAGCACACAAAACCCAGAAATCTACTAGGACTTTGAGTGTGCATTGCTGGTCCTGGACACAAGCTGTATCTTATTCATTAGCATTTCTCTTCAGTCATGAAAACGAGCCTTACACAGTGACCTTATTCTAGGAGCTAGGACTTTATGAAAAATAAAGTATTTTGCAATTTGTGATTAAACCAGGAAGAGTGGCAAGATTGTGGATGCTACAGGTGGTTTCATGTGGCTGAATCTGATTCTGCGATACTCTGAATTCTCCTTACGGTTCAAATCACTTATCATTCGCTTGGTTTTACTTTTAAATGCAATCTTTATTTCGTATGAGCCTTTCCCTCCCAGTTCTTTCATCCAGCCTGTGTGCTACATGAGCTCCTTTTGTGTTCTGTAAAACCTCTCTTTGCAATCCTTCCTTACTGATTCATTATTGTCTCTTTCAAAATGTCTCGATTTTCATAACTTTCACAACTTTCAGACTTTCTTTGGATTTGCTATATTATTTATTGGTTTTTGAGGTAATGGCCATGAAAAGAGAAACACAGAAAACATAATTGCAGCTTACTCCTCTGGTCTTCGGAAACTCTGTTTTCTCCAGTCTTTCAACCTCGATAATTGATGGCATTGTAAGAATCATAGAATTAGAGTTGGAAGGGACCTTAAAGATCATCGACTACCAATCTCCTGCCATGGGCAGGGACACCTCCACTAGACCAGGTTGCTCAAAGCCCCATCCAGCCTGGCCTTGAACACTTCCAGGGATGGGGCATCCACAGCTTCTCTGGGCAACCTGTTCCAGTGTCTCACCACACTCATAGTGAAAAATTTCTTCCTGAATCTAATCTAAATCTGCCCTCTTCCAGTTTGAAGCCATTACCCCTCATCCTATCACTACATACCTTTGTAAAAAGCCCCTCTCCAGCTTTCTTGTAGGCACCCTACAGATATTGGAAGGCCACTATAAGGTCTCCCCAGAACCTTCTCTTCCGCAGAAGATAAGAACTTCTCCAGAGAAGAACCTCTCCAAGTTTTGTTAGAATCATAGAATCACAGAATCATAGAATGGCTAGAGTTGGAATGGACCTTAGAGATCATCGAGTTCCAACCCCCCTGCCGTGGGCAGGGACACCTCCCCTAGAGCAGGCTGATCAAAGCCCCATCCAGCCTGGCCTTAAAAACTTCCAGGGATGGGGCATCCACAACTTCCCTGGGCAACCTGTTCCTGTGCTTCACCACCCTCACAGTAAAGAATTTCTTCCTGATATCTAATCTAAATCTCCCCTCTTCGAATTCAAAACCATTACCCCTTCTCCTGTCACAACAATTCCTGACAAAAAGTCCCTCTCCAGCTCTCCTGTAGGCTCCCTTCAGATATTGGAAGGCTGCTATGAGGTCTCCCTGGAGCCTTCTCTTCTCCAGGCTGAACAACCCCAGCTCTCTCAGCCTGTCTTCATTAGGGGAGGTGGCTCCATCCCTCTGATCATCTTCGTGGCCCTCCACTGGATCCATTCCAACAGGTCCATGTCCTTCCTGCGTTGAGGACTCCAAAGCTGGACACAGTGCTCCAGCTTAGAGTTAACCCGTTAGAGGTTAAAAAAAGTTTATTTGTGATTTTTTTATTGTCTACATTTAATGGGCTTAAGTGTTTTTACTAGCTCTCAAGTGTTTACATGACTGGATTGCATTTATAGAGGACATACACATCTTTTGTGACATAAATTGACCCACCATCCTGCAAGAGGCTCTGTAGTGTCCCAGAGGATCAGGTTTAAAGAGGCACAGATCAACATTTCCACCCCACGCCACGGTGAAAGGGTGGGACTGGGCCCTGCGCTGCGAATAGGTGGGGATCCCTTTGTGCTGGTTGTGGGGCGAGACCCTCTCCTCAGGGCTGCCAGCAGGGATCCTGAGCCAACTGGGGTTTAAGAGGCCATGGCGGTACATGCGACTCAAGGGTGGGCCACGGCTTCACCGGGGACCTGCGCGACTTCCTCAGGGAGGGAGCGAGACACGGGGTGCTGTCACACCGTACACCCCTTCCCTACGAAGGGCCCGCCCCGTGCCCCCCTCCCGCCAAGGCCGTCCCTGGCGCCCAGTTCCAAAGGAGGGCCGGGTCCCGCCCGGCAGTTTGACGCCTCAGCCCCAGCCCCGCCCCCGCCGCGCCCCGCCCTTCCGCCGCCCTTATATGAGGCGGGAGGCGGGTGGCGGGGCGGGCCTGAGCGTGTGCGGGCACCGAGGTGAGCGGGAGGCGGGAGCTGCGGGGTCCCGGCGGTCGCCACCGCCGCCGGGAGAAGGGACGGCAGGGATGGTAGTGGCGGTGATTCCCCGGGACGGCGGCACAAGCGGGAAGGAGCCCCTTTTCCCCCTCGTTGTCTTTCCTCTTCTCCCCCCACGTCGGGTGAGGGGCTGGCGGCGGCCGTGCCCTCCCCCGGGAGGTGTCTCCTCGCCGTCCCCCAGCAAGGGCGTGATGAGGGGGCTGAGCCCGGGCGGCGGGCCGGGGGGACCGGCGGGGAGGGATGCGGAGGTACCGGCGGGAGCTGAGCGGGCTCGTCCCGGGGAAATGCGGGGGTCTTCCTCCTCCTCCTCCTCCTCCCCCCGGTTCCCCGGTGCGGACGGCTGGTGCCCGCTGGGGTGGCGGCGGCGCAGGCCTGGCCGGCGGGGCAGGGAGGCAGAAATGTGGTGTCATCGCTTTCCAGGAGCAGGGGTCGGTGGCTGAGGGTGGTGGAGCATCTCTTCATCTGCTCAAGGTTAAAGCCCGGCCCCTCCCATCAGAGCCTGGTGTCTTGCCACGGCTCAAGCACATCTCTTTTTGGGTGGGTGTGGGCAGAGACCAATTCCTGGTGAAGAATGATGCTGTTGTAAATGAGCGTGCCACTTGCTTTATTAAGTTTTTTTTTTGTCTTCGCTTTTTCAATGGAATTCTCTGTTGGATTGCTGCAAAGGTCACGAAGGGGTAAAGCTGATTTAATGGGGGCTGAGGAGAAGAGGGGCTGTCCCTTCGGGCACGCCACTTCTGAATCTTCATTCAGGCTGCAGCCCGGAGGAGAGGCAGGCGGCGTGATTTGCAATTGCTTGCTTGCAGTTTTTTTTCCCCCTGTGGGTGATGCGTGCAGGAAACCTGCCTAGTTTCAGATGGACACTATATTGGGTTTCTGGAATCATCCCCTGTGCCGTCTGATTCTGCCGATGTAAAGGATTTCTGGTGTCTGGATGGGTGGGGAGACTTGAACAATGCAAAGTTTGCCTTGCTTTGAAATCCCTGCTACTGATATTTTGAAAGGGGGAGGGAGAAGACTGGGTGAGTGTGATGATTTCTGACCAAGGCTCGATTTTTATGGCTACGTTTTCTGAATGTGTGATTAAAAAAATGTAACTTTTTTTTAAGGAAAAAGGTGGGGAGGGTGGGGAGGGGGGGGAAGAGAGAGAGCTAAATAAAAGGAGTCTCTTTGCAGCTCCATCCATTTCAATGGTGCGGCTTTCCCAAGCCCCTTTCCATCACCCATCATCACCTTCAGGCCGGTCAGAGGAGGGGGAGGAGAAGAGCATGAAGGCAGCCAAGCAGCAGGTGAACCCGTCTGGGGAGCACCAACCTCCCTCCAGCTCCCTGCAGTCTGCGCTGAACTCGGCAGCCTCTCCTTCCCAGGCATATGAGACTTACATTGATAATGGGCTTATCTGTCTCAAACACAAGATCAGGAACATTGAGAAAAAGAAGGTAACTTGTTTTTCTTTGCTGTGGCACATATTTTGAGCTGCTAATTGTAAAACTCAGTGCCTGTTTTATAATAGCTGGAATAAGGCTATGTCTGTATATAGGGAGTAATCATTGATTTAGTTTTTTTTAAATAACTGGTGAAAGGAGCTAAATGTGGATTTGCTAGTGGCTTTTTGTTATCATTAATAACACTGTATAGCAAAGTATGGTGCCCTTAATTCTTACTGTTCTGAAATGGGCTACACTTGACATTGTGTGAATATAACATTATTGTTTCAGGGAATCAGGAAAGCAGCTAACTATAAACTTGTTCTCAGCTGCTGGCTTTACAGTGCATGCCCAATAGTTAGCAAAAGTAATTGAATGTTGATCAAAACTGGGGATGCTTTTCTAATAGACTGAATCAGTTCAGTACTAACTTGAAACTCATTCGGTGATGGTTTGTAGTCTTGCAGAAATCTTCATTTTTCTTCTATTGATTACATGCATCTAATATTAGGATGTAGAGATGTGTGTAAAAATGGAAATTAGGAACAGTGTTTCCTCTGACTCATGTAAAAGTCAAATTGTATTAAATATGTATTGCTCTTCACTCTGCAAATGTCTTTGACTTCTATATTTAAAATATAGAAAAATGTTATTCACTAGAAAGCTTTTAAACAGAAGGCCTCTGAAGCCTGCTCTCTTGCTTTGAACTGTGCTTTTCTGGGGTGAGGGGAGGGAGAATAGTCTTAAGAATAAGTGAGATAATGGTACACCTAAAAGATTATGGCTATGGCTGGCCAGGCTTTTGCATTCTAAGACTTTTCAGTTGGTTGGCAGGTGACTGAAGGCTATGTGTATGATTTTTAATTGGGAAAATGTTATTTTCTGCAAGATAAATAATCATGCTGCTGCTTTTGGTGCTGGCTCAGGATTGCAAGTAAAGCAAACATGTGAATATGTTGTGTTTCTCTAAATGAAAAGGGTTGTGTTATGTCTTAGGGTAAGAAAAGGGAGTAGATTGGACTTCTGACCATGTGGCTAGGGGACTTCATCCACCTGCAGGAGATGCAGCATTACTGCTGTCTCATGTCATGCATCCTGCTGTAATTTTGAATACTGTCAGATAAGCATGGTTTCCTTGTGTGATTAACCAACTTTATGTTGTTCTAATTCTATCCAAGGAAGCTTATTGTTGCAAATTTCTCAAGTATCTTTGATTTGTCACATGAATGACAATATGGCCTTGTCAGCCAATGACAGTGTGACTTAATAGAATGAGTAGAAAGTATTCCTTAGTCCTAGGTTCCTGTAAGTGCTGTGTCAGTAAACCCTTGTGGGTAGGTATACAGATGAAATAGTATTCCACTTCATGGCAGTGAACTCCCCTTTCTTTTCCCTGTGTGTATAAAGAAGCTTGTAATATGCAGTAGTTCAGTTTTGTATAGCTTGCATCAGCTTTTAAAGATGGCTTTGGTATATTAGAAATAAATTTTATTTCTTCCTTAAAGATATTAGTCCACTTTCTTAGAAAACAGTGCTACAAAATCCTGAGGACATAACTGAAGCCAGATTTTGAAAGACATGCTCTGGAAAATTAA
Source organism: Calidris pugnax (assembly GCF_001431845.1). Classification (NCBI taxonomy): domain Eukaryota; kingdom Metazoa; phylum Chordata; class Aves; order Charadriiformes; family Scolopacidae; genus Calidris; species Calidris pugnax. The sequence goes on along the minus strand of NW_015090800.1, from coordinate 6,568,068 downwards.
GTAAGATTATTCAAGGATAACTAAATGCCAGTGTTGGCCTGGAAAAGCTAGAAAAGCCTGATTTAAAGTAAGGATGCTGGATGTGTTTGGAGCCCCTTAAAGATTTAGGGTCAATGCATTAGTATTTTTTAAATGAAACTAAGTTAGCAAGTAAGAGATGAAAGATCAAAGGTAGGAAAAGGAAGTAGACAGTTGTGGAGGTTGCCAAATCAAAGATGTAGCAAAACTTTCCATGTTCCTTTCTGCTGAAATGAGTAGTAGTAGTAAAATTCCTATTCTGTTGCAGTATGCAGATGACTTAGAACATGGAAAGAATATGTAATTTCACTCATACCTCGTAAGCCACAACAGACAGAAATCAATGTAAAAACTTTACTTTGGATTTTCCTACAGCTGAAACTAGAAGACTACAAAGATCGCCTGAAGAAGGGAGAAGCCCTCAATCAAGACCAGTTGGTAAGTTTGCTTTATGCAGTGGCCTCAAAACCTTCAAATATGTCAGAAGGGATAGGTTGCTAAAGGAGTTTTACAGAAGTAATGCCTGTAGGCTTCCAGTGGTATTTTTCACAAAACCAAATGGACAAATTATAGGTAACTGAGCTGAATGGTGAGGCCGCAAGCTTTAACCTTCATGTTGTGTACTGAAGTAATAGAAGGTCCTTGTCCATTATTGTTTATCATCTTATCCAAATTTGAACTTTCAGCTTCAGTGCTCCTGCACTTCTGTTTCTTGATGAGGTGTCCATGTGCAGCTTATTTATATAGCATTGCAGTGCGAGAACCCAAACCTCAAGATTTCTGGGGTAGCTAATTCATTGTCATGACTTCTTCATTAGCAGGTGTTACTTGAAATTGCCTGTTGGCTGCACAGGGCTGTTGGCTACAAATAGTTGTTAAAGTATAACTGACAAATGGTCCATGTTGGTACAAAGGAAGACATTGGTTTAACTTGTATGGGATGCAAACTCTTCCTTCTTACAGGAATCTAGCTGTAAGTTACTGACTTTGCTAAGAATACTCCCCTGTCATTGTAGTGCTGCCATGAGATGTCTGGGAGTTGCCAGCACTCTCAAATGTTGTTAAAAAAATACCCGTTTTGTACCTAAGTACAAAAGTTGGAATGCCAGGCTGCAAGATCACTACTCAACAAATGGGATCTACTTTGTGGAGCTAGCTTAAATTTCCCTGATATTAAAACAGTGGTTCTGTCTTGGACTAGAATGGATTCTAGAACTGAAACCAAGTTTCTATAACGTGAAAGCGATTGCTTTTTAAGCATGTCTGAGTATCAGTGTCACATAATCCAAAGGGTTTACTGCTCTAGTCATTTAGGAGTCGAATTTTTAAAATGTACTTCACACATGGTAAAGAACAGTTGTGTGGTAAAGGACACCAACACTTCAGTGGCAGTGCTGATCCTGCTAATGAATCAGTTGGAAAAATACTTCTTGACTGTTAACTTTATCACAGTGCAGCCATATGAGAACACAAATACTATTTCCTTAATCAGAATCATTTGTAAATGAGAACTAGGTATAAATAGGGTAAGAGGGGAAATAACTTGCTACTTAGAAGTAGAGTAGACCTATTGGAATTGAACGATCATTTAGCACTTGGCTTCAAAATCTGTACTCTCGCCATCTCAAGTGCAGAAATAAAATTAAATCTAGTTTGAAGTAGGATGATGACTTTTTAGTTCCTCTAACCTCAATCTGGAATCAGGTGGGCAACAGCCTTTTGTGTTTAGTTCATAGGTGTTAAATATAATCTGTTTTCTTCTGTCACTAACAGTGGGACTATTGTACAGTATTGTGAGTCAAAAGTAACTTTAAAACATGTTCAAGACTAATCAAAATTTTACTATTTCTTCCATGTACACCCTGGACTGTGAAAAGGTGTTAGGTGAAAGTGAAATTAGGATGTGGGGAACTAGAGGTGAATGATTATGTAGATGTTTCTCTTGCAAATGCATCCAGCAGCAATGACTTCAGAAAATGCCAATTAATTTGGTTACTGGCTTTCAGTATTCCCACCTGAGCCTAACTTTTTAAGTATTAATATTTTTATCTTGTTCCTTGGGTATTTCAGGCTTTTTGGGTTCAGTCTTGTTAGTGAACTTACAAGTGGTAGTCAAACCACTATTAACTATAGTTGTCAACTAACTAGTTGACTATTGTAGAAGCATGTATCAAATTAGTATTTAACTAATAATCAAATTGAGACCTCAGTTTTGGTGGCTGAGATACAGGAGTACTGCATCTCTGCCTTTCAGATGCAAATTCCCAATGCATGTATAAATACTGGGGCCTGGTAGATTGAAGCTAGAGCTGAGCTTAATTTGGACACTTGCCTAAAGAAACCTAACTGCCTATATAGTACAGTGGAGCTGTGAGTTGATGTCATCTATATTTTTCATTGTTTCTCATACAGAGGAAGAAGTGCACATCTGGTGCTCAACTTGTTTTGCAAGCAATTTGGATTAAACTGTAATTACATATGGTGCATGCCTGCCAGAGCTACTGTGCGTGTTAGCCTTACTTTAGGAAATGCTTGTTTCCAAAATTCAGAGCTTCCAGCAAGTTAAATGCTCTTGCTGGCAGAGAGCAAGCTGCACAGCCTTTCCTCAGTACCGTTCTTCCAACATGCTCTAATGAATGCTAATAGCAGGTGTGACAAAAGCTATTGCTTTCCTGCAGGCTGAGTTGCAGCTTTTCATTAAAGCAGGGGTAAATGGTCCTGATATTTTCAGGTAGGGAGTCTTACTCTGGGATTTGTGTGGTTAAAAGCACAATTACTGCAATCTGTCTAGTAAGTTGTTGGTGTTAAATTGTGAGTCTTCCTCAAGTGTCAAGTGTGTAGGCATTAGGGCCTTAGGAGTCATTCTCCAAGTGCTAAGTGAACTTGCTAATTAGTTCTTAAAAGTTGCTTAATAAGTTGTTTGAGGACAACTTAAGCTACTGGGTGAGCACTTTGCAATAACTCATCCACTTTTGTTGTGCTGATCAGCATTTAGGCCTAGTAATGTCTAGTATACTACAAATAAGGGAGTACAAGTAACTGAACAGTCAAACTGACAGAACAAATGAATGTGTAACTTTTTTCCAGTTGCTTAGGCACACATATGGAATTTGCACATGTCCCAGATCTTATTGGGATGGTAGATTAGGCTTTTGTTGCTGCACTGATGTAACACTTACCAACACTAACACTACTTTGAAAGAGCTTTATATTAGACTGACAGGTCCATTCTAGAAAAACTTCTGATACTATGTCATGAGCATAAACCAAACTGTGAACAATGGAAATTTAAACTTACCATAAGGCATGCTTGGGAAGTAACAAATTATGAGGATACAGACTGCATGTCTGAACTGCAGCATTTTGCAATCTTCAGAGCTGTCAAGGAGACTTATAAAAATGAACTGTCTCCTCAGTGGAGAAACTCATAAAGTAGTGTGTATCAAAATGCAATTAATAATCTAGTCTTTTTGCAGACTGGCTAGTAAAATATTGCTTAAAATCATTACTGAAGACAGGAACACTGCTTTATTTCTGGAAACTAAATTTGGAAGACTTTTTCCTGAACGTATGACTTGTGTTCTGTGTTGTATTCTTTCTAAAGTTTGTACTAATTATCTGTAAAGGCATACAGCTAAGCATCAGGGTAGAAGATCTGTGCTGAACTTGTCTGTCTCCTGTATTCCTTCCAGGCTTTTATACTAGTATCTGATTTTAAGTAGCCGTTTACCTCATTGCTGAGACTTATGGGAACAAAAGGAAAATTAAATAACTGGTATCCGGAATTTCCTGCTTCAACGCTAGTATACCAAGTATTGCACAAGGTGTTGTCTGGAAAGTCTAATGCAGCCAAACTTGTAGTGGTATAAGCTGGCTTTGTACTGCATCTCAGACAGTCATGGATCAATGATATTCACAACTAGATTTAAAGTACCAGTTACATAGTACCTTTAAAGAAGTTAGTTTCAGGGAAGTATGTATTAAATGAATAGTTTTCAATGAGAATTTAAGTACAAGGGGATTAAGAAGCAACCAGTAGTCTTAAGCATGAAAAATATGTTTTTATCTATCCTTTTGTAGGAGGCAGTAGAGAAATATGATGAAGTGGTACATAACTTGGAATTTGCCAAGGAGCTTCAGAAGACTTTTTCAGGACTTAGCCAAGACGTAAGTATAAAATGCTCTTCCCTATATTGTCAGAAGGTAACTGCAAAGTTTGTGCTACTCTTCTAATGGCTACACCTACATGCCAATACACAGAATACTATGAAGTTTCTGTCTTGAAACGTGGGGGAACAATATGCTTAAACTGTCTGAGTAGTGAGTAGGGCAGAGTAAATGTTGACAATCTTGTGTACCATTGACCTCCACAATGTAGTTATTCACTGTGTATCCCTGTAAGAACTTGTGCTTAAGTAAATTGAATCATTGAAACTCAGCTGTGTTTGAGATGACTCCAGTTTACTTAGGCTTGAAACCATTAAAAATCTTGCTGGTAGCTTGTGCTTGAGGTGGGCTTGTCCCCTGTGTAGGCACAGACTGGTAGCAGAGCAGCTCTACTGGAAAGGGCATGCAGGTCCTTGTGGACAACAGGCAAAGTAAATTAAGTGCATCCCTGGAGCAGTGAAGGCTAAACTTAGGCTGGCCAGACCAGTAGATTAGCAAGTACCAAATAATCAGTTCTCCTTAACCAGTGGTGTCTAGTTCTGGTCACTTGGTACACAAAGGCTCTAGGTAAACTTCAGTGAGTCCAGTGGTGGGCCTGTGCATGGCTGGTGCATGAGAGCTGTGAGGAAAGCCTGGAAAAACTGGGCTTGTTGGGCCTGGTTAAGTGAAGGCTTGGCAGAAGATATCATATCAGTCCTCAAATATCAGAGAGACTGCTGAAAGGATGGAGCCAGTTTTTTTTTGCGGAGATGGGGTGGGAGAAGAAATGATCATAAATTGAAATAGTAGTTTCCAACTAGATAGGAGGAAAATGGTCACTCTGAGGATAATAGAGCACTGGAGCAGGCTGCCTAGGGAAGTAGTAGAATCTCTCCTTGGATCTTTTCAAGACCTGACTGCACAAAGCTCTAAGCAATCTGGTCTTGATTCAGTGTAGCCTTTGTTCTGGAGGTTTAGCTAGATGACATCCCCAGATTCCTTCCAGACTGAATGTTTTGATGTTTCCAGTGAGGGAAGGTGTGGAGGTTAAATCACTTTGGTTTCATAGAACTCTACTGAAACTTGTGGAGTCTGCCACTTATAACTGTCTTTAATTATGGCAAATCACACATGTAGTGCTTTATTTAGGTCTTCATTCAAGGTTTAAAGCACTACATCCTTTATTTGTGTGTAAGCCAGAGTTTTATCTTTGGAGAAGCTTGTCTCTTGGCTCAAGCAAACCCTGTCCTTATGAAAAAAATCTGATCCAAGGTAATGCTTGGGATGCTAAACATCATTAGTCACTGCTCTGGAATTCTTTCTCTGCCTCTTCTGAAATGCTAAAGGACTAGTAAAATGGCTCATCTCAATGTTGACTGAGATCCAAACAATTTTGCTAGGGAGGATTTTCTTGTATGTATAGTAACTCCAGGTAGTGCAGGTAATCTCTTAAAGCACTACGTGAGCAGAGATTTAAGAGCCTTTTGTGATGCTGCTTTGAGTCCCCTCAGTCATTGTATGAACATAGAAACTACTGTGCTGAGTTTCAACACTTAGATTCCTTCATATTGCTTTCCTCTGTGTAACTGCTCATAAAATATCAGAAATAAAGGATTGTGACCCCAGGTATCTTTCTATAGGTGTGTTTAGTAATCCAGCATTAACTTCTGCTACTTCATGTTTGTTCTTGAACTTATGCTGTATTTAAAGGCTGGCCCACTTTGTTTTTTCCTTGGCTCTACTGCTACCAGTATGGATTCTACAACCAAAACCCATTAGTGGAACACTAGGGGGCATTCTGACAACAACATCCTTATATTCTTTACAGTGTGTTCCAAAAAAGCTAAATTTTCATAGAACTTGCAAAGAAACTTAACATACCCCATATTGAGGCATTTTAAATTCTGCAGTTACTTGGATAGCTTCTGCTGCATTATTCTATTGGTACACGTTGAGAAATTTCTCCTGAAATGCATGTGGGCTGTTTATGTTCTGTGACTTGTGTTGTTGCTTATTTAATGAGTGCTTTAGTCTTCTGCCAACAGAAATAAGACTAACTATAGAATTCTGCTGTTGTCTGCCAACAGAAATAAAAGTAACTGTAGGATTCTGCTATATCATTTAAATTGGAGTACTCAAAAGTGATGAGGCAGTTGTCTCACTAGGAAAAACTTAGTAATGCAGAAGTTGTCCCAACTTCATGTGATTAAATTCAAACCTATCTGACCTTTATCGTTTCTGTATTGGTATCAATTTCATCAATTCCTTGTATTCAGTTGTGAAAGCTGCCATTTAAGTAACTAGCAGTCAAAAATCAGGATCAAAGTATACCACAAGTAAAGCTACCAGTATCTACTTGAACTAAAAGCTAGATGTGTAGAGAATTAGTAGATAAATAAGGAGCTGTTTTAGAAGAGAAGCTTGAAAGATCTTGGGTATCTGAAGAGAGAATTAAGAACTTCCATTATCTAACAAAAACTAATAGTTATTTTGATCAATGTGTGATGATGAATACTAGAACTCAATGGGATTTATCCTAGAATTCTGTTACTAAACTGTTGTGATTAACTGTTGAATTCATGTATTGAAATAGCTGCTGAAAGCACAGAAGAAGGCACAGCGAAGAGAGAGTCTGTTGAAGCTTGAAGCAGAGAAGAAAAAACTGCGTACAATACTTCAAGTCCAGTATGTGCTGCAGAACTTCACTCAAGAGCATGTTCAAAAAGACTTCAAAAGTGGTGTGAATGGTGCGATATACTTGCCTTCTAAAGAACTAGACTACCTCATAAGATTTGCAAAACTGACATGTCCGGAAAGAAATGAGAACTTGAGGTAAGTTCAAGATTTTTTTTTTTTCTAATTGGTATGCTTCATTCATTACAGTAAATGTCCTCTGTTTGACACTGCCATGTCTTGAAATATTATGTTTTGGGACACTAATTAAAATTCTGCTCGGTACACTTGCTTTAGTCTGAGAGTAAGAATGTAGCAGATTTACCTCACTCTGAGCATTAAAGGGAAGCTTCAGTTGTGCGAGTTACACACAAGCTCTTACATCTCCCTGTGGGGTTGAGGGGAGATGCACCACCAGCCTCTCTGCTTATAAAGATGTTGGACTGTTGTTTCCCTGGGGTCTCACTGTTTGTGAAATTGAAAAAGTGTGGTAAGCACAGGAGAACTGTTCCATATTCCATTCATGAGATGATCCAGATGTGCTTCTTTATGCCAAAGGAACGTAAGGTGGTAATCCTGAGACTTTCCTGCTATTAGCTTCAAAGTAGGTTTAAAAACTTGACTAAGGTTTTTGATACCACTGCACTAAATGTCATACATTTTAAGGCAACAGGTTGTCAACAGGTGTATTGTAATGTAATGCAATGCCAATATTAACTTGGCATCATGTTTGTACTCTGTTGCTTGTGTTTAATATCACAGCCTGTCTGTTTTTAAGATAGTGTAGTAGGAATTGTGTTTAAATAGGGAAAAAGCAGATGTCAGATAGTAGGCTGAAACACCGTGGGTAAGAATAATTATTTCCCCATCCAAGCAGGACTTAAGTTCCTAAACTGGTAATCATTTGTCTTATGCTAAACTTGCCTAATGTTTGCTCTGAAGTTAACATCTAAAGAACAGCTACTTATAAAAAACCACACAGTGAGTCTCTCATTACAGTGAAATAAGCTAGAAATAAAGTTAAAATTCTTAATGTATTACACTTCCACAAAAAGCATGATCCTTTCCTTTGGGACACTAAATTTCATCATGGTGTACCTTAAAAAAAATTAAAAAACCCCCATTGTCTGGAGTGGGTGGGGTGGATCATGGGCCTATGTCAGAGTTTCTCAATGACTAGAAGAGTGCACGAGGTGTTGATGGTGACCAGCTGATTAAATAACAATTGTTTCTCTCCCTGGGAATCCTGGCTTGGAATGAAGTCCAGCCATCCCACCAGGTCTTGTGGGATAATGCAAGGCTCTCTAATGTGTCTTAATTACCAACAAAAGAACTTATATTTGCTAGATTAAATCATGTGCAAACAGATACGAATGAATCACTTTCAGTAGTGGATAATGGGTTTAGGATTCACTCTATGTATGCAGCCTTAATTTGGAAGGCTGAAGTGTTCAAGTGTCTTAATGAGGGGTACTGAAAATACTACAAGATGTGATCGTGGCTATGATTCTACCTGGTGAAACTGTTATTTGTTTCAGTGTTGAAGATCAGATGGAACAATCATCTCTTTACTTCTGGGACCTTCTGGAAGGAAGTGAGAAACCTGTGGTTGGAACAACATGTGAGTGTCTAATCTAAAGAAATAACTTAGAGATCTGAAATTTGTGTGCCATTTACACATGTAAAAAAAAAAGAAAGATTACTAAATTAAGCACTTTGAAGTGCTATAACTCAGTTATCCAAGGAGGACCTGCTATTTGAAGTTCTGTTTAAGTACAGATCATAACAATACAGTCTTTTCCTGAAAAAAGAAAGCATGTTCTACCAATGTACTTGCACCTTCTCGGGGAATAATGATGCTAGTAATTCAAAAGCTGATGCATGAATACCTTATAGAACTAGTGGTGGGAAGCTTTTTGGATTGTTAGTGCAAATGGATTAAGAATGGAACACTTCTCACCTAAGCATTTAATGCCTGGGTATTCTGAGATGTATTACAAAGCTTCTGTGGCCCCAGGCTGAAGGTCTCACAGATTGAAGATTCTGCCTTGTAGGAGTTCCAGGCTCATACCCATTGTCTGACTACAGTGCAGGATACCACACTGAGGAAGGATAGTCATTAGTGGAACTTGCTGTGATCTCTAATTACGCACAGTGCAGTCTGTCTTTGACGTGTTGCAAATATCCTTGTTTTTCAAGCATAAGAAAACTTGTGGGATTCTGCATATCTTCTTCCATCTGGCTTTTGGTTTCAGAAACCCTGGTTGCAAGCTAACTTGGGAGGAGACTGTCCTTACCTGAATTGTACTGTCTTTCCTATTGCAAACAGACCTTGCTTGTCCCATTTACTCCTGTCTTGTAACGGCTGTGTGGCAGTAATCTTTCATTTGACAATAATGTTGTTGGAACTGTTAGATGAGAGCACTGGTGTACCCTTTCTAGTGTCCACGTACAGATAGTTGAACTGACAACTAAGTCATGTAAGTCCATATAATTCTGGACGAAGTGCAAGATGGCCTTGTAGAGGTACAAGCTGGTAACTATAGCCTTGTATCTGTTGACATGTACTGATAGTTGCCTGGTTATCTTGTACTCTGATTTTTCTTGTAGCTTTTTGGCTATCATTTAAACAACTTTTGTTACTGTTTTGTCAGTGTCTCTATACCTTTAGTGTCAGTCTTCCATCATTTTGTGTGCAAGCTAAACTTCCAGTAAAGCTGTTATGAGTTCTTATTAGCATTTATTGCCTTGGAAGTCAAGTCTTATATCTGTATTAAATTCTAGCCACTATTCTTGTTTATGTGGTTGTTGCTGGTAGGAATGATCTTTCAGTTAATTTTCTTCCTGTTCTCAAGGCTGCCCTGTATCTAGCTCCTCTGAAAGAATTTCTAGTATCACTGCTGCTTCTGATGGCTTACTCTGTACTCTAAGCTGCTTTCTTTTTCACATGAAGGAGGAAACTAGACAATACTCATTGGAAAGAGTACACAGTTAAGCTTTTCTTCAACTGTGTAAACTCTGACTTTTCTCAAACTTCAGAAAATTAAGTTCAGTCTGGAACAATGTCTTGCTTTCTTCCCTGTACTTGTCTTTGCAGTTCTGAACTCTTCCTTCTGAGACTTACCATCCTACCCCTGAGAAGAGGGTCTTGTAGGGCAGTTCCATAGTGACATGTTTAGCTTTGCCTATGTTACTAAAAGCACATTGTACAGACTGTATCAGTGCCAGCCCCTTTCTAAGCATGTGGGAGACCAGGTGGCTCAGTGTTTAGCTCCAGTCTTACCTCTGGATTGCAAACATATTTTCAGCTACAACATATAAAGCAGTTTAACAAATACTTTACTAAAATACTTTATTGCTGTAACTGAGTAAGATGCATGAACTTGGAGAAGCTGCAGTTTATTTGAAAGGAGGAAGTAAGGAGTCTTGAACTGTAGTCTGAGTACTCCTTAAATTAATTTTTTGTATCTTAACTTCATGGATTTTTACTCTTCAGATAAACACATGAAGGACCTGTTATCCAAACTTCTAGACTCTGGCTACTTTGAAAGTATTCCGACTCCTCGCACCACTGTGCCAGTAAAAGAATTGGAAGAAGAAGTAAATAGAAAACCTGAGAGAACAAGACAGATGTCAAAAGGAGAGTCTGTCAAAGAACCAGGTGGAATATTGCAGGGTTCAATTTCTGTAGCATAATGTTGGGATAAGCTTGAATTGAGCATTGACTTTGTATAGGTTGATGCTAAATCTAATCCTGTGCTGTAGCTTACTTCCAATGTAGTAACTAAAATGGAACCTGCAAGGCTTGCAGTCCTATTCTGAATAATATTGTAGAAAAAATCTAATTCATAGTAAGATGGTTTTGCCTTCTGAGAGCCCCCATATTGAAAATGTGGTAATTGTCTGATGTAGGGAACATTACATATTGCAATAACCGAATTATGGATATTACAAGATTTTTCTTGCTTAACTCTAAATGTTTGCAAATGTAAAATCAAGTTGGAAAATAAAAGCTTGTCTAAAAATAGCATGTTGAATGCCAAGCTGAGCTTTCAGAATATCTGGCTTAGCAATTGGCACTACTATTTAAATAGAATTAAAGACTTGCTATTGTTTGGTCTGCCTTTCTGCATTTGATCAGTTGAAACAAATTAACATCCTTTCTCTAGAATCCATTATGGAGCTTATGAAGTCTGAAATACAGCCTCAGGAGGTAAGATACTCCACTGCTAATTGCTTTCCTTTAGTATTGTGATTTATCAGAAACATAACAGCGCTTCTGCAGCCCTTTTTTAAACTTAAAAAGGGAGTTGGAATGGCAACTTAAGTGTTGCTTTATGGAGAAACATTAAGAACTTGGTTACATTTCTATTTCTACACCCCAAATTTATGGTTTCTCTGGAGTATTTTGGGATAAATGGGGCAGGATTACATGAAGCAGTATAGTACTTTAATGCTCTGGCACTTTCCTGACTAAACAAAAGCATCAGCCTTTAGAGCGGAAACACTGATCTCTTGTGTACTACAAGATAAGAAAATACACACCTACTAAAGCTGTCTCCAAAAGCCTAACTTATTGCAGTAGGCTTGATATTGGTGGGGTTGAGAATGATGTAGGTCTTGCTCTGATTTCTCAGGAAAGTAGGGATCCCAAGACAGACTTGTGTGTACAGGGGTGCGTAGACTTGTTTCAGCAGCTCTCCAGGCTCTTGAGTTAAGTGCTCAAGCTTTGACTGGCAGTAGCATTCAATTAAACTTGGTTCAAAAGGTGGGGAGGGATGTCCTTTTTTAAGTGAAAATACTGTTTCTTAAATTGCTGAATCCCTATTTCCCAGGTATCCCACTAGAGGGTGTATTCTAGAACAAGTTTTTGTAACCTACTGGTAACTCTTTTACCTGACTCTAAAGCTTTTCCTGGTGACTTGTCAGAAAATCTCAGCCAGTGAGCCTTGCAGTTTCTTAGCTACATATATTTACTTCCTGTTTATGACAAAGTAGTAACTCAGGAAAATGTTAGGACATCTTTACTGAACTCGGACATAGTGAGCAGTAAACACAGCCTGGAGTTGTAGAAGTCCAGTGGTACTAAATCTGAGAATGTCGTGGCTTTGGTATTTAAACTCCATTAACTATGATGGTTACACTTGGAGTTCCAAAGGGTCAAAGATGGGGAGATGGTGCTGCTAAACTTAACAGAATGTCTACTAATATAATACCACGGTATTTTAGATGCTTAGGAGGAGGGCTACCTTCATAAAAATCACAGCTGCACTTGACATTGTCACTGCCTAGGAGCATCAGATAGTGTTAAGGGTAGGAGTAATAGACTCACTCATCTGAAGTACCTGTCACTGGTGCTGTTTGGGAGTGTTTCATGCTTCCCTGTGACATGCCAACCAAAGCTAGTCTGTAGTATTGTAGGATAAAGCCATGGCTGTCCACGTAGTTTCTATGGCTAGTGCTTAAACTGTCTAGGCTCTGCTTTTAGTTAGACATTTTCAGTAGCCGGGTGACCTAACTTAACTGACCTGAACTGTAGTAGCAAAATGTTTTCTTGGGAGCCATTAAGTTTCTTTGGTCTATATAGTTTCTCAACAGGCGTTATTTGCCTGAAGCAGAATACTCTGCCAAGAAGAAGCCAGAAGAGCCCAAATCTTGGGAAGCTGAGTGTGCTAGAAAGCAAGAACCTCCAAAGTCCTGGGAAATGCTTGTTGATGTTGAAGAGCAGAAACAAGAGACCTTAAAGCCTTGGGAAGCTCGTGTTAGGCAGCAAGAACCAAAAAGAGCAGATTCTCCAAAGCCTTGGGAACCTCGTGTTAAAGAGGAGGAACAAAAGCATGAATCTACAAAGCCCTGGGAGACCCGTGTTGAAGAAGAACAGAAGAAGCAAGAAGCTCCAAAGGCCTGGGCAGCACGTGTCCGGGAGGAGCAGGAGTCCCCCAAACCTTGGGTAGCAAAGGTTAGGGAAGAGCAGGACCAGAAGAAACAGGAATCTCCTAAGCCATGGGTAGCAAAAGTTAGGGAAGAGCAGGAACAGAAAAAGCAGGAGCCCCCAAAACCTTGGGTAACCAAAGTTAAGGAAGAACCAGAACAAAAGCAGGAATCTCCAAAGCCTTGGGTAACCCAAGCTAGGGAGCAACCAGAACAAAAGAAGCCAGAGCCTGTGAAAACATGGGAAATGCCTGTTAGGGAAGAGCCAGAGCAAAAGAAGCAGGAGCCTGTGAAGGCTTGGGCTGCACGTGTTAGGGAGGAGCCAGAACAAAAGAAGCAGGAGACTCGAGAGGCTTGGGAAAAAGCTGACAGGCAGCAGCAAGTGTCATCACAGCAGTTACAGAACCCTCCGAAGTCCTGGGGAGCTGCAAGTGTTGGGCCAAAGAAGTTTGATATGGAACCCAAAGAAGTGAGTTGGCTTATGTAGTACTATCTGTTGTAAGCTTTGTCACACTAGTGTATTGGACTAAAGCTACCTATCAGCAGAGGCTTTATAAGGTGCATTTTGTAGGCCTGTATTTAGATTCCTATTCCATTCTTCCTTGGGGGGGAAGTAATTTTGGCAATGAAATTTATATATGAATAGCAAGATGGTCTGCTTTGCTTTTTACATCAGCACAGTATTGCTGTGTTTGAGCCTTGAATAACTGCGTTATGCATAAGACAGAAGAATTAACTTGGTTCATCCCCAGCTATTGGCTCTGTCTACTGTTATCAGTACAAAGCAGGTATGACTCATCCAGGGATCAAATACTTTGTCTGTGGCTGCATGCAAATAGCACTTCAATAATTTTTTTTAGGCATTTGATTAAAATAGCTGCTGATTCAAGAGAGATCTAACATCTAGATCAAGCAATACCAACTGTACAGGGGCTTAAATATGTATTTCCAGATGAATGCATAAGCCATACTGCTGTCCTGGGGAGTCTAACAATAGCATAGTTTGTTTTAGAAATGTAAAATGAAAGTTATTGCAGTGCTCACAGCTGAGCAGGCTGCTAGCCTGCCTTCTCTCACCTGTGCTTGTGTAGTAACAATTCTGATACTGTGAAAACAGGTAGGATGGCAGGTAAAGCAGAGTTCAGTTATGTCATTATGAGCAGTGTTTAATTTAGAGTTAGACTTCAGGAAGAAAATTGAGGGAATGGAACAATTTTGTTGTACGCAGTGTTGTTGGCATTACTACCTTGTTTCTACAAGAAAGCAGAAATCAACTCATTCTGTGTTACTCGTAGCAAATGATTTAGCTTAAATCTTGTCAGTGAACTTGGTGTAACTGAAAAACGGATGTTTTTGTGCCTAGAGGCGGGAGCGCAAACAGAAGGTTGAACATGAAATTAAAAGAGTAGGTAACATGCAGCACTGGGTAACAATGGGATTAAGGTGTTTCAGCTTGATGCCCCTTCGCACTCAAGCTGAGTAGAATCTTGTGTCCACTGGTGGTGGTGCAGGTACAAAACCTGGTTGCTTCACACTCAGTAGCTCTGAGCACAAGTAGGTGTTGTGCACCCAACTATGTGTAGTATTACTGCCACTGCCATGTCATACTGGAGTAGTCTCAAGCACTTCAAAATGTCTTGGAGTTTCTGGTGTTAGATTAGGAAGCATCTCACATTTAAGCTTTAAATTAATGAGATGGGGTTCTTATTTTTGTGTAGGATGGAAAGATGAATGGCTTAAGTGGGGGACAGAACTTTCATGCAGTAAGGAAAAAGGAGGGTCTTCAGTCAGTTGGAGAAACTCGCAAATGGTCTAGGGATCTTCATAGTAATATGCAGGTGTGCAAGTCAGCCAAATCAAACTGAATTGATCATTGGAATGTAAGGCTGCTTAAGATGGATTACTGGATTAAGTTAAGCGTATTTTTGAAATATTCAAACTCTGATTTGCATAGTAGACTGTAGTGGAACACCAGCTGGCTATATTTTTGCTTAGTAGCTATTGACTGATCCTAGTATCAAAAGGATATTGAATGAGTCAAAAATAGTGTATTGTCAACTTAACTACTTTCCATAACCACTTTTTAAAAACTATTAAACTTTTTGGATAATGAAACTTCTCTTGCCTTGGTTTATATGAATAAAGAAGAGGCAAGGCAGTGCTATAGCTGGATCCATTTCACTCCCAGGGAGAACCTATAGATGACCTTGTGCAGGGACCTAGGCATGGTAGATAAAAGGCTGGTGTCACTGCTGCTGCTTTCTGGAGCTGAGCTTTTTTTACTCTCTGAAATGACTGTTAGAGCTCTGAGACATCTTTTAGTAAACTTCTAAGTTTTGAGATCTTAAAATATGCTTATTTAACTTAATGTAGGCCCAACTTGTAAGGTATTGTACCTTAAGGCAGCAGAGTGAGCTGATGTACAAGCCTGTTAAACCGTTGCTCTACTTAAATGTTTGTGCAACCTGTGGACCAGCAAATTTAGTTAGAGCTGAATGTGTAGCCTGCTGTGTGAAAGCAAAACAGTTTGGCCCTTGCTGTCATCCAGTGCCATTTAATTCATACCTGCTGTGAATGCTGCTCTGAGTTGATATACAATTAACATTTGCTTTCTACATGGCACAGCTGGCAATCACTGTTGTGATTCCAGCTTAAGTTTCACCTTTCCAGCTCAGTTAGTATTCCACAGTTAGCAAACCTGAAGAGGAATTGAAGTCCTTTATCATAGGATGGGTTTTTGCTAGTATATGAGGTGGCTGAAATGTATGTTAGTGTTATGTATAAGTAAACCTTATAGTCTCAAAAAATTAATAAATCAAGCTTTAGCAGCAGTACCTAATATTTTGACTAGCACTGGCACTTTGACTAGTAACATTCCAGAGTGGTCAGTGTGCCTTTACACTGGTTTGTTTCCAGTGGTTTAACAGATCTTGAAAGAAATTCTAGGTTTTTTAACTCCATTTTTAGTCAGCTTTTTGGCTCTCTGTCAAAAGAGTTTTTCCTGAATGTGTAAGTAGTGTTGAAATCAGGTTTCAGAAACATTGTTATGACAAATTAGCCCCTCAACTTATCAGTGCTGTGTAAAATTATTCTGAATATTGCTTGAACCACTAGTGTTAAGTGATCTCAGCATGTGAAAGTCTGATGTGAGCTGGCTGAACAGGTGACTAAACTCATGATCTGCTACCAGCTTGTAATGACTTCAGAAACATCATCTGACTGCAGGCTAGAAAGAAAACTTGGTTTAAAACCCTCTAAGGATGTCAACTACCTGCTCTTTTTCAAAGTATCCCTTTTAAAAAGGCATAAAACCTGACATACTTTAACTTTCTGATGGTTTTTTTTGTGTATGTTCTGTATTGCACTTGAATATTCTAGCTTTGAACACCTACATGCCAGCAAAACAGCAAGTCAATATGAGGCTACTTCTTTATAGCTGCTTCTGGCTGGTGTATTTGAATACATGCAGGAACTAGAAAATAACTTGAACTCGAGTCTCAACATTTCAATCCTGGCTTAAAGCCCTAATATCATGTATGTAACCCCATATGCTTGCTCTTCTAGTTGAAGTAAACGCTACAGCATAATGCATGGAGTATGAGCTGGGGAAGGAGATAAAGACTAATAAGCTTTAAAAGTATACAGAAGTTTGTATCATCTTTGCAGTCACAAGTGGAAAGCTTCAGTCTCTTCTTCCATGCTCTTGGGGCTGTTTTTACTTGTTTGTGTTTCATGTACAACTCTTAACTTGCATAGGTAGTGGACAATCGTGATGGCTTCAGGCACTGCCAGGCTTGGCCTGGTTAGGTGACTTAAAGGTGAAGAGCTTCTGTTATCAAATTTTCAAACATATAGAACCAACTTTGGTTGGGTACTTCAGTATAAACTGTAGTGAGAGGGAAGAGGGTAATAGAAGCATTAATCAGTTTGACCCATAATGGATTTACCATGATGGCAAGTGTTTTAAGATTAAGTCTGTTTGTGAGTTGAGGGCTCAAAGTGATGGGCAGGAAGATTCCATTTTGTAGTAAATAATCTATAACTTGCTGAGATTAACTTTATCCAAAAGTATCTTTTGTCCTGCACTTAAATCCCTAATAGCTTTAGTTTCTGTTCATTTTTGGAAAATATACAGCAATATAAACTTGCATAGTCAGTAGCTACAGGTAGTGCTTGTGCATCAAAAATTTTAATTAAGGTTGAGTAGTAAAAAAATGCATTCTTCTGGCTGTAGAATAAGGTAAAACTTCTTACAGCTCAACAAGTGGCTGTTGTGTGGGACACAGAGGTTAGAAGTGGAGTCCTCAGCAGTTAAGGATATGCTGCACGGACACGGATTATGCTTTGTGAAGCTCACTAAACCCTGCAAGCTTCTTCCTTGTGCATGCTATGGGAATTTCTGCAAATGCTAGATGCAGATAACTGTTGAAGAGGAAATGCAAGACTGTTTGGGCTGTTGTCCTAAAACTGGACAAAGAGCATGTCATCAGTTTGTTTTGAATTAGTACGACAATTAAATGTCATGACACATACCCCCTCTGCTGTATTATCTTCTCATGACTTCATATAAATATTCAACTATGTTGCTATAGAGCATATTGAAGTAGTAACCTCCTATTAGAATGACAAATGTTTGTACTGTAGGAAAGTAAAGGCTTTCACATGGTCCTCTGTCTCAAAATTTGGGCCAGCTGAAATAATGCAACTACTTAATGTCTTCAGATTTGCCTCCCTCTAGCTGCACAAACATAAGCAGCAAAGCTTTAGAGAATCACAAAAAATTGTGTTTTTAAAATACCTATAAAAAGCCTACCTCTTCCCCAGGCTGCTTTCAAAAGACATGTTAGACTATCTAGACAGTCTAATATTATTGTCACTCTGTAAATAACAGGGCTTGCGCTATTAAAAGAGTTTACTATCATTATTTTTCTGATACCTTAGACTTGCCTATACTCTGATAAGACATTTTCCCCTCTTAAAGTTAAGTGAGAACCAGTTCAAATGAACTGTGAAGGGACCACCTGAAACAATCAAGGAGCAATAAGGCCCTGCAGAAGTCCTTATGTAGCTAGAGAGTTGGGCTCCCCTGTGGGAGCGCAGATGTATTCTGTGTGCCAAACCTGAAAAGTTTAATGTCACACTATCTGTAGCTGATCTATTGAGAGTATCTGCCTCGTTAGTGAAAGCACTTTGGTCTAATCCTGAGTAACCTGCTTGCAATGTATCTCTCAGCTGCAGTTTCTTCAGAATGTCTGGAAATGCCATCCTAATAAAAGATCTGTAGTTACTGGCATTGGCTCTGCTGGGAGGAAATATATTTTTAAACCCTGAGTGATGCAGCTTTGATTTTTAAGTTTGTTCTGGCCTTCAGCTTAGATATGTGGGTTTCCTTAGGTGAAGGTGCCTAATTTTGCACGAAGTGCAGGCAACTTAATGTCTTCTGTAGAGCTGACTGTAAGAAACCAAATTAAATGAATTAATTCTGTGGCTTAACTAGTTGTGGCACCAGTAGGCTGACTTTTTTTCAAAGTGAAATCTTGATTGAGGAAATACCAATAACAGCACAGAATTCCTTGGCCTGTGGTGTCTGAAACCTATAGATTGCTCTGGAAGTATATTGGATAAGGCAGCTTGTCTTGCTTCCAGTATTGGATTTAACATCTTTTCTCCTTATTAGGTGCCTAAACCTGTACATCAGCCAGCTGCAGAATTTTGCTCTACTTCAACTCTTCCAAAAGACCCAGTATTGAGAAGGGAAAAACTTCAGGATCTGATGACTCAGATTCAAGGGACTTACAACTTCATGCAAGTATGTTTTTCTCTGCTGGTGCAGCACAAAGCTCCAGTTCCTACTGGGTTAGGGAGGACAGTGCTGACAATGCGTGTTTGCAATGAATGAATGAAATCTGACTTTAATTGGCTAACAGCAACTTGTCAATTGAGAAGGTTTGTTTCATTTGTACCTAGAGTTTAATTATTTTTTTTCTCTCAACTGATGATGTTTTTTTTAAAAGGAGTCCATTCTGGATTTTGATAAAGCTTCACCAAGTGCCATTGGTTCATCCCAACCACCTTCAGTTACTCCAGCAAGCAGTCCTGTAGGTAGGTGATACTGTGTGTGTCAGTTCTATGTAAGCTTTTGCAAATACTAATAAGGTTTGCTTGGGTTGTAGTCCAGTAGGCCTTGTGAAGACAGCTTGTCTAATTAAAGAATACCAATGCCTGTTTTAAGAGGAAAAAGGCAGCTCAGGCCACTCACCTGCTTATTTGTTGCTGGAGGTGACTTAATTTGGTGGATCTGCCTGGAAACGGAATGATTGTATAATCACTGACTGGTGTGTGCACCTGAACCCAGCTGCAGAATTGCCATGCTGTATCTGTGTAACAAATTCATCTAGATACATATAGAAAAGTATATAAACACATGAATGAGCTCAGCATAAAGAGCAGTTATCTAGCTACATTAGAAAATGCAAACTTTATACCATGTTAAGAAACTGAATGGCTCTTGGGTGATAAAACACAATTACCTAGTTCATTAAATATTTAATTGATTTTTTTTATCAGGAAAGTGACTATCTATTGTGCTTGAAATATTTTTGTCATGTAATACTTGCCCTCTTTTACAAAAGGATAAAGTTTTCAACTGGGTGTAGTTTACTGATGCAACTTTAAATATTTGCAGTGTGCACACTAAAAATAGTGTGCATTGTCATACACCAGATGTTTTCAAATAGTAGAAAAGCACACTGAAACTATATGTAGTGTTTGAATTTAAAAGTAAATGTTACTTAAAACATTCATGTGGTTTGTTTTTTTTTACAGCTTCAAAAGAACAGAAACTGCCAAGTCAAAGTGATTTTCTTCAACAGCCCCTTCAAGTAAGTTGAAGTTAGGACTGCCCTGAAGAAGCAGAGCAGTAGCCAAGGAATGATTTAGAGGTTATTCACTAGAATAGACTTAGTATTTTGTTTTTCTTGTCGTCAGTAGTTTTGTAATAAATTTTATGTAACTTAGTAGTTTGCAAGTTTAAGATCACTCAAATGCTGACAAAGTTGGCTGCTTGAAAAGCAGCAACAAATGCTTGAAGTTTCTTGAAGTAAAACAATATGTTGAGGACATGCTGAAATAGTTTGAATATTTAACCCACAGATTCAAGTCATAGCTAATAATTGTGTGCAGGAGAACATGCTGCTTCTTTCCTAGATAGTGCATGTCTTCATCTTTGATATCCTCACATGCCAAAGATAACAGTGTCTCAAGCTTTGGCAGCAATGGTTAAGTGAACCTTAAATTCACTTACTATGCTTGCATTGTCTTGCCACTTCAGCTTTTAAATAGGTTTCTGCCACTAGCGAGGATTCCTAAGAAACTCTGACTAACTGGTCAAAGCACTTCAGCTTCTGTCTCATTCTGAGATTTACTTGGAAATGGTCAGAGTGTGAGTTTCAGTGAAACCAAACATTTAAGATAATCTTTCAAACCCTTATCTTGGTTTTCTTGCAAGGCTGCTGCTTCATCCATGACACTGCATGGTTCAAATACTTCCCTAGCATCTGCTGATCAGGCTCTTTCTGGCTCTGAAACTGAAGACCTGGTGACACCCCAGGCACCACAGGTAATATACCTTGGGTTTCACTGGCGTTGGGTGATCTGTGTGATAGCCAGCCCTAACAGAAAGCTGTGGTGGGGCCTCTCCTGAATAAATCTACTTGAACAACATCCAGGGACAGAATACAAGTAACAGCAATAGTATACTCTACATTCTGGAATACTTAAAGATGATTGGAAAAGTCTTCCTGTTACCACATGCATACAAGTGAACAGTCTATACCTTGAAACAGGAAGGGTGTGGGATGAAGAATGCAGGCTAGAAAGTGTAGTGCATATTCTTGTGGGAACATATGAGCAGTATAAATATTTGCTTTAGTTAGTGTAAAATACTTCCTCCAATGACAACATAGAGGATGCATAAGTTGGGATGGATATTGTCATGAAATAGCAGACTTCTGTGTAAGCTGAAGACTGAGATGTGTTCTCTCATGCACTAACTGAAGAAATGCTGGGTAACTGTGTTCCTGACATTTAGCCAGGACCTCAAACTTTCCTTTCTTAATTGTATTTATGTGCAGTTAAATCTTCAGCTAGCACTCATATATTGTTTAGAGCTGAAAATAGAAACACTATTTATGCAGATCGCTGTCTTGCAAATCTCTTGCTAAGTGTTGCTGTGTTCAGAAACACTGCTGGGTCTTTCCTGCTGGACTCTCTAATACAGTGTATGTAGATTGTAACAGAGAAACATTCATGCTTTTTAAATGTTTTGCTGATGTATACATGCTATCAGTATACTGTGCATGTAGCATTTACTCTATTCCTCAATATACTACACAGTTGAATATACCAGTCTTGACAGGGATATAGTCCTTCTGTCTCTCGCATCAGCAGTTCTGGCCTGGTTCTTGACACCTTCTCTCACTGCTACAGTTTCATAAGGCTTCTTGTGCTGCAAGGATTAAATAATTTTGCTGTTTAATGTGCATCCAGAAGACTTGTGCCGTGCTCTAATGTTGAACATATGATTTAGTAGAAGCCTGTTTGGTCCGAGCACAACCAGGGAATTCGTTCCATGGTGGCAGTGCACTCTCCTGGTGTGCAAGTGCAGTTCTGTCTGCACCCGTGACAGTGTATGTGGTGAGAATGGGACTGGTAGCCTCTAGCCTTAGGCTCTGTATTTAAGTATAAGCCACTCAAACTTAGCATGACAAGTGTGAGCTAACTAGCACATGCAGGTTTTGCAAAAGCAAACCAAAGTTTGGCTCAGAGGCCCTGTTTGACAGCTTACCAGAGGCTTAACATCAGATGTGTCTGTCTGTGTGTGTCACACCCTTCATAGTAAATAACTGCTTGAAGCAATCTACAGCTCTTGAAATTTACCTGACTTTGCAGGGCTAGTTGTACAACCTGTTGTGTAAGAAGTATAGTCTAATTCTAAATATCTAAAGCTAATTACTTGAAGCTTTTGGTTAAGATGACTACTTAGTACACTTACCTTGGACTTAATGTTTGTCGTGGTCTTTCAAAATCCACTTGTTTCAACTTATGCACTGGTATTTCATAGCTCTACTTCTGCAATACTGCTTGTAATAGCAGGCACACGTATGGTTTCTTCTAGGCATCAGCATCGCTTACTCAAGAGACTGAGAAATATACTTCCCAGCCACTGTATCAGACAAGTTCACATGTTTCTGAGCCACTGATACCTAAGAAGATTGAAATTGCCCAGGTGAGCTATCATAAATACAGGTAAGGTAAATGTATTGGTCACTAAAATATATTTAGAGCCTCACGTTCCTTTTGACTTCTGATTCCTATAAATATTGGTATTCTGAACCAATACTTCATTTTGCCATCTGCACAGATGAGACTTAATGCTGGGTAACACTTTGTCTCGACCACTCAGCATTGCTTCTAATCTGAAATATAATTGATTAAGTTAGGAGGGAAAAAATTGACCCCCCCTAAACTTCCTGAGTTCCTTTAGAAAAGGAAATAAAATGGAACAGAAGGTGTTCTGTGTTTCCTTAGTGGAGGGGAAAAAATACCTAATGGCTCTTTATTGTGAAATTATTACAATGAGTGGTATGTATAGTAGCTCATAGACACATTTCACTTAATCAGCAGAGACTGCAATAGAAGTACTGTTTGCTGAGAATGCACAGCAAGATTTTAAATTGTAAGCAAAAGCTATTTTGTAGCTCTACTATGTCCAAATGTCATCCTGTAGAAACTGCTGACTTCTGTCAGTCTAGGCTTTAGAACAAATTAACTGCTTCTGTTACTGCCTGAATAACTATCAAGTGACCTCTCATTACATCTGTTCTTCCCTCAGGCAACAATTCCCCTCCCAAGTGAGCCACAGTCACCGTTGCCTACTTCAAGCACCTCCATGTCTCCAGTACCACCAGCGCAGACCTTTCAGTCTCCTCCAGCAAGTAGCAGTTCTGTCACAATAACAGCAGCTCCCTTTCAGGCTATGCAGACTGTAAGTATGCAACTTAAGGATACATAAGAATAATTGACAATAATACTAATAACTTAGTCCTGATACCGAGGAACTGGCTGCCCTTGATAGATCACTTTGCTTTAATGTTAAAAACCTAGATTAGAACTCTGCTTCTCCAATGCCTTCAGAATTTAAAACAGTTAATCTAAGAATAGATGTTCTGGCTTTCCTCTGTATAGCCCCAAAATCTAATACTGGGGTATTCTAGTAGCCACAGGGAACTAAGAGGGAGAAGTCAGACCTGAAATCAACAGATCTATAGCAGTGCCCCAAGGTAAAGTTGATCTGTACTTAAACAGTTGTTATGCATAGATTTCAAATAATAAACTGCAGAGGAGAGATGGAATCCTGAAATAGATAGCTGTTAGGACTAAAAGCTTTCTGAAGCTTGAACCTATCTTGCTGCTTTTTAAACTCTGTGCTTTAGTTTGGGATATAAACCCAGTCCACTGGAATAATGGAAAACATGTCCTTGATAAAGACTGGTGTAGCTCATTATCCTATCTTGTTAACAAATAGTTGATACACATGTCTAGGGAATAGTCTACCCAGACTGAGTGGAGTTTCTTGCTAATAGATTTTTTTCAGGCCATATGTCATCAGTAATGTTCTTTAACATTACTAACACTGCTACTGCAGTAATGTGCTTTGCAAGCTTAGAGGGACTCAGAGGAAGGATCTCTGTTTAGTTGCTAATGTTTCCTTCCCTGTACTTGAGCTTAGCTACTCCTCTTGAGACCTTCTTCAGAAGATACTAGAAACCTTCATTTAATGTTCTCATTCAAAACCAAGCTTAGACTTCATTGAGGTTCTCCAAAGGCATTCTCTAATTTAACAAATGTACCAATGCAGTTCCACAACTTGCTGGGCAGTCTGCATCTCATGGCATTGAGACACGTATTCGGATTTGGTCAAAGAAGGTAGCTAATAGTCTCTTAAAGGACAGGAATTAGTGACTCAAACATCTATGACATCCTGGTGTGGTTTGTAGTAAATCACTCCCATGACTTTTTCTACTTGGTTTTCTGTATTTGTAGAAGAGGTTCAAGCAGCACCTTCCTCAGAGGTACAGCATTTTGATATATGTTATAAATAAGGCAAGTGGTGGTAGGGAGTCAGTTCTAAGCCAGGTCTATTTACATGAACTGGCTAGGTAGCGATTTTTCATGGAAGTGGAGAAATAACAGCATGCTGTGATCGAGAAACCCACAATCTTCCTGGGGACCCAGGGTTCCTATCCCCAGATAAGCAATCTGTCATGATATAAATGTCATGGTCTGTTGTTCTGATTGTATCTGAACCTCGTGTCTGTGTACAGAGTGCTTTTGATCAAAACGGTATCACTGAAAGTTTGCTTGAACTAATGCTGTGATGTATTCAGAGGTGTTAAATGTTTGAGATTTGTCTTGGGATTTTTGGGTCAAACTGGCAAACATCTGTCACTAAATTGCTAGGATGTTAATTCTGTGGCAGTCTAACTTCTGAAGTGCAGGTTTCTTCCCTACATTGCTTAGATTCTCATTGCAGCCAGGAAAGCAGCCTACCTTCAGTAGGTAGCCAGGACTCAGATGGTTTCTTGCCAAATAGTTATAGCACAGTGACAGGAATGGAACCCTCTGGCTACATGTCCTCAGAGATGTCTGAAAACCCGATTGCCCTGTGTGTATAGAAGCTTAAAGGCAGATCCTGCCTGTAGCCAAAGTAGCTTTACTAGAATTCCACCTGTAACACTCACTGGTAGGAAAAAGTAGACCATTAGCTACAAATAGTTCAGGTGATGGGTGCCGACAACCTGACTGCACAGCATCTTCAAATTTTTCAGAAAGAGAATTGCTTTGGATCACTTTGATCACTTCATCTTGCAAATCAGAACCAGAATTTGTGTTGTTATAATGGTTCAAGCTTTATACTCAATACTTCAGTAGCATGAGGGGTTTCTGTGCTGGCTCTCTGTTAGAGGAAATACTTGGCTTGTTAACCTGGGAAAAAGTGTTAATTTCCCATTATAATTATAGAGGCTTCTGCAAACAAAAAGAACTGTTAAGTTGTGAAGCTGTTCCTTGCATCTAGCTGTAGTTAGTCTTGCCCTGGTCTGTCTTCAGACAGTTTACTCCTAAAAAAAAAAAATGGTTAGATATACCTCTAGATTCATGAGTATTGCTGACAGCCCTTTATATGAAATTTAGTTCCTTTTACTCAAAATAGACTACTTTTCTATTTGATATCAATACTGGTTGTCACTTGACAGCATCAGTTCTGGTAATTTTGGGTTATTTGCTATAAAGCAATACAGTCACTGGAGTGACTGAACTCTGGTTGATTAGACTTAACTAACAGTAGTATCTGTGCACCACCCTACTGCTCAGGCTGTAACACTAAAATTTGAATTGCAGGACTCTGTTACTTAAGTTACATGTTTACTCTGAGGGAATTTAAAACAAGAATAGGAAAATTGAGGCTCAGTTTATCAAAGGGGTAAAGGCTGTCTCATATGTTATTTATCTGAGTGGACAGTAGAGTTGCATCAGGTTCCAAGATGTTTATAAAGCTCCAAATTCTTCCCAAATGTGAATATCTCATCTCAGCATAGGCTGTCCCAGCTTCAGGTCAAAAGCTGTAGGACAGGTAGTCAATGAGTCAGTCCAACAGTTGACTTCCCATAGAGGCAAAATAGCTTACTGTATGGTAGCTGTTCTTTTGATCAATCAAGCTATATTTCTTGGGTAGTAGCTACATAAATATGAGTAAGTTCTAGAAACATACCGAGAAGGAAAAAGTTGGGATAAAATACAATAGTTTTGATTTTTAAGGAACAGCTGTTCTAGCAACTGATGTAGGTGTATGGATTTAAATGACAGCATAGCAGGGTGGTGGTGTGAGGCAGACTTCAGCTCATAGTGTTAAGCACTTGTCTTGAAATATGTTGTAGGTATTTAAAGTGAATGCACCACTGCCTCCGCGTAAAGACCAGGAAATTAAAGAGGATTCTTCATATTCGGCAGGATATAACCAGAGTTTCTCTACAGCAAGTACACAGACACCTCCTCAATGCCAGTTGCAATCTTCTCATGTTGCAGAACAAACCTCTCTTTCACAAGAATCTCTGTCTTCAGGTGAGAACCGTACTTGTCTCTCTGTGTTTCAAGTAGACTTTAAAGTTCTTCAGGTTACAGTATTTTACTTCATTAACATGTGCTGTGAGTATATGCAGGTTCTTCTAACTCAGTGAAATTCTGAAGCAGTGCTATGTAGCACCTGTTCACATTAGGGTTACATCAACTCTAATCTAGTTGATAGTATGGTATGTAAACTTAATTTCAAAACTGCTAGCAGAATGGAAGGCTGCTTGAAATTAGTTCCTATACTAGTTGTGTGGACAGTGTCACCTACAGGCCCAAAAGATAATTTCCCCCTAGTGGGGTACTAATTATGTGGTGATACTTCTCAGTCAAACAAGAGTTTACTTGGAATTGAAGCAGTGATGAAATACTGCGTTTGGAACCATTAATTTGGTCTCTGGTAACAGACACTACTGTTGTCTGTAGTGCTGGGAGCTGCAGAATGCTAAATAAGAAACTTGGGAGAAGCTTTCAGTGCTGAGGTGAATTACCCAAAGTGGTAAGCATGCTGTGCTGCTGGTACAAGACTCAAATGTGTCATCTGAGAGCTGCATAGGATTTAGAATTTTCTTGGTTTATGAATGGGCTAGTGTCTTTCATGTGAACTTACAGCTCAAACTATAATTATTGTGAAATATGGGACTGATCTTGACTGTACTAGTACTGGCCAAAATCTTCACATGTGTTATACCTTACTATATTAGAGATAAGTATTCTAGATGTTACTGACAGGTCAGGGCTGCCACTCCCACTTACCACTCCAGCTGTATTTTGTGATGTTGAAGTTCTACCTTTCTGTAACAGATCCACACTGTTCCTAATTAGGCCCTAAATTTGTCACATGTATTACCTAGGAAGGCTAGTTTTCTAACTAGGCGGCCTCAAATTAGAAGTTACTGTAATTTAGTGTGGTACTGAGAATCAGCTGGGCTGCAGGAATGGCTCATGCGTGTGCTGTTAGCATGAAGCAGGTACAAGGTGATGACAGCCTGCTCTGCAGCAAAAGATAATCCTCCTTTTATTTCTGTCTATATAGCTCTGGCTTCTTACCAAGGCTGACTTTATTAGCTGGTTGAGTCTGAGTGTCTGACCTGAAGAATACTGAACTTGTGATCGGTGGGGTCTTGAGCTACTTAACACAAAACTGACCTGCTTGACATTCGGATACTGTGCTAGGTGAATTTATATGGCTGACACTAAGAATTTAAAATGAGACTAGCCCTTAAATTTGCCTGAAACAGGTTCCAGGATGAAAGGAAGCTGACAGCTAGGAATCTGGATTTATAAGACTATAACTAAGTGACTCAAGGTCACTTAAAATTACTGGTGTTCTGCTAGAGGAGTCTCCACAGGAATTATAGCAGAAATAGACTGATATGGTGTGAAGTCAGTGAGACACAAAGATTAAGAGCTGTGAAGTACAATGTAAAGTACAGCAGTGAGGAAAGCATGTCTAGCTTGAATGCTCCTTCTCATCACTGAGACTACAGGTGATCAGCCTTCTATACAGTTTTTTGATGGAACATCATAATTTTTTGATTAGTCTTGTGCAGTGGCTCTGCACAGACCCTTCAGAAAGGGGTTTAGGCTGTCACTCTGCATCAGTTTGTAAGCTTTGGATTGATGTGAAGCATGGTCATGTGGAAACACATTCATTATTGCAAGGTCTGTATTCAAAACTAACCATTCACCACACTGTGAATGAAAAGTATTCTCAAATACCTGTTGCTTGGGGTTGAACTGCCCACTAAAATGTGGTAGGAATGTCTGAAGAGATTGAACCCAAATATCTCTTTCCACAGTTGTCTTATTGCTATCTAGATAAGATTGAGTTTGTCTCATCATTTTTAAGGATGTCAACACTGAGGTCTTGCTAGTAGAACAGTGTTGGTTTTTAGTGAAAATACTTAATCAGGTGTTACTTGATTTTATTATAGCTTGGTGGTGTGGTTTAACCCCAGCTGGCAACAAGGACCATGCAGCTGTGCACACTCATCCCCTTCCCCAGTAGGGTGAGGAGAAAAGGGAGGGGAAAACCTCATGGGTTGAGATAAAGACAGTCTAATAGTGCAGTAAGGGAAGAGAATGCAATTGTTCTCACCACCTGATGCCTGATTACAGATCCCTGCCCCTGACTAACCCCCACTGATATACTGAGCATGATGTCTGTGGTATGGAATATTCCTTTGGCCAGCTTGTCCTGTCTATACTTCCTCTTAGCTTTTGTGGGAAGCTGAAAATGACCAATATAAACATTACTTGGCAACAACTAAAACAATGTGTTGTGGACATTCTTCTCATGCTAAATCCAAAGCACAGCAGCTACTAGGAAAAAAAATTCTTTATCCCAGCTGAAACTGGGACACTTGGTTATTTTCTTGATGCTGCTAGTAAGCTTGTTCTCACCTAGACAACTGAATGTTGTTGAAAGTGTTAAAAGCTTACACTGACAGCCTGGGTTGTCTGGAGTATACTTTAACAAGCATTAAGCTCTACAGAACAAGGGGGAGGATCCTCACTTAGTTGGAGTAATGAAGTGGCACAAAACCAGGACATTCAGAGCAGCTTAATCAGTCTATGATCTTCCTGATGCTGCTTTTGCTTCTAGGTGTGGTAACTTTATTACAGTTATAAAAGCTCTGAATTCCTCTTTGCCTTCTGTGTCAAGCAGTGAGTTACCAACCGGATGGAGCTGTTCCTGTGAGCAACGGCAGCCTTGCCTTCTATCCAGCACAGCCTAATGTCATTCCCAGACCCCCTCAGCCTTACCTTAACAGCCGTGGGTCTGTCAGAGGATCTGCCAGAGGGGGAAGGTCACTGGCTAATTCATACCGTTCCCCTGGTGGGTACAAAGGTACGTATATTCTTACTACCACCTTAAAAAATAAAAATATAAATCTAATATAGTAACACTAGAACATGATTTAACACAAAGTGGTATTAAATTTAGGTTCTATATGTGAAACTTCTTAAAACAAGACCTTTGAAAGAACAATGTGCAGAAAATGGGGTTGTCTTTTAAGGAATTTAAGCAAGTTCGTTCAGAGTTATTTGTAGTCGCTGTACTTTGGGTGTTAGGTGAACTGGTGGCAAAACAATTTCATAGCCTTTGGAATTATGAAAGTAGAAATTTTTCACTAATAGGTTATTAAGTTACTTAATTGTATAGCAAACAGAAGTATATTTCATTTACCCTTCTGAACTTTTTATCCCCTTTAACCTTTCTCTTGGCATCTGTCTTGCTAATAATCTGGGCAGGTATTTTCTCTGCAGATGTCACTTTACAGTATTTTCCCAAAACAAGATATTCTTTGCTTAGCACTGCTGGCTTTAACATTGCAAGCAGAAGCTGGGATGTGAGGAGAGGCTCCCAGTAGTGGAGAGCCCTTCTGGATTAATAACTGAAGGGTTTTAAGAGAAAGATTTTGTTCTCTACAAGTTGCTGCTGTGTTGCTAGCTGAAGTACTATGCAAAGTATCTGCTGACTGTGGGTGGATACTAATTTAAGGCTGTTGATAACTGGCCTGTTCTGCTCTGAAGAGGAGGGGCACTTAGTCTGTGATAGAAGTTGTTTCAGTTACTGGACTGAGACTGCTCAGTACCTTGTAGGAACATGTACCAGAAAATAAGCTGTGTAGTTCTAATTTAACAGCAGTTAAGGATGTGATCAGTGTAATAGCTAAAGATGCTAAATATTATAGTGCTTAAATGTATGACAGGTACAGCTAAACATCTGTAATAGCAAAAGAAAGCTTTTCTCAATTTTGCTAAATCCTAGTCTCTGGCTCTAGCAAGTTTTTTTTAGCTGTTCTGTGAAGTCCTATTAATATCGAACAGGTCTGATGTTAATACTTCTAAACATGTAACTTTGTGATATGGACTGCGTAGTTCAGAGTAGCTAACGAAATGCTTTCTTTACAGAGAGTAGTGAGACTCTGAAATAAAGTGTAATTTATAATATAATACACACAGTAATTGTCAAAAGGGAGCTACAGTTGTATTCTGGACTTGGACTTGTAAACAAAACCGTGATGAATAACACTGAATGATCAACTTCATTTGAACAGGTTTTGATGCTTACAGAGGCTCACCTTCAGTAACTAATGGCAACTATGGCCAGCTCCAGTTCCCTGGTAGAGATTATGCTGGAATGCCATATTCTCAGAGGGTAAGCATTGACTTTGTTTCCAGTAGCTTTCTTGAGCACTGTACAGCAGATAACAAAAAGCTACAGTGTTAGGAGACTTGTCCTGACAGCTGTACTATTCTTTACAAGCCAGAGTTTAGTGTTGTTTTCTAGATGAAACCTTTTTTTGGAACATTAGGCAGCAGTTGGAATAGGAAGTCAGTTCAGAAAGAACATCTCTGTATGACAGGCTGATTTTAGTCTGAAGGGAATCTCCAAAATGCAAACAGATGGCAAAGATGTGGCATAAGTCCATTTTACTATGAATCTTAAAACTAGTTGTAATACCTCTGTAGTGTCAAACAATGAATTTTAAAATGAATTCCTCAGAATGTAGTTAAGCAGAAAAAAAACCACCCAACCCAAAAAACAGTGTATAAGAAAGCAAAGGTTCCTGGTGGATGGAGGATCTTCAGCTTTGAAATGTTATATATATATATACATATATATGTTCTGTGCAGACTTAAAGACTTCTAACAGACCTGAGATTTAAGGTAATGCTCAATGATCAGAATGTATAATTTCAAAGTTATCTTGCTATAACTGGCATTTAAATCGTGCTCTAATTTCATAAGAGCAATTTTACAAGTCAATCTTTGCATAAGTAAGCCTGTTTGTACATCTTAATTCTGAACTCCATCATTGTCTAGTCTAGAGACTAAATTAATTGTACAACTATGAAAATGACTCTATTTGGTAGTCTGGGTTTGTTTTCAGATTTGCTTATAGCAATCTCAAAATTGTAGACTAATTTGGGATGGAAAGGACCTTAAAAGGTTATCTAGTACAGGCTTCCTTGCAGTGAGCAGGGACATCTTCAACTAGATCAGGTTGCTCAGAGTCTTGTTGAACCTTACTAATACTTCTGTTCTTTTTAGGATGTTAATTACCAGCAGTGCTATAAACGAGGTGGGATAACTAGTGGTCCTCGAGCAAATTCAAGAGGTAAGGCTGACATCAGGTTCCCAGCGGTACCCGTGTGTGCTTTGGTGTAGTGATGCTGAAGTGCAATGTTATTGTGATAGTGAGGAAAAGTGTGCTATCACTGGTCAAACAGCTCAAGCTTGGTATAAATTAACTAGATAAATGAAACCTTAAGTACTGTTCTTAGTCAGCATTGCACAGCAGCAGATTTAATTTCACCTCAATTTGGTGTCTTCATATGTGGAAGTTCTGACACAATATACCTTACCAAACTTTCTTTGCAAGTGAACTGACCAGGAGATAGAGGTGGTTCCCATGTTGCATTTGGCTTCAGCCCTTAATTATATGGTCTCACCTGATTCTGGGTGAGCAATCGATTCCCAGAGACTTTGTAAGATAACTTTTTCTGTAAAAAATAGTTTCTTTGGGAATACAGGTTTACTCTCTATTTCTGTGCTGGAGTACAACAACCTAAAGAAATATGTAAGACTAGCTGTTTCAATCCAAGCATTAACAGCATGTATTTTGAAAAGCTGTAAACAAGCTGACTTAATCCTAGCTGGACTTGGCAGTGCTATAGGTGAAAAGCAAAGTGAATTGTAACTATAGATCACTACTTTGATAAAGGGAAATTATGGCATATCATGGAAACCGATTTAGGATAAAGCAGGCCATCTCAGTCAGGGACAACTTGAAGAACGTACTTCAGAAGAGAATTAAAAGAAATAAGAGATCAGTAGCAACTTTGTTTCATTTGATATCTTGTTCCTTTCTAGTGGGAACAACAGTGGCTTGAAACTTTGTGTGGCTGCTTTAAGTTTCTCAGCTCTATTAATGTTTTCATTCTAAACCCTTTTAACTTGGATATTTGAAAAGATAACAGCTTCATTTTGGGGAGTGGAGTACAGAAAGCTTAAAAGCAATTCTAGTTATTCAAACTTAAAATATTCTAGCATCATAAGTTGATATGACCTACTAAGAATGCAGCTCTAGAAAAACAGTACTGAGGTAACTTGAAGTGCTAATTCAGGTCTTGAAGGTCTTAAATGACTACTTGGCTCTTGGTAATCCTGCCAATTTTTGCAGAAGTTATAATTTATCTCCATCCAGAAGCTAGCATATGCTTCTTTTTAATGGTAATATATGTATGTGGCAAAGTTAAAAACTGTTCAAAGCTGGTGGCCTCTCCTGCTTAAAAGTATGGAATGTCATTGTTCCCAGTTAAATTATGGTCCATCCTGTGAATGCTGCCAGTGTAATGAGTCTAATCCAGTTTCAGAGTTCTGTTCTCACTGGGGTCCTCTGACAATTCCTGCAGCTGACAGACAAATACTGTTGCAAAGCCAATACAATTCCTGCTTAAAAATATGCCCGCAGGTTTAAGGGTTTCCTTCTGTTGTACTACTTATTCATCATTGCTAATGATCTCTAACAGCAGGGTGGAGTGATTCCTCTCAGGTGAGCAGCCCAGAACGAGACAACGAAACCTTTAACAGTGGGGACTCTGGCCAGGGAGACTCCCGCAGCATCACCCCTGTTGACATGCCAGTGACAAGCCAAGCTGCCACCATACTCCCAGTGCACGTCTACCCCCTCCCCCAGCAGATGAGAGTTGCCTTCTCTGCTGCTAGAACATCTAACTTGGCCCCCGGAACTCTAGACCAGCCAATTGTGTTTGATCTGTTGCTGAACAACCTTGGAGAAACTTTTGATATCCAGCTTGGTAGGTTCAACTGTCCAGTGAATGGTACATACGTTTTCATCTTCCACATGCTGAAACTGGCTGTAAACGTCCCCCTGTACGTGAATCTTATGAAGAATGAAGAGGTCCTAGTGTCAGCCTACGCCAACGACGGGGCTCCTGATCATGAAACAGCCAGTAATCATGCGGTCCTGCAGCTGTTCCAGGGAGATCAGATCTGGTTGCGTCTGCATCGGGGAGCCATCTATGGAAGCAGCTGGAAATACTCCACCTTCTCGGGATACCTCCTTTATCAGGACTAAAATCCAGTGTGATGTTTACAAAAGAGCTGCTCCAAACACCTTGGTGGAGGGGGGTGGGACTAGCTTTGCACTTAACTACTGACTTTATAGAAGGTATGTGGTTCCATTATTGGGGGAGATGATGGTCCTGTTGTGCAAGGTGAAATCATGGAGTTGGGGTACTGAATCAGCACTAATTTGGCACTTTATCAGTTGTGATGTAGCCTTGCTAATAAAGCTGTGAA
This sequence comes from Calidris pugnax, assembly GCF_001431845.1. Taxonomy (NCBI): domain Eukaryota; kingdom Metazoa; phylum Chordata; class Aves; order Charadriiformes; family Scolopacidae; genus Calidris; species Calidris pugnax. Next base: position 6,534,777 of record NW_015090800.1, on the reverse strand, counting down.
TGTATATTGTTTGCACTTACCCTAAACTGTGTTAATGTCCAGCTTACTACACTATTGATTGCCTCAAGTATGGGCTATTCACAATGCCTTGTTGTGCCTCAATAAAACAAGTTAATATGCATTTTAGTATTAATCTTGCCAGTAGTCTTTATTTTTAAAACATATCAAACTGAGCTTTATTGCTGATGTGGGGTGTACATGCATGTTATTACATAGAACTGGTCTTCAAATTTCAATAATTCAGGGTAAACTGTACAGTTTAAATGGGATGACTTGTTCAGTTCTTGTTTGATGGCATTCTCAAAAGTGTTCACTTGGTCAAAATTAATTCAAGATTCAGTTGCTTTTTAACTGAAAGCTCAAGAAATCAAAAGTGAAATGCTGAATACGTAATTAGGACTACTTATTTTTAATGCATATCCTGTCAAAAATCACTGTTGCTGAAGGAGTGATGCACTTATAAGACATTTAACTAACAAAGTTTGATACATGTGGTTTAGCAAGGCTTGATGGCAAGGTACGCTTGGTTATTTACTGCAGAGAGAGCAGTCAGACAGAACTGTCAGGGGGACCCTCCTGTTGAGTAATAAGGTTCAGAGAGGACCTCCTTGCTTTCCAAACTCCTCTGAGGAGTTGTCTAGGTGGAGCAGGAGAGCTCAAAGGGCTCTTGGACTGTTTGCTATTTCTGGGGCTGGGGTGATTGACTTATAGTCATATTTGCATACTGAGCTCAGATGTTAGTTTTTTCCAAATCTGGCTTGAGTAGCAGTACCATGGTTAGGTGGGCGCATTGGTCAAGTTAGCCCTTGGTTATTGAGTTACCTCCCTTTCCCCAAATCCTCTTTGGGCCAGATGCAGCCATCACAACCACAAGCGTCCATTAGGACTTCTACTGGTGGTTATTGCTCCAGCAGGGTGATGGGAACTGACCAAGGTCAGGTTGGTGGTGGAAGCACACCATTACAGTCGCATCGACTTTCCTTCAGTAGTGATGTACTTGTTTGAGAGAAGTTCTACTCAGTCACTGGAGGGCTTGCTGATGCTGTTTGTCACGCAGATCTCATTCAGCTGTAATACATCTTGAAGTTAAAACCTGACCCTTGTGAAGTGCAAGCTAAAGGGCTGTGAGACTGGTCTTCAGCTATCTCTTGTGGCCTGAGAACTGAAGAACTTTGGATGTCCTTGTCCAAGCTGTAGCATTCCAAATATTACGCAGTGTTTCAATGTTTAAAATGAAAGTCTGAACTAGGAAGAAGACTGTAGGTCACTGGCTCTTCCTACATTCTATCTTTGATAGGTGGATTTGGTTTTTTTAGCAGTAGGAAGCATTTTATGAGTGTACTAAGGTAGCTTGTGGAAGAGTCTGACCGGTACATCTAAAGATGAACTAGAAGCAGGCAGGATAAAATCAAATGAGCCAACTGCTTATTGAAATGAAAGTAAAAATCTAAATGGAATATACTTCAGACTAGATATAAAGCTGCTGTTTCTTGGTAACTGGTTTTTCAGAACTTCCAACTTTAAACAGTTCTCCCCTGCTACCACACAGATGCCAAAACAAGCTGTCTGGCATGACTGCATAAAGCTACTGGCATAAAGAGTATGGTTCAGTCCAAGCTCAGGTTTCTTTTTCACACAGATTTTAGAGGACGATTATATTTTAAGTCTTGGTTTAATTCTTTTGGCAAGTTCTGAAATGAGAAGTTTGGGATAAAGCTTTAGGAAACCTAGTTTTTTACCACTATGGACAAAAATATCAAGCCTTAACCATTGACTACTTAGCCTGTATTTTGTGGTTTGTATTGGCAAAGGTGAGAATCGGTGTTCTCACTTTGAGGCTTATTTCCAGAACACTCCCAGTGGAGGCCGATGGCAAGAGTTTAACTAGCACGTCTTTTCAAACTGTTAACTCTCCTTGGGTATAAATAATGGAATATGGTAGATAGGCCTAAATGCTAGTATAATATTCAGCTTGCAATAGCTTTGCAGCTGTGGAAAAAACAATTTCATTGCTTTTTGAACAGACCCGTGTGAGAAACACACTCACTGTATGGAATTTTAGTCAGGTACAAATTCTGTGGAGCAAAGAACATTTATTTACAGCGCTGGGAGCCACACAGGGGATTTCTCCTCCTGTGCCTTAACTCTTTTCTTACATATGCTTGCTTTGCTTGCTGTACATTTCCCGACTGCACAGCAAGCACATACATATTTTAGCTGAAGCACAATTTTCCTCCTAAATTACTTATTGCAATTCCCCCCTTTTTCTTTTCCTTATCTAATTTTGCTGAAGTGCTTTATATTTGTCTTCTATTTTAGCAAGAATTTGAGTGGCCTCGTCGAGGTTTTCACAGAACCCTTTCATGGTATTCTCTGTATTATCTCAATAATTCAAGATGTCTTTTATTCCTGAGAATGGATTCATACCCTCTTTCTTACACCTAAAAAGGTAATTGTTTTTTACCTGGGTACAATTCTTGGTTTCATTTTGAAATGTTAGATATGACCTTGGTTTCAGAGGAAACCAAGTTCGAGTAGAATTTGCATCTACTTTTAAGCCATAGTGACGTGGTGTGTCTCCCATTCCATCTGTAAAGTTCCCTGTGTCCCAGGTCAAACAAACTTTTCCAATTACTGTGGAACTTAACATTCACCCATCAGGTCTCCTTTTTCCTCTCATGGTGAGCGTATCATTCCATTCCAGGATTTCAAAAGGACTTAAACTTGTGCCTCTCCATGGCCACTCTTCAGTCATTAAAGGTCCCCCACAGACGCAGCAATCAGTCACATTCAATTCTTTAGCTATTTCTGTTGCTAGATTTAAAAACAAGTTCTGCTCAAGAGTGGGGAATCCCAACTCTTTTTGCCTTATGGTATATACTCTTGGTTTATATTTTTAATTCTTTTTCTTTCTGTTTTATAACCTTTGTCACATCAAGCTGGTCTACATTAATTCTCGGTGGGTTCTACAACGATAATATCTGATCCATTTACACTTATCTATTGGGGTTTTATACCCACATTGGATACACCAAAGATCAAGGTCTTGGGAGAGGTACTGCTCCTGTTTGCCATGGGGACCTAGATTACTAACATTGTTACACTTAAGCCACATATATATGCAACAATTAAGATAGCAGCAGAGTCGAGGAGTTTTGCTGCCTTAGTCTGAAGGTGCTTCTGGGGCTTTCGCTGGCTGTTGCTCCCAAAAAGCAGCATCGAATCTTACGCATCTTCTGAGAACTCTTTGGAACCTTCACCTGTCAAGACCAGAACATGAGACTTCTTCCTCGTGGTTAATTTCAAGGGGTCTTTGTGTGTCTCTACCACCCAATCCTCGGGTGGTGTTACTGGTCCTTTTACCCGTGTTATGTGGGCACACCCTTTGTCTTTTGTTCGAATCGCTGTTTTGGTGGTTAGCAGCACCTGGAAGGCTCCTGCCCAGGTAGGTCTTCAAGTTTCTTTTTTCCATGGTTTTATTAATACCTAATCTCTTATTTGGATATTGTGTATTTTAAAGTCTAATGGAGTGGTTTGTGGGAGTCTCCCTTTCTCTCAGAGTTGCTCTAATGTCTTTACAATGGTCAAAACGTACTTGTGACCATAAGACTCTCCTTGTTCCGTGACTAGAATCCTTTCCCTATTGCCCATGTAGGGGAGTCCAAACATTATTTCATCTGGAGAGATCCCCAGGTCCCTTTCCCATATTCTCATTCCTGCTACCCGAATCATTTGTTTTTCCTCAGGGATAAACAGAGTCCCCATGAGGGATTGCATTTCTTCCCAGTTATATACATTCGGACCCAAGAATTGGTCTAATTGTTCTGACAAACCTAGGGGATCTTCCAAAAATGTCTTTGTCTCTTTCTTAAAGTTCCTTGTACTTCTGTGTTGGTGAGGGGCACATTCACAAATCCTAATCCATTTTGAGCCCTTGGCATTGGAACCTCCTGTAAAAAAACACAGACCGACTGATCCCGTCATCTCCTCATTTTCTTCCACTATGGAACTTCCAACTTCTCGTCTCTTCTTCTCCTCCTAACGCGGGTCTGAGGCTCTCCCGCGCCTTCAGGAAGGTCTGAATTATACAGGGAAGGTAGACATTCAAGAGGGTCCCAAACTGGTCCTTTATCCTCCTCCTCCTTCCCTTTTTACACTCCTAATTTAAAAATTCCTACATCCCCCTTCCAACACCCTGCATATTCACTCTCTTCCTGATCGAACGGTTCTTCAGAATTTATGTATAGATTTAATACTCAGCACACCCATCCCTCCATAGACCCCTCCCTTGGCCAGTACAACTTGTCCAGCCTTATGGAATCTTTGCTCTATTCAAACACACAATAATTGATCATCTTTGCTTCGTCCTTACCTCAGACACAGGATTCTCCTTCCTGCCCCCATTGTAACAACATCCTCCCTAATGGACTGTCTGGAGGTATTTCTGGAATTCCTTTATTGGCCTTTCCCTTTTTTTTTTTTTTTTTTTTTACTTTTCCCTTGTCCCATTTTCCCCAGGGGATCTCTCAACTCCAGCCTCTTGATTCATCTCTTCACCGTCCGGTCTCCTCATGGAGATACAGAACCGTGGTTAGAAAGGCTCTGCACTCTCTTCACAGATCTGGTCCGTGTCTCTCTCTCACCACTCTCAACCCCCCATCACCCAGCCACACAAGCAATACTTAACAGTCAATTTTCTTACCTGGGTCTTGTGCACAATGATTATTGGCTGCTGCTGTTATCCCTGGGACCCCTCTTTGGTCCACACTGGGCCATCACCACCGGTCTGTCACCGTGGACAGGCAGAATCCAAGGATTGCTGCAATCAGCAATGGTGTGCCATCCTGTCCCGGCTTACTCACCCGTCTGAGGCTCTGGACGTAGGTCAGAGATCCCAGACGAGCCTCCAGATTGTGAGAAACGCGCTCACTGTATTGAATTTTAGTCAGGGACGAATCCTGTGGAGCAAAGAATATTTATTTACAGCGCTGGGAGTCACGCAGGGGATTTCTCCTCCTGTGGCTTAACTCTTTTCTTTACATAAGCTTGCTTTTATCCCCTCTTATTCATGCATATTCATGGATTTTACCCTAAAATGATTTACATAATCAATGAGTTTCCAGAACGCAATCCACCCCTTAACATGCCCCTGTTTGTGACTCTTGTGGTTACCTTAGCTAATCCCCCTCCCCTCTCCCCTTGCAACAGTTCAGTACTTTCTGCCTTTACTTCCTTCTGGTATTTTCCCATTACCTGACGCTATACATTTCCTGACTACACATACATATTTTAGCTGAAGCAAAATTTTCCTCCTAAATTACTTATTACACTCGTGACTCCAGATTGTGCATTTTTTTTGTGTGGTTTTTTTTTCCATCTAGAAGTGACCCAGTCACTCTCTCATGCTGTCTGCGTAGGGACTGGTAAATAGATGAGCTCTATTCCGTGTAGGGCAGCAGGGTATCCCTTGTGCTTCAGGCTGCCCTAAAGCAGGCTTCTTCAGTTAGTACGCAGCTTATCCTACTTGGATTTATTATATTTACTGGTTTTCTTAGTTTTAAGAACAAGTTACCAGTGCCTCTAAGCATTGCTAGTAAGCTTGGCCTTTGGCAACCTCAGCCATGGGATCGCTGGGAAGCACAGGTCGCTTTCTAAGGCTCCAGTTCAATCAAGTCTGGGCAACTGCTTGGTGGGCCCATTTGTTTAGACTTATTTCTTACTGGTAGACCTAGCAAAGCTTTTATGTATCTCTAGCTTGCATACGTTTAAGGTATCTGAGGTAAGCATCTTGGTTTCAGAGCTGGTTGTCCATCTGTATGAGATGGATTTTTAAATGCCATCCCCTAAAGGAGTGCACGCTGTCACAGCAAGAAGTGTGAAGACAGGATGAAACATGAATTCTAATCATTATACCATTTGTTGATAGTAAACTCGGCTGTAAATCATACAATGGATGGCTTCAAAACGTTTCATACTTTTTTAAGCTTTATCAGCCTTAATTGGAATCATCTCTACTGAACCAGCTACTTTAAAATGTCTGGTTTTCCTCTGATAGTTTTTATTTTAAAAATATACAACTTGGACAATTGTCTTCCATACAGTAACTGAATGTATGACCAATTTTACCCAATAGTGTTCTTATGTAGTACCTCCTGAGCTAGAACTGTTGGCTTTCACCGTGTTTCTCGTTCGAGCCCTGGTCAGAGCTCCAGCCTGACCTCTGTTACAAGAAGGAATACAAGTGTAACTGAACAGGTACTGTCACAAAGTTTTCAAACTTCAAAAGGTTAGTACTGAACCTTCAGTGTTAAGGCCAAGGCACAGTTGGAGCTGAACGTGGCAAGGGACACAGAGAATATTAAGAAGAGCTTCTACAAGTACGTCAGCTGGAAAAGCGAAGGTCAAAGAAAGCACATTCTCCCTGATAAGCAAGACTAGAAAACTGGTAACAACAGACGAGGAGAAGACTGAGGTACTCAAATTTTTTTGCCTTGGTCTTCACTGGTGACCTGTCTTCCCACACCTCTCAAGTGGATGGATTGCAAGGTGGAAAACTGGTAACAACAGACGAGGAGAAGACTGAGGTACTCAAATTTTTTTGCCTTGGTCTTCACTGGTGACCTGTCTTCCCACACCTCTCAAGTGGATGGATTGCAAGGTGGGGACTGGGGGAGAAAAGTCTCTCCCACTTTAAAAGATTGGATTTGTGACCACCTGAGGAACCCGAACATACAGAAGTCAATACTCCACAACTAAATCACTTCTGGCATATTTCCAAGGGAATAAGCATCCCTGAACTGGGCGTTACTTGACTTAGACACTTCCTGCCATTGCCTCACTGACGGCTGCGTGCACAAAAAGTGAGTCTTAAAAGTAACACCTTAGGTGCAAAATCTTTTCCACTTTTTTTTGTAGTGAATGCTTTGTGTTAATAGGGCTGTTTTAAATACAATATTTAGTGCAATAACATTCCGATAAAAAACATTTTAGAAAGATGTTAAAATAGCCTTTAAGCATATTGTGTTATTGATATGTTTCACATCACCAGCTTCACACGACTCAAGTCCTTCAGTGAATCAATTTCATAACTTTTATGTTCTTGTACCATAGAGAAAAGAAATGGAATAAAACAGAACTGCTTTTAACTGTCCATAACATTCCAATTTTGGAAAAAGGAAGCAGAGATAAAATCCTTTGAAGTCATTTTCTTGTAGTATGACACATGACTCAAGATCTTTAAAATGGGCAGTTTTCACTGGACTAGTCTTATTTACTATCTTAGCTAAAATGGCAAAATTATAAATTACCACAGTTAACAATATATGCTTTTTACACTCACATTGGTGTTTGTTTTATATATTTTGTAATTACTGGACATACTCTCTCCTGCTTCTAAGAAGAAATGAAAAGATGAATCAAAGTACCTACAATTTCTCACTAGATGCTGCAGAGCTGCATTACTGGAGAACAGAAGGACAACTCTTGAGTGACAACGATCCCAAAGCGATAAAAGCCACAGAGCGCGCCATCTCCGAATGCTAGGCAGGTGTAATTCATTTTTACAGCTAGATTCTTCTTTTATTCTGGGCAAACCTACTAAGAGACAATATTTTTGTATAAAATCATTCTAGTATTAGACGTTTTAACGTTTTCCTTGTAAGCAATTTAGGAACTGAAGTTATTTAGCAGCAGCAAAGATGTTGTGGCAAGAATTAGCATATATTCCCCTCAGCAAGAGAAGGGTAACCCTGCCATAAACGTCACTCCTGTGCATTCACCATTGTCACGAGGAATATTCTTCCCTACAGGTCAGGTAATATAAGTTGACAGAAGTACTGCTGTTTTCCTAATTAGAGGGCCAGTAATTAGAAATGACATCTTATACCGTAATTACAATGAACAAATGAAATACAGTCCTATTGTGTTCTTAAGGTATCTATATATAAACAGTACGATTTTGTAAATGCCCGTGGGTTTGACTCCTCCAGAACACAGCAAATAGTCTTTCTGTTATTTCTACCAGTGAATAACATGTCTCTGGTTTGTAAATGCTATGGAAAACATCACCTGCAGAAGTAACCAAAGGATTTGGCTCACAAAGATTGTATTTGACATGAGGTTTTTCTGGCATGCTGTTGGCCTGTGAACGGCACCTTTGGTAATTATCTTATCCCTGCGTGGTGGTTGTCCCGGTTTGAGCAACACAGGACTAATACATCTCCTAATGCTTGGGAAAACTGCACTTTTAGAAGAGTCTAGTGTCTGAATTTGTGAAAATATTTACTTTATAGCCAGCCAGGCTATGGGGGTTTCAAGGTCTCGGTGTTTTCGAGCTCACCAGGTGCAGGGATGAGGAGGAGTGAGACCCAGGCACTCGACCCAGGCTGGCCAACAGGATTGTTTCATACCATGAACGTCACGTTCAATATAAATTAGAAAGTTTGCTGCATAGTGTCCTCTTTCTTTCCCTTGATGGCGGCATCCCAGAGACCTTCTTGCCCCAGTGCTGGACCCCTGAGCCCTTTCCTTCCTCCTGAAGCCGTAGCATTTGCAGTGTCGGACATTTGCTGAGTATAATCCTTGTGTATTTTATATTGGTATCGGGATCAATATTGTTTCTTTAGTATTATTAATTATTTAGTCTCATCCTATTAAATCTATTTATATTCCAGCCCTTGTGTTTCCTTGCTTTTTCCCTGATTCCCCTTTCCAGGTTGGGAGGGGTCATCGGGTGATAAAATAATTGTCTACATGACAATAAATTGTTGTGGGTTTCTCAAACCATAACAGAAGCTTAAATCTTCCTTTGGTTTGCCTGCACGTTCTAGGATTTAAAGGGAGAAACTGGACAGAGGTGGAGAATCATAGTGTGGTAAACGCTTGCAGTTAGAAGTGGTATTTGTATATTCCTGACAACCTGAGCCGTAACTACCTTCAATACACTCTCACATGCAAACACCGCTAAGATAAGGAAACCATTTTCAGGGTCTATATAATGATGAGAGCAAGTATCAGAAGCATGGCAGGGATCACGACGTGTGCCCCAACTGCACGTTTTAGGCAGTTGCTTGCAGCAAACTTCTTTTCCTGCATGTTGCGAGCCTGTCTCGTGCAGCAGCACATACCTTGGGCACCTGGATAACCACGGTAATAACGCTGCTTCTCCACCATGGAATTGGCCTCATCAGCATTCAGTCTCGGCCCTTGTTTTTTTGTTTCCTTCAAGGCAAAGACAGACGGCCCAGGGGGTCCCGGAGCAGCCCGTGGGTCGGGCAACCTGTAGGCCCGGTGCACCTCAGCCGCCGTCGCTGCCAGGTACCAGCAGAGGCCACCGAGGAGCGCTGGAAGGCGGCACCTCGACACCCGAGGCAGGAGCAGCCCCAAGCGGTGGGCCCCTGCCTCCCCCGGCCTGCCCGACCACTCGCCGCCCGGGCCCGGGCCCGCTCCCCGCCTGAGCCCCGTGAGGCCGGGCCCTCCGCCCCCTCCATCGCCACGACAGCGGCGGTTTGTTGTCCGTCCGATCTCCCGTCGGTGTCTCCAGGGATGGAGAACGGGGGATGCGGCCCTAGATGCGGAGGCTACAGCGGAGGAGCGCCCAGGCCCCACAGCCACCGCAGGGACAGCGGCCTCACATCCCCCGGCGACTCTCTCCCTCAGGGACAGGGGCGCGGCCGGCTCCACAGCTCACGTTCCGTATCGCGACATGGCCGCCCCCACGGGAGCTCCGGCCCGGAAACGGCTCCCTGACCTCGCCCACCGGCAGTGCGATCCCGCCTGACTTTTCTCTCCGTACAACAAAATGGCGCCCGCCTCTTTCCGACCTCTGCTGGCCGTAAAGCATTGCCCCGCTTCCCGATACCCAGCTGTCGCAAACCGGTGAATGGCTCCGGAGAGGATCCTCTTCCTCCTCCTCCTCCTCCTCCTGCAGCCCCCGGGGGAGCGCTGCCCGCCGGCGCGGGGAGGGGGAAGATGGACCCCAACAGGATCATCCAGGCCTTGAGGGGCACCATCGACCCCAACCTGCG
>NW_015090800.1:6460101-6524742 GCF_001431845.1 Calidris pugnax | reverse complement strand
GTCGCCGCTGCCGTCCGTCCGCCCGGGGGCCGTGAGGCGGCGGCGGTGGAAAACCGGGCCGGGCTCCGACGGCGGCATCCCCCCCGCTGAAGCCGCCTGTCAGCGGGCGCTCGGGCCTCGCAGCGGGAGACAGGCCCGCCCCGCTGCCGGGACCCCCGGGGCGGGGTCTGCCGCTGCCTGGGCTGCCGCCTCTCGGGGCCTCCCCCGCCCCGTCCGTAGGTGGCCCCCGGCCCGTGGGTAGCCCCCCGGTGTGTGGGTGCCCGTTGGCTGGGGCGGGATCGCCGCCCTCGGTGAATGTCGCCTTCAGTCCTGCGACCCGGGAGGAGCCGGGCGTTGCGGGGCGACATGCGGGGCGGTCTCCCCCTCGGCGTGTCCCGAGTCCGGTACCCGGTGCCGGAGGGCACCACACGGGGCTCCGCGCTGCTCAGGTGGCTCTCTCTTGCTCTCAGGGACGGCAGGGAGCGGTGACTCCCCGGGACTGATTTTGTCCCCCCCGGGACTGATTTTGTCCCCCCCCCGGTCCAGCAGCTTGGCCATGTAAAAGTTTGGGAAAGGCAGGTTGGGTTTTTGTGGGTGGCATTTATCACAGCATCCCGCAGGTAACGTGTCAGCACCACGGGCTGAATCAGTGCTGTGACCGCAGTCTCAAGTTTGGACATTTGGAAAAAGAGAAAATCCCCTTACATGGCATAAATAAAGCTTTAGCATCTAGAATTTGATGGAGTATTTGACCAGCTTTATTGAAGGGCTTGGATTTTTTGACTGAGTTGGTTGTGGTAACAAAACGGCCAGTGAGAATTGGCTGTCAGGAATTACTGCTGCTTCAGGATTGCTTCTCTGGCTTGATTTGCTCTTTAGGCAACTTAAAACTCCTTCTGAATTAGGCGTAGCTAATATTTGCTTTAGCAGTTGGCAAGTTCCTTTAGTAAATCAGTGGATTAAGTGCTGGACATTGAGAATGCTCTTGCGGATAGTTAGATACAAATGCAGAACTTTTTTTCCTTTATTTGGTACAGCTACTTCAAAAACTCATCAGGACCTATTTTTATCCCTACTGTTAAGGACTGAGAGAGAAATTATAAATATTTGTCAGCAGCCTGTTGCACGGGAATCCAAACTACAATAGTAAACTGATGCACGTTTGGCAGGCTTAGAACAAAGAGGCAGCTGTCTGAATTCCTGGGTCTTGCTCCTAACACTGTCATTTTAACATCACCAATAAGTACTGTGAAGCTCAGGAAAAGTTTTAAAAGTGTTTTAAGATTGACACTGGTAAAATGTTTTAAGTCCAAGAGACGAGTAAGGCAATTTCCTTGAAATACCTGGGGTTTAGTTTCAAGAATGCAAGTGTATTTATTGAGCACAGGTTGAGATACAGACTTTTATTTAAAATAGCTGACACATTTTCTCTTTTCTAACTCATAAAGAATAAATCATGAAATTAAGACATATCTATTATTGTGTAGGTCTCCTGTTACTAAATGAAATATGATGTATCTGACTGATATAACGTACTGGTGCCGTGTTGGTAGTTTGACATGACTCTTTGGAGCAAAAGTGCTCCTGGGGAATGTTCTTAAGGTGGGCCTTTGACATCTTGAAGCCTTTCGGTGCTTTTGAAGCAAGACTTCAAAGCGACTTGTCAGACTCCTGTGTATCTAATGATAGTGTTGACTTGTAACTGTGTGCCTGCAAGTACTGGAATCCAGATGCTGTTCTAGCTTTTATCTTGTTCTAATGAAGGAACTGATCCACCAACCAAACAGAAACCCCTCCAACAATAAGTACTAGAAGCGGTACTACGACACTTGGCCAAACAGAACAGGGGTCATCTTTCTTCTGTGTGGTAGTTAAACTGGTGCTGCTCCTGATACATGCTAATGGGTATTGAGGTAAAGTTTCTCACGTGTTAGCCCATCTGCAGTGTACATTTGCTTTCAGGTTTGAATCCAGGTAGTGACAGGAGCTTCCCAAAAAGTATAAATCCTTACTAGTCCCCCGATACAGCACGTCTCTGTAGGCACCTCATTGCTTGTACCAATTCAGAGCACGATATCATAATAGGCCCGACTCCATAGTTTGCTTACAGTATAGAGTGTGGAGAACAGAGTTAAAATGAGTGAAAGCTTGCCTACTTGTAAAAGTCCCAGCGTGTTTGAAAATGCCTCTTTCTCTTCTGTATGTTCCTGCACCTGTGTAAAGATAGAGCTAAATCAATGAAGTTGCTTTCTGCCTTGTGGATTATCATCTAACTGCATTCAGAGATGGAATCAAGATTCCTTTTTTTCCCCTCATTATATCTATTGGAAAGCTGTTTGTGAATTTTCTTCCTCCTGCAGCCAGAAGCAAGTATTAGTTTCCAGTCTAAATTAATTTAAGCTCTATTTATATCTATTTGTGGCAATCTTACTTCTTAGCTAGAATAGGTTTCTTGGTACCCTCTCTGACATATTTTTCAAAGTCTGATCCCTACCAGCCTGTTTCCCTCGCCTCAACAGGCTGTATTTCCTTTGCCGTATCTGAAGGAAATGGCTCAGCCCGCCTTTGCAGGGCTCCCAGTGTTGCTCAACTGAGAAGGGAGGCCATGTTAAGACTCGTTGGACGCAAGCCCTGGGAGGCACAAGATAACAATCTTACTTAGAAGAAACAAAAGAGTGCCCACCTTACATCGAACAATAGGTCATCTTGACACCGTTAACAGGCAATTAGCGCGTGCTAAACTTGGAAACTGTTAACCGACAATTAGTGGGTGCTTGGGGAGTCAATCAATCATCAAGGGACGTGCTATCCCTTGATCTGAGTGTATTGTTTTTAATATGTATAAAAGTAGAAGAGACAGCAACAATAAATCGACAACTTGCTTGCATCAAGCAGTGTCCCGTCTCTCAATCGCAGCACGTGTCATAAAACTGAATTTATGAAATTTAATAATAGGAGAGCCCAGCTCTTCTTCATGCTTGTTTCCATTTGAATTAATCTTTCTTGTGTAATCTGGTGATTTGTGTTTGCAGCGTTCGAGAAAGCCTCATGCTCAATGCCACTGATATCTCATTCGATGTACCCTAAAATTACAATTATCTTCTTTGTGTCCAATTTTTACATGTTTCTTATCACTTAATATACTGAGGTCCTTTTTATCCTATGGTGATTCCTCACTAAGAAACCTAAAGCTTTTAGGAGAAATTCCTATTATCCTTGAGTGCATGACCATGTACTTTGTCCTATTACCCCACTCCATTTTTGTTGGTGCAGTTCTAAAGATCACTCAGTTCTTAGTAGGATGTCTCTGTTCTTTCTCCTTGGATGGTACGTGCTGCTTCTGAGTCATCAACAAACTTCACTTCTCTCAGTGACCTGAACACGACTGTAAGTGTGGAATTTGTCTGAAATGTGATTCTTGAAACCAGAGCAGTAATTTTCTGCCAGGTCACTAACCTCTATCATTGACTGCTGTAATTTCCCTGTTAGCCTATTGATTTCTAAGTCTACACATCTTTCCATACTCCTCTTTTTCCTTTGTTCCCCCCCATTTTTCTCTTCAGCTCTGGCACATCATAATCATTGTGCACTTCATGATCATGTTTGTCGATCATGCTGTACTTTAAACAGTCAATTATCATACCAAGAAATAGACTCAATTTCTCTGCATTTTTCTTTGGTATTTTTTTTAGGCTGTAACTCTTGTTAGGTGTGTCTCATGGACTTCAGGGACTTTTGCTGGTTTGAATTTTTTTTTAATGGCTAAATACTTCTTTCATGTGCCAGTTCTTGGAGTGTTGTGGAATGTACTGTCTGTGTGAACATACAAAGTCATCACTGATTTCGATTCAGATGGCAGTACCATTCAATTTTTATGCATTAATCTTCATTGGCTCAACCTGCTGTAATAGATTTCCTTGGCCTGTGACAAAGGGGAAAATAAGAATACAGTTGCAGAAATATGGATGTTTGTTTAAATATCGAGGAGTTGCAGAATTTGGCTTTGATGGGAACTGAGGAGCAGTGCTGGAAGACGAGAAAGAAGTGTGAGAAGATTGCCCAAAGTTGGAGGTGAAATCAATAGCCCAGGTCAAGTGCATCTACGCTAATGCACGTAGCATGGACAACAAACAGGATGAGCTAGAAGCCATTGTGCGGCAGGACAGCTACGACATAGTAGCCATCACGGAAATGTGGTGGGATGATAGTCATGACTGGAATGCTGCAATGAGCGGCTATAAGCTCTTCAGAAGGAATAGGCAAGGAAGGAGGGGGGGGTGTGGCTGTGTACATTAGGGAGTTGTTTGACTGTATAGAGATAGACTCCAGTGATGATGAAGTTGAGTGTTTATGGGTAAGGGTGAAAGGGAAGGCCAACAAAGGTGATTTTGTGCTGGGAGTCTGCTATAGACCACCCAATCAGGATGAGCAGGTTGATGAAGTATTCTGTAAGCGGCTGGCTGCAGTCTCGCAAATGCCAGCCCTTGTTCTAGTTGGAGACTTCAACTTACCAGACATCTGCTGGGAATATAACACAGCAGAGAGTAGGCAGGCTAGGAGGTTCCTCGAGTGTATGGAGGATAACTTCCTGACGCAGATGGTAGGCGAGCCTACCAGGGGAGGTGCCTTGTTAGACCTGCTGTTGACAAACAAAGAAGGGCCAGTGGGGGATGTGGAGGTCGGAGGCCGTCTTGGGCTTAGTGACCACGAAATGATTAAGTTTTCCATTCTAAGTGAGGTAAGGAAGGGGGTTAACAAAACCCCCACCTTGGATTTCCGGTGGGCAGACTTTAGCCTGTTCAAAACCCTGGTTGGGAGAGTCCCGTGGGAGGTACTCCTGAGAGACAAAGGAGTCCAGGAAGGCTGGACGCTCTTCAAGAAGGAAATCCTAAAGGCCCAGGAGCAGGCTGTCCCCATGAGGCACAGAATTAAAGGCCGGGGAAAATGGCCGGCCTGGATGAACAAAGAGCTATTAATGGGACTTAAGGAAAAAAAGAAGGTTTACCACCTTTGGAAGAGGGGACAGGCAACTCAGGAGGAGTACAGAGATGTGGTTAGGACATACAGAGAAAGAATCAGGAAGGCAAAAGCCCAGCTGGAACTGAACCTGGCAACTAACATCAGGGACAACAAAAAAAGTTTCTATAAATACATTAACAAAAAGAGAGTCACAGAGAATGTGACTGAGCATCCCTTACTGGATGCGAGGGGAAACCTTGCAACCAAGGACGAGGAGAAGGCTGAGATACTTAATGCCTTCTTTGCCTCTGTCTTTAATAATCAGGCCAGCCACTCCCAGGATATTCAGCTTCTTGGGCTGGAAGACAAGAATAGAGAACCGAACGACTCCCCTGTAATCCAGGAGGAGGTAGTTAATGATTTGCTTATGCACCTGGATACGCATAAGTCTATGGGGCCAGATGGAATTCACCCAAAGGTTCTCAGGGAGCTGGCAGGAGAGCTCACCAAGCCTCTCTCCATTATCTATCAACAATCCTGGTCAACAGGAGAGGTGCCAGATGACTGGAGGGTGGCCAATGTGACGCCCATTTACAAGAAGGGCCGGAGGGAGGATCCTGGGAACTACAGGCCTGTCAGCCTGACCTCGGTACCAGGAAAGATCATGGAGAGGATCATCTTGAGTGAGCTCCTAAGGCAAGTGCAGGGCAGCCAAGGGATCAGGGCCAGCCAGCATGGGTTTATGAAAGGGAGGTCCTGCCTAACCAACTTGATCTCTTTCTATGACCATGTGACCCGCTTTCTCGATGAGGGGAAGGCTGTGGATGTTGTCTACCTGGACTTTGGTAAGGCCTTTGACACCGTCCCCCACGGCATTCTCCTGGAGAAACTAGTGAATCATGGCATAGACAAGTGTACCCTCCGCTGGATAAAAAACTGGCTGGATGGCCGTACCCAGCGAGTTGTGATCAATGGAGCTAGATCTGGTTGGCGGCCGGTCACCAGTGGTGTCCCTCAGGGCTCAGTTCTGGGGCCAGTCTTGTTCAATATCTTTATTGATGATCTGGACAAGGGGATCGAATGCACCCTCAGTAAATTTGCAGATGACACCAAACTAGGTGGGAGTGTTGATCTGCTTGAGGGTCGGAAGGCTCTACAGAGGGATCTGGACAGACTGGATCAATGGGCCAAGGACAATGGGATGAGGTTTAATAAGGCCAAGTGCCGGGTCCTGCATTTTGGTCACAACAACCCCAGGCAACGCTACAGACTTGGGGAAGAGTGGCTGGAAAGCTGCCCGGAAGAAAAGGACCTGGGGGTGTTGGTAGACAGCAGGCTTAACATGAGCCAGCAGTGTGCCCAGGTGGCCAAGAGGGCCAATGGCATCCTGGCTCGTATCAAGAATAGTGTGGCCAGCAGGAGTAGGGAAGTCATCGTGCCTCTGTACTGGGCACTGGTGAGGCCTCACCTCGAGTACTGTGTTCAGTTCTGGGCCCCTCACTACAGGAAAGACATTGAAGTGCTGGAGCGTGTCCAGAGGAGAGCCACCAAGCTGGTGAGGGGTCTGGAGAACAAGTCCTATGAGGAGAGGCTGAGGGAACTGGGCATGTTCAGTTTGGAGAAGAGGAGGCTGAGGGGAGACCTCATTGCCCTCTACAACTACCTGAAAGGAGGCTGTAGAGAGGCAGGTGTTGGCCTCTTCTCCCAAAGGACGAACGACAAGACCAGAGGAAATGGTCTGAAGTTGCGGCAAGGGAGATTTAGATTAGATATTAGAAAGAATTACTTTACTGAGAGAGTGGTCAGGCACTGGAACAGCCTGCCCAGGGAGGTGGTGGAGTCATCATCCCTGGAGGTATTTAAGAAACGTATAGACATGGCTCTTCAGGGCATGCTCTAGTGCCCAAGGTTATTGGTTTATAGCGAAGTGTTCAGTGTGGGGTTTAGTTGGTGGGTGCGGTGTTTTTGGTGGGCGTTTGGTGTGGTGTGGGTTTTTTTGTTTGTTTTGTTTTTGTTTGTTTTTTTTTGTGGTTGGACTCGATGATCTCAGAGGTCCCTTCCAACCACTAAGATTCTGTGATTCTGTGAAAATCAGTAGAGTCCAGAATAAAGTTGGCCTTCCTTCCATATCTTCCACATCTTTGTTGAGCTGGCTGCCATAATAGGCAGGGATCCTAGGGCCACACACGCTTATTTTCATTGTGTATGAAAACACTGTGTGTTCTCCCTTTGTTTGTAGACAGGGAAAGAAGAAAGTGCCTTTTGAAGTTCCAGTTGGTTTTAACAACTGTCTGTTCTAGTTGGTTTTAACAACTGTCTGTGACTGACAGTGTATAAAACAAAGAGAGAAAATACTTTAAAAATATTCCCGAGTGTGACAAGTACTGATGGAATGTCTAAGTAACACATTTTCAGTGCACGGCAAACAGAAAATAAAGCTCAGTAAACCAGATAGTTGAGCATTCAAATCAGATATACGTAAGCCTTAAAATAATCTTTGTAAACAGGAAATTGCATACATATTCAAGGTACAGATTTTTCCTGTGTGCTTGTCTTTGCAAGCAAAGATGTAATGCCTTGATTTTTCAGCAATTTTTACGTGCTGTACTTGGATTCAAAGGTTCAGAGAAAGAGATGATGTTTATTGCTGGTGGAGAAGGATGCTCGTGGCTTCGCTTTCAGGACCTGAGGGAAGGCTCTGGTTTTCCATATCCATTATCCTAGATCCTCCCATTGTTGTTCTGCAGGGGGAAAAAACACCTTCCAGTGCTGTTCTGCACTCAGCCACAGTGGTTGCCATCAGCCCAGTGGGAAGGTGACTGACAAATGTGACTGTGGAGCAGTTGTTTGCTTAAATGTGACAGCAAACAAGACACAACAATAATGCTTACTGAAATGAGTTCAGTAGTATATAATGCATGATAACCTGGGAGCCAAATCTGAATCATATGGGGTTGGAAGGGACCTCTGGAGATCATCTAGTCCAACCCCACCGCCAAAGTGGGTCCACCTAGAGCAGGTTGCACAGGAACTTGTCCAGGCGGGTTTTGAAAGTTAGATGTGAAAAGTATTTGCTTCAGTAGGGTTCATTTGGGGAAATTTTTACATATTTTTCCTGCTTGTCTCCCCTTGTATTGTAGTCCTCTACACGTGACAGTGCTCATCTTGCTGTTTTTCAGTGGCCCATCTGAGGCTTTCTGGGGTGTCACCTGTTCTATGCCCAACCAAACTGAAGAGGAAACAGGCAAAAAAAATGATGTGTTCTCTGGTGTTTGGAAGAGTGGAGCTGTGATGCTGAGGTGGGGAAGAAGGCATGTTGGGCCAAAGTTGAAGGGCCCGAGTGCAGAAAGCTCTGCAGCTGCAGCGCCCAGATCCTGCGACAGCGGGCACGGGTGGAACAAGATCTGTGGGGACATGCACATCTCTCTCCTTGGTCATTGCTGTAAATTTACCCAATTGTATCTTACCAGTGCTGCGTGCCTCTCCCAGTTTAGCTGCTAGATTTGCGTGTGCTGTATCCCATCCTCTTAATCACAACAGACATTTAAAGAGGTATTATTTTTTTTTAGCAAAAATGCTCCAATTTGTGATTCCTGCAAGAGCAGTCAGTATGTGTTTGAAAGTTTGTTTTTTCAAAAACTTTTACCTTTTCCTTCAAAATAAACATCTGCCCCCATCGATCAGCACCTTCAGAGAAAGTTTTACCGAATCACAACGATGTGAATTCGGGGCAGCGTAACGATTCGCAAACGGCAGCGAGCGGCGTGCTGTGATGCGGGAGTCGCGCCCAAAGGCTTCTCTCAGCCATCTGGTGCCTCCCCGTGGCTCCTGGGCATGCCTCTTCACAATCAACAGCTTTCCATTCCTTCCGTGGGACTGACACTATTCTTTCTCTGCCTTTGGAAAAGTTCAGGTGCGGCTGTAACCACGTGAATAACTGTCTTGCTGAGCTCCTCAAGGTCTGAGGTCTCTTCCTTGTCTCTCTCCATTGACACAGTGCGCACCTGACAATTGCTCTGCTCCTGCTTGTCCAGCTTTCCTCTCTGGTGTGTGTGGGCCTGTTGTATGGTTTCCTGAGCAAGGCAGGGAAAGGATACATCCCGAAATAACGGTTAGCGTGACAACTAACCCAACCAGAATGTGCACACCTCGAGTATTGTGTCCAGTTTTGGGCACCTCAATACAAGAGAGATATCGAGGTGCTGGAGCGAGTGCAGAGGAGGGCAATGAAACTAGTGAAGGGACTAGAAGACAAATCATATGAAGAGCGGCTGAAGGAGCTGGGGCTGTTTAGTATGAGGAAGAGGAGGCTGAGGGGAGACCTCATCACTCTCTACAACTACTTGAAAGGACACTGTAGAGAGGTTGGTGCTGGTCTCTTCTCACAGGTAATTAACAATAGAACGAGAGGGAACGGCTTCAAGCTCCAACAGGGTAGGTTTAGATTGAACATTAGGAAGGAATTTTTCACAGAGAGAGTGGTCAGGCATTGGAACAGGCTGCCCAGGGAGGGGGTTGAGTCACCGTCCCTGGATGTGTTTAAGGAACGTTTAGATGCAGTACTGAGGGATATGGTGTAGGGGAGGACTTTGTAGAGTAGGGTAGATGGTTGGACTCAATGATCCCAAGGGTCTCTTCCAACCTAAACCATTCTATGATTCTATGAAGAATGTTGCTGCATGCAGCTTTTTTAGAAGTCCTCTCTTCCAAAAATGGCGAGCGGCGTGTGGTTTTCCTGACGGGGTTTGCTGCTGTACAAGTAGCAGGATGGTGTCTGAGTTTCACAAATACAACAGAATCGGGTGTCTTGTTTCTAAAAAGGGCACACAATCTCTTTTGATCTCTACAGCATTCGTGTTTCGGATAATGAGTAGAAAACAAAGCTATGCAAAAGTGTGAATGATGGTAATGACAGTAGTACAGAGTAGAAGGATTTAGTGGGAGCTTGATGCTGTGTCCCTCTTATCTCTTATGGGGTGTTGGTATGTAAAGAAGCCCTCATAGCAGTGTGCTGGTGGGGACGGGGCCTCCTCTGAGACGCTGTGCGGACCTTCTGCGTAACGTGGCTTTTGTCACCCCAGGCGCTTGCTGAGAGGATTTGCTGCCCAGGCCAAATAACCATATTTGTGTCTATCCTGGCAAAACTTCAGGGATAGCAGTCGTACGCCAGCACGAGTGGTAACAATAAAGCTTCCTGGAGTAGCGGTGGCTTTAATGTAGATTCAGTAAAAGCTGTTTGCGCAGAGAAAGGGAAATAATTTATGCTGTTATCGTTGTGTCCGCCCTGCATGTGATACTGGTAGGATTACTACAGGAAAACAATAACAACAACAAAACAACCCCCAAAAAGGTTGCATTCCTAATCGACGTGTTTATAGTAGTAAAAGCTGTGTATAGATTGTGTCTGAGAACAGCATATTGGAAGAAAAAGGATGGTTTGTGTTCATGCACATTTTTGGTTTTCTGTGCTGCTGGGATTTCTCGTGCTTCCCTTATCTCCCTGGGAGTGGGGTGTTGAGTGCTGGAGGCTACTGCAGCCCCCATCAGAACCCACCAACGTTGTACAGATCCTGTCCAGCAGTGACTGAGGGACAAACTTTGGACTCCAGGATACTCCGTTGCAAGGTGATCTTTGGAATCCAGTGCACTTCAACAGGTTGACATTGAAAGCTGGTGTTTCAGTGTGTCTGTAGATAAATGGAGTTCCTGTGCTGTCTGTTACAGCTTTTACTTTATTTGGAGCATTTCTTCTGGAAAATTAAAGTTTATAGAGAAGGGAATTGCAGGAAAGTATGCTTTTGATTTGCCATTACTGCTTTTATCTGAGATCTCAGATTACTCTATAAACATCAAATGAGTCTCTGAGCACAGCATAGGTTAGAATTACAAAATCATTATAATGAGTAAAATGAGGGCCAGAAAGTTAAGTGATTTAGTAAAATTATTGAATGGTAGTGTTGTGATGCAGCTGTTATACTTAGGCATCATGGAAGCAATGTGATTTTTACCTCATTATGGTAATGTTAGATCAAGGAACTGGATACATGAAGAGCAAAAAGTACCTCTTATTTCACAGCTTTCAAATGAGGCAAAGTTTACAGAAGATGTAGTATACTTGTACTTTCAGCACAGCTCTGGAAACAACCACAGAACTGCCAGGCGTAGTCTAGTTGGAAAGAAATACTATAAAAAAATGAAATAAAGAAAGCTTCTGCCATCTGGCCCCAAGAGACATCTCTCTTTGAACGTAAAGCACATGGATCTAAGTGATGAAAGATCTGACCTGCTAGTAACTACTGATGTTGCCAAGGCTCAGTAGTAACTGCACCATGCAAAGTCAGCAATTTTTCATGTTGGAGGACCCCTGTTGAATGACAGCAGTATAATGGTATCAGATTTTCACATCTTTTAAATCTGGTGTGCTTTGCTCAGAAGTTCAGTGAGCATTGTTTTCTCTTTGAAATTCTTCAGCTGCATGGCTGATGTAATGTTTGAAAAGTTCCCAGGAAGTCTGTGGGTTTTGAAATGTTATCTGTCTGTGCTTGATTTTAATTTAAAATGGTTATTCCGCTGTGTTTCCCCAGTTTTTATTTTTCTGTTAAGATGCTCTATACATCTAGTTTGTTAAAAGATAGCTGTGTAATAAATAGCTAATGCAGATGCTGTTTACACTTGAAAATAATTTTAAATGGTTTTCTTAATCTCTTCAAAATCTAGTATTGCTATTATACCACAATCTATTTTGCAAATAAATGGTATATATTGATGAAGCCTGTCAATATCCATTTGACTTATGAGGCTACGTTAAATAATTCAAAGACAGATTTGTGGTGCTTCTCATTATGGAGTCTCAGAATTTTTTAAAATATTCATTATCACTAATCTCTAACAGAGAGCGTAGTCATGATACTTATTCCACCCATGTGCTGTTATGTGCTCAGCTTTTACAAGTGATTATTTGGATTCCTGCAGATCTAGGTAAATCCAAGTGGGTTTTTCATAATTTCATGCTTCATGAGGAGACTCAAAGAACACTGCAAAATCCTCAGTTTGTGTTTCTTGTTCAGCTTTTGATAATACAGTTGTCTTCATAGTGATTTGCTAACTGTGTTTTATATGTATTTCAGTCCTATAAGATCATCAATTTTGCTCCAACACTACTGCAAATCATAGTATCAGATGAAGTTGAATTTCCAGTGCGTCAAGCAGGTAAGATAAATTCCTCATTTAATTTTCTTTCATTAGAAAGTCAGTCTCTTGGTTATTTCAACAGAGTATTGAGCTGTTGCAATGTAAGTGAGTTCGTGTTTGTCCTGAATGCAGAAAAGGCTCTATCTTTGCCATTTCTTTCCTACATGAGAGCCAGATAAACCGTGGGTGTAGGGTAGAGTCCTCCTTTGGCTCCTCTGTGTTTGTAGTGATCCCTACTGGATTGCTGTGATACTGGTATGAAAAGAGAATGATTTCTGCTTAAAACTGGGTACCCAGGGAGCCTTAGGTATTCTTTCTTTCTCCTGAAGGTGAAGAAGTAGTGATGCCAAGTCAAGTGGGAAATTAAAAAAAAGTGGATCTCATTTGAATGCGTATCTCTCTTCCTGGAAAAATGAAAGTTTTGAAAAAATGAAAAAACCCCATTGTTCCCTAGGTCAAGGGTAGCCACATACGCTTAGTATCTATGATGTCCACTCACAGATGTAGATATGAAGGAAGGTCACATCACTGATAGGTTATGAATTGATGGTCTGAGCCTGTCTAGAAAGATCACCCAACTGCGTGTAGTGATGTAGTTGACTTTAGGATATACATTTGTGTAAGATCAGGTTCTAAATTCTCATTATCTATGTTAACTATTCTTCTATAATATTTTTGACAGATACAGAAAACATTCAGCTTTTTCAAGAAATTGATGAATACTTGTTCTGGTTTCAGCTGGGATAGAGTTAATTTTCTTTCTAGTAGCAGCTGTGTTTTGGTTTTAGTATGAGAAGAATGTCAGTAAGGCATTGTTTTAGTTCTTGCTAACTAATGTTTATATTAGTCAAGGTCTTTTTCAGCTTCCTATAGAAGCTGATAGGGAGCATAGACAGGACAGGCTGGCCAAAGGAGTATTCCATACCATAGGTGTAATGCTCAGTATATAAATGAGGGTTGGCCGGGGGGCAGGAATCCCCGATTGCTGCTCGGGATGGGTTGGGCAGCTGGCCATTACGTGATAAGAGTGACTTGTATCACTTTATTTTGCTTTTGCCATTACTATTATTGTTGTTGTTGTTATTTTCCTCTTCTGTTACTGTTTTGTTAAACTGTGTTTATCTCAACCCTTGAGGTTTTTTCCCTTTCCCTTCCTTTTCTCCCTCTTCTCCCTACCCTACTGGGAGGGGAGGCGGGGAGTGAATGAGTGGCTATGTGGTCCTAGTTGTTAGCTGGGGTTAAACCATGACAATACTGGTTCTTTCAGAGCTCTGTTTTTATCCTATGGAGCAGCATTTCCCATAGAAGCACCGTTGGGTTTTTTTTTGTACAGATCCTATTAATCCCCTGAGTGCATTGGGGCATGCTGACATATGCTGTTTGTCATGCTGGCATTTATTTTTTCAAAGATAATCCAACTTTGAATGGTGGTGTTACTACAGAATGGTTTAAAGTTTGATGCTTAATCTAGGACTCCATAAAGTTATTTTTATAAATTAGTTTCTCATTTCATTACTGTTCAGGGAAAAAAACCCAAGTATGTAGAACATAATTTTTACATTTTTTGTTTAATTTTTTTTTTATTTTTTACAGAGTAGGGGTATAAAATAGAAAAGCACATTTATATTGCATTTGTATAGTCAACAGATTTCCCTGGGAATTTTTTAAAAGCCAAGAATTTGTATAACAACAAATCTATGGACGAAGTAAATTGAAGTCTTGGGCTGTTTTTTCTGGACCTGTTTCTTGTCTGAATACTCTGGCGTGTCATAAACAACTGTTTTCCCTCTTGCTTCTGTTTTCATACTTTGCAATTTGTCATCAGCAAGAAAAATTATTGTACCCAAGGATATCTTATTTATACTTTAAACCCCTAGCTGGTAATCAACCAAAATAGTACAAGGATAAGATTTTATTAAGAATGTCTTACACCATATATCCTACATTTCCTAAGGAATACCTACAGGCATTTAAGGACTGAGGCACAAATGCTGCTTTACTTTAACTGTGTTTTATATGTATTTCAGTCCTATAAGATCATCAATTTTGCTCCAACACTACTGCAAATCATAGTATCAGATGAAGTTGAATTTCCAGTGCGTCAAGCAGGTAAGATAAATTCCTCATTTAATTTTCTTTCATTAGAAAGTCAGTCTCTTGGTTATTTCAACAGAGTATTGAGCTGTTGCAATGTAAGTGAGTTCGTGTTTGTCCTGAATGCAGAAAAGGCTCTATCTTTGCCATTTCTTTCCTACATGAGAGCCAGATAAACCGTGGGTGTAGGGTAGAGTCCTCCTTTGGCTCCTCTGTGTTTGTAGTGATCCCTACTGGATTGCTGTGATACTGGTATGAAAAGAGAATGATTTCTGCTTAAAACTGGGTACCCAGGGAGCCTTAGGTATTCTTTCTTTCTCCTGAAGGTGAAGAAGTAGTGATGCCAAGTCAAGTGGGAAATTAAAAAAAAGTGGATCTCATTTGAATGCGTATCTCTCTTCCTGGAAAAATGAAAGTTTTGAAAAAATGAAAAAACCCCATTGTTCCCTAGGTCAAGGGTAGCCACATACGCTTAGTATCTATGATGTCCACTCACAGATGTAGATATGAAGGAAGGTCACATCACTGATAGGTTATGAATTGATGGTCTGAGCCTGTCTAGAAAGATCACCCAACTGCGTGTAGTGATGTAGTTGACTTTAGGATATACATTTGTGTAAGATCAGGTTCTAAATTCTCATTATCTATGTTAACTATTCTTCTATAATATTTTTGACAGATACAGAAAACATTCAGCTTTTTCAAGAAATTGATGAATACTTGTTCTGGTTTCAGCTGGGATAGAGTTAATTTTCTTTCTAGTAGCAGCTGTGTTTTGGTTTTAGTATGAGAAGAATGTCAGTAAGGCATTGTTTTAGTTCTTGCTAACTAATGTTTATATTAGTCAAGGTCTTTTTCAGCTTCCTATAGAAGCTGATAGGGAGCATAGACAGGACAGGCTGGCCAAAGGAGTATTCCATACCATAGGTGTAATGCTCAGTATATAAATGAGGGTTGGCCGGGGGGCAGGAATCCCCGATTGCTGCTCGGGATGGGTTGGGCAGCTGGCCATTACGTGATAAGAGTGACTTGTATCACTTTATTTTGCTTTTGCCATTACTATTATTGTTGTTGTTGTTATTTTCCTCTTCTGTTACTGTTTTGTTAAACTGTGTTTATCTCAACCCTTGAGGTTTTTTCCCTTTCCCTTCCTTTTCTCCCTCTTCTCCCTACCCTACTGGGAGGGGAGGCGGGGAGTGAATGAGTGGCTATGTGGTCCTAGTTGTTAGCTGGGGTTAAACCATGACAATACTGGTTCTTTCAGAGCTCTGTTTTTATCCTATGGAGCAGCATTTCCCATAGAAGCACCGTTGGGTTTTTTTTTGTACAGATCCTATTAATCCCCTGAGTGCATTGGGGCATGCTGACATATGCTGTTTGTCATGCTGGCATTTATTTTTTCAAAGATAATCCAACTTTGAATGGTGGTGTTACTACAGAATGGTTTAAAGTTTGATGCTTAATCTAGGACTCCATAAAGTTATTTTTATAAATTAGTTTCTCATTTCATTACTGTTCAGGGAAAAAAACCCAAGTATGTAGAACATAATTTTTACATTTTTTGTTTAATTTTTTTTTTATTTTTTACAGAGTAGGGGTATAAAATAGAAAATATACATCTAGTTTGTTAAAAGATAGCTGTGTAATAAATAGCTGATGCAGATGCTGTTTACACTTGAAAATAATTTTAAATGGTTTTCTTAATCTCTTCAAAATCTAGTATTGCTATTATACCACAATCTATTTTGCAAATAAATGGTATATATTGATGAAGCCTGTCAATATCCATTTGACTTATGAGGCTACGTTAAATAATTCAAAGACAGATTTGTGGTGCTTCTCATTATGGAGTCTCAGAATTTTTTAAAATATTCATTATCACTAATCTCTAACAGAGAGCGTAGTCATGATACTTATTCCACCCATGTGCTGTTATGTGCTCAGCTTTTACAAGTGATTATTTGGATTCCTGCAGATCTAGGTAAATCCAAGTGGGTTTTTCATAATTTCATGCTTCATGAGGAGACTCAAAGAACACTGCAAAATCCTCAGTTTGTGTTTCTTGTTCAGCTTTTGATAATACAGTTGTCTTCATAGTGATTTGCTAACTGTGTTTTATATGTATTTCAGTCCTATAAGATCATCAATTTTGCTCCAACACTACTGCAAATCATAGTATCAGATGAAGTTGAATTTCCAGTGCGTCAAGCAGGTAAGATAAATTCCTCATTTAATTTTCTTTCATTAGAAAGTCAGTCTCTTGGTTATTTCAACAGAGTATTGAGCTGTTGCAATGTAAGTGAGTTCGTGTTTGTCCTGAATGCAGAAAAGGCTCTATCTTTGCCATTTCTTTCCTACATGAGAGCCAGATAAACCGTGGGTGTAGGGTAGAGTCCTCCTTTGGCTCCTCTGTGTTTGTAGTGATCCCTACTGGATTGCTGTGATACTGGTATGAAAAGAGAATGATTTCTGCTTAAAACTGGGTACCCAGGGAGCCTTAGGTATTCTTTCTTTCTCCTGAAGGTGAAGAAGTAGTGATGCCAAGTCAAGTGGGAAATTAAAAAAAAGTGGATCTCATTTGAATGCGTATCTCTCTTCCTGGAAAAATGAAAGTTTTGAAAAAATGAAAAAACCCCATTGTTCCCTAGGTCAAGGGTAGCCACATACGCTTAGTATCTATGATGTCCACTCACAGATGTAGATATGAAGGAAGGTCACATCACTGATAGGTTATGAATTGATGGTCTGAGCCTGTCTAGAAAGATCACCCAACTGCGTGTAGTGATGTAGTTGACTTTAGGATATACATTTGTGTAAGATCAGGTTCTAAATTCTCATTATCTATGTTAACTATTCTTCTATAATATTTTTGACAGATACAGAAAACATTCAGCTTTTTCAAGAAATTGATGAATACTTGTTCTGGTTTCAGCTGGGATAGAGTTAATTTTCTTTCTAGTAGCAGCTGTGTTTTGGTTTTAGTATGAGAAGAATGTCAGTAAGGCATTGTTTTAGTTCTTGCTAACTAATGTTTATATTAGTCAAGGTCTTTTTCAGCTTCCTATAGAAGCTGATAGGGAGCATAGACAGGACAGGCTGGCCAAAGGAGTATTCCATACCATAGGTGTAATGCTCAGTATATAAATGAGGGTTGGCCGGGGGGCAGGAATCCCCGATTGCTGCTCGGGATGGGTTGGGCAGCTGGCCATTACGTGATAAGAGTGACTTGTATCACTTTATTTTGCTTTTGCCATTACTATTATTGTTGTTGTTGTTATTTTCCTCTTCTGTTACTGTTTTGTTAAACTGTGTTTATCTCAACCCTTGAGGTTTTTTCCCTTTCCCTTCCTTTTCTCCCTCTTCTCCCTACCCTACTGGGAGGGGAGGCGGGGAGTGAATGAGTGGCTATGTGGTCCTAGTTGTTAGCTGGGGTTAAACCATGACAATACTGGTTCTTTCAGAGCTCTGTTTTTATCCTATGGAGCAGCATTTCCCATAGAAGCACCGTTGGGTTTTTTTTTGTACAGATCCTATTAATCCCCTGAGTGCATTGGGGCATGCTGACATATGCTGTTTGTCATGCTGGCATTTATTTTTTCAAAGATAATCCAACTTTGAATGGTGGTGTTACTACAGAATGGTTTAAAGTTTGATGCTTAATCTAGGACTCCATAAAGTTATTTTTATAAATTAGTTTCTCATTTCATTACTGTTCAGGGAAAAAAACCCAAGTATGTAGAACATAATTTTTACATTTTTTGTTTAATTTTTTTTTTATTTTTTACAGAGTAGGGGTATAAAATAGAAAAGCACATTTATATTGCATTTGTATAGTCAACAGATTTCCCTGGGAATTTTTTAAAAGCCAAGAATTTGTATAACAACAAATCTATGGACGAAGTAAATTGAAGTCTTGGGCTGTTTTTTCTGGACCTGTTTCTTGTCTGAATACTCTGGCGTGTCATAAACAACTGTTTTCCCTCTTGCTTCTGTTTTCATACTTTGCAATTTGTCATCAGCAAGAAAAATTATTGTACCCAAGGATATCTTATTTATACTTTAAACCCCTAGCTGGTAATCAACCAAAATAGTACAAGGATAAGATTTTATTAAGAATGTCTTACACCATATATCCTACATTTCCTAAGGAATACCTACAGGCATTTAAGGACTGAGGCACAAATGCTGCTTTACTTTCAGTTGAAGATTAACTTTATTTTTTGTTTTTTTTTCCTGTGAGACAGAAGGGAGCAACTCTAAGGGATTATGGGAAATCCTAACAGTGAGATAAAGCTGAGGGAATGCACAACAAACATTTCTGTCTGAATAGAAGGTAGGCCATGTGCCAGTTTCATACTGGGCATTTCCCCAAGCAGAGTGTCCCATCTGCGTGAGCAATGATTTGTTTACACGAGCCTTCCAAAACTTCACTTACTGAATTTGAGTTTTAGGGAAGAGTAAAAATGCAGATAAGTAGATTTTTGTTTGCTTGTTTAGAATGATGGAATATTATGTCCATATGGAAGACTGCTGTAATAAAGAATGTACTCCAATAGAAGCTGACTGAAATACCATCCTGTTCTGTTTAGGACCAGGCACTTGAGCCTGATCTTGTGTGGAATCATAAAAAACTTCATTTTCTGAGTCAGCTGTGCTTGGTGCCTATAATTGTTAAGAACTCATGCAGTGGTTTTCAGTCTTTTCAACCTTTTGTTCTACTTTTAGCTGTACTACATGTTGAGCACAGAGTAATGTGGAAATGTGTTAGAATGAAATGATTATCTCCCCACTGTTTGTACTTAGCTGCCATTTACCTGAAGAACATGGTGGGATGGTACTGGGCGGACCGTGAACCACGTCCTGGAGAAGTGGTATTTCCATTCAACATTCATGAAAATGATCGTCAGCAGATTCGTGATAACATTGTAGAAGGAATAATTCGCTCTCCTGACTTATTGAGGTACCTTATATCGTATAGAGATACTTCTGTAGCTCAAGTTTTCGGACTGGTAGTCAGGATGTAGTTAATGTGAGAATCTCAATTTCCTGGGAGTTGAAGCAAGTGCTTATTTTGGAAATGTAACAATAATCAATGCTACCATATTTATTTGCACTTGTTTTTCAGAAATATATTAACCTGGCTAAGAGCTCTATGATGTGATTTGGCCTCTTACGGTGTAGTTTAAAGTGTGTTCTAATACTTGCTGTAGCAACAGCCTATTTGGCTGATTCAGAGCAGATAGGGTAGAGGACTATCTGCAGTACAGAATTACCTGTTCAGAGAAATACTGCCCAAGATCTATTTTTTTTTTCCCCTAGTAGCCCTTTTCTCAATTACTTTTGCAATTTTTTATGTAGTCCTAGTATCTAAATGTATATTACCAATCTTGGTTTTAAGATGTTAAAAGAATGAAAAAACGCTCTTCTCTTTTTGTTGGAAGAATAGTTAGGATTCACAGACATACTGCAATCTCTGATTGTTCACCACTGTAATTAAAGTAAAGCTGATAGAATGGGATTAGGCCATAGTGCATAGATGTTCATCTTTGTAAAACAGAAGAAAATCTTCCTCTTCTCTCCTCTTCCTCTCCACCAGCTAGGTGCCCAAAGATGTCTTTTTTTCTCAGTAGTCGTATCTGGAGGAGGAGTGCTTGGCTATGGATTGAAATTAGGATTAGGGAAAACACTTTAAAAAAATAATGAAACATCAGAATGTATTAGGCTGCTATAGCTTTGCTGTCACTGAAGGTCTTTATGAATAGATTAGACAAACACCTGCCAGGACTGCTTAGATCCTGCACTGAGACAGGAAAATGAACTAAAACATCGTTTCCAGTTCAGCTTTTCTAGCATGCTCTGACACAGATGTCTAGAATCCCCACTGAAAGAAGTAGTTGCTCCTTGCCAAGGTTGTGCTACAAGGTAAGGAAGCTTGTGTTGTTTCTGTGATAATGTGATAAAGGCATATCGTTTCCCCTCCCGTCATGCCATAAATACCAAGGCTGAGTTTATACAAAAGAACACAAAATAATGGAAATTTGTGGAGGTTTTTTTTTTTTGCAAACTAGTTCAGGCATCATTTCATAACCCGATATTCAAAATGCCCTGACATTACAGTGACAATCTACATCTAAAAGGATTGTTGAGACCCCTGGGACAATCACCTGCAATAAAGTAGAGGGTTTGTAAATACTGGCTAAACTTGTAGATTTGTCAGAGGTTAAAAAAGTCAAAGAAACTTTACTAGGATTAGTGTGATGAGGAACCACATCAGCAATAAGCACAAACTCCAAAGGCTTGAGGGGCAAGGTAAGTTTGTACAAAACTAAAAGGTTTAGTAGGTGGAGGGCCCCTTATTGAACTGCTTTGCAATAGCGGCTCCTTATGTAATGGGCTGCAAGAGGATACTCAAGGAAAACTAAATTTAGAAGAACCAATATTTTCTGCAGACTTTTTTTTTCTTATTATTTTTATTCCCAAGCAGGGCCGAGAGTATTTATTTACAGCTTCTAGTTCAGTGCCACTCAGCTTTTTTAGTCACACCCTATTTTAGTAAATTAACAGACCTGCCTTGCCCCTCACCATTGTGAATGGCATCTAAAAGTGTGTGGAGGGAGAGGAATGGTAAGCTGTTTTTATGGAATTGGTTCTGCCATATGCTTCAGAGGTTGAGAAGTGGTGTTCCAGAAGATCCTAGGAAAACTGTAATTTCATGAGGAACCTCTGGCTTGGATCATAAAGCAAACCAATTTTTAACAACAGATTTTAATTTTTTAATAAAAACGTACAAATTTGTGTTTTTGTGGTTGCTTTCAGCCTCATGAACATGTAGAAGTATAAACATTCATTTCCAAAGTACAAAGCTAGCTGGTTTCATGAGTAATTAATTGTTTTCAAATAATGCCTGGTGGGTGTGGAGAGGGAAGAGGAAGGGAGAAAGTAACTAAAACATTCTGAAATTAGTTTTTTCCTTAAAGCTCAATCCCCCGGGTTTTTTTCTTCTTCCTTTTCCTTTGCTACTTTCCAGAACTCTTTCAGTGCTGTTAAAATATGTATATTGTGGCCAATAAACCAAGATTTGGGATCTATCCTTTGATATTAAGCACTATACCGTGATCTTATTTACTTTTAATGTATTTCTTTTTCCCTCCTGCTGTAGAGCCCAGCTGGCACGCTGCCTCCATGCTATCATTACATATGACTTTCCTGGCCATTGGACAGCCGTGGTAGACAAGATAGGCTACTACTTGCAGTCTCAGAACAGTGGGAGTTGGCTTGGGAGCCTCCTGTGCCTGTATGAGCTGGTGAAGAATTACGAGTAAGTTAATGTCCATCCATAGATGAGGAATCGGTACTTTTAGTCTCGGCTGATTACTGAGAATGACATTCTTAAGAACGCTGGCAGTTCTATGAGGAATTCAGGTAGAAAATGGGAATTAATAATTGTCATATGCATCCTTTCCTGCAAATAAATTAAAACTATTAATCATCTTTGTATGTTCAGTGAACTGAAAGCAGAAATGTCAGCAATAATCTGTAAGAATTTACTGACATTTTTTCTTGAGGCTTTGTACTATTGATCTGATTTAACCAGTCTATGAAAAATGTCCTAAATGATTATAGCTTCTTTTGTTTGGAGATTCCCCAAATGCTGGATATATGAATGCAAATTACTTTCTACTTCTATATCATGAATACAGTACTGTCATTGTTATACACTCCTCTTGCATATTGTTACCTGTACCATCCTCCTGGTAGTCTAAATCCGGAAAGTGCAAATTAGGAGAAGTGTAGAGTGCTCTCTCACTCATTTTTTTTTAATTATCTGTTGTTACAAACATATGTATAAACTGCACAAAAGAAATGTAAATGGAGAAAATCTTTTCAAAACAAAGGAATTGTCTTTCCCTTTCAATTGCTGTTCACTCCTATTTGCTCAGCACCCAGCTTGAGTTTGGCATTGGTACGAAGGTCAGAAAAATACAAGTGCCTGCTACTCTGGGCTGACAATTCAGTAGTAAAGAACATTAGTTTTTCCTCCCAGTAGCTGCATTTATATAACATTTATTGGTTTAATAGTTAGAGAATTTACACAGATTGTTGGAATGGGGGCTAGAGAAGGGGAGAGCGAATGAGTGAGTGCTGGATAATTAATTTAATTTTCTTTAGGATACAGAAATTAAATTGCTGGTGAGGCATTAGAATCTCCAGTGTGTAGATCCTGGACCAACGTTTTTGTTTCCTTTGCAGATGCAGAAAAGCAGAGGAGCAAGGTCCTCTCATAGCAGCCATGCAAATATTTTTGCCTCGGATTCAGCAGCAGATGATCCAGCTTCTGCCTGATAACTCCCATTACTCTGTACTGCTTCAGAAGCAAATCTTAAAAATCTTCTATGCTTTTGTTCAGGTTGGCATCTGTGTAGAAGAAAACTGAAACTTTCACTTTGTTGGGTACAGCGACACTTCAGTACACTCATGAGTGTGATTGAGTATGAACACCAATTTGGATGGGAAAAGTCATAAACAATAAACAGCTTTTATAAAAATATTATCTTTATAGATTCTTCTACTTTAAAACTGGTCACATGATCCCCCAGATTATTTTTTTTTTTATGAACCTGGGCACATCTTCTCTATAAGCTTGCTGGAGAAATATTCCTATTTTTATAAAGTCACACATAACCTGATGTAAACTGTATGGGTATCTAGACTGTGCTGGTTGGCCTCTGAAAGTGCTGGTAATGCACATTGTAGTATAATTGTCAAATAGTGCACTTCATTAGGTAGCATTTCTTATTATCTTCTGAAGATCTGGCAGAAATTATTTACCGAGGCACATGCATTTGACAGAGATGAGTTTGGCTTTTACAGGGATCAGTTTGGTGACAAATTACTTTTAGAGAATGAGAAACAAAACAAGATCCTACAAAAGGGGCAGCCTGAAAATTCTTACTGGGGGTTAAAAAGCTAAAATAACTTGTTATTAGATAGGGGGAGGATTAAAAAGACCCTGAGATCCTATTTTACTTTTCAGTAGCTTGCCTGAGTATAGTCACTTTGCTTTGGATTTGGTAGAGAAGTAAGATTTACTAGATAGTAGCTAGGTAGTAATTAGGAATATGTTTCACTTGGGGTTTACCCAAGCCCTGTAGTATAGCTACTGCCATCGTCCCTAAAAGTCAGCTGGGCTTTTGTGAGGAAGAGGGGGGAAAAAAAAAAAAAAGTAGTAGCAAGCTCTCAGACCAAGGAGCTTTTCTCAAATACCATCTGCTCAGAAATTCCTCTGTAAATTGTGCCAAGAAGGATGCAATTAGAGCAGTATTGATATCTAACCTAATTAGTTTTAATTTTACTTAAAACCTCATCTTCCTCAGAATGTGACTACTGTAGAAGCATCTTCTACCTTTCTCAGAGAATATTAGTATTTCATGACTGTGTTTTTATTTCAGTATGTTTTGCCGCTCCAGTTGCTGAATAACCAGACTATGACTCAGTGGATGGAGTTCTTCCGTACTATCATTGATAGAAGTGTACCTCCAGTAAGTTTTAGTTCTCTAAAGACTTCTGATACTTGTGTGTTGACATTTGAGGAGCAGTCAATGTGAAGGTTTTCAAAGTGTTATTTTTTTTAAGATGTCATCTAGTTAAGATTCTTGTCCTTGGAATAAGAGGTGTTTCTGACAGAAACGTAGGAAGATCCTGTAAGCTGTCAGAATTTCATTGTCTGAGGTAATGACACTATCTAAGCTCCAATCTGGGATATATTGGAAGTTTCCAAATATTTTAGCCAGTTTCTCTCAAACAAGAACCAAAAGCTCATCACAAAGCCATCATTTGTTTCCATTCCTCTTTTTCTTTCATCAGTCGTTATATTTCTTGAACAAAATAAAAATAGGAATTAAATTTTTGTTTGTGTGTGTGTACAACATTAACTGTCATTTCCTAAGTTTATAGAAATTTATTTCACAACATTAATATTGTTTTGGTTTTTTTGTTTTGTTATTTGTTTTTCACAACCTTAATATTGTTAGCAAATGGTTAGGGTGTACATATTTGGAGGAGTTAGTATCATGCTTTATTTTTAAGCCAGTTGCACAACACTGCTTAGTCAAGTATATGTGAGAGTTTCTGTTTTTTAAATATGCATAATTTTGAAAATTAAAGTACAGGAATTGTACAAGTATTGCACATGTGCAGTTATATTCACTAATTAAGGTATTTGAAAGTTCCTTAATGTTACGTAACTGTTAACCAAAGCTTTAGTCGATGCTGTGAATTTGTATTAGTCTACTCAGCAAAGAATGTTTAAAGTGTCGTTTCTCTTAACAATACACACAGCTAATTTAAAACAAATCTCTTTATTTATAGGAGACTTTGCAAATTGATGAAGATGATAGACCGGAGCTGGTGTGGTGGAAATGCAAGAAGTGGGCATTGCATATTGTAGCTCGTCTTTTTAAACGGTAACAAGCTAACAGACTGATTAAAAACTAAATTTGGGTTACAAATTTGTGATGTTAATTCAGGTGCAATTAGAGAAGAGAGTTTAGTTGATTTAAACAGATCTTGGTCACCGAAGAGGTATTCCTGCTGCTGTCCTCTACCTTGCAGTGACACAGCAACAAGTCTGAGCTCTTGGTGAAATGATTTGACTCTCTAAGATGGTAAGAAATTAGCCCCACAGGAGAAGTACTTTTTCTTAACTTTTTTTTTTCTTTTTTTTACTGTTTTTTGCTGTTGTCACTACATCTACCTACGAGTGCTCATATTCTCAAATATAAAGGCAGGGGAAGATTTGAAAAGAAATCCGTAAACATGGAAATTACAGAGCTTGTGACAAAAAGGTGGCTATCTTTGCTTGTCTGTAGTATTGGACTTTATGAGAATCTAAGAAAAGGGAAATGGGGCATTATATGGGAAATAATTACTTGGAAGGAATCTGTGGGAAAGGATTCCTTTGGAGATGGGAGGCTACTCAGGATCCTTTGTGTTTTAGAAAGTACTGTGTTTTCCTGACACAGCAGACTTCTCACAATGTAAGTATCTGTGTCCTCTTCTTTTACAAGGTATGGAAGTCCTGGAAATGTAACAAAAGAATACTTCCAATTCTCAGAGTTTTTTTTAAAAACCTACGCTGTGGGCATACAAGAGGTAAGTGCACTTCATTTGTTTGGGAATTAGATCATTTTGGCTGAACAAATGTATTGTTTTCTTCAACAGTGTGCTCGTATCAAAGTTTATTCGTTAAACAAAAATGGACAGAGTCAGACAGGTTTTCCTTATAGTGATTGAGCAGTTCTTTAGAACTCAGTGCCATACAATTAGGTATAATAACATGATTTTTCAGCAATTCAAAAAAACCCTGCAGGAACATCCTTAGAAAAGGCGAGTGCTGATAAAATGGTATTATTATCACAAGTAAACATTCTGGATATAGCTGAGAGCAAAAACCGTTGATACAGAGGCCTCCTGTCATAGAAGGGTGTAATTTCAGCCCAGTCTTTAGTAAGTGCTTTTGCTACAAAATGTAAATGATACTGTTTAATTTCAGGAAGATACAAGCAGATTAGAAGGTGTCTGGAGAACAGCGATAAAAGCTGTTTTCTACCTGGAGAGCATTTTTCAATATTCAATTTCAAGATTTGATATTTTGTTATACATTGCCCTTGACTTTTATTCTTATTCATGTACATACCAGTTCTACACACTTGTTAATGCTTAATAGTTCATCTGCCATTAGTGCAAATTTGTAGCTTTATACTGTAGGTTTTTCTTAGTAGAACAAGCCTTTATGTTAAGGAAACATTGTGTGATGGAGTTTGTGATAGCATGCTAGGTGATACTATCTGATGGGTACAACAGATAAATGAAGTTAAGGGTTTTGCATCTCTTCTGATTCACAGATTTAGGTGCTAACCTATTTTTCTTTCCTAGTTTAGAATTTCTATTCTTATCACTGTTCTTCCAAAGTAATTTGTCTTCTTTAGGGGCCTGTCCTTAAAAAAATGAACACAGACACCACTAATGGATTTAGAAGCCAACCAGTTTGAAAATCTCACTGTGCCTTTTCCTTATCTGCTCCTAATTTTGCTGAGGCCTGTGTAAGCTGTCAGCCTGTGAATATTGAAGTGTATCTTTGGTTCACAATCACAAGTGATCACATGGTGGGGCTAGTAGTAAAGGTAAACATGTATAGAAATGCTTGCAAAATTAGCTCCTTAATGTTTATATGATTTCTGATTTTTGGATCAAAGGCATTACAGCGGTTACTAACGCTAGAACCTCTGCTGTAAAGCTAATTAATCTGTTCATGTATGTTCACTGCATGTCTGTGCATAAGAGTGAATTTTCAGTCTTCATTTAAAAATATCAATTTATCGTTTCTTTAGGTTCTCTTAAGAATCCTAGATCAATACAGACAAAAAGACTATGTTGCACCACGTGTTCTTCAGCTAACGTTAAATTATCTGAACCAAGGGGTTATTCACTCTGTAACATGGAAGCAAATGAAGCCACACATGAAGGTCAGTGTATAAAACCCAGTCATAAACACTGCATGTCATCAGGGTGATTAAAAAAACCTCCAGAATTCCCCACCAGTTTTGCAGTTTTAAAGAAGGTTTCATGAATCTTTCATGCACCAGTGGATCTGAGCAGAAAACAACATTTCTACATTAATGTGATAGGGTTTTTTTCCAGTGTCACAACTCTTATTACAGATACTGTTTACTTAATTAAAGATTTATCTCCTTAAGTTCCTTGTTTCTTATTTTTGAAGTCTGCCAGAAAGTCATAATGCTCTGGCTTTTATTAGTTGGTAGTGTTCAGAATTATCTATAGATTTAGAAATTCATAATTGGTTGTTGTGCAAATATAGCAGGCAAAGAGAACGTGAAATATAAGGAACTGAACTCTCTTTTAAGGACATGTTTCATAAGTGAACTGAGAACAAATGAAAAGTGATTTTCATGCTTTTATTTTTTCACATCATAAACTCCCCTGTTGTACTTAGTTAATCCCATGAGTGTTAAGAGGAAGGACTCTGAAATGTGTTCACATGTTTCAAGTGTTGCATTGGTGAGATCCTTCTGCAGAATGTGATGTTCTACTGTTTATAGGCTATATCCTGAAGTACATTTTGTGTGTGGTACTGCATTAATATAAAGTTAGATTAAGTAATTACTGCTGTCTGGGACTGCTGCAAAAGGAAAGTATATATATTTTCAGTTTACTTCTGTTAGCAAATTAAAAAAGCACTTGTTAAAAGTGCTTTTTTAAAAAACCTCTTCAGCAAAGTAAGTCTAGTAAATTAGTGCATGGTGGAGGGATTTGATTTTATGTGCACTTACGTGTATTTGACTTCCCTAATATTAGAGTATAACAGAAGAAGTCATATTCCCTCTAATGTGCTACAAAGATGAGGATGAAGAGCTCTGGCAAGAGGATCCTTATGAATATATCCGCATGAAATTTGGTAAATGTTTATGTTTAGCATTTATTTTATGCTTTCATCATAACTGTACACTGTAGTCTCAATTAACAGCATGGCCACTGTAATGTCTCTGTCTTCACCAGTGTCCTGAACAATAGGAAGAAGAAAATCTGTTTCTTAAATCTCACCAATCTCTAGTTAAAAGAAGAAGGCAGATCAAGTGAGTTTTGGCCATTTGGCTGGTAGCTTTAAACTAAATGATTCTCTTAATGTTTTTTTCTACTTCACATGTGCTCAGTGCAGCCCAAATAGACTGGCTTGCTCACTTTTTAATGCCAGTTTCAGAGTCCTGACTTACAGATGTGCCAACTGTCTGCAAGTTCTTGCAGCTCTCATTTTCACCAGAAGAGGCCTGACTTGCTCTTTCCTATTGAAAATTGTTCATGTCTTCAGCATTTTTTTGCCAATTATTATTACTAAATTGTAAGATAATTAGATATATGTATTCTTTCAAAAGATGCAGTGCAAAATCTTGAAAATAACACACAGAACCATATTATGAATAATTTCTATTACTAAAAGAGTCATTGTCATTGAAAAAGAGAAGGGTACTTTAAAATATAGCGAATTTAGCTGCAAAACTCCAGTAAGGCGGGCACCACAGAGATATGTAACATTTGGGATTTTTTAATTAGTTGATTTGGGATTAGCATATGTGAAAACAGAATTTAAAAATTCATAGAATAATTAAAAAACCTTGGAGAGTTGTTACGCAAAAAATTCATCATGATATAGTGTTGAACACTGGGGTACAAACACGCTGCTGTTTTTTTGGTATATGAATCCAGTTCTTTCTGTGTGGGGAGTGAATCTAATTTTTATATGTAGCTGAGACAGCTAAATACTGATTTAAGTGGTATTGGGGAAGCTAAAACAACCAAAACAAGTATGAAAGTATATTAAGTTGAATTTTAGAGAGGCACATTTGGCTTTGGAACAAGAATTCCAGTAGTCTGGTAGTATTTCTTAATCATGTTTTATCTTCAAGTTCTCGGGAAAAGTTAGTGTGTAATTTCAACCACATTTTAAGATTACCTTTTAGATCTTTTTATGTAATTCAATTTGTGTGGGGATGTTTGGATTAGAACATGTTTGGCAGCACAGATCTTTTTTTTCCAAGATATAAATTATATTTTCAATATGATTAAAGGAGGTTTACTTGTAATGAATGAAGCTAAAAAGCTTCGACTTTCAGCAGATTTAAAACTACCCCAGGTCCAAGGAGTTTTTACATACAAAAAGTTTCCCATGAGGTTTTAATAAAATCAAGCCAAAATGGTGTACATATGGTATGCAGATGGTACTGGAATGTATTGTTGTCCTTCCTATAGTGGTTTTAATTTAAAAAAAAAAAAAAAAAGAGCCAGGATTTTTCATCCCTTAAAAACATGGTCTCAAAGAATTAATGAACAAATAACACATTCCTAATAAAGGAAATGATGAAATAGTCAGTAGAGTTGGAAGACGTGAAGTAAATGCTTGTATAAGCTATGTGACATAAGCTTGGGTCTGGCTCTTTAACCACAACGTGAAGAGAACAGTGTTAATAGTTTTGAAGTTAAATATTAACCCTAATTCCTGATTTTATGATACCCTACAAACAAGATGGTTTATAAAAAAATTATTATTATGTCATTCAGAAAAGGAATATTTTTCTTTTGCCTTTTTTTTCTTTAATTTGTTAGATGTATTTGAGGATTATGCATGTACTACAACAGCAGCACAGAATCTCCTTTATACCGCTGCGAAGAAGAGAAAAGAGGTATGGAAATAGCGGGTTTTAATGATTTGAAGTTTCCTTAATAATGTCATTTCCTCTTAAATTTAAAGATGCTACAGGAAGCAAGTCTTGAAAAATCTACTTGCTAATACATAGTCAAATGTTTTCCTGGCTGTGTGCTATCAATTTTGGGACTATTAAAATATGTGTTTATGTATAAATAAATAAATAAGTGGGTTCCTCTTGCAGTTTTAAAATTAACCTGCCGAATACAAACTGAGTTGTAACAGATGTACTGGTATTTTCCCAAGTTTACAAACAGCCTCTGTCACGGCTGTTTTGAGCTTCCCAAACTGTAGCAGTAGGGGAAAAGTGAACCTGATCCTTATTAATTTTCACTGATGCTATTTAAAATCCTGTTGACAGCAGTGAAATTAGCAAAAACGAAATCAATTTCATACAGCCGCTCTTTAAATGAGGACATAACTTTTCTGTAGATCTTTCTGTACTTATATTGATCTGTGCAAAAGCACCCATCCGAGCCCAGGAAAGCGCGTCGGTTTGCTAGAACTGCAAAATTTTTTCCTGGGTACCATTTTAAGATCCAGTAAATACGGAGCTCTGTTCCCAGGTGGATTTTTACATCAGGTGGAATAGCCTGTGACCTTTCTACTTTTCTGTTGTCAAAACAGTCCTTGCTCACTGACCTCATTTTTATAATCTTTACTGAGACCATCAAAACATATCTGAAAAGTACATAATGGGTGTGGAAATGACATTAAACAATTGGTTTTGCCAAGAAGCCTTTCTAAGTCTAGTCAACTTTAGAAGCTACTGCCAAAATCATTAGACTAATATAAGTTTATGAGGTTTTATTCCAAGCTGTTCTTGAATGTGTGTATGTTCATACATATATGTATACACACGCACGTATTTATATATGTGTGAGACAAGCCAGAAGAGAACTTAAGGGGAAAAAAAATGCATGAGGTACTTACTATTAGAGCCTCTTGGCTTTTTGTCACCTTTTTTGATTTGCCTCAAGACGGCAAAAAATGCCTTATTTACTATTACTAATGTGATTAATTTAATTTTGACAAGTTTGGCTGAAAAGTTGAAAAAGGAACCTTCTGTATTTTAACTATGGAAAGATTGCACATGTAGTACCTCACAGTTGCTTTGGCCAAGATAAAATCTATTCTTAAAAATGCCATGTGAATATTTTGACTTAAACAGTGCTATTAAAATAATTTGACAAAAGGAGGTTGCATGTTTTCTGTCTTGCCTAGGTATTACCAAAAACTATGGCATATTGCTATGAGATTCTGACAGACCCAAATATTGATCCAAGGAAAAAAGATGGAGCTCTGCATGTTATAGGATCCCTAGCAGATATTTTACTGAAGGTAAGTGGGTAAAGAACTGAAAAAGGTTTGTAATTCTTAGTATCAACTGCCATTTCCAATAAAAAAGTCTTAGCTATAAAGTATGGCTAGCTCTTAGCCATATTTATAAAGTCTTTAGAGAGACTGCTCTGTGCAATAAGAATCTGAGGGTTTGTTTCTTTAAAAATATTGGCCTTCTTTCCTGTTTTTTATATTCCCTTTTATTTGCAGATTTTTCTTCTCAAGTTTCTCCAAAGCGCTGTTTGTTTGCTACGGAGCAGTCCCTTGGTCCTCTCCTGCTTTACTAGTAAAATGGAAGTGTGTTAAGAAAGCAAACATGCATTCCATCGATAACATCGCCTGTGATTCTTTAGCAAACCCTCCCAACAGCCTGTACGATTGTGGGCGGCTTCTGGTTCCAGAAAAATGTTTGCTTAACATGTTGCAGGAATGTTTTGTCTAGCTTTCCAGCTTTCTTACCCTACAATGTGTGGCTGTAAGTCCTATTTCATCAGCCAACTGGGAGTTTTGAAAATAACTGGAAAGAGCACAGAGTTTCTATCTTTCCTCCATTCTTTATAGGCAGTATTTTCAGAATTTTGAGTATTTTTCTGGAATTTGAATACATATTTAATCCACACTGTTGCTCTGTAATGTTATCTTGGTTACAGTTTCCCTTAAGCTTTTGTAGATGGTGGAGTCCGAGATATGCCCTCTCTCCATGTCAAAAGGAACTGCCAAAAGGGTATCACTTTCAGCATGAGAATGGTGGCCTTGTGCTGGAGGCTTCCTTTTTAAAGTAACTTATTTTATGTGAGTTCGTCTGCCTCTGTGCAGGATGTGTCTTCATAGTACAAGGCACATCTTACCAACATTTAACATTTATTTTTTACCAATGTACCAATCTGATCTGATCTGAGATCCTGACACATCAGTAACTTTTGCAGAATTTTTGTAATTATGTTGCATTGTAACTTCCCTTCCTTGTGCTGGAGTATAGCAGTGAAAGAGGAGGCCATTGTTCATGTTGTGATGAGCCTTTCATATTGACTGTGGGCTTCTAAACCTATTTATCTCTGTCCTGCAGAAAAAAAAAGGGGGGTTATGCCAGTATATTGCTCTTATTGAAAATTTTCAGTCTTGAAACATGAGGGTATAATATACTTTTATAAAAGAGTCATAATCCCCAAACACTGCAGACTGCTCTCAACTCTGAATTTCTTGTGTTTGGGATTTGGCAGATTGAAAAATTCCATGAACTGTTTCTGCATTAAATACTCTGTTTATAAGGGCTTTCTGGCTGGTGAGCTGACTGAGATACGGATTGTGAGGAGCTCATAGACACAATGACCCTGCCTGAGCCACCTGGCTCTCCACAGTGGCTCCAGTTTAATGCATGCAATCTTCTGACCTGTGTGCACAAGGGAAAATTCTTTTCCCTTCTCTGTGCTTTTCTCTGCTCAGTTCTTCATCTGTCTCTCTGAAGGTTTGGGAATCAGTGATGTATTTGGGAAAAAGTGATGTATGCATTGGTGAAGTAGAAGTGTGATCACCTAAGATATATTTCATATTCAATGTCCCCTTTGCCCTCTTCCTCTCTTAGCCACTGAATCATTCCTTTAGATGGTAACGTGGTCCCCAGCATGTATCTTTTCTATTGTCCTGGGGCTGTAGGTACTAGGAAAGTCCCAAGTCTCCATCTCCATGTTGGTGGTTCCTGGCTTCCTGTGAATATCTTGGGATTTGTCAAGGTTGGAATAATGAAGGATAGTTTTTATCAGATATCCTTCTTCAGCCAAGGAAATTTCTATCACAAAGGAATTATCTTAGTCCATTAATAAACATGGAAAAAAAAAAAAAAGATGTGAGTTATTGTTGTAGTGTGTAAAATAATGAGTTTTAATACTTACAGTAACAGTAGGTCATTTGAAACTCTGATCTGCTTCATACTAAGTTTATATTTGTCTTCAGCTGTGTATGTACTCCTTTGTAGGAAGAATGGAGGTACTAGGTCATTGATCCTAATTAAGTTTTAAGAAAAAATGTCTGGAATCAGTTGCCTTAAAGAAAAAGCAAATTCCAGTTTACAGTATTGTAATGAGTAATATAGAATTGAATGTTACATGTACTGTTCTTTCACTTACCTAGCATTGAACTTGCTGTTCTTATGAGGTGTGGTCAGGGCAATGTGCATGATCTAGATCTCTTCATGAGAGAATACCTTTATTACATAGGCAAATCATTGTGTTTCTCATGGCTGATAGTTGCAATGGATTGCTGGCTAGAATGAACTATGTAAAATGAATGGTCTCCAAATTTCTGTTTACACCAACAGAAGAGTGTCTTCAAGGATCAAATGGAGCTGACGTTACAGAATCATGTCTTTCCATTGTTCATGTCTAACCTGGGGTACCTCAGAGCTAGAGTAAGTTCCCCAGTTATATCAATTTCAGCATTTGCCATGATTCTTTCCTTTGAATTTTCACTTCATTCTGAATGTCAATGAAAGAAATAAAGCAAATATATAGTAAAATTTCAAGTAACTACTCAGGGCAGTGATTTTTTCAGCACTTTGAATAAATTATTTGTCAGTTAAGTGAATTGACGGAAAGTCTGTATCATATTATTGTTTACCTCTTTGATCAGACTGGAGAATTTGAGCACTGGTTGTGGCCCCATTGTGACCAGTTTTCATAGCAGATCTCAATAACTAGAGTGGTTGGGTGGCTGTGAAGAATAGGTAGGATTTCCACAGGGTCAGTTTGAGTGTAACTTGAAGAAAATCCCTAACTGCCCATATCAGTTATAACCAAACAGTTTTCTTTAATTTCTCTTCTGACTTTTTTCCCCCCCCATAAGGACCAAAACTGTTAATGCCAATTATGTGCATACTTAATTTATTGGAATTTGGTAAAGAAAAATAAAGAACTGCTTGAGTGCAAAAACTGTGTTAGATGTTAGCATATGAATACACCATAATTAAGAAAAAAAAGCAATACATGCAAACATAGAGATAGTTAGCATTGGTTTTGAATCAGTTAAAAAATGCTAAAAGTTGCAGTAATTCCTAACTTGCTTTTCTTTTTGTCATGCAGTCCTGTTGGGTACTTCATTCCTTCAGTGCTTTGAAATTTCACAATGAGCTAAACTTGAGGAATGCAGTAGAGTTGGCCAAGAAGAGCCTGATTGATGATAAGGAAATGCCTGTAAAAGTAGAAGCAGCCATAGCTCTTCAGATGTTAATAAGCAACCAAGAGCAAGGTATGCTACAGTGATTCATCAGTTGTATACACTGATTATTTATTTATTTATATTTTTTTAGAGATCAGGAGGTTGGTGCAGATTTATCTAAATATTTCTGCCATTTAAGACATAGATTTCAAAAACATTACATCATGTTTAGAGAGTGTCACTTGCTCATCAGTTACTGTATACATCCCAGAATTCTGTCTGCCAAGTTTTTAAGGCAGGTCTCTGCACAAAAAGCGTTAGAATCAATATATAC
Organism: Calidris pugnax; assembly: GCF_001431845.1. Classification (NCBI taxonomy): domain Eukaryota; kingdom Metazoa; phylum Chordata; class Aves; order Charadriiformes; family Scolopacidae; genus Calidris; species Calidris pugnax. The sequence continues at coordinate 6,490,417 of NW_015090800.1, read as the reverse complement.
CCTTTAATAAAGTAAATAGCAGCTGTCTTTGTTTTTCTTTAGTGAAGTGAAATAGTATGTTTAAGAATGGATGCTGCCTATGTGTGAGGGCATGTGTTCCCCCAAACCAGCAGATTTTTGCTGTAGATGGCATTTCAGTATTGAAAGTGGCAGATGTACAATTTATTTACTTTGTTAGTCTACTGGTTATTGGCTGCAAAAGTGCCTTAGGTAGGTTTTTCGGTTGGGGTTTTTTGATGAATTAAGCTTAAAAAAAAAGAGTAGTCAGTTACCTAGTAGTTTTGAGGCACTGTGCAATTGCGTTTATGGATAATCGATTTCACCTAATTTCACTTGTTTTTTTAGCCAAGGAATATATGAAGCCCTATGTAAGGCCAGTTATGCAAGAGCTCTTGCACGTTGTTAGAGAGACGGAAAATGATGATCTTACTAATGTAATCCAGAAGATGATCTGCGAGTACAGCCAGGAAGTAGCTACCATTGCTGTTGACATGACTCAGCACCTGGTAAGAGATGGTTGTAAAGTAACAGTCCGGTCAAAAGCGCATGCCTAGTGCAGTAAACATTTAATTAAATTGGTTTGTTGTGCACACAGTTTAAAGCAATCTTTACAAAGGTCCACCTATAGTGTCACAATATATTTTTTTCTGTACGCAGCATCTTTAAAACCTGTAGGTTTTTGAAAGATACTGAATTTTGTCACTGCTTTTAATGAGCCAAGCTCTAACCATTTAACATTTCAAATGGCTTGTTGTAGCCAGACTTCTCAAAGAAAGAGGAGTTTTCAATTTTCCGTATTCCGCTTTCAGAAGTAAGGAGCATATTTTTCAGGGCTGACAGCTCTTACAGATAAGGCATTGCTGCTGTTGCGTTAGCTGTCTTGGTTTTGCACGACAAATTAGAAATGTGAGTTTGCTCTTGAATGTCAAGTTGCTCGTTTTTTTTTTCATAGGCTGAAATATTTGGTAAAATAATTCAGAATGATGAACAAGATGAAGACCAAGACAAAGGAGCTATGGCCACGGACATCTTGCACACCATTGACACTATCCTGACAGTTGTGGAAGATCACAAGGAGGTGAGATTTTCTTTTATACTGCTGTTCCCTCGTGCCTTTCATTCGCAACAAGCACTTCTATGTGTGTTGCATCGCTTGAGTTGACATGAACGTGCATTTGCTATAGCAGGATGGTGAATTAGTACCAAGTGATCTCTGACAAATTTGAATTTAAAGCCCAGTTTACTTCTGTCTTTTCTTAATTGTTTCGCTCTCAACTTCAAGGGGAATTTATTTCCTGAGGGTAAAATCCTTAGCCCTTATTCTGTTAAACACTTCATTGGATAATTGTTTTACAGACTGTTAAAATAGATTTTAGGGAGAAAAATTTTGCGTAAGGCTAATTTTTTACAATGGTGACTCATATTTAGTTGTTTAGCCATCAATTTCTTGGGTAGAATTCCTAGGAATTGGTCCACCAGTTGTGTAATTTAAGCTTACATTTCACATATTCAGTGAAGAAAGAGATTCTTTCTGCTCAATAGCACCAGGGCTGACTGAGGTAGGAAGGAGTTAAGTGACTGACCAGAGAGGCAAAGTCAGTTGGTAACTTAAACTCAGTTGGCGTAAAAGTGCTTTGTCCTTGATTTTTTTTGCTTCCTTGATTTACAATGGGAAAGTTTCATTGTGAGTGAAGCAATGAAGCTTATATTTTTAAAAATACATTAATTAAAATACTAACCATTTTCTTGTAAGACCATTGTGTTCCTTTGGATTTCAGAACATTTTTCATTCCTTTTACAAGAACCCCTTGCGTGTTTTGAAAGCTAAAATGAAATCTGGTAGCTGAGCTGAGTATCAGGAATGATCATCTGAAGTGCATCTTCAGGTTTTAGCCTAGGAAGGCCTTTGGGGTTGGGATATTTTTGGCGTAAACTTAGCAGCTTGGTTTTTTGTTATGTGAAGCACAAACTAAAATATTGTGCCGAGTGCTCTTCATCTCAGGATCTTAAATCACTTTAGAAGTGATAGAAATTATATAGAAATTATATATGAGGCTGAGAACTCCTTAGAAATTCCTTTCCTTAGGAAAAAAAAAAATCCTTAGAAATTCACCATTAAGTATGGAGAGAGTTTAGGGGATGGTTGCTCCCGAGTCAGGTGTCTGAAGATAAGTGGGTGTATCTGTGGTCACGTACTTGATCCATTCACTAGAACAAGCCCAGAAAGCCTGACATCCTGCCAGATGAGGTCTGCAAGGAATGACCTGTGGTAATAACCTGTAGTAATCATCATTACTTTCTATCTAGCCGGAATAACAGGTAAAGTTTTTGGTAGGATGTGTGGAATAACCATAAAATAAGAGGTTTTTTTTTAAATAAAGAGAAATGCTCTAAATAACAAGTTTTAAAGCAAAACTGCATATTGAAAATCTGTGTATTAACATCAGTGAGACTTTACTTCATAAGAGTGTGATTGTTAATGCAGTATTTAAAAATTGATAAAAGCCTTTTTGCTTTGAAGAACTTCTCAAACTGAATTAGTGAAAGACATTGATTAAATTACTAAGTTTTTAAATTTAAATTTTCATTTCTAGGTTTTTAAATAAACTGCTTTATATTTTCATTTCAGATAACTCAACAGCTCGAGAGCATTTGTTTACAGATCATAGGCCTTGTTATGCAGAAACGCGTTATAGGTAAGTTTCAGAGATAATTTTTAGAAAAACATTACATATTTTTACATTTAAAAAAAATTCTTAAATTAATTAGTGCAAACAACACTGTCTTCCTGGATAGAACTTCATCTTTTTGTGTGTGTGTTTTGTTAAAGAAAAAAAGATGTTAAATTTCACTTATGGTTTGTTTTTCCTGATCTCCTTTTGTACATTAGTCAGGCTGATTATTATGTTTTGAAGGTCAGTGAAAGCTGAAGAGGCAATTCTGAATATAGTTCTAGCTAGTTGTGTTAAAGGACAATGTCTACAATTACATTAGTATTTTATGGACATGGTCTGCAATTAAATTACTGCTTTATCAGTAACCTACACTAAAGAGCTACACAGTTTTGTTGTAAGACCTTTAAATAAAAACAAAGGTTGGGAAAAGAAAAATATTTTGCAGTAAATTGTTCAGATGCAATGACTTTGATGTGCTGGTAATATATTTTTCTGGTGTGTATTTATAATGAGAAACTGTGCATGTTGTAACTATAGGCAACATAAGGGCTGTCTAAGAGTTTTTTCCAATTTGTATTATTTTACTACATATTGATTTTGCTACTAATTGTTGTCTCCTAGTTGTAATATGACTTGGGGCTTGGTTTCAGATTTTAAGGTATTTTCAAGCTACCTTTAGTGTTTTTTAAAAGCACCCTGCTTCAAATTTTTTCTCCTTTCCAGAGTTTTACGAAGACATTCTCTCCTTGGCTTACAGCCTGACGTGCCAGATGATTTCACCTCAGATGTGGCAGCTTTTAGGTGTTGTATATGAGTTTTTCCCGCAGGTTTGGTATGGGTGCTTTGCAGGTATGATCACTTCTATTCTGTTGATGTTTCCACTGTTTGGGGATGCATCTCTGAAACCCATCTTAATAAGGGTGGCTTCCATTTAGTGTCTCGGTTTCAAGTGATCATGTATTTGAGTCATGCCCCGAGCGTCTGTTGAGTGTGGGAGTGTAACGGGAGCATACTTAAGCAGGAGAAGCGTCTTCAAATCTGTCAGTGTGATCTGTTATTGTAGGAGGTCCTGAACTCAAAGAAAGCTGAAAAATACAAAGTTAATGTGAAATTACGAATTAATGAATTAAAATATAATCCTGTTCTGTTTAGTTTCCTGAGAATGCAACCTGCGTGGTGTGCTTTATGAAGAATTCTGCTAGAATAGACTTTTGCAGAGTTTGAATTTCCAGCCATGTCCAAGAATCTGGGCTAATGAATCCCATTATAGGACTGCAGTCTCACTTGTTAGCACTTAAATGGATTAGTTTGTAATTTTTTTCTCTTTTGCTCTCCCTCTTCTGCAGAAATGATGCCTCTCTTGCATAATTACGTGACCGTCGACACTGATACTTTACTGTCTAACCCAAAGCATTTAGAAATCATTTATGCTATGTGTAAAGAGGTAAGGCTTCTTATTGTTAACGTTTATCACTGTTACTTAATGATCACATTAGCCGAGTGACCTGAACATGCCAGGTGGTGGCCAGTCATTTCAGAAGGAAATGAAATTTGGTCTCGGCTCAGTTCTGAGTACACATAGCACCTTCACAGGTTTTTTAAGTGACATGCTTTTTAAAAAATTACATGCACAAATCTGTGTGGGAGAAAGTTGCTGTTCCTCTTGACTCTCTTCTATGAACAGCTATTTTGGTAAGTAGAGGAATTAATGAAGCCTGATTTCTTTGGGTTGTGTATCTTGCGATTGGGTTTTCTAGTTGTCAGCTGAGGTGCAAACTCATTTGAAGTTCTTCCTACATTTATAATGTTTCTTTTTTATGCTGATTCTCTCATGTATAATAAAGTACGAAGTCACACTGCAGCCTGTCTCATATTTTGGGCATTATAGAGTGACATCTAGCTACCTGCTTATTTTTCAGAACAGCAGAGAGATTGAATGTGTTTGAGAATTCTGCTGCTTTGTCAGGTTTGATTGACCCTGACCATAGGGTTGAAACATAATGAGAAGAAGCAGTCAGTTTCACATATATGCATATATTCATAGAGTGATTCCATACATCTTGTTTTTAATCAGAAACTAGCCTAGAGATAGGACTTCACTTTGCCAGACTGTTAATCTGCCATTGTCTATTAGAATTGAAGTCACAAAATGGAAACAGCATATGGAAGACATCAGTGATTCTTATAAGTAACATTTCATTTAAAAAAGATAAATCAATGACATACGAAGAATACTATCATTCATAAAGAACTATAGCAATTTCTTCTACATTTTTACATTAATCTTTAGCCACTTACCGTTGTTTATGTCCTGCAGAGATGATTTTTGGTGTGGCTTAATTTCTCACAAAATATGGCATGAATAGATACGTATATACCATTTAGAGATTTTTTTGATGTGTGCATGTACAGGAGCACGTGCTTTCAAAGTTGTCAGTGATTAATACTGATAAACTACATTGTCATTCTGGTTGTTAGGTATTAACAGGAGATTTACGAGAAGATGCAGAGTGCCATGCAGCAAAACTCCTGGAAGTCATTGTTCTTCAATGCAAAGGACGGGGTATTGACCAGGTGACACACATTGAATAGCTCTTCTCTTTTACTGGTTTCCAATGAGACACGTATGATTCCTGAGAAAAGTGCTTGGAATTAGAAAATTTGAGGGAACTGTAAAAAGTAAAAAATGGGGAGAAATACAGAAAGAAGCAGATGGGCACAGAAGAGTTTGTAAGGTTGGGTGTGTGTTTGGTTTTTTGTTGTTTGGGTTTTTTCATTTGGGTTTTTTTGGGGTTGTTTTTCGTTTATTTTGGGGTTTGGTTCTTTTTTGAGATGCTAGATTAGTGGGCGTGACCAAAAGAGGAATATAGACTGAACATTAAGGATATAGTATCATTTTTTTTTGTTTTGTTTTGTGCCTTCTCCTAATAAGGTTTCCCTTTTAATGGAAAACACACATTCTTAAAGCTATTGTGGCTGAGAGATTAACTATACGTATCCAACTACTGAAGCTGTTTCTCCAAGCAGTATGAACTGGGTCCTTTTTAATGTTTTGAATTACTCAATGCATTTGGAAATGAAGAATTTTTAGCTTGGCTGGATTGTGATTGCTGGGAAAAACATAATCACAATTTTCCAAAGTCTCTTAGAACACACTTTTAGATAGTAGTCTTTTTCCAATTAAGGGCTAAATTCTGGTCTTATATTCGACATAACACTCCAGCCTAAATTACTTTAAGATACCATGTTTGATGTTGCCACAGTGCAATCCAGAGACTTCAGTGAACTCAGTTAATTTCACTGAAAGCAATACAACTTTACTAATGTAAATCTGAAGATAAAAATACTCCCTGAAAAATTTTATTTTAAAAAGAAATCTGGAAGACATTAAAGTGAATTGTGTGTATTTGCATTGAAATGAGTACATGGTGGAAGGATTAACTGAGCTGCAGTACTCTGTGAATTAAAATGGTTGTACACTGAACTGAAACTCATAAACTAAAACACTCATAACACTTCCCAAATTATTATAAAGCATAAACCTGCACATTGAAATATATGTAATGTTTATTTTGTTGTGTAGAAATTTGTGCCTACTTGCTTTTGTCTGAACAAACTTATTCATTTTAAACTTTTATAAGAAAATTAGTATCATTTTACATTTATTAGGAAAAACTTATTTTCTTTTTCTTGCAGATTTAGGTAATTTAATTTTTACTGCCTGTTAGTTTTGAAATTGTTGGATATCTTTATTCAAAGATAAGACTGTCTTTGAGTTCTTTTCTAAATGTTTTATACGCACTAGAACAAATTCCACCAAATGGCCCCAAATATTCTCCTCTATGCCGAGAATAACACTGGCCATTTTTAGTTCAGAGGAAGGCTTTTTTGGGGAAGATTTATAACCATGTAATCAGATGCTTAAAAGGCTTTTATACTAGGAAGTGAATAGATTGCATTCCAGGTTATACCTGGACTTCAGTTAACTCTAGAGATCAATTCTGATAAAAGTATTTTAAACTTTTGTATAATCTGGCAACATGTATAATGCCTGAGGTTTTATCTTGTGGTTTTTTTCCTTCTCCTTCACATGCCCAGTGTATTCCACTCTTTGTGGAGGCAGTTCTGGAGCGGTTAACCAGAGGAGTTAAAACAAGCGAGCTTCGGACCATGTGTCTTCAGGTTGCCATAGCTGCGCTCTACTACAACCCTGACCTACTTCTGCACACCTTAGAGAACATGAGATTTCCACACAATCCTGCGCCCGTCACTGCACAGTTCATAAACCAGTGGATGAATGACACAGACTGTTTCCTTGGGCAAGTATTGTCATTGGTTTTTTAGTTTTAAAAGTCCATGGGTTTGATTTTCTTGTTCACTTCTGTTTGTTATCTCTACTCATGTTGATGCAAGAGTTCTCACTCCTTGGTTAGTCTAAATAACAGTAACCCACACCAGGTCTAGTTCCTATGGTGCCAGTAAAGGTGACCTATGGCCATGTAACTTTCCTGGGTCTGCTGAGCTACACGCTGAATCTTCTGTCTTGTGAGGATACAAGAGTAAAATACATATCGTATTTCAGAATTCTTTTAAGTTCCTGATTCACAAACTCTGTGCTTCTCCAAGAGATAGTCCAGCATGCATTGAAGGTAATGTTCAGAGCTGACCAGCAGGATTTCAGTGAGATGCTAACTTTTTTTAATGAAACACAACGTATACATATTTTCTCTTTTATATTTAAAAAGTATTTTTAACTGATCCATTTAATGTGGAAAAAAAAAAATTCTGTCCAATGAATCCCACACTCTGATTTTAATCCCTGTGAGTTGTTCATGATCAGCTTTGCATATTTATCATTATACCATTGGTGTACGGACTGTTCAGCATACTCTTAAATTTCATTCCAACCTCTCTTGAACGTGTGTGAGCACTGCACTGGTGTGTACTTGGGCAGGAGCTGAACATTTGTGAAGTAAATGAAGGTGGACAAAGCCTGTCATCATGTAGCTAAGCGGGCAGTTGATGCTGGGCAGATGTGAAGTCCAGTGCTCAACAGTTAGTGCTTGCCTCTCAGCTGAGATGTGGTGTCTGACTGGGAGATTCAAATCCACTTAAGGGCAAAACAGAGAGTCAGATGTGGTTAACAGCTACCTCTCACCTTCCTGCTATGAGTTACATTTTGTCATTGGAGGCTGACATCTGACTGCAGGTGTATGGATAGGCTTAGAACATCTCTTCTTTGTGCACAGTTTGTGTCAACAAAGTGAAGTGTCAGTCTGGTAGGAGTCGTGCTGTGAATGAACATGGGCCAAGACAGGCAGCTCCTGACCCATAAATGCATACCTTATTTTAGGTTGCCCTTCTTTTCCTACTGGTTTTCTATTGGTCCAGTCTTGTCTTTCCAACTCCAAACAAGTTTTCTAGGGGGCTTCTTTTAAGATGGTTTCTCCATTCCCCAGTCATCCAAGTAGCTTTTTCCATGCCAATTCTTATTTGAGTTTATCTGTTTTGAACAGAATTATATGCCATCTTGGTATAGCTGCGTTACTGCCTCAGTTTAGAACTGTGTGGTGCGTTATAGCACTGTGTTAACTTTTTCTTATCTCTAATAAGACAGTGACTCCCAGTCAATCAGTGACCAACTGGCATAAGCGGGTTTTGCTCTCAGCACACTTTGCTGTAAAAATAAAAATAAAATAAAATAAAAAAATAAAATAAAATAAAAATGCTCAGCATATTTTTAAAACACACATACCAAATGTACACAGTAAAGATTGTTTTCCACCCTACTCTGTCCTAAGCACACAATTTAGTGGGATGAGGATTAAAGCACAGTAGTTTGTAGAATTGCAGCATAGACTACCTTATTTCAGGTCTGCATGTTAATTCTGACTGTTTTACTGGAATGAAAACCACTTGGAGATACAAGAGAAATTGCCTGTTTTGATGCATACAGGCTTTGTGCAGATCCCTTGTTCATGTCTGTATTTGAAGGTACTGCCATAACAGTCTCTCCTTGAAGAAAAAACAAATTAAAAGTACTAAATTAAATAGATAAAAAGGGGAGGGGGGAAATCTTATTCCTTATAACAAAAATGGACAGTTCATATTATCACAAACATTCTGACTTTTTCTACCTGCTGTGTATATGAAACGTTTGTAGTATGTCCTGTATCTTAAGATGCGTATCTTACCAATTTAGAGGGGTTACTTGAGTCAGTGACAAAGGCATAAAGGACCCGATGTCCCTCATTTCTTTTGGAGTGCCAATGGCTGAAAAAGGGTGCCTTTAAGTCTACCTCTTCAACACCACTTGGAATATTATTATTAATTAGTAAATTATTTTTATATCTACCACCTTTAGAAAAAAGCAAGACATTTTAGGATTTCCATGTACTGATTTTTTTTTTTTATGGCTGAAGCAAAGTTTTAGGATTTCCATGTACTGATTTTTTTTTTTTATGGCTGAAGCAAAGTTCTTGAGATTCAGCTCTTTGTGCTGGCATTTTTTCTTCTGCACATCAAATGCTGAATGCATACAGAGACAGTATGAAAGAAGATATTCCCCATAGGTGGTAAGCTTGTCATTCCTTTTTTTAAATAAATAACAAATGAAAGAGATTTATAGCTTTAAGCAGTTCATCCTGGAGCATTCAGTGAGAAACCAGTTAGATCCAGAGGGGAAAAAAGATGCAGATGTGACTAGGCTCCAACCTCAAGTACTCCTGTGAGCTACAGCTTAACTTTCAGTTCTTTTGTGTTGCTTTTCGAAAAGCATCAGCTACTGCAACTGCTATTCAACTAAATTCTTCATCAGAGCTGAGACAAAAGTAGACAAAGTCTATGAAAATGAAACACAGAGATCATGATGCCAGATTGTCCTCAGACTCTGCACTTGAACAGTAATAGAAGATTAAAAGGTATCTCTTTGATCTTCTGCTATCAGCAGCGAAATAAATATCTGTAGGATTGCTTAAATCTAAAAATCACTCTTCCTTCAGTGCTGTTTCCTCAGTATGTGGCTTCCAGGTGTAGGGGTTTTGCTATAGTACTGCTTGTGATGTGGTGTAAGGGACTTCCTTTTCCTTGGGACAGCACTGCTTCTAGAAGACCATTTGTTTTAGTAAGGGTAGTAAGGGTCATCCTCTGAACAGCAGCCAGATATTCAGAGTCCCAACCGAACAGGAAAGGACAGAAATGCAAACAAAATCTGGCTTTCTTGAAACCCTTCCTTGGATCCGCCCCTGCAGACTTCATGTCTTCATCAGTGAAGACAGCAGTGGGCACTCTGATTTGAACAATCCTTTTTTCTCCCCGTCATTCACTGCTGTGTTGGTTTACAGTTAGATTGCTTTCCATCAGGAGGCAGTTTTAGGCTTAAATTGAAATCAATTGTAAGACTCACAGATCCTAGAGAAACTGGAGAAGGTCAAAGAAGGTCCACCTCCAGGTGTGAAGGACCAGGTGCATCTTACTGCCATTTCCTTGTCAGCCATACAGGAAATCTGTGACTTACTGGTAACAGTGGCTCTTCAAGATGCTTTGTTCACAGAAATCTCACACCCCTCTGTCCTTCCTCTGTTCCTGTGAAGTCCTAGTATCCATAGGTCCTGCTCTGCCAGCAGTAGGGTTGTGCGTGTCTGCATGCTCTCAGGCTGGACTCAACCATGTTTGCCAAAAGAATGCAGTATTTCTTGAGCAGCACTTGTGAACACATGAGATGGGACCCATGGGAATGATACATCTTCAGGGGGAAAAGCATTTGTGGTAAGCTAAGGAGCTGTTCTTCCATGTTATTAAAAATAGGGAAAATATTTAAAACTGATTAGAAATTTGGACTGTTAAAAATGACCCAGGCAAGGAGAGCTCAGAACTCATTGTAAAACTGTGCATAAATCCAGTCTCTCATTTTGGATATTACGTATCTGTGACTGTGTGCCCTTATAGCCCATGTATCACAGCATATTGTATTTATTTATTTCTAAATGTTTTCTACAATAACTTCAAATTGAATAAGAGTGAAAGATCGAAAAGCTGTTTGTAGGAACATTTGTTCCTTACTGCTTTCCACCTTTTCCCTGACAGCCTGAAATTTGAGTGAGACTTCTGCATGACTTATGCTTACTCTCATACTAAAAATTCTTCTGTGGAAACTAGGGTGAAAGGAAAATCTAACTTGCTTCAAAGACAAACCCCTAAGTAAGTGACTTTATTTTTTTTAAGAAGCCAGGGGGGTTTATTTGATAGGAGTTTAAATAGTTTGAAATTCTAGTTTTCTCAGAATTGTATATAAAATCCCAATCTTATATAGGAAAACAGGGTTGGTTCCAACTTCGCAACTAGAAGGAAATGGCTAATTATTTGCAGTTTGTCCAGGAACTGGATTGATGTAATAGAAAGCAACTTGATCCTCACATAAAGGAGCACAGCAACCCAGTGAAGGAAAGGCTCAGCGATTTCCCTTTGAAATCCTTTCAGCTCAATTTAAAATACAGCAGATTCTTAGACCTTTTTGTCCTGTATTGGAAGGAAGTGTATTAGCAAGAAAAGGTTCTGCAGATTATAAGACCACACACAGCTTGTTAAAAATAGACTTGCTTAGGAGTTATGCACTGCACTGCCATGGGTTGCATGTTTAGCACTCCAGGCTTGATATACCATTGAGGGAGCAAGCAGAGTTGGTGATTGTTAGGGAGGACCATTCTGTGCTGCTGAGCAAATAAATAGGGATCTCCAAGGACAAAGCACTGAGGAGAATTTTATCCAGGCTCCCTCAAGCAGACAGAAGGGTACTGAAATAACGAGCCATTTGAAAGCAAAGGAACGGTCCTGGAACCATTCTTTGCTGTTACAAAAATATGTAAATGACATAAAACTCCCGTTTTGCTTGTTCAGTCCTGTGTGTACTTCATACATCTGGGGCACAGTAAAATGCTGAACTTCAGGCAAGGCAGATGCTTGTCCTGCTCTTTGTCTCTGCTGGCAGGTGGAGGAAACAAGTCTCCTTCTGGCTCGGGTTCATTAAAGATGGCTTGATGCCTGGATTTCTGCTGTCCTGTTGGGCTTTCTAATAACATGCATATTCGGAAGACATGTGTTCATTCTAACAACTTCTCTGTTTAGAAGCTTGAAAATGGAGCATGACAAATGTGCTGTATTTTTGGCCATTTGGGCTTCTTCCTAATGATGACACCCTTTTAAACAGCAGTGCTTGATTCTTGCACTTTCGCTTGCTGTCCAGAAAAGATAGTTTAGTATGAAGCCAAGCTACTAATTACTAAGATTTTTTTATATTTTACTGTGTTGCATTTTGCAATTGATATTGTGTAATGGTAGCTTTTTCAAATATATTATAAAAGGTAGTGCCAAGTGTCATTAACTACTCTGGCACAGGTACCCTGAAATTGCTTCATTATACATTTAGGACCTGAAGACATTTCATGGCTTCCCAATGTCAAGATGCAGGGTAGAAGTCTTGTGCAGAAATTACAGAGCTTTGGCCAGACTTGAACAAGAAGGGGGTAGAGAAAGTTCTTTCCTTTTGAACTTGCAGTAAGGACAACTCTCCCAGAAAACCTATGCTTCATTCATGGGTAGCATCATCGTTGGCTTGGATTTTGATCTTCACAGTGTTGGCATGAGAGCGAATGGCGATGAGCTTGTTTTCAACATAGATAAACTGACAGGAGTAAGGAGTTTAATTTTTGGTTTTGGTGAAAGCAGATCCTGTTCACCTCACTCAGTTCCTTTGCTTGGTTTGTATACCCTCTTTTGTACCCCATGCCTTCTGAAAATAAAGTGTTGCAGTGAGTAGTTATGGAAGGACGCTCTTTGCCTACTTGAATTTTGGTACATTTTTCAACACGTGTAATGGAGCAGCCAAACCCAGCCTGACAAAGCGTGTCATTTGATCTGCTAGTTTACTTTGTTTTTCTTGGATGGTCTTCTGTGATCATAACGTAATGCATGGTCATATATAATTTATGGTTGTTGTCAGCTCCTCTGAGAATGGAATCACTTCACTAAGCCCTAACAAGAGGAACAACGTGGGAGGTGTAATGAAATCCCCCCAGATCCCCAGTCTTGTTTAAGCACATGTAAAGTTCAGAAAGCTCCAATACATGTATTACCTAAAGAATATCATTGAGTAGCACTTTATATGGAATCTCTGGTAATGAAATTGTAAGCACTTTTAAAATTGTATTTCTGTAGCAATTTGTGAAGTGGTGGATTGAGCCACTGGCTGTTCCCCTGTAAGCTTTATTGCAGTCTGTAGGGCACATCTCATTAGTTTCTTCTCTCAACTTGTATCCTCTTCATTCCAAAGTAAAACTGATTCAGTAATGGAGGTGTCTGCTGAGACTCTGGGGGATGGCCATTTTCTGCCAGCTCTGGAGGTTTGCGTGGGTTCCGTAGCCCTTGCTGGAACTACTTGCCCTGCAGAAGGCTTGCACAGAAGTTGTCAGCGTCAAACTGAATAGTTCAAACAAGCCTTTCAAACCCATAATAGCAAAACACCGTAATGTTAAAAAAGAGTTGAATACTACTGGTGTTTCCAGTAAAGGAGAACCAAAAAGTATCTGGAGAGGCAGTTAAAGAATTTTTCCCTGTCTTGTTTGCAAATAACTTCTATTTCTGGTAGTGAAAATCAATTTTTATTTTTAAGAGTGCAGACTCTTCGCTTGTTTCCTGGCTATGGTCACATAAAAATCTTTCTGCTACTAATTTAATTATTTTATTTCCCTTGAATTATCCGTAGTTTGTTTGTTTTACTGGAGGTCTACTCATTTGCAAGTTCCTTGTTTGAGTCTACTGGCAGTTATTCTCAGCACAGTGGAATTATTTCCCTGCTTTCACTGGAGTTAGCACGGTGTCTCAAGTTAGTGTTGGAAATTGGGTGTATAATACAGCCATTCTGATGGACTCTTAATAAATGTGTTTAAATAAAGCCAGCCCTGTGGCACTCCATAAATGCACCCTGCAATTCAGTACATTCCTGCTTATCATTATTCTTCTCTAATAGTCTTTTTGCTAATTTCAGTCCCTGCAACAGTACTGCTGTCGAAGCCAAGGCAAATTAATTTTCCATCCTATTTAATGATGATAATCTGTATCAAGTGCTTTATTAAAGACAAGATATTCTACATAATCATTAAGCAGTATTTATTTAGCATTACAAACTTTGCATTTGGTAATCAGAAACAGTTGTTCCAGAAATTTGACTAGTGCTTGAAAGGTGTTTAATTGTTACTGGACAAGGACTTTCCAGTGGGGAACTTGCATTCAGAGCAAAGGTAATAATATGTGTGGGAGCTTCAAACACAGACTTTGAACGTGGTCTCTGTGACATTGTCTTCTGCCATGTCAAGTGCCAGGACGCTACATGTCCTTGCAGTGAAAATCTGTTTTTTGTCTAACAAGTGTGTGTTGTTTCAGGCGCCACGACAGAAAGATGTGTATAATAGGACTGAGCATCCTACTGGAATTGCAGAACCGACCACCTACAGTGGATGCTGTGGCTGCCCAGATTGTCCCTTCAATCCTCCTCCTCTTCTTGGGCTTAAAACAAGTTCGCAGCTCACGAGAACTCACAGAACATGAAGATCATGCTAAACGTGAAAAACAAGTTGCAGAAGATAATGGTAAAGTGTCTCCTTTTCACGTGTGATTTAATTGAAAGGGGGTGAGAAATTGCAGTTAATTTTTAAGACTCATTATTCTGCTGGAAATAGCTCGGCTTACTGGGTGCTTGTCATTTTAGGAATTGATATTTTCTCCCAAAATGTAATCAAAACGTTTCAATGTATAATACTTTGTGAAAGGGTAGTATTGGTTTAAGAGTAACAATAAAACTTGAGTTGTGAATGTGCTCTGTCCTCTCACGTAGGCAGCAGGAGGTTGCCAGGACTGCACTGGTTATATTCTTGATTCCTGGAAAGCTGTTCCTAGTACTCAACTGTTTGAAGGACTTGTTTGCTTGAACTTTGAAGGAAATCCTAGCAAGTCTTCTTTGCCCAAATGGAAAGGGATTTGCAAAGTGGAGTTTGAGACAGCTGAGGTTCCTGGAGTAGGCAGACCTCTAACTGCTGTGTCTGCCAGAAGAGAAGAAACATCAAAGAATAGCTTGTGGAGGGAATTGTGGGGAGTGAATTTTACACAGCAGTGCAGGCAGTTAAGTGTGGCTGTACTTGGACTTGGAACAGGAGATAGATAGTTTGAGGTCTGAAAATTAGATTGGATGTAAGCAGATTATGTAATCCACTCAAATTTCACACATGATTGTTCCATAATGGAATTACAGAATTCTTTTCCGTGCATAGGATTACAGTATGGAAACAGCACGGTAATTTTCAAATCTCTCTCCTTTGATTCCGTCCCTGCTTGTTGCAGATACAATCATCTTTATTCTTTCTAAACTGTTAACACAGGAAGAGCTGAAGGTATGGAATTGGAGGGGGACTTTTTTAATCTTGACTGTAAATCAGAAATATTTTTCCTGAAGAAATAGCAGTGTTTAGAATGGCATGTAGGAGTTGCATTTAGTTCAGGATGTAATAGTTGTTTCATAAGCAGAATGGAAGGTTAAGCTAAGCAGAGGATGCTATTTTAAGTTTGTTCAAATAAAGGAGCCCTCTGAAGAACAGCAGGCAGACTATTGGTCTACATCTGGTTTTCTCTTTATTTTGTACCAATTTGGGAAGTCTATGAAAGTCTGTGTTCATAATCTAAAAAGCACAGTGGTGGAGCACTTTGGCAAAGACACATTTGCTCAAAATTTTCAGGTCCTATAATTGCACAATGACTGCATAAATGAAAGAAGAAAAAAGATTGCAGTTTCACGTTCCCCAGGTGCGCTTAGAAACAAAAGTTTAACTGATCTTGAATGTAGGAAGCATTTTAACAGCCTCATTTATCCAATTCTTCTAAGATTTTGGGGGGGAAGAGTGTTAACAGAGAGTCCTCTTTCCAGCCAAAACCTAGACTTGTCAATTATTCTTCATTCATAAGTCATTGTTTTGTTATACTTTTTAAACTTTGTTTTACAAAACACATCAATGCTTTTGCAGAAGAGATACCAAGCGATGAGGAGGAGACAAATGAATTGAGCCTGGCAGCGCAGGAGAAACATAGTGGAGGAGGAGGTGGTGATGGTGGTGGAGGTGGTGAGGAAGAAGATGAAGACGATGATGATGATGACTGGGATGAAGAGGCATTGGAAGAGACTGCTCTTGAAGGGTTCAGCACACCTCTTGACCTTGAAAATGGTGTTGATGAATACCAGTTTTTTACACAAGCACTTTTAGGTATGTATTTACTAGTTGGCAGAATGATACAGCCATGATGAAATCGTTTGGAGATTCATCACTGGGAAAAACCCTTTTCTTTGTTAGGATCAGTAATTTAGATTATTGAAACTGGAAAATGTGATCTTGCTTTCTAATGTTAATCCTAAGATTTTTTGGCTTACAGGTACTGCAAAAAAAGAAATGGTAGCAAATACAGCCAGAGATTCATTTTCTTCATGTTCTCTTTCAGAACTTCTCAAACGCAACCTAAATTAGTGGGACTCGGTCACTAGAGGGACTCCTGTATATAGAAATATTTGTCACTTTCTAGATGTTAAAATCATAATGGAGAAATTATTTTCTCTTAATCATGTTGCTTTTAGTTTTGATATGAGTTTTAAATTAGAAGATTCACTTCATCATTGTCCATGAATAATGGCCACATGGGTAGCTTTCTGTTTCAGAAAGCAGAGGATGTAATTAAGTTCCCCCCAGAATTGCCTCTTTACAGTGGGGTTGCTGTGCTAAGAAAACCGACAGGAACACTGAACCTGTTCTGTGGTGCAAACTCTGTTTTAAAACCAACCAGGGATTCCATCTGTTTGATTTTGTTCTGAAATTAACTTGCAGTGTAACTTGATAACCACTTTTCATCCTTTCCTGTTGTGACAGCGGTGCAGAGCCGGGATGCAGCCTGGTACCATTCGCTGACAGCGCTGTTGAGTGAGGACCAGAAGAAGCAGCTGCAGGAAATCCATACATTAGCAGAACACCGGCGAAATGCTGCAGGTGAGTCACTTCTCTGGGGCCATTTTATCCGTTGCAGGGATGTTGGAACTGCATCTAACCTGTAACAACAACAGAGAGAATAAATCTCTGTGCTAATTAACATTTCCTGAGAAGCGTGAGTAGGATATTGAGCTTATATTATCCCTTGCCTGGAAGTGTGTGTTATTCAGAGAGGCTACTTTTGCTTCTAGTTGGTTGCCTTCTCATTAACACGTGCTGCTGTTTGAACTGGGTACAAACTAGTTTTGCATAATCTGATGTTTGGAATAAAGAGGAAATTAAGGCAATATCTAGCTGTCAGCCAGGCATTTGATGAAGATTACTGGAGATTATTATGTGTTTAACAGTTTTGTAACTTTTTAACTGCTGATGTTGCCTTCACAGCCAGTGTAAGGTTTTAGGTGTTTAGAAATCTTGCATCATGGAAAATAAATTCAGATTTAACCAAAAAGCACACAGCATAGTGTAACAGACTGATTCTGTAGAGGATTCATTTCTCAGCTTTGGTCTAGCAGTGTGTGTGTTTATGCATTTAGAGAAAATCTGGGTGTAATTTATTACTGTCACTTCGTTTAGGGAATGAAATTTTGACTCAACCAAGATTTTTTTCCACAACGTTGCATTCTTAGCTGAGCTGTGTTGTCTCTGGCAAAAGCATTCTTTATAGACTATATTTCATATCCTTTCCCCTCTTTGAATTCTAGAGACTTAAGACAATAGAACAAGAAAGTGACTACACATTTGACAACAAAGGACTGATCACAGCCTTTAACTTTGCTGGAAGTACTCCTGGTGGCAACTGAAGGATCAACTACAACAATGGTCATTGGGAAGGGTCTCATCATTACATTTTCTTGACATCATCATGACTTCTGAGAGATAGGGGAGAGTAATTTAATGCTGCTGAAGGTTTTCTGGAAAATAGCAGTGTGCTTCCCCCACCAGAATGCTCTTTCTAACCAGCTACTGTAATGTACAAATTCTTGTGGTGTTTTGATAATCTGATGGACTGAAAGGAAACATTTGTCCTCAAGGAACCTGAATGACTGGGAGGGGCCAGGCTGCATCTGATTGAGTTGCACTTCTCAGGTTTTTGCTGTGCAGAATTGATAGATTCATATGGATAACAGTGCCTTCTGTTGTACATGGATTGCCTGAACAAATGGATTTTGGAGTGCATTATAATTTTTTAAGTGTAAGGACATTTCTTGATACACTGTAAGCCTTGGTTCCATGTTTTCCTGTCACCGGCTTTTTACTACTTGGTTTAATTGTTCATTGATTGCATACACATTGCTGGATTCTGAATATTATCTCATCTTCCCTGTTTGGTGCAGACCAAATGTGTGGAGGAAGGTGTCTGTTGGAGTTGCAAAGCATACACTGGTTACATCAAAGAGTCTTAATAAAATTGCAGATTTTCCCTTGATGCAGTAATCTTAAAATACTCTCTTAGCTATGAAATCAACTCCCTGGAGTTACTGTGGAACGCGTGGCAGGTGGCTACCCTAAATCTACATTGATATTACCTCCTGGCTGGACAAGTGGTATTGCCTGTGCATGTAGATGTTCTACATGACAACTTTTTATTTCCAGTATTTTTGATGAATATTGGATTTTACTTGGGATTTTATAAACCTCTTTTCTGTTTTTATTCATTCATTACCATTCCAGTGGTAGTACTGAATAATGTGGTACAAAATATTTACAGTGTTTTATCTCACTAGAAGAAAAACAGCTCCAAACTTATTCCTTCTTACTCTTACAATTGCAATGAATTGTGATGGAATTTCTGATCTGCATTCCATTTGGCTGCTCTTGTCCTTCGCTGAAATTTCATTATCTGCCAGATTTTTCCCTAAATTTCAAAGAGTGGTTTCTCATAAATTGAAACACCTATAATGAAGTGTTTGTGAATATGTTCATTTAGTGAGAAACTGATAGCAGTACTAATTTGAATAGGTGGCCCTCCTTTAGATCTGTTGGGATAACAGTGATGTAGACAAAATAAGTAGGGGTGCTGTAGAATGTGAAGTTTGAATTGGAGATGAAATGTTTAGGCCAGATTTTATCTCTATATGTTAATTTCTGTATGACTTAAAAATACTTACAAGGAATATAAATGCATATTGATAAAGTATTTCTTTAGAGCAGTGCCCCAACTGAGAAGTCAAAACCCTTCCCATACCCCATCAAATTTTCAACAACTATAGGAAATAACAGATTGCTGGCCTTGCACTGTGCTGAAGCTTCCAATTTTTTATATGTCAGAGTAATTATAATTCAGTCAGATAAATCTGAAGCCCTCTTCGCCTTGACGTCTGAAAAAGGCCAAAGTGTCTCTGCCCATTCCTTGCCCCATCTCTTGGAATTTTCTCAGCCTGGCAGCTGTGGGGCAGAAGGTTCCCCAATGCGTTTCTTTCCGTTGCTGCTACTCACTTAATAGCAACAATGAAGATTTCTCACTTCTAGATCCGTTGTACATACAGAAAACTCTGAGAGTTCCAGGGTCTGTGTTTCCAAAACAATATATTGAGCTGCATTGGGCAGGCTCTTTAAGCTTAAGCAGCAGAGCGCCAGGACATCCTTTACTTTGAACATCAAGCCATGAAAATTACAGGTCACTCTTGTTAATTTAAGCCTGGAGGTGTATTGACTGAAACAGGAGGAAGGCATTATATCCAGTTTGTTGGTGAGTTTCTCAGAAACCATGGAAGTTTTGAAATCCTTCACAAATTTGAGAAATGTTTTTTGGAAGTTAGGGACAACAACTTTGCTCTTACCTGACAATTAAAGTTAAGTATTAGGCAAGTAAACTGTTTAAGCCCTTTATTTTATTTTTAAAAATGAGATTGTTGAGTTGGGTTTCTTTCAGAGTCCATTTGCCTTCTCTACATTAGCATGCAGAGTGGAAAAGGGTTTTATTTTTCTTCTGCTAATGAGGTCACTTGCACAGTCACAAACTAATATTTAGAAGTTAATGTGTTCAAGGAAAAATCTGCTTTTGCATAGCATCATCTTTGTGTCACTCAGCTGAACTATGGCTGCTCCCTAGTTCTGCTTCTTGTATACTTTTCAAATCAACTGCCAAGAAAATTTCATCCAGATGTTTCTTACAAGGGGTTTAATCAGCAGCGTGGAGTCGGGAATCTTTGTTGTCTATTTGGCAGTGGGGGTCAGAGATGTCTGAGGGGATGGCATGTAAAAAGGTTAAATGCCCTTACCTTCCCAGGAGATTCATGAGCAAATGTTTCTACTGGCAAAAGCAACTGTTAATTATTTTATTCCTTTTTTTGAAAAGGGATTTCATCCAAAAAGATTTATTGGGCTCTAGCCTCCACTTTAACATATGGTTCTCTTTTAACATGATAAATATCCGTTTGTACATGATCATAAATGGGTAATGGATTTTAGGGATTTCTTTCTGCGCTGTGTCCAGCTTTGTACTACATTAAAGGGAGAGTAACAAAAATGTGCATTACTGTCTCACTTTGAAGCCAAGGTAATCATGGAATATCAGATACCAGCATCGGCCAACCAAGCATGATGTATTTGCTGTTGGAATTGCAGAAAATCATGAATGTATTGTAAAATAAAACAAAGGCTGATAACCTGTGACCCGTGTTGCCCCATGCCCATGTTCCCAAAGTGTGAAGGTGACTCACATGGGCACCAGGGGGGCTTTACATAGGAAATTTGCATTGTGTAGGTTATAATCACAGCAAATGTTAACTTACATGATAAACTGCTTTTTCAGATAAAATCAACTGATCTTGGGTGTTGAATTGCATATGCTGTTTTGTCACTCTTAAAAGGAAAATAAGAATCACCACATGTTTTGGCTCCTTCTTTTTGCTTGCTCTCTTTCAAAGTTGAAGTACTTTGTTTGGTTTTGTAACAAAGCAAAATCTTTAATCAAAGTGGCCAGCTTCAGAAAGAGTGCAGAATATCAAGCTAAAGAAAAAGCTAAAAAACCCAACCGACCCTCAAAAAAACCCCTGTGTGCACAGTCTGATTGAAACAAATGTGCTCTGGGAGTGTAAGTCAAGGTATTTAAAGAATGTTACACAAAATGTGACTGTGAGATTCTCTTCTTTAAGGGGAAAGGCTGCCTGCGGTGTTTCAGGAAGGCATGAAGTGAACCACTGTAGAACATACTCTTGCCTATGAAGTCCAGGCAGGCTGTGACTCTGGATTCCATCATACATTGTAGAGGAGAGAAGGTAGGACAGTAGAGGATTTAATTTTTTTTATTTTTACTATAGAGCAAGAGTCTGTTTTCAGACTCTTGTGAGCCAAAGGACTTGTAGGCTACATGAATGATTAACTATCCTTTGTTTCCAGCATATTTTTGAACCTTTTTTCTTCCTGTTGCCAACCACTATGTTACCAGTTATTTCAGGGGATATTCAAGATACCTGAAAAGGTAAAGCTTAAACAATGAACTACAATAACCCCTCACTCGTGTCTGCGATTTGAGAGGAGTTTTTTCTGTGATTTACTTCTTAATATGGGTACTTTGAAATCCCCTCACCTTGTACTAAAGTTTTCTCAAAGGGTAGGCAAAAATGCACTATGTAATGGAGTACCCAGTCCCAGTTCTGAGATATGCCCCTGTCAGGCTTTTGATAATGTTTGACAGTCTGGTGGTCAGTTCTTCAAGGATCTCCGCCTCTGACTGAGCACATTCTTCAAGTCCAAGAGACTCTGTATCTTTACAGGTGGACAGAGAATCATGTTTCCCTCATTGCAGCAAAGCATACAGCAGGTATGGCTAAGGACTTCTTGATGTTATGAATGAAAATAGCCTTCTTGTCTCTTGAATGTCAAATCTTACCCCAGATGGATGTGATACAGTAGAGTTAATGTTCTCAGTGTGTTAAAGGAAGCCAGACACTATTGCAGATACTAGAAGGCTTTAGCATAAAGCTGATGTATGAACAGGCCAAGCTGCTTGCTTTTGACACCTCTTCCACTGCTGTTGCTTTTGTAAAACCAACCAAACAAAGCCAGTGTAAACTAAAAGAGAACTAAAGCAGTGCTTCTGCACTAGACAGGCAGAAGCTTCCTTGGCCTGTGGATCTAATCGTAATATTCATTGCAAATGCTCTTGCAGTCAGATACCTTTAAAATAAAATATGCAACATCTGTATGGATGTCAGTACCCTGAATATGAAAGCATTGGTGAGAGGTAAAGACTTAATGTGATTTTTCTCTGGCAGGAACAGATGCATCTCTTTAAAAAGTCTAGAATCCTCTTGTCTTGGCTGATGTGCAGTCACCAACAGGAGACACTCAGTGGGATTTACAGGCTTTCTTGAAGATTGCCAGCATGCTTTCTACCAAATGGCTGCCTGAAGTGCTGTACAGCTAGGGAGCTAACTGACCAGCCACTCCCCAACTAATTACTTTTGGGGAAGAGCAGTTCAAAGAGAATCTGCAGGCATTTGTATCTGTGATGATGTAGGAATTGGGAAGGCATCCATTTAAATTGAGGTCATGTGTTTGGTATGATCTCAGATCTGCAGTGTTCCAGGTTTTGCCTGGATCTTCTAGAGGAGCGTCCAAGAACTTTGTCCAATGCCTTTCTCCAGGAAGAGAATGTGCTTGACTTCTCAGGCAGTCCCAAATGTGGTGTGACTCTTTGATCTTGGGATCAGAAAGCAATTTGGTTACAAGCTGGTAGTTACCCGTATCAGAAAAATGAGGTGAAAGTGATACATTAATATTCTCTTCATAGTCTGTGTAGAGGTTCACCATTTTAAGTGCTTGGCTACGTGCATAGTGGGGCAGGAGGTGAACTTTCAGATGCATTGATTTCCCCAATGTGAATGCCCCAGTGTCAGCTCCAGGATTCACCTGAGGTGAATGGAGAGTGTTGGTCATGGTCTGCCTGCTGGACCATCCAGGATTATGTTAGATGAAGTGAAATGCACAAGCTGAAAAATGACTTGGTACTTGAAGCTGTTGAGCAACAAAAATTAGTATTTTCTTATTATGATCAGGTATGTTCTCATTTTCAGGTTTCTTGCCCTTACACAAAATACAGAATTACTACACGACATGTAGGCCTATTGATTTTTCACAGGACTGTTTAACATTGAAGGTGTTTATCCAAGAATTGATCCTCATTTTTAGATATTTTCAACACATTTGTTAGTAAAGTTGCACATATCCCTCTCTTACTACTTTCTGCATATGCACAGAAATGAACTTAACAAAAGGAAGAACAGCACTTTGACTTTAGAAGACTATGCAGAGGCAAGTTATTTTTAGAAGACAGAAGACCTATGGCCTCTGAAGAAAATATGAAACAATATAGATATAAAAATGCATGAGGTAAAGAAATGAATGTAAGTCAATATAAGAGGACTCCATTCTTTGAACACAGCTGTAATTGCCAAACAATGTGTGAAAATAGGCTTTGATTGGATGTGCTGGTGGTAGTATGCTTAATGTAAATCACCTGAATTTTTTGGGGCTCAAAAAGAGAGCAAAGAGGCCATGCAGATTTCTTTTGATATTAAAAGCAAAGATATGAGCCCATACCTGCAGTGACTAGAGGAGGGGGACCACCATGTGCTATGTTAGCAGATTGAATTGCAGGATCACCACCTTTGTAAGAAGCCTAAAATGCTAAACTGTGGGTTGGCTTTGAGGGCAAGAATTGACAAATGGAAGACATGCATCGATGACAAGAAGAACCTCTTCCTAGCCTAAAGAATTCTGTACAGTGTTCTCTTAAGCTGTGCTGAATTTGCTTTAAAAATAGTAATAAATCTTATTGCTTAGGTCGAATGTTACATCTGTTGTGTATTTATATGGGAGGAATAATATTTCTTAAAAAAATGTAACATGCCACCTACCAGGGATCCCAATCTCATTTTATAGCCTCTCCTCATACAGCCATAAAACTTATTTGCAAGAACACCCCAGAATTAATTTTAAACAAATGTGTACGTTATCCAGAGTTAGCATGTGCATTTGTGTAGCAGTGTGGGTTTGTTAATCTCAGACTTGTGAAGGCAACTGTTCACATGCATGCTTTGCCTGCAAAAGAACATAGCTGGCGTTTGATGTAGATAAGATCATTATGGATCATCCAAATACAATTCCCAAAATAACAAAGTAATGAAGACAGTCATCTTGCAGTCCTGAGAGAGGGAATTGCATCAGAGCTTGGGCCGGTCTTCTGTGCTTGGAATTCATACACATGATAGTTTTAGCAGGCTGCCACAGGACAAGAGATTCATCCTGCTGAACCTGCAAGCCTGATATTTGTATCAGTGGATCAACTTCAACTTGTATCAGTGGATCAACGTCCCCGATGGTGAGTTGCTGAAGTAGCCCGTTTGCCAAATTGCACTGATTGGTAATGCCCTTTTCTGTTTGAGGTACTTCTGTGAATCCTTCACAGTATCTCCAAGAGCAGTGGTTAGTGGCCCATTTTTATAACTGGGGAGGTTGCATTAGTGTTGTTTGCCCAAAGCCATAGCAGTGTGTTGCAGCTGGCATGAGAAATTAGAATTCTGGCTGTGTAGAAGTGCCTGGGAGATTTGCCATTGGCTCTAATGGAGGCAGGATTTCACCCAAGAAATTTGCTAGGTCCTAGTGTTTGGATCACTGCTAATACCTTCCAGAGAAGCTCTGCCAGAACATACTTAGTTTATGAAATTGCTTAGAAACAGTGAGTTCCTCTATTGAGCTGCAATTTTAATCTGTCTAGCAGTGACATTATTTAATTGTATCTTGTGTGGGTTCCTTGGTATGATGAGCTCTCCTGTAGAAAAATGATTCTTGGCTAGGTGATGACTGACATCCCGATTGCCAGTTCCTCTTGAGGCTTTGAAGTGAACCTGATGATGTGGGAGCAGAACTCCAGGTGACCTGCGGTATCATCTGTACTGTGTATCAGGGTGCTGGGAAGCTTATAGCCTCTCTGCAGGTATTAACAAATGTGCTGGATCAGTTGGAGGTTGTGATTGCCACTTTTAACAGGCTCTAAAGAGTGTATTTTTTACTGAAGTAGATACATGGCTCCTGCCCTCTGACAAAGCATTGGTCTTTTAGCTGGAATCACATTCTTAAGCCAAATTCTAACTCCAAACCTCTTAAAATGGTAATTTCTTTTGGTTGGTCCCCAGAAATGGTGAAAGATGATCAGCGTTTGCTTTCTCTTGTAATCAGGTATGTTAAATGAATAATTTAAATAATTTACTTACTTGGCTGATTAAATCACTGGGACTTCAACCAATCCCCTGCAGGGTCCTACTGAATTTGTGGTTTTTCTGGCAGAGCTCAAGCTACCTGGATTTGTGTGCACATCAGGAAAGCTCTCCCTAGTCATAAATGAGATTTAGAGTAAGATATAGAGAGAGCGCCTGGAAACGTCGTATCAGTATATGATAATGGATGTTTTCTTTTTTATTAAAGCTACTGGCCTTCTGTCTCTCAGCACCTTGTAGAGCAGGGTATGCAACTGCAACAAATAAGGATGCCTTAACCAGCTTCAAGGTCTCCCTGCTCTATTAAATATAAATGATCCATACTGCTGTTTTTAATACAACATACCTTGCCTTGCACCTGACTGTCCTGCAATAATGGAGTGAAATGGCTGCGCCTTTGCATAGGGGTTTGATCACGGCTGTGGAGCTGCCACCTGGACCTCAGGAGCAGTGGTGGTTGTGCGCTGGAAGAGCTACGTCTGTATGGAGAAAGCATACCCTCTGCTGTGTTCTCCTCCTGCCGTTAAGTATCTTTCTGGAGGATGCAGGAGGTTAAACAAAACCACAAGAGTAATGGGAGAACACCGCAGTGCACCTGAACGTGCACCGAACAGAACCAGCTCTTATCCATCTCTATGCATAGAACGCTCAGGAATTGGTCAGCATGAAGTCAAATTAAACAGGTAACATGGAGTCTAGTTCCTCAGTACAACAAGGATCGGAGTTGTTGAATTCTGGCAAACAGGAATCAACTCAGGGTGAACAGCGTGATTAGCTCAGTTTCTCAATTTGTATTATTGTTTTGAAGAAAGACTGACAGGGTCTGTCTGCATCATTTTTGGGAGGGAAGAACCCCAACCTGGCCAAGAGAGGGGCCATGCACAAGAAGTTCCCTGAGCACTGATTTCAGTGGAAGACCAAGCATGGAAGTTGCTCCAAGGAAGAGTTACTTCTCCTGATGTTCAATTACAGAATATTTATCCCATTGTATTATTAATCAAAAGGTTTACTGATCTCACGAAGGTAGGACTAAGGTAAGGAGGGTGGCCAATACTTTCCCATTGTGCTCCTCTGATCCGTAATATGGCTGATATCAGAACCCAGGGCTGTCTGAGCCACCAGGCTGGAGGATCTAAAAGACTCTCCTGGCTGCCAAAAGTAGTTCTATCAAGAACGGAAAATCCTGCGCAGTCTCAGGCTGCCTCAGTTCTTGTGGTTGCTTCTTCCTAAGGGTTGCAAAGGCACAT
The DNA here is from genome assembly GCF_001431845.1 of Calidris pugnax. NCBI lineage: Eukaryota > Metazoa > Chordata > Aves > Charadriiformes > Scolopacidae > Calidris > Calidris pugnax. The sequence continues at coordinate 6,464,195 of NW_015090800.1, read as the reverse complement.
TTGATTGTTTAATGGGATTTTCTATTACTTAGTGATTGATACTCTTCTAATAAAATACACATACTGAAAAACCACTGCCACTGCGTGGCTGAAGTAGCAGCTGTTTGTGGTTGCGAATCGTGCCTGGCTGCCTGTCACACACGAGTGAGGGAGCGAGCACTTGTGTTCATCTCCTGTCTGCTCTGGTTAGGCTTTGTCACCCTCTCACTTTGCTCTCTCTTCTGTAGCTTTAGGATGCAGTGATCTTCCAGGGTGTCAGGAACTTTCCTTAGATCCTCAGCTTCTGCTTTTTGTAAACAAAGAAATATTCTCACTTCATCTTGATTCTGGATTTCTCTGTCTTCCTCTCACATGTGCACCTCTCGGGGATTAGTGGCTGTGATCTGCTGAATTAGGAAGAACAGTGGAGTGATGCCAGATAGATATTCCCACAAAGCATGGATTATTGATCAAGAGATTCTTTAACTATTCTGTTTATTTCTTTAGATACGGTATTGTGTAAAATGTTTTCAAATTGATTTTTGAGCAATTTTTTTTCGGCATTTCAGGGTCCAGTTACTGAATCGGGGCCCAAATCCTGATTGAATTAAATTCTGTAACTGTACAGCAGGTTGGGGAAGATACAGAAAACATGAGGCAAACAAATCCAAGGTTAACTGTGACGAGAAAAATAGAGTATTGCTTTGTTTATAAAGTGTAAATACTCAGTTTATAGCTTTGTATTCTTGCTCTGTTCCTGACTTTAGAGGGGGGAAAAAAGATTTAATTTCCTTTTACTTTTCATTTGGGTATGGAGTTATAGTTGACTTTTAACTCCAGATTTTACTTTATGACAGCACTGCTGCAGGAAAAAAAAAAAAAAGCACCGGCTACTTAGTGTCAAAGGACATTGTGCTAGTTTATTTTGTTGCCATCTTTGTGGCTTTGATCCAAGGTGACTTGCATTATGGGACGCCTGAGTCCAGGATTTATTCTCCTGCAGGAGATTGCCTAACAGGACACTAACAATTCGTAATGTAATGAATTTCCAAAGCCATATTAAAGCACTGGGAAGCGTTTCATTCTTTCCTGGATGGCTTCTGTTTCACAATGTAATTTCGTAGAGTAATATTTTCTTACTGTGTTTTTACAATATTCTCTTTTTGGTTGAAGAAAAATAGGGGGGGAAAATCACCAACTGTGGGATGTGACTTTGAAAGACACACAGGTGAGCGCTAGTATGTGTAGTGCTAATGGGGAGATAAGGAAAAAAATAAGCACACCACCTGATTTTAGGCACCTAATTTGGGTTAGGAGGCATATCTTTTTAGGCTTTTGTAGTAGCTGGGGATAGCCGGGCTTGTGCTTCTAAGCCACTGGATGCTCTAAATCATTATCTGGCAAAGCCTGCTTCCTTCTCCTCTTATAAAGCGAGCTCAGGGAAATGTACTGTTCAGGTTAGGTAGGTAATTCTGCTAATGTGAGTACACCCCCGCTGGATTTATTTGGAGGGGAAAGAGAAACGCTCGAGAGGATTATAACCAACAGTAATTAGAGAAGAAAAGTCTCCACTTCTTGTTTGCTGATTGTGTGCAAGTGTATAGTCAGTTTTGCTGATGCTTGTACTTAAGAGAGATCCTGAAACACGAGTAATTTGATGCGTATGCTTTGTCTTGCTACAGTAAATTACAGCCTTTCCTTGCCCAGGAGCTGAGCTGTAGCTCTTCTTTTGGTTTACAGTGTGTTATGTTGCCTTAATTGCACCACCTATTGTGATGGTTTTGGTGCTTTTCATTTTTGTCTCTTACTGTGAATGCTCTAACTCAAGTAAATGATACTACAGGATTCAGGAGACTTGTCAGGCTGCATTCAGGTCAGCAGTTCATCACTGAGTGCTATGAAAGATAATCTATGAACGTCAATGTTGTAGGACCTTGAAAAGAGGCAATCAGGAGGAACAGCTTGGAAATCTACTGAGCAGAAGGACCTAAAGCTAGATACGGTTCTGATTATGAGTTACTGAGTATGACGAGACCCTGGGCATGTGGTGTCCAGATCCTGGACTTTCAGTTGACCATTTGCTGATCCTTTAGAATTGGGGGAAAACCCTAAAGAAGGGCAATACGTAGACCCATAAAGAAGGGAAATCCAAGGGGGGCAGTGGTTACGGAGCTGGATTTTCTATCAATTTCTCTTACTATCCCTGCATAGAACCACAGAATAGTTCAGCCTGGGAGGTTTCTAGTCAACCTGGTCCCGTAAGCAGGGTGATTGGACAAAATTGCTCAGGATTTTATCCAGTCGGTTGTGCTGCTCTTTCTGAAGTAGGATGGGCAGGGGGGATTCAGGGTTAGCAGTGGCAGAACAGCTTGGCTGGGCTGTGTGGGCAGAGACGATTAGGAGGGCAGGTGTTTGACTTGTTCAAAATGTGATAATGGCAATAATCTTGAATGAAGTGGCTCCGCTTCAAACAGTCAGAGGATAATTAGACTTTGCATTTGAAAGGAAATGAGCAGAAAAAGCAATAAGCATTAGGCAAGAGTCCCACTACCATACAATTTCTAACCCTGGAAACTACAGCTTGCTTGAGGTAGCGTTAGCTTCAATTACAAGGGTTATGTCACTTCCTCAGAGCAGTCCAAAAGCTGAAGCAGGAACTATGGAGTTCTGTGTTATCGTGAACTGTCGAGTTGTGTGGGAGGAAGGGATATAAAAGGAGAACCTACATGAGAAATCAGTGTCTGCTTGGATTGCAAAGTGTCAGCAGGTGTCTGGTAGGTTCTCCTTGCTGAGGGAAGCAGGTGGCTCATTATTCACAGGAGAAGGAGCATCTCACTGAGAAAGTATCTAAGCATGGCAGAACCAGATGAATGGAGGGATCTCTGGAGGTTTCAAGGAGATGGGTTGTGACTCCCATATTCTTAACCTTTTCCAAGATAACAAAGCATATTGGTGAAGAAGAAAAGGCCAGAGAAGGAAATACTGACTTTTGAAGATTGAGAAAGGCGCCTGCAGTGATTTATTTTGTGTTACTGCAGGGGAAAGTAGAGGTACGTTCCTGGCTGTAAAACATTTGCTCAGCCCTAGTATAGAGACACGACGCCAGCACTGAACTGTGCCTTCCAGTCTCAAGATTTGCCGTCAGATTTTAGCTTTTCCCAACGATCCCTCAATGCAGAGGTGGTGTCTCTTCACGGATGTACCGGGCTATGGGGAGGTCTAGGTAAAAAGAAGGGGGGGCCACAAGTCTAGGGAGAAGACACAGAGCTATGAGTACAGTCACGAAGCCCACCTGCCCTCCTGGGCGCCGGGACACGCGTGGGCGGGTGAGGGAGCGGCCGCGCCGCTGTCCGTGGTGCTGAGAGGCCGCTGTCCGTGGTGCTGAGGGCCGGCGTGCCCGCCGAGCCCGGCCAGAAACCGTGGGGTGTGGGGGTCAGGCTTCCCCTCCTGCTTCTGCCCGGGCAGGCTCCTTGGGCCCGGCAGCAGTCAGGGGTGTTCTACCTCCTTGCTCTGATGGAGATTGGCTGCTCTATAATCTTTCTCCGTGTGTCATTTTTCTCTCTTTTCTCTCTGTGGAGAGCTGCCTGGCAGAAAAGGACCTGGGGGTGTTGGTCGACTGTTGGCTGAACATGAGCCAGCAGTGTGCCCAGGTGGCCAAGAAGGCCACCAGCATCCTGGCCTGTATCAGGAACAGTGAGTAGGACCCGAGAAGTGATCATCCCCCTGTACTCGGTACTGGTGAGACCCCACCTTGAGTACTGTGTCCAGTTTTGGGCCCCCTACCACAAGAGGGACATTGAGGTGCTGGAGTGGGTCCAGAGAAGGGCAACGAAGCTGGTGAGGGGTCTGGAGCACAAGTCTTACGAGGAGAGGCTGAGGGAGCTGGGGGTGTTCAGTCTGGGGAAGAGGAGACTGAGGGGAGACCTTCTCGCTCTCTACAACTACCTGAAAGGAGGGTGTAGAGAAGTGTGGGTCGGTCTCTTCTCCCAAGTTACAGATGACAGGACAAGGGGTAATGGGTTCAAGTTGCACCAGGGGAGGTTTAGACTGGACATTAGGAAACAATTCTTCACAGAGAGAGTGGTCGGGCATTGGAATAGGCTGCCCAGGGAGGG
>NW_015090800.1:6426375-6459788 GCF_001431845.1 Calidris pugnax | reverse complement strand
TTTAGGGGGTGGGTGGTGGTTTGTTTTTTTTGTGGGTTTTTTTTGTTTTTTTTTGGTGTGTGGGTTTTTTTGTTGTTTTTTTTTTTTTTTTGTGGTTGGACTCTATGATCTCTGAGGTCCCTTCCAACCACTACAATTCTGTCATTTCTCAAGTAGCGTGGCTTTGTGGCCCACAAGAACCCAGGGATTTTCACAGTGGCAGATAACTCCGAAAATCTCCAACCAGGGCTACCTTTCCTATTTTCTTGCAGAAAGCTACTATTACTGAAATAACTATTCCCTAAGCTGAGCACAGTAGGGAGTCCTCAAGAAGATAATTCTTCTGAAAATGGCTGTGCTACACCAAAGCAGGGAGCAAACCTGCTCGTACCACCCCAGCACATTAAGTGACAGAGTTGCAAAACCTGAATCCTTAAAATCCTGACTGAACTGATATAGCTGAGCTTCTGTGTGCCCTTGATTACAATACTTGATTGCCTAGAACTGCTTACAGCAGCTAAAAATATCTGATATATTCAAACTATCAGCGACACATCCAGCATATAATACTGGATGCCACCCACTGGCTTGAAACATTTTTTCACCATGTGCCTGACTTGCTACAGGAGCCAGAAGGTAGGGAGAGAGTCAGTCAGGGGTGACATTGAAGAAAAGAGGCTTCCATATTACTCATCTCACTTGTTGGATCTGTTTGTGGTTCAGAGTTTTGTAGTACTAAAAGCTCTTTCCAAGAGTGTGATTATTTAAATTGATGCAAGAGATCACATCAATTTAAGTAATCGTGTTGGAGAGCTACTTCAAGTCCAGCATTTCCTAGGAAAGCTGATAGCAAAAGACATTTCTATAGGTTTTATTACATATGTGTGACATTGGTTTGGTCTACATCAACTTTTGGGTGGATGAGAAGATCGTATTGGATTCAGCTGTACCATTCTATGGGTGATTAACATTTAAAGATTTAACATTGTTAGAATAAGGATAGATTCATTTTTCACTCTGTTGAAGTGTTCATGGGTTCCTTCTGAGAGAGTATGTATGCCTGTCAGGCCTAAGGAAGAAGAAATCTCAACACCCACCATCATTTTGATTCCCTAGGCCAGCTGAGCATCCAAGGAAGGTGTATTTGAGAAGAGATATAGTATTTCAGATAGAGATCCTAGATCTCTATAAACAATTGACTTCTGATGCTGTATCCTCTGCCAAGCATCCCTTCTGGCAGCCTTCTGAAAAGCTCTTGTTAGCAGTCTAGGACATATTTTCTTCCTGCTCCTACCTTTGTCTTGCATTTGGCCCTGGTTTTATTTATTTCAGGGAATGACAGAATGCCTTTATTGAGAGTGAAAAATCTTGGTTGTAAGATTCACAAAGTTGCTTTGCAGCTCTGCAAGTGCTTTACTTTTGTATGTGTTGTTCCTTTCCCTGGCAGGAAGTTTGTGAAGTTTCATCTACAACAACATTTCTTTTAATATATTGGCTTGTTCTCAGGATCATTGTTAGCATGGGATATTTTCATGTTATATGTTCAAATTCATAGGATTCTAAAGGTCTTTGCTTCATTCCTCCCACATGTTCAAATAGTAGCTGTGCAAAGGAGACTATTCATCTTATCTGTGCCCAGCGGGAGCTAATTTCTGTAACTGAGGTACCATCCAGGAGTGGAGTGCAACCATTTATAAACCTTCTGCAACAAAACACAAAGAGTGTTTCCCATTACATGCCAGAAGTCATGCCTTGGGATTTCTGTCATGTATGATTTTTCATCCCATGATCTTAAAGAACGATGTGCATGTAACTTTTACATTTTTTTAATAGCAAGCATGTTAGGAAGATCAGGTCGGGCAGATCTCAGCTAGCCATCAAGATGATTTTCATCCTGTATGTCACAGATTTGTCATTCCCAGGAGGCTGAATTTTTGGTTAGGTTTGATTGCATGAGGTGACAGGCATAGGCTTAGCTTTCCTCTTCTTTACAGTATTCAAGGCTTAATTGATGGTGCTTACAGAAAGATACCAGATACCTTCCAATACGAAAACGTTTAAATCCAAGTAAGAAATTATCCTGTCAGACCAGCATATTCTGCCAAGTGGAAGAGAGCTTCATTAAAGCACAGCAATGTCTATTATGTCCCCATTATGAAATACTAGTTTTCTGACCTGATTATTCATCTGGAGATTTTAGAGAGAGACATGGAACACCCCCAGTTGCTCTGTGATCTATCTCAACATATTCACCTCCTAGTTTCCCTGGTCTTTGGTGTGACCAGGAACACTTTATGTGCTTTTTCTTCCCTGTAAAGCAGAAAATTGCCAGGTTTTCATTAGCAAAGGAATGAGAGTTTGATGGAACCCTCTCTATGCTCCACTGTGTTACAAGGCTACGCAGTAAATTTACCAATGGCTTCTGCTGCCCAACAGTATCTCCACCCTGAGACCATGTGGCAAATGTTCTGGTTTTGGAGCACACATCTAGCTAATATGTCTCTGTGTTTAAAGAGACAATGGAGCAGCTGCAGCAGCATGTGTTTCATCCTAATGAGTAAGGCCCTGACCTACCTAATCCAGTTGGCCCTGCTTTGGGCAGGATGTTGGACTAGAGGGCCTGCAGAGCTCCCTTTCAGTCTGAATTATTCTGTGATTCAAATATAGCTGCCTGAGCCAGAATCAAGGGTGGCTTATACAGCCAGCGCTGGAGCCGTTGCTACTCTAGTGCAGAGGTTTGCCTCCAGGTGCTGCTTTCATTTCTCCTGATGAGCACTCAAAAGATATGGTACTGTGTCCAGTTTTGGGCCCCCTACCATAAAAAAGACATTGAGGTGCTGGAGCGGGTCCAGAGAAGGGCGACAAAGCTGGTGAGGGGTCTGGAGAATAAGTCTTATGAGGAGAGGCTGAGGGAGCTGGGGGTGTTCAGCCTGGAGAAGAGGAGGCTGAGGGGAGACCTTATTGCTCTCTACAACTCCCTGAAAGGAGGGTGTAGAGAGATGGGGGTCGGTCTCTTCTGTCAAGTCACAGGCGACAGGACAAGAGGAAATGGCCTCAAGTTGTGCCAGGGGAGGTTCAGGCTGGATATTAGGAAAAATTTTTTCACTGAAAGGGTTATCAGCCATTGGAATGGGCTGCCCAGGGAGGTGGTTGAGGCACCATCCCTGGAGGTGTTCAAAAGATGGGTTGATGTAGTGCTGGGAGGTCTGGTTTAGTGATGATGCTCCTTGTTTGTTGTGTGGGTGTCTATTTTTGTCAGTTATGTTGACGGTTGGACAAGATGATCTTTGAGGTCCCTTCCAACCTAGAAGATTCTGTGATTCTGTGATTCTGTTTCTGGGACTGTGCTGTGGTGTGGCCAACTGTGCAGTGTGAACACACTATCGCACAGCAGCACTGGCGTGCCTCTGCCTCCCTGCATCCCAGGCTGGGTTCTCTGCCTGCCACCATGGATGTGGCTGGATGACTGCCAACTACCTCTTTGCAGCACTTGTACCTAAGAGGAATCTCTGCAGCCAGACAGAGCCCTTCTGGGCAGCTCTCATGCTTTATAAAAGGCTCAGGAACCTCCAGAGGTGAAGCCACCCCACCTGGCAATCCATTGCTCTCCACTGCAAGGGGGTCATTCTCTGTGTTTCTCCCAGGGTTTCTGGTTGCACAAGCCAGGACCAATTTATTCTGTGGGCAGTCCTGCATCTTTACTGGAATGCAAATGTCACATGACCCTTTCTACTGCTTCAAAAGAAGATAAATCATCCAAGACTTTAACCTTTATTTTCTAAAAATTGTCTTTTTCAGCTTTGTGTGCCATGGAACCTCCACTTAAACAGGCGGGAACTGAAAGAACAGGAGTTCTTTTGAGTTATACATAAATCAAGTTCGAGCCCAAATAGTGACATTTATAAAGGCAGGTGGCTTGTTGAATAGTATGCTCAACTGCAAGCCATGATACTAAATGTCAGTCCGGGAATGCTATAAATCCTGTCTAAAAAGTGCTCAGATAGTTTTATGTTTCAACATGCTAGCCCAAAGCTCCACACATAAGAAAAGAATAAACAGTGTGGGTGGCATAATTGTTACTTTTTTTATATCCCAAACATACGCTTTTAGCAATCAGGACCTCATAAATTTTCCCTCCATGCTTGTCGGCGTTGCTTTGGTTTCCAACCAGGGGCTTTGAACTCTGCTGGCTCTTCTCCAGAACTATGATCTTGGCTGCACCGATGTCTGCGGTTTTGGGGGTCTGGTAAAAATGCTCCTGAGAAAAAAACCATTGCCTTTATCAGCGAAAGACAGAACTTGACAGGTAAGACTAAGGCTTGTTCCCATTTTAAATGAGCTTTCCTTTACTAATCACCTTCTCCTTTGTACTCCCATCCCTGCCTCAAACCGTGGCTGTCTGACAGTTCGGTCCTTTCAGGTTTAGCCTTTTGCAGCCTGTTCTGCTCCCGGACTCATTTGCTCTATAAGTTTCCCACTTGATTAGCATTTGAAAATCCTTCTCACCTCCTCCCCGGGATCTGTGTGAACACTGTTGCCAGATTTTGAGACTGTTTGCTTCAGCTGCCCCTTCTGACCTGCAGACAGGGCTCTGTGAAGCCTGTGACTGGAGCTGCCGGAGACAGGCTGCCGCAGGGCTTGCAGCGTGTGGCAGGTCTTCTCAGGGAAAAGGTTTGATTTTATTTTGATTTCATATTACTTTCTTGTTTGTTTTGCCACATTTCTTTCTTTGGGGTTTTTTGGGGGGGTTGGGTGTGTTGGGTTGTTTTTTTTTTTTCAGTCTTCCTGGTATTGCCCAGTAGTCAAAGCCTTTTGATGAGTGTCTCCTGTAGGCTGGGGTCCCATAGGTCCTCAGCACTGGCTCCAAAGAGATCTCCTACAGTGTGACTTTTGCTTTCCTCTCATCAGGCCCCTATCAGTGTTCTCATGATGGTACCCTGAGCACAAGGCTGCTCAGAATGCACCCGAGGAGCCAGAACAGCAACATCCTGCCTCTCCTCTGGCGTGAGCTGCTGTAACGCTTCCGATGGGGATGCCAGTGCCAACCAAGAACATCTGCTGCCCATGTGGACTCTGCTGCAAGTAGCAGGTGCACGCTGGGCTGATGCTTAGGCAATGAACAGCCTTCCTCAGCCTTCACAGGCTACAGGGCTCGCTGAGTACTGGCTACCATCCTCCAAAACAGATGCAGCTTGTCCTGGGGAGGTTTCTGTTTGCCTCACAGCAAGGACCCTTCCTTGGGTTTATGGGAAATGGTTTTCCTTTAATGAAACTTAACAAATGTGGCACTTATTTGGGATGTCTTTGATGACAGAGAAGTGTGTGTGGGGAAATCTGGGGTTGCTTGCACAACCTTAAACAGATCTGCTCTGGTATCTTTTTTCCTCCATTCCTGAAAGAAGATTTCACCTTGATAAGTCTAGAGACCCACCACAGGGATGAACGTCATCTTTATAGAGGAAGAAAAATTACAGGAAGAGTTGTGCAGTGCTACAGCTTTTCAGTGTGGTAAATTCAAGGTACTCAATTTACACCTTTATAACTCTTCAAAATGATCTAAGAAAATCACCTCTGAAGCCCAGACTTTGCCTACTTTTCAAGATTAACCTTTTATGAAATCTTCGTGTTAAACCTTGCTGCAATTTGGCAGGAGTTTAGGGAGGAGAGAAGGAAATGGTCTGGAAAGGCAACCGTGATTTAAGAAGCTGTTCTCAAACAAAGCAGCCTCATTCTTTTATTTATCTCGCCTGTCTTTCGAAGAGCATTTTTTGCCTATCAAAACATATTTATTTAGATCTTTCTTTCATGTGATTAAGACCTTGTCAGCCAGTTCCTGGTTTGCGAGTGCTTCATTCTGCAACCTTAATATTCTCTTGACATTGGTTTGTATATCTTTTCCTACACTTGGTCTTAGGAGCAAATTGAAAAAAACCAGCTTCTCCACCATATGGAAGCATATGCACCCTCACAGGGGTCGGCAAAAAGGCTGAGCTATTTAGACTGAGATTGAGCAGAGACCTCCACTTGAGTTAAGAGCGTGCAGCAAGAGCACTCAAGAGCTTCTCACTCTGGCAGGGTGGTCTGCAGTCCCCGACTGTCAGTGGCTGCTGGGAGCAGTCAGGAACTAGTCTGCAGACCGGTGTTAAACGTCAAATTAAATGGAAGTTAAAGGTGAAATGCTCTATTTGAAAAGCATGGGATGCGCTGGGGATTTACTGTGAACCACCGGGCTGCAGGGTTTGGGAACCGCTGGTCTGTATGGCCAACTGCTAGAAGAAGGTGGGCCACCTTCTTTGCCAAGGAGTTCTTCAGATGATTGAAGAACCTGGGCTTGGATTGGAGTTGCTGTGGAAAAGTGCAGACACAGACATCCCTCCTGTCTCAGCTTCTCCATCGCTCTCATATATCAGGAAGAAATTTTTTACTATGAGGGTGGTGAGACACTGGAACAGGTTGCCCAGGGAAGTTGTGGATGCCCCATCCCTGGAGGTGTTCAAGGCCAGGCTGGATGTGGCCCTGAGCAACCTGCTTTAGTGGGAGGTGTCCCTGCCCATGGCAGGGGGGTTGGAACTAGATGATCTTTGAGGTCCCTTCCAACCCAAACCATTCTATGATTCTATGATTCTCCATCGCTTGTGAAGGTAGTTGCTTCCTTCTACCTGCACAATATGGGTGTTGTCACTGAAAGCAAGGTGACAGAAGGAGAGGTGCCTTCTGTGCGTGTTTCTGCTCTGTCTTGTGCCACAGTGATCCCTGGAAGCAGCGAACTGCAGAAAAGCTTACTTGGTCCTTGTTTAAATTGGTGGTAGGGTGTTGGACCTTTTAACTCCAAAGGCCTGGTCCACCCTAAATTTTTCTGTTTCTGTGTTGCCTAAAGGTTGCTCATGCACCAAGAAAAAAAAAAAAAGCACATCATTCTGCAGTATTTTCTGTATTTCTTTAGGAGTGAGCAGCTGAAATGAATACAGCTCTGCCTAAGCAAAGACAATAGTAGGGATTTTTTGGCAGTGCTAACCAGCACATTGTCAGTAGCTGTTTATAAAAAAAAAAACCACAACAAACCAACCAACCTTGCACAACTCTAACGTAGGACAGCTTTCTTGTCCCCTCTTTCTGGGCTTCTCTAAAGTTTGCTGCTTGCCCATATTGCCCAGCGTCTCCCTCCGTGGCCCACTGAACTCAGCCACTCTCCGTTCCATGAAGCCTGAGGACCAAACACGACGTGGTTGTGTAGCAGAACAGTTGCAGCATTGATCAGCTCCTTGTAAATGATTTTATAGCCATCCACCGTGGGTGTTGCTGTGTGCTGTGTGCCTTCTGCGAGCGCAGAGATCTCCTGTTGTGACAGAGCGTGCCAGGGCAAGCACATATGGGTAACTCAGAGCTTGGTGCAAAGTCAACAGCTGAGGGTGAACTCCTGGCTTTGGCCACGTCTCTCTTGGATTATGGACCGATTTCCAAGGCAGCAGCACATCCACTTCTGGGATGCAGCATACTACGTCCTTCCAGTGTTTCAAAGCCTTGCTTCAAAGCTTCAAGAGCTTCTAAATAAGGCAGTCAGAGCCTTTCTTAATATTGGTTTTCCCTAAATTCATCCTCAAAATATCTGGGATAATTTTGCTGGAACTGTCTGCAAATATTTAGCCTCAGGCAAGCACATTAGAAGGAAAAATTCTGCAAACACTGAATGTTTGGCAGTTAAGAGCAGCTGAAATCAGGGTCTCATAAAAGTAAGTACGAGGCAAATTTAACTATTGTCATGTGTGCCGGGTGTATGCCTATACTAACATTTCTGGGTGGATACACAAATAACATGTGCAAGTTCGTAATATATCCTTTCTCTTTAGGAACCAGCTTTTATTCTGGTAAAACTCATTAAAGTCTATGGAATTACAAGGTCATAAATCTTGTATAATGCTGGAAAATCAGGCCCTATGGATGTGCTCTGTGTGTGGTATCAATCTATTTGCAGTGTATATATATAAATAAGATTTGTGGTGAAATGAGAAAAACAAGCTGCTTGTACATCATCTAGGAATGAGCTCTATGTTGTGCTTAATATTTTCCAGAGACAAATGTGGTGACAGACTTATCAGAAACACTGGCTGAAATGAAGCTGTTGATCCAAACATCCTCATCATCCTTTATCCTAAAGCCAAAGCAAAAATGAGATGTCCCAGTGGGTGTGGGCCATGGTAACATTACTTTTTATCATTATTATTATTATATTCAGATGTTGGTTGTGTTTACAATTACAGTGCTGGCAGACAGACTGTGTTAGAACTGCCAAAGCTGATCATCTAGCCCCAAATCTGATCGTATTACTGAGAACACAGTCTGGGATTTTACAGGGGCCTGAGACAAATTGACTCTTTCTTCCTCGCCAGCTCATCTTGCCGTATCTATTTCAGAGTGAGCCACAACATCTATTTTGTTGAGCCTTCTCCTCTTGCTTTGGATCCTTCTGGGTGGCTGTCAGGCAGAGACCCAGCAGAGCTAGTGGCTTTGTGCTGGTGGAGGGGATGACATGCAGGTATCTGTGCAGGTTTGCCAGGTAAGCAAGCTCAAGTTTGCTGGGCATGAAAGATAAACAAGGGCTTGCTTTCCCACTTTGGCACTCTCTTTTTTGTAGCAAAAGGAATTGTGGAGGAGGGGAAATGCCTGACAAGCCAATGTATGTCATTTCTCTGTGGTTAGGCTGATTATTTTTCTGTCCCGGGGATCACAAGACAACAGCTCTTCCATGGTGTACACTGCATCCAAAGGATAAAGTGGGCATAGGAACTGAACTGGGACAAAAGATATCCTTCAGGCAGCTCCAGCAGCCAGCACTTCAATGAGTTTCTACTGCACAGACTCTGTTCCCTGGATTTAATGGCTGACCGAATGAAAACGAAGAAATGAGCAGGTTATCTTGCCCTCTGGAGAGAGAGAGATGCTCTTTGGAAAACAAGGTAAATATTCAGGCTATTTCAAGCAGAGCCAGGAAAACAAGAACCCCAGGAAATGGCTATGCACAATATGATTGTTCTGAGGAAACAGTCTAGGGTAAACAGCAGAGCAAACCTACTTGAGCTTTCATCCTGACTCCAACTGAAGGGCTGTTTTCTACCATAGGAATGACCCTCTATTGCTTATCAAATCTCAGGACACGAGCTCATGGGGCTTTGTGATAGAAGCGTTCTCCTCTCTCACAAAATAGGAAGATCCCAAAAACTCCCCCTTTACCTCACAGGGAATAGCAAAGACACTGGAGTCTCTGGGTCCAGCCCTAATTCAGGGAAGGAGATTTCCCATATCTCAGCTGACTCTGCAAAACACTCGGTCACTGAACTGGTCTGTGGCAGCATCTCCCTTCTTCTCTGCTGGAAGAGCTGTTGCAAGTAGGGATCCTCTAAGAGAAAGAGTGTCTTTTGAGGAAGCTGGAATTTATGTTTATTTTCTTGTTTTTTGTTTTTTTTTTTCCTTTGGTAGAAACTGCTTGCAGACATCCCGGGGTTTCAAGGAAACTGAAATTGCCTTTTTAGTGGCAAAATTATTTGTTTCATCCTACCCTGCATTGTACAGTGCTGTCAGCCTGAGGATCCTTGGAGAGGGCATGTAACTTCAGGCTCAGCAGGAAACAGTTTCAGGAGCCGGCAGCCACAAGTAGCTGCTTCTCACGGCAGAGAGATGCCATGGGAGGCAGGAATCTTTTGAATCCTGAAATCAGTGGGAGACAGGTGTCAGGAATCTGAGTCTTGCAGAGACAAGATCTGCTTTGACTGAGTACAAAGGTCTTCTGACAGGTCACTCACAGGGTTTCCCAGATGCCTGAGCACCGTAGTTGGCCATCCCTGCCATTTGTGGAAGCAAGGTTATCTGGTAGAGCTGATGCAGTTCTGCTACGGCTCTCATAGCAGCAAGACCGTGTATCCAAAGTGCCTACTCTGTTTTGAGCTCAGGAAAAAATGTGATTTTGCTTTGAAGGTGTCAGGTTTTTCCTGCCCTACTCAGCTCGACAGCCATGGAGAGAGAAGTCCAGGAAGGGGGAAGAAAGGAGGGTGATCCAGAGCGGTTGCCCTGCGAGGTGATGTCTGGCTACCTCAGCAACATGCTGCAGCAGCAAGAGGTAGTGATTCCTGAACCACTACTCCACTTCCAGAGCCTGAAGGCTCTGAAGAAGATCAGTTGCTGAGTTCCTGCTGTCATCCCCAGATGAGGAGCCCCTCCCGCAGCTCTGCATCCTCTGGGAGAGAAAGAGAAAAAAGAAAGGGCAATGTGGAGTGATGGTGCATGTGTCTCACTTCAAAGACTGGCTGGGCATTTAGTGAGTTAAGAAACAGAGCTCCTTCCACATACCATTCCTCTTTCTAGTTGGTACAATATTTCCCTGTACCCTTTGCTCTATGAAAAAGCTGTTCTTTGAGCTGCTGAGTACTTTCCTTCCATGCTCTGCCTCCTTTGTTTCTCTCCCTCTCTCTCCTAAGTGCATAATTACCATCCTTGTCTTACTGCCCTTCCTTATCCTGCACTGACAGTGAATTGAAAAACATCTTTCCATAGAGCAGAAGCCTTCACAAGGAAATCACAAAATACCACCACCAGCCCACCCCAGCAGTGGGGTTCAGAGCTGGCCAGGAAGGCGTTGATGTTCTGTCCTGGACTGTAAGCCCACTATGGGATTTTGAGACCTTTTAGGTTGGTGTGAACTGAAGGACGTTTTTGAAGTCCCTTTCTCTGAGTTCTTATTTTCTAGTTTATTTTCTCTCCCCATATTCAACTTCTAGCACCTCTTTTGGGGAGTTTGTAGGTAAGTAGGAAACATATTTAGCCTGACTCATCTGGTGGTGTTCCAACAGCTCTTTCTTGTGGACAGTTCAGGCACATCTGTGTTGGACCTCAATCCAAAAATCTGCTGAAATCAAAGGAAATGGGGCTGGGTGTCCTGGCTTAGAGAAAATCAGTGCAGAGCCCTTCTCAGGAGAGGACCACCTATTGAATGGACAGTGCCAGCAGGAATCTCCATTCTTAGGACAGGCTGTCCACCTGCTCCTTCAGATGGATGAATCTTCACAGTTGCTCCTCCTGCCATCCAGGTCTGAACATTGCAAGCTGCCCCATGTTTCTCCTTGAGCTGGTAAGTTTCTCCTACTTTTCTTTGGATTTTTCTAAGCATACACTTGACTTTTGCTAATGGATTTAAGAATTGATTTGCATTGACTTATTGCATGGTGTTTCGACATGCTGGATAGGCAATCCAAACGGGTCAAGTAAAAGCCACTGCTGCATGTGCAAGAGTGAAAGCAGGAAGAGGAAGGTGCAGATATTGCTGTCAGCACAGCTGTTTGTGGAGAGGAACCATTTTCACCTTCACTCTGAGCAATAGGTATTTAGGTTTTGCACGACTAAAAATGCAGCATTACCGTCCCTTTAAGTCTTGCTTGTTGCTACTTAGCTGTTGTCTTTTTATTTGAATTAATAAGCAGCTCTGAGGAGGAAATAGAGCTGTTTGGTGGTTGGGTTGTTTTTTTTTTGTTGCTGTTTTTTGTTTCTTTTTCCTGTGGACAAATGCCTATGTAGAGGAGCAGTGAAGCTCAGCTTAGATGTTATTTTGAGCATCTCATTTTTGCTGCCTGACCTATATGACTGAGTTAAGGTCACAGGAAAGTGCATCTTTTTTCCCCAGATTAGATGATGTGTTTCATGCTTTGGACTGATGCTAATAATTTTGATTTCTGGGACTGGAGGTAGAGATAAAAAGACACCTTAATTCTACTAGTCCTTGTTAAATCTTCTCAGAGGAATTCTGTAAGCTCCCTCTGTAAACTGCGTCATCTGTTGGTTTCATCTTCAAAAGTAAGGGCATCAGCTACCCTGTGAAGGACAGCAGCACAGGGTGTTTTTCAGTAGGAAGATGAATATGGCATAACTGTCAGTCCTGCTCCATTCTGAGTTTATACAGTACCATTAAGCTGACTATCATATCTTTCATTATGTTGCTTCCAGTTATTTTGTATATTGGGAGTAGTTAATATGCTGGAGGGCAAGGCTGCCATCCTTCAGGGGGACACAAACAAGCTGGAGAAATTGGATGACAGAATCATTATGAAATTCAAGAAGGCAAATGCAAAGTCCTACACCTGGGAAATAATAACCTCATGCGACTGTACAAACCAGGGACTGAGCTAGAAATCAGCTTAATCAAAAAGCACCTGAGGGTCCTGGAGGATATCAAGTTGAACCTGAGTCTAGTAGGTGCCATTGCAATAGTGTGAGCCAACCACACCAGAGACAGGGTGCGTTAACACCAGTACAGCTGGCAGGTCAAGGGAAGTGATTGTTCTCCTCTGTACAGCACTTGTGAGGCCACATCTGGCATAACGTGTCTAGTTCTAGCTCCCAAAATGTATGGGAAAGGCTGATAAACTGGAGCGACGTTAGTGCATTGCCACAAATGTGGTCAAGGGGCAGGAGTTTGTAATTTAGAAGAAAAGGCTGAGGGAGCTGGGTTTGTGCAACCTGAAGAGAAGACTCAGGTGGAACCTTTTTGCTGCCTTGAACTGCCTGATGAGGGTTACAGAGACAACAGAGCTGCTGAGAGGTGCCCAGAGAGAAATGACAAGAGGTACCAGGCACAACTTGTATCATGGGAAATTCCTGCTGCACCTGAGGAAAAGTTTCTCCCTCAGAGGGAGGTGCAGAGCTGAAGAGGTGCCAAAAGAGGCTGGAGGTCCTGAATATTATCAAAGCTTGACTGTGCAAGGCCTGGAGCAAATTTTGAAGGTAGCCCTGCTTTGAGTGGGTGGGTTGGACTAAATGCTCTCCCTGATATTCTTTGCTTCACTTTCATTTAGTGGCCCTGTAGTTAGTCTTTCTCTAGCTCATCAGATTTCTCTACCAGACTACTAGATATTCAAGTTATAGCTCTTCATCATTCCTCACAAAGGGAATACTTGTGGCTTACAACTTTTGAAACATAAGTGTTGAACTGAGCCTGTGAACACTTAGGTATGTCTTAGCACTATGCACTGAATGCCTCCACTGAATGCAGTAGTTTGGTGTTCAGTGGCTTCAGACAGGTTGGGTCTATCGCCTTAATATTTAGTTTTTATTTACATCATTGGGTCTTTCTCACAGAATAAGAAGTTTGCTTTTTATAGAAAAGAGAGCTTTCGGACATGATCCTTTGCCTTAAAGCATTGTATGGCTGCTCCTTAAATATACATTTCAGAGAAGGTATGTTATTTTTGCCTTGTAACCGTAATTGCCATTTGATTCCCAAAGCTGATTTTGGGGGAAAAAAATCCCTGTTACCATTCCTGTTCCCTCATTAGTGGCTCCTGCTCCTTCACTTGTCTTCCAGTCCCTGGAATAGCAAACATGATAGCGGTACATGTCTACTGAGGACCAGAAGTAGCTGAGAAGGAGTGGGGCTGTGGAACGGCTCTGGCAGGTTCCCAGTGAGCCACCATGCCCTGCTGTGTGACCCTGCTGCCCTGAAAAGCCCTCTCCTCACCTCACCTGTGCCAAACCTCAGATTAACTGCTTGTGTGGCCCCGATCCAACTGAAAGGGCAAAGCCCTGTGGTGAGGGCCAGGTGTAGACGGCAGGAGGAGACGGGGGGAGAACACCTTCAAACCACCACGAAAGGAGAAACTGATGAATGCTTTCCCACACGGGCATGGGTAGGCAGGTTACTGGCTCACAGCTCTCCTCTGTATCGAGCAATCTGTCATTTACAAAGGCAATTAAAAAGCGTGCTGGGAGAGCCTGCTTTGCTGAGCGGAGGGAGAGGGAGGAGAGCGCAGGCTCTTTGAGCGGAGCGTGACCAGGAGCTGTCGGGATGTGTTGGCATTAGTCCCCTAATGATGTCAGCGGGAGAGCTGTGGCAGAGATGCCTGGAGAACATCAGGCTGCTTGTCTCAGCCACAGCTCATCCTTGCCGTGATACGGGAAAGGTCACACTCGTGACTACTGCCTTCAGACCTGCCCAGCAGCTGCGAATGAATATGGAAGGAAAAAAAAGAAATGAAACCTGAAGCAAGTAATGAAAGGAAGGGGAAAGCAGCCGTGACCTGTTATTGCATTGAGAACATGTACGTTTGCCAAATACATCCTGCTCCTTTTCCCCGAGCAGATAACCCACGGGGAAACAAGCCTTTGCTGCTGCTGTCAGCTGATGAGGTTATTCCTTTGGTTGTCACTGACAGGTCTGGGGCTGGAGTTCCTGGAGTCCATCCTCGCCCATGTGGTCCTTATAAGGGCTATAAGCTTTCCTCAGCCCTACACTTACCCTTAAAAATAGCAAGACAGGTCACAAGGAGCCAAAAGAGAGAGGGGGGAAATGACAGCTTTGTCACTTTTGCTTCTTTAGTAATGGTCTGTGAATTTTCTTGGAGGAAGTCAAGCAACTCAGGGATCCTGAGGGCAAAATTTCACGAGGCCCTTCACGCTGATTGTGTACTCTGTTCCCCTTTTGCAGGACAAGGACACTGATTTCATACGAACACAACACTATAACGCTTTTTATTAGCTCAGTCCATTGCTTGGTTTATTCTCAATATGCCTTTCTTAACAAATAGAAAAAAAGCCAGTTCATTTAGGCTGTTCTTAGAATTTAGATGATACTTTCACCAATGCCTCTTTCAACAAAGCCATTTTTACATAATAGAAAGTACCAAGATTTTATTTTGCTCTTATCTAATACATTTTGCCTTCATAATACCATGGCATAGCAGTTGCATTTTCAATGCCAGCGTAAATGGTACCTACATTGTATTTCCAGTAATCGTAAGATACCTTGACATATCTCTGTAAAGCTCACCTGCATTCTCAACTATTTTCCTCTTCCCTCGTAAGACCTGAGGAAGATCACAACCTATGCATTCCCTGGAATGCATTCCCTGGAAATGCATTCAAGGGAAAAGTGTTCTGGAGATCCATTTCTTTCTTTGGGCTCCATTAAAGTACAAAAGTAGAGTTAAGCTGGGAGCAGGGTAGAGCCTGCACATTCTCGTGTCTCTGAAATGCCTGCGCCCAAATTGCAGTCCTGATCTGTATATTTTAGCTGGGTCACTGAGAGAGAGCCATTTGAATGCTTCATGCTCTGCATCTTCCAAGTAATTGCAGTTTAAGGATTCATTTTAATGTTAATTTTCCCACTTAACATGTTTGAAGCTGAGCTTGGAGTTATGCAAAAAGAGAGGCATATCTCAATCTATTTTAAATCTGAAACAACGAAGCGTCAGTGTAAAACCAACCCTACATTATAACTTCACACATTAAAACTTTTTACATTATGCTTTTAAGGTGGTGAAAGACAAAGGGCTCTGCCTTTTAAAAATGACCCTGTAAAAAAAAAAAGAAAAAGTTGGTAAGTTTTCTGAAGAAGCACAAAACAAGATGCTGCTTCACGCATCTGTGTCTTTGAAACGCTGATTGTTTCTAAGCAAGGAAAAGGCTGGATATTTACACTGCTTTATCTGACCCACATCCCATCCAGCTTCTTGGTTCATTTATTTCTTCTTTGCAATGTATTTTTTTGCCATTTTTTTCCAAAATGTAGTTCCTAAAATTAGTCCTATCACCTCCAGACACTAGGATTGAAAGGATCTTTAGGAAAATGAAAACCAAGAGTAGTTTTGCGATGACTGAGACTTACAGCTGAGGGCTGGGGCTTCTGGTTTCTTCTCCTGACTGTACCCACAGCCTGGCGTGGGGTGCAACTAGTGTGCTGTGTCCTGGCAGATGTAATCCAGCAGGAACCCCTGGTTCTGAATCTGAGGCGTCAAAACTGCAGCTCTGGTGAATTGGGAAGAATTTCCAAAGGCATGGATTTTCTGCTTCTGACCAGATAAGTTAGCAAAACAAGTGATGAAAAATGTTGCTTAGTCAAAGCAGTGCCTGTCCATCGTGACTGATGTTGCTGGACCTTCACTGAGACAGTTGCATTTGCTCTGAGATGGCTTTACCTTGCAGCTAGCAAGCTGGTACCCCAGCTGCCAGCCTAGATCTTCCAAGCCTTGTCCCTTCCCCAAACTCCCAAGGAGCGTGGGCATCCAGCTCAGGGTTTCCTCCCCATGTTCTTCCTGCATAAAAGGGAAATGACAGCTATGAGAAACTTTGGCAAATCAAATCTCTTGACTTCTCACTCACAGCAACCAGGACAAGTGTTTCAGGGGCTCCATGTCCCCTCGCTACAAGACTGGGAGGCCTCCAGGGTCTGACAGCCCTGAGGGCAAGGCAGTTCCAAGTTGCACTTGCTTGTAGAGTCTGGCAAAGCTCTGGAGCTGTCTTCTGCTTGGGTGGAGATGGTTACTCTGTTTGCTTTGCAGTGTGTTAAACCCTCTGAAAGTCCATAAGGGAGGGCAGAAGCTGCCCCAAAAGAAGAAAGAGGAACAAATGCCATCAACAAAGGGGTTTTGTTGGTTTTGTTATGTAAATAGGTGCTTTTGGTGGCTGGTCGCTGAGAAGGGGTAGCCTCAGATGCACTTGGCACGCTGGTGGAAGAGGTTCTTGAGGCCGTGGAACAGCTTTATTGAGCAGAAATATCAAGAGTGAGTTGAAGTGTCACTGATGGCAGGGACAGTGGCTGGAGGCACGAGTGGGGCTGTTGGGACAGACAGAATGAGGAGGGGCTCTGAAGATAAAGGGAAAAGCAGCTGAATTAGATTAGGGATTCAAAGCAAATGGCATTCTTCAAATGACCAGGCAGGAAAGGCAGCTTCAGAAGCAAGACAAAATGATAGCTGGAGAGTAAAGAAGGCTAATAAGTGAATGATACAGATTTTATTGCAGAAATACGCAGCAAAAGAATTTAATTACAGTCATGATTTATTAAAATGAGTTGGGAAATGTCCCGGTTCAGAGAAGCTTTTTATAAAGGAGGCAGCCCACATATTGCCTATCCAATTAGCAAGAGAGATTTGTAGACATAGGATGTAGACACTGGCAGCCACGGGGTGAATGGAAGTGTGTCTGTAAATCACATTTTGACAAACAAGGGAGAAGACTGTCTTGGCTCATCACAACCACTCCCCTGCCTGTCTCTCTTTTTTTTTTCCAATCCAGAACTGGAGTGTTTTTCCCTTTAAACAGCTGTCCTGCCTTTGCTTCTTTTGATGCTGTGAAGTTCATCAATATTCATCGGGGCTGGAGAGAGAGACTAATTTCCAGCAGAGGCAGCTGGGTGACTCACTGTCAACACCAAACACTGCCAACAAGGCCAGATCCTTTGCCTTTTGGCATCTCCCACCATCCTACAGTAGGAAATCTATCCTGCCACTGTGGTGCTGCTGGCTGGGGAGGTCTGCTGAGGACCACAAAGATTTAGATGTGATGCCCACACTAATCCTAGCGTGTGCTCCCAACGAGAGCACAGGGAAGATCTAAGCAAGCCTACAAGGCCATGGGCAGAAGCTTTAAAGGGTGTCCTGTTGCATCTAGTTTATTGACAAGGGAAAGCCTCCACAATTCTTTTGAGAACTTTTCACCCAGCCAGGCGGATTGTCTTTTTTTTTTTTTTTAGCTATTATTCAGATTTTTAAGTAGAAATGAACTTCTTTTGACCTGTGCACTGCTTTTCCAAAGTGCTGGTCTGAGCAGACTGATTCACATTTTTCTTGCTCTGTGAAGTGGCTTCCTGATTAGTACAAATTATAAAGCATCTGCACTTGTGTTAGGGTTTGCTAATGCTGTTTATGTCTTATGTGCATGGGCAGGGGGGGATTTAGCATAACAGTGTATTGGGATGAGATTCTCAAAGGAACTTAAATCCTGTTTCAAAAATATTGCTGTCACTTAGGGCAAAAGCAGATGTTACGGTGTCAGCTCAGGCTGACACTTGCAGTGGTTCCCTTCAGATTTGAGACCTGTGATGGTGCCTAAGCTCTGGGGTTGTCTGTGTGGATGGTGGCAGGTGCTGCAAGTAGGTGTCTATTTCTTAGTCTCTGGAGGATGGCAAATAACTTGGCTTTTGCCAGGTCTGGCTGATCCACGCTGGCTATGGCGGATCAGAAGTGATTCCAGGCTTACCACCCCTTTTCCTTCATCAGAGAGCCACCACAGAAGGAAATATTGCACCCCACTGAGGAGAGTAAAATCTCACAAGTGAGCTGAGAGCAAGATGGACACTTTTTTGTTATTTCTGTATACTAAAAGTAAATTTTTTTCCAGGGGGCTCTTCGCACCATCCAAATGAAGACATTGATTCTATACACTCAGTGATGCTCCAAAAATTCTGATCTGCTCTGTGGAGTTTCCACTGGCTTTGTGTTGGCTCTCAGGCAGTAACTCAATGATCTCAGCTAGATGCTGTGAGTCTTAAGTTTTACTTTAACTATATACTTAACTTACTGGGTTGGAACTATTCACAGAGCAACAATATATTTTCCCACTTGCAAATCTTCACCTACTCTGACCTTCCTTTTCCATAAATGCAGAGGAAGAAAAACAGAAACAAAACCTCAAATGTCTTTGCAATTGTCTGATATTTAGGAATCTCATGTTGCAAAGGACATGCAAAGCTTCTGGGTTTGTTTTTTTTTTGTTAGATACATTTGCCACCAATCCAGACTTGCTATAAATTTGGGATGTAAATGTGAAACTGACCCAGCATCACTGAGATTTGCCTGATTTCATGTCTGAGTTGGACTTGCTTTTGGCAAACGGGCACTTGCAGCTGATCCAAACCCATTCAGAAGCTCAACAGATGCTTCTCTGAGCCTCTTCTATGTTTAAAAACGGAAATGAAGCATGAAACCAGGTGCTTTCTGTGCTGTCCTGAATTATGGATTTTATTCTTCTTGTTAAAACACTGTTTACACATCTTCTGGTTTATCATTTTCAAAGATGATACAGTGTAAAATACCAGGTTCTAGCTGACAAATGGTGGTGGGACTCCAGGAACTGCTCTCTTCTCTAAGGCTCTGCTCCAGCTTGCTTGAATTCAACAGCATCCCCCTCAGCAGTGGGGAGTGAGGGCTCTGTGCATTGCATGGACCCAACACTACAAATAAAACCAAAATTAGTCATGGAATAATTCTGACTGAAATTCTCCAGCCTTTATAATGCAGGAGTTCAAGCAAGAAGATCTTAACAGTCCCTTCTAACCTAAATATCAGTGAAAAAGAGACCCGCATTTTTGAGATTAAGCATCAGAGGACTTTTTTTACAAAGAATTTTCTGAGGAGGCAAGAAATACTTCTCTTTAGTTTTCATTCTGAAAATATCAGCAGTTTGTTTTATTGTGAAAAAAAGCCATGAGATTGTTCAGGCCGTTGCTGCTATGTCTGCAGGTTTACAAAAATAAAGGGAAAATGGGCTGCTGTGTCTTGGATATTCCATAGGGTGCTTAGACACAATAATGTACTGATAGGTTTTGTGTGTATCAAGAGTGATCACTGTAATGCTGAGCTGAAATGCTAAGTGGAGGAAAAACTATTATTGTCATGACTGACCTGAATCCAGCAGGATTCTTTGTTGTTTGTGGCTTATATTTTTGAAACTGTTTTTCAGCTATTAAAACTATGGCTCCTCTGTAAGCTGAGCTCAGAAAATGAAGGTCAATAACGGGAGAAGAAAAAACTGCTGCAAACCCATCTAAAGGCAAAAGTTTTAACCTCTGACGCTCAGAATACCAGGAAATCCACCATCATTTTTTTTTGCAGTGATTAAAGGTGAGCAACTTAGCCCTGTGTGGGATTTTTTGAGTTTAAAACACATTTAGTTAATTATTCCATCTTAATTTATTTTCTACTCCAGAATAAGCCTTGCTGTGGGAAGCAGAGCATAGGAAACACAAGATGGTGCTTTTCAGCAGCAAGGCTTCAGCTATGGCATCATTTTTCATATTTGCAATATTAAACCACAGTATCCACAAGGGAGGTACCATAATAACAAAATGCTATTAAAAATCATGGTCTATTTTATAAGAGCTTCCAGTGTCTCTCATAATATTTGCAGATAATCTCAGTTTGCCAATTTTCAAATCATTATTCTCCATCTGTGATACCCAGTGATAACCAAATAGACTTTTTAATTCATTTTTATCAACATTAGTGAGCTCATCACTAACGTGTTGAAAAAACAAAATGCAGGCATTAAAAGCAGTGTAAAGGCAATATATTGTTATTCTACCATGTGCTCAAGCCTGCATAATAACTGCTCTTTTAAGTGTTAAGGTATTCATTTTTGAAAGACAAGAGGGTCTATCTGCCTTTGTACTCTACTCGCCACACATTTTTTTTTTTTTTTTTTTCTTTTTGTGATTTATTTTCTAGCATTGGTGACCAAGGGCTTGTTTTGTCTGGCAGGAGACAATTTCACTTAATCGGGTGCACGCATCGAAAGGCAGCAGCCACGATTAGGCATTCACTTGTACCAAATCTACTGTCTCAAACCAGTATGTGCACATGACCTTAGGTCCCCAAATGGCAGGAACTTGGGCAGGAACACAGTAAAAATTCAAACCTTTTATTTTTTCACGGCCTGGCTGTTGGCAGCCACACACACACATCCTTGCCCCATGGACCAAGCAGGGACCACTTCATAAATACAGCAGAAGTTCCTCTAAAAAAAACAGATGGTGAAAGGTGGGAATGAATGAGACCTCTGCGCCGTGCCTTAAACACTTTTGAGTGCAGTATTGGTTTGGGTGATATTGATGTTCAAGTAGCACTTTGCACGTTACACATTAGCACTGAGAACCTACAAGAAGAGATCTCGGTCTTCCATTTGCACATCCATTTGATGAGGCTGTGTGCAGCCCCAAAGAAGTTCAGCATCTTCTTCCTGAACTGCAGTATTACATCTGGACACTAGAGAGCTCCTTTTACCAAAAACAGCTCCCCGAGAGGTGCCTTCCATGCATTCCTCTTTTTTTTTAGGGGAATTTTACTCGTTTTTCATTTTTATATTAAAAATTAATATTCTCAAGGGAGAGCTATCTTTGCCAGAGTGATTGCTGCAGCTGTAACTCCACATCTCCTACCCCCAACAAGGCAGAGATTTTCGCAGGAGTTGTAACTTGGGAACTAATTATACAATTTCAGAGATAGCAAAAAGTAAATCAAATGCTGCCAGCTTGGAAATTATAATTAAGTTTTCCTCGGAATAACAAACACACTCAATATGTGATTTATTATGACTATTACTGTATTAATAATAGTAATAGTCTATGTCATGCACCTATGCAGAGTACATGTTTTCGTCTAAATTGCTGGATTACAGTCACAGATGCAGGATGAATTCTAACTAGCTCTCTGCAGTCACTCTGCTGATAACCTTAAGCCTTACAACACACAAGCTATTGCCAAACACTCCTCTATTAGCAAGCGATATAACAGGATGATGACTGGGTCTACTTTTTTCATTAGCTGTGTTTGACCTGTTCCCCCCCAGTTGCCTTTACCCTATCAATCATTTATTCAAAACCCAAACAGAATCTCCTATGCTGTCACTGTAAGGGCAAATGCATTCCTGCTTTTCAGATACAAGCACCGGCTGCCGCAAGATGCTCTAGCGATGTGACATCCTACCATATTCCCCGTTGGGGACTTTGCTCTAGGATTCATCTCCAGATAACCATGTCCTGAGGTAAGCAGTGGGAGGGCATGGGATTTTGCCTCCTAAGCAAAGTCCTGTCCTGTTCCATCTAAATTCCATCTAAAGGTGAGGAGGAACTTCTTTACTTTGAAGGTGGCAGAGCACTGGAACAGGCTGCCCAGGGAGGTGGTGGAATCTCCATCTTTGGAGACATTTGGAACTCACCTGGACACGTTCCTGTGCAACCTGCTCTGGGTGGACCTGCTTTGGCAGGGGGGTTGGACTAGATGATCCCAGAGGTCCCTTCCAACCCATCTCAAAATCCCCAAGTGCAAAGACTGGAAAAGCCTATGTGAGAACTTCAAAATGTCGGGGAAAGCCTTACTCCAACCTCTCCAGTGTGCTGTAGCAGTGCCTGGCGAGGGCAGAGGCATAGCTGGCTCTATTAAGACCTGTAACAACAGCTGCTACTGAAGGTCTTCCCGGAGGCATCAGCACATTAATGCCCACTTCCTCGCTCCTGCCTCCTTGTCCCAGTATGAACCAGAGCCAGTGAAATCCAGAGTGGAGAGCCTTTGCGCTGTCTGTAGGTCTGTCTTGCCCTCAGAGGCAAAAGATGGCCTTGAAATCAGGAGATGTGTTTTCACCTCCTGCCTGTATTTCCTGCCTGAATTCATTTCTAGCTTTGGGCACATCTCTTAGCTTTCCTCTGCCTCTGTTGCTTCAATGATGAAGCCAAGGCTTGTTTGCTTCCACCATTTCTTTGCCTGCCCCTGCCTGGACTGGGATCTGGAGGCTTTTCACAAAATCACAGAATGATGTGGGGTTGGAAGGGACCTCTGGAGATCATCTAGTCCAACCCCACTGCCAAAGCAGGTCCACCTAGAGCAGGTTGCACAGGAATGTGTCCAGGTGGGTTCTGAATGTCTCCAGAGACGGAGACTCCACCATCTCTCTGGGCAGCCTGTTCCAGTGTCCTGCCACCTTCAAAGTAAAGAAGTTCCTCCTCATGTTGAGATGGAATTTCTTATATTCAAGTTTGTGCCCATTTCCTCTTGTCCTGTCACTGGGCACCACTGAAAAAAGATTGGTCCCATCCTCTTGACACCCTCCCTTTAAGTATTTATAGACATTGATCATATCTTCCCTCTGTCTTCTCTTCTCCAGACTAAAAAGACCCAAGTGCCCCAGCCTTTCCTCGTCAGGGAGATGTTCCAGGCCCCTAATCATCTTTGTAGCCCTTTTGCTGGGCAGATGTGAGGGACTGCAGCTCTGTGGGCAGTTATAGTGAGGGTAATAACCTGCCTGGGTGTAGATGCTTCTCGTGTCCTGGCAGGAGATCAGTGTCTGTGCAGCTGATGGCACAGCTGGGAGACCAGGCTGGCACAGCAGGCAGGGTGGTCCACAAAGTTGGAAGCTCGCTGTTGCAGTTGCTTAGTGACACTTTCAGCTGGATGGACCAATTCATTATGAATTAAAATGCTCCAGATCTGATTAGATTACTTGCAGACAGCCTGACACTGTGAAAATGTATATTGTTGTCTTTGCCTGGGTGTTGAGGAGGATAAGCTGCAGGAGGGAGTCGGACCTGATCAGGGTTACCTAGAGAGCCAAGGAAACAGTACTGAGTTTTGAGGAAGCTTCTCTTCCAGGACAGCCCAGTTGTGTTAAAGACAGTGAGCTGAAATGTGGCATGAACATCTCATCACTTATTTTCCGAGACCAGCATACGATAATGATAGCTGCAAGATGAATTCTAATGTTTTTTTCTTCGTTCTTTTAAATCCACAATCCTCTGAAAATGTATAGGTAGATGGAAAGAGGATTTTCAGTGTAGGGCAGTTCCAAAGAAGGTCAGTGCAGGAGGGGAGAGGCTGCCTTTTGATTCATCTGAAATTCTTCTCCCTTCCAAACTGCTCTGTGTGAGTCTTGACCGTGTCATTATCCAACTCGTACACTGGCTCATACGTGCAGAGCAAGTCGCCAGCACGGCACTCATCAACCCTCTTCCTAAAGGACCTTGAGCTACCCAAAGGCTCCTCTCCTCTCTTTGAGAACAGAGGGCTCGGAATGATAGAAAAAGTAACAAAATCCAGCCATAACTTGCTGAACTGCAGCTAACAAAATGAAAGGGTGTGGTGAAGTCAGGGCTAGCATGTCCCTTGCAAAACCCCATGTCTCAGAAAATTGTGGTTTATTGTTTCCAGCCCTGGGAGCTCACATTACACCCCAGCCAAACCTAGCAGGGCCCTGTCATTCATCAGTCAGTTTTACGGCATGACAGGAGCCTGCAAAGTTAGAAGCCAGTTAAACAAATTAAAAAATTTCATGGGAATCCTCTGGCTGCATCTTGCAAAAAGAAAAAAGGAAATGCCTTGGGATATCTTCTCCTCATAGGGAGGATCATATGGGCGCCCAAAAGGCAACAACAGCAAGGTGGCCACTGGAGAGAGAGAGAAAAGCTTGCAAAATTTTACGAAGGAAATTAAAATGTGATTCCTGTCAAGTCACTCCTCAGGAGCCTGTCTTTTCTCATCAACATTTTGGACCATGTGATATTCAGAAAAAATGAAAATGCTAGCTGTGGCTGTGAACTACTTTCCCCCTCTAATTTTATTTTGCTTCAGCTGTCCAGAGAGCAAATCTTTTGGGAGGTATCCAAGACCTCAACGTCTGAGGAACTCTTTCTAGAAACTAAATATAATAGCTCTGCCAATTTAGCTGACAGATGTGGTTATTTCAGTGATAAAGCGCCCTGGGACCTTCTAATCCCCTTTTCCAAAAAAAAACCCAAACCAAAAACAACCCCACTATCGCTTTATTCATCTCCCCAAAATATTTTGGTATGTGGTCTTAGGAAAAATGGCTCCTTTAATATCATTTTTATAAACCGTTATTGAATGGATAGTGATCCATAGGCTATTCTTTTCATCAAGTTGTCACCCACTGTCAAGTCTGACTAATAAGAGTTTATAGACCAGCGGTGAGTATAAGGGGTCTCAGTGACACGAACACAAACTCAGCAGCTCAGCTTACTGCAGTTTAGCCTGGATTAATTTCCCATGGCAGATGCCAGCCTCACGCCAAAAAAAAAAAAAAGACTAACCCCATCTTTATGATTTTTCTCTTCTTCCCAATTGTCAATCTATGTAAATACAGAGATAACTAGAAAGAGGCCCAAATTACAAAGTGTGGATCTCTGCAGCACTTCTTTGAAGTTGGGCTGTGCCTGTGTTTTCCTTCAGGCTCCCCTCTAGCCTTTTCCCTTATAAAACTATTTGGAGCAAGCTTGGTATGTTTTTACCCTTTCTACCAACTGTTTAGGCAGTGGTGCTATAAACAAGGTTGGCTCTCAGGTAATTAATTCTTTTCTCTCCATCTTTTCCCAAGGAAGGATTAAGAGTACAGATGCATATTGTGGTTTGATAGAGTGGTTTGTTTGCTGTTGTTATCCTTTTTGTTTATACAGGAGAGTGTTGGCCTTTTTGCACTGAGAAGATGGTGATGAGGGTCACAAAAATCCTTAGGTCTTGTGGAGAATCACTCACTTATTCTTGAAACAGCTTCAAGGGAAGCTCTGTCTCAGCGTAGGTGACCTCTAATCTACAAAAGAAAAGGTTGCCTTATGCCTGAGGAACAGAGTTGTGGCATGAACTCTGTAACAGTTAAGATCTGCTGGGCCATGGTGCATCTTTAAAAGCCTCTAGACAGCCCGCAGGAAAAAACTAAGAAGGACCAAGGATGTGGCAGTGAGGTCAGATGAACCTCGAGCCAAGCCCCTGAATTTGATGTGATGTCCCAGGGATGGAAGAAAAGGGCAGGTGTAACGTGCTGGGATTGGTCTACTAGAGGTGATGGAAAACCTGGTGGAGAGATGTTGCTGAGCAGGTTTAGTAAAAGCGAGCGCGCTAGATTTGCTCTCAAACTGTGGCTTGTTTTGATTTCTACACCTTCCAGGCTCTAAATGCTGTCCAGAAAGCTTCCAGACTCCTATTGCTGGGATCCTAGGAGTGTTTCAGCTGAACTGCAGATGACTTTTGGCTTTGGGCTGAAGCCATGGGAAATTTTGTGAGCTCCAAACTAGGCAAGGCTCAGTAATTTGTTTTTTAAATTGTTTAACAATAGAAATTGAAAGGTTACAAGTTCCTACTGACTGAGAAGAAAGCTGGAGTGGAATCAGCTGGGAGAAATCAGCTGAAGCACATGAAGGGAGCCTGAGTGGGAATAAAAAAGCAAGAGAAATTAATTTCTTCAGAGAGAGACTCTGAAAGGGGGGAGTCTTATGGTCCCCATTAGCAGGAGGAGCTGAAAGTCCTGAGCTCATTCTGAGTCTGTTCTCATCTTGGGGAAAACTGAGAAAAACACACTATGTCTCCCCAGACCATTTCAGGAAAGTCAAGAGTTGATGACCCAGGTGCCATCTGCACCCACCATTCTCACAGTACTTCTTCTGCTGGTCTTTCTTGTGCTTCCACAAGTAGATAATCACTTTCATTCAGAATGGTCTTAATATTTTTTACTGAAAATTTCTCAAGTGTTGCAACATATTTCCCCTGTCCACAACGGACTTACAGGGGCGCAGGTGAGTGCTGAAGAGCAAGGATCACTGGGGAAGGTCCAATTTATCTAGCACCAGTTTGAGGGGTCACTTAGGTGCATGGTCTACGGAAACAACGGAGAGGGAAAAGGGAGCATTGAAAAGCTACTCCAGTCGTTCCCAGCTGCCTCCTTCCCCATCAACTTTCAAATTATTTCCTTTGAGAAACTGTACAGGGTTTTATTGCTTTAATTTTTAACTGATCTGTTAGCTGTCTGTGAATTTCCCAGATACTTTGGGAAAACAGCAGCCAGCACATGGTGATGTTTGCAGGTGAAAAGCAGACCTGGGTGATAGCTTTCCAGCAAGCGTAGCACTGCTGTTGGCTTAGGTGGTTGTAATCACGCTTGAAAACTTATTTTTTGCTTCAACACGGCTAGAGCTCCTCAGAATAACTTGGTGTAAGAGGACAAGTGGGAAGAAGCAGCGCCCAGAGTGGCTGATTGATGCATTGTTTTATCTGGAGTGTTTGTTCAATATAAACACTATAAAGTTAAGCACTGTAAAATAAAACTGTATCTGCTTGAAGAAAGAAAATCCAAAGAAGTCACCTGAAAAAAAAGAAAAAAAAACACATCCTATTCCTTTCTCAGTGGCTTTTATGGAAACTTTCACCCTCCTCAAATTACAACGACTCCATGTGGCTTATTCTACATGTTTTAATATTTTTGCTAAAATTTATTCCAGCTGTTGCTAATCATAGAGATATGAATAATATTATTATATAGAAAAAAGTCTTGACTGGACTTGGTGCAGATTTATTCATTTGTAATTTTTCCATCTTAAACCCAAATATTAAAAACTAGATGAAAGGAAAGAAAAGTAATCGTAACCACTGGCTTCTACTTCACCATGATGAAATTGAGCTTGCTTGGTAATCAGAGAATAAATGCAGAGATTTCCTGATTTTATCTTACTGTCTGATTTTATCAGACCATTTGCAGTCACTGCAATTCAGTTGAAACTAGGGATGCCAGAAGGTCTTGTATATAAATCAGTTACTTTTCTGAGAGAACTGCTACTGAATTCCAGCTCAAAGATGCCCATAAAACAAAACCAACTGAATCTGAATAAGGAACAGACTTGGAGTCTTTAATCTCTTTTCTTATTTTGACACATAAACTTCCATGAGACAATTACATTGAGGAATGTACAGCCAACTCTGAGGGCTGAGTATGGGGTCAAATTAAACTGACCAAGATCAGACCAAGCTGAAAATGCCTCCTTTGTCTTGCCAGAATCAGATTCTTCTTCCAATCCAATGCCTCTCTGCAGGAGCAATAAGAATCCCAATCACTAAATATTGATCAGAGCACTGTGCCCAAATCTGTTTCTCATGCTGCTTTTGACTCCAAGTGCCCTCAGCATCTCAGCATCCAACTTTACAGCCACGTGACAATTTGCACGTGTCCTTGCACGGCCTCGTAGGAAGTGTGTGGTGTCTGAGTTGCTAATGTCCATTTCTCAGGAAAAATTATGCTTTTTAAACAAGTCTCTAGCGAGATCCCCATTTCAAACAGCCTCACACCCATTCTGACCTGTTTATAATCAGAAACAATGTCCCAGGCAGAGCAAAAATGCAGTCTGGGGCTAAGCAATGTAAATGAAAAAACCAAATTGGGTCATCTGGGTCCCTTATTCACTCACCCAGAAATGGGCCTACCTTGAGTTGTGTTTTCCCTTTTAATTTCTGTGGTTCTGAGCCATTAGCTGATTTCCGTGAAGCACATAAAAATTCAACTTAAACTGTCTTGTACTTAATCAGCATTAAATAGATGAATGTTAGAAGTGATAACTCTTATGACTGAAGCCCTATAGGCTGTGCTTTTCCCTCGCTCCGATGCCATAAAAAAGATCTTTACGGCAAGGGCAAGACTGAGAACTTTCTATGGCTTTGGGAAATTCCTGCAGTGCTTCTAAGGGAGGAAAAGTGGAGATCCGTGCTCAATAAGGAAAGAAAAATGCTTTCTCTCATGAAGTCCCCATTCCATCATGGGGTTCTGCACATCCAAATCCTGCACGTGAAAATGGAAAGTACTAATGGCCTCAGTCATTGAGTGAATCCACTGGAATGGACAACTTCAGTAGCCTATGGCATAGTCTGCCTCTGCTCTGCACATGAAGAATCCTGTTATTACTGGGGTTTGTCCCACCTTTGCATTATCCCTGACCTTTAAGCTGTGACCACCAAACCCAAGTCACTCCGTACAGTTTGCTTGGTGTCTCTCCCTTGTCAAATCACAGATGTTCCACCCACTGCAGGGGTTCAAAGACCTTGTACAATCCTGCCCATAGACTAAGGCTTAACCTGGGTTGCTTCAAAGGCAAAAAATGCATTTGTTGTATGAGCTGAAAAAGAGATTCCCTCTAATCCAGTAACAACTATGGCAAGCTTTTTCTCAGCTTGAAATCTCTCGTTTTGCGCAAGCATATGAGACAGGTGACAAATGGATCTAAAAGTGGGTCATGGAGGATTCTGTGTACTTGCCATCTGTGTCAGGGGTGGGAAATGTGCATCCATGGGGATCCACCAAGCAGCGCTTACCATGTGATATCTTCTTGTTTATGTAGCTTGGTAAAAACTGAGGGGTTTGAATTTTCAGAGGTAATACTTAGCACACTCTGTGACTGCCACAGGGAGAAGGTTTATTAAGAGGCTGTGGATTGAACTTGAAATGCTATCTCCCTATGGAAAAGGGGAGGTCATCCTGAGGATACTGGATTCTGTGTCTCTTGAGGATCACAGGACCAGGGTACTAAGGGCAAGAAGTTTTCCTCTTCTGCTTGTAGCACTTCTGGCTCTTGGCCACAATTGAAAGTGAAAACAAAAAGCATAGGAACTTTCACTGGGCTTATCTTCACCAAAGATAAACTTTCTCTAGCCTTCATAGACGGAGAAGCAATTCGGTAACAATCAAAAAGGATGATAAATAAGATTTCTCCAGCCCAGTCCAGCGCGGTGTTTCACGGCACCGTTGCAGTGCTGCTGGTAACTCCAAAGCTCAAATCCTACTTGGCTGAAGAGAACGACGCCTGCTGAACTGAACTCCTTGGAGGGGCTCCGGACCACGTGGATTGTTCCCTGACTCCAAAGCTCTCCCAGCGCAGACAGCAGACTGGAATACAGATGCCAAACTCGGTTCCAGGTTTTGCAACACTCCTTCATTTAAGATAGCAATTTCCTTTAATAGCTAGCAGAACCTAGTGGCTGGCTCCTTCTTTAATTTCTTTTTTTTTTTTTTTTGCTTTTAACCATATGATCATAATCTGTATCAACCAAAGATTCTATGCGTGGCAGGCAGAGAGTTTCATCCTGGGGCTACTGAAATGAATTGCAGAACCATGCAGTAACTGGCTACAAGCAGCAATCAATTGTACCAGTTACCAAATGACTTAGTTTAAATGTAAAATTATTTGTTCAGACAGCAAGAAACTATTTACATGTGCTACTTTTGAAATTTACCTCTAGCTATGACCATATGGTAATTTAACTTTTATATTGTATTTACCGCATTCTTATACTTTAATCAGTCAATGCAGAGCTAAACTCTTCAGAACTCCACATTTCAGTTTGCAACTCAAAACTTTTGCAGTCGAACCCAGTGGGTGGCTCCTTCTTTAATTTTTTTTTTTTTTTTTTTTTGCTTTTAACCATATGATCATAATCTGTATCAACCAAAGATTCTATGCGTGGCAGGCAGAGAGTTTCATCCTGGGGCTACTGAAATGAATTGCAGAACCATGCAGTAACTGGCTACAAGCAGCAATCAATTGTACCAGTTACCAAATGACTTAGTTTAAATGTAAAATTATTTGTTCAGACAGCAAGAAACTATTTACATGTGCTACTTTTGAAATTTACCTCTAGCTATGACCATATGGTAATTTAACTTTTATATTGTATTTACCGCATTCTTATACTTTAATCAGTCAATGCAGAGCTAAACTCTTCAGAACTCCACATTTCAGTTTGCAACTCAAAACTTTTGCAGTTTCTCTCTGCTTTTGAGCAGTTGCCATCTTCAGATAATAACAGATCAATCAGTGCTCAACCCTTTGAAGTGCAACAGTTCAAATATGCCTGCTGCCTCGTATACCCTGCTGTAGGTTTTACTCCGAACGGAGGCTAAACTTTCCTACTTCAAAAGTAATGAGCTCTGCTCAATTAGCAGAGCAAGGGTTTTTTTTTGAGCATCGCACGTAATTAGTTTCGAGGTCTCCAGTTTTGACAGCCCGTTTGTTAACAATCTTTTTATATAGCTGGCACGAAAGCTGTGGTTCAAATACAAGCAGGCAGTCAGATAACTGGAGTGCTTCAGCTACACACACGATTCCAGAACTCAGGTAGGCTTTTCTGAGAAGCAATTTGGCTTTACGTTTCAGAGGGGATGACATGGCTGCTTTAGGTAGAGAAAGAACCAAGGCTCGTAGGAGGGGGAAATACTTCTTCTTAGGCCAGATATTTTAGGAAGTGGCAAAGCAGCTTTGGAGCAAACCAGCCCATCACTGGATTTTCTTCTTTCTCTCTTTTTCCTCTCCCTCTGTGTATATGGCTGCATATGTGTCTACAGAACTTAAGACCCAATATACAGCAGTTGTTCAATGTGTCTTCTCCTGCTCTCCGAATTCTGACTTTTTGCTGTTATTTTCTTTATAGGTGGTCAAGACTTCCAGCAACAGACAGCATCTGGAATTCAGTCTGCAACAGTGGCTGCTGCATCACAAGGTAACGTTTCCCTTTGTGGATCGAAAGGAGAAAACTGTATTTCAGCAGGTCTTGGTGCGAAGAACAGGAGGTCTTCCTCTGTGGCAGACAGAGCATTGCTTTCTCTATTTCAGATGTTTGCTTGAGGGAAGAAAGGAAAGAGCTGGTCTGTCTTGGAGAAGTGAGAATAGATTTTCTTCTCGTAAAAGAAACTTGACAAATCGGTGTTAAGTACACTGTGTGCATAACATTTCACTGAGGAGAAAATGAACAGATGAGAAAATAGATAGGGTTTTTCTCCCTTGCAAAATCTAGGTTGCTGTGCCAGATGGAAGCCAATGGCTAATGTTGCTGCCCTCCTAAGGATCATGGGGGCAGAAGGAGTTCTGAATGGGTCAGGACTGCCATCTCTGTCCATGGTTTTTGGTGTTGTCAGGCATGGTGGGTTATGAAAGTGAACAGGAAATTATAGATCTGTATAGGAAGCAATGTTATTTATTCCGTAGAGTGCGTCTGTTGTACTATGCAATGTGATATGGCTGTGTATGTTACAGTCATAAGATATTGACAGTATGAGGAAACAATATTTTATCACCTCTTCATCAATTACCATTTTAGAACTCTTGCCTTTGTTGTGAGCTTTATGTGGTGAACAGTAGGACTTGTGACACAGCAAGGATGTGTACCACAGTCCTGGAAAACTAATGGAGAAACCTGTCACCTGTCCCCTACCCCGACATCTGCTTGCCTGCTTCATGGCAGGAGTGGGCTCTCGTCGGACTGGCCCAACCTGTGATGAAGGAGAAGGACAGGAGGCTGAAAGACATCAGTGAGGAAGACAGTGTGTATCCTGGTCCATGGGGAGTGGACCAGAAGTAGGGGGGTCTTGTTGGGAAGGCCCCAGCTGGGCTGCTGGGTGCATTGGGTTTGTGGGGGTCACATCAGCAGTGCTGCTGACCCCCCTTTTAGTCTGCCTGGCTCACCCACCTGCCCCAGAGAACAGTTAGACCCTCAGTTGCTCATTTCAGAACTACAGGGGATTGAAGATTTGGTTTGG
Source organism: Calidris pugnax (assembly GCF_001431845.1). Classification (NCBI taxonomy): domain Eukaryota; kingdom Metazoa; phylum Chordata; class Aves; order Charadriiformes; family Scolopacidae; genus Calidris; species Calidris pugnax. The sequence goes on along the minus strand of NW_015090800.1, from coordinate 6,427,925 downwards.
TGGAGTAATTTAGCATTTCAGATATTACCTGGAGTCTGCTGTAAGGCAATTTCAACTTCTAAAACTTACACGTTGTTTTTGCTTTCACCTACTTTACAGTCCATCCTTCCCTTCATCACTCCTTCCAGTTAATTTATGTCAACAAAAAGTCCCAATTCTGCCTTTTAGGCATGTCTGCAATGGTGAGTTTGTTTCCAGAGCTGCTGGGCAACTGTGGGTTTTGGTCCTGCCGTGCCTCTGGATACCAGGCTGTTTCTGTTTAGATGTTGGAGTTCCAGCTTCGCATGCCCCAGCTTTGAAACCTTGGTGAAAATGAGTACCAACGCACCACCATGACCGGGGAAAACTCCGGGGAGCCGTCTGCCAAAATGTCATCAGCCACTTAAAGGGAAAGTTTGAATGATGACCCTGCTTCTGGTGGAGTTTCCTCCTGTCCCGGATATAAACACGCTGTCCTAGACGGAGTTAACTGTTATTTTTAGCAATGACAAAAGTGCATCTGAAAAGCCTGTTCTGTTGCACTTGGAAAATACCAGATGATTCGAAGTGCCAAATATGCTGGGGGGGGGGGGGGGGGGGGGAAAGCATTCCTGGAGAGGGCTCGCCCCCCGGACAGTCTGCGTGAACTCTTCAGGGCTTCCGCTCCCCCGGCTTTTCCCACGGGCGGGCAGGCAGGCTGACACGGACACAACACACACACACACACACACACACACAGCAGCTTGGGACTGCTTGGGCTGGCGGTGAACCCTGCTCCGTCCATCTTTTTTTTCAGGAAAAAATTTCAAAGTATGTCCAGTATGTTCCTTTGCCTAATTGAATCTAAGCTTCCTTGCCAAGAGGTGTCATTGCTTTCTTTGGTTATAAGCAGGAGGTTTTGTTTGAAGGGGCGAAAAACATTTAATAGAGCCCTTGTTTTTCTGCTTTCTGAAAAAGTCGTGGCCTCGTGCATTTTATGTGTGGCTGAATAGATGATCTGAACATGGCCTTTCTTTAAGGAAGAGTTACTGGGAGTTGTCACTAACACAAGGAATGTTGTGTACAGGAGGGGAGGGACACACTGCAGTCCTTGAAGTGCTGCTTTGGAGAAGGTGGCTCTCGGGTGATGTTGGAGGAGGGATGGGTGATGGACCAGAGTAGAGGAAAACAAGTTCCGTGGCACCAAAACACTTTCCCTATCAGCAGGACATGGTGGGGACCGTTTGGCACAGATGATGCTGCCGCATGGATGGTGTGGAGCAGGGTGGATGGTGTGGAGCAGGGTGGATGGTGTGGAGCGGGGTGAATGGTGTGGAACGGGGTGGACGCTGTGGAGCCGGCTGGGACGTTCCCACTCGCCAGGTGACCACAGCCCACGGGGAGGCTGGTCGTGGAGTGGGATGCCCGCGGGGGGATGCAGGAGTCCCCGGCGGCAGGCAGGGCAGCCTTGTCCCTCTCTCCCGCGGGTGACAGGGGCCACCCGCCGCACCGAGACTCCGCTCCCGGCCCCGCGTGGGTGCCGTGCGGGTCTCCCTCCCCGGTGTGCGGGGGGGCACCCCGGGCAGTGCCCA
>NW_015090800.1:6424141-6426142 GCF_001431845.1 Calidris pugnax | reverse complement strand
CGGGGCTGTGCGCCCTCTGCTACGGTAACTCCCTGCGGGGCGAGTTCGTCCACGACGACGTCTGGGCCATCGTGAACAACCCCGACGTGCGGGCGGGTACCCCGGTGGCCGCCGTCTTCGCCAACGACTTCTGGGGCAAGCGGATGGCGGAGAACACCAGCCACAAGTCCTACCGGCCCCTCTGCGTCCTCACCTTCAAGTAAGTGCCCGCCGGCGGCGAAACGGCCGGACCCGTGTTGGGGGGGGGGGGGGGGCTGGGGGGGGGGGCAGAGGGGGGAGCCCCCCCACTCCCCCGGCTCCCGTCCCGCGGCTTGGTGATTCAGCATTTCTGCCCGGAGCGGTGCGGGACGGGGTGAGCCCCGGGGGCGGCGGAGGAGGAGGAGGAGGAGGAGGAGGCAGTCTCGGCCGCCTGGTCCCGCCGCTCGGCCCGGGGGAAGTTCCCCGGGGAAGAGGAGCGCTGAGGAGCCGGTGGTGTAGGGAGGGGGATAACCTGAGAGAGCCCTCCGCATCACCCGCGGGTGGGGAACAGGTGCCGGAGCCTTTTTTTTTGCCCGGGGTGTGTGTGTGTTTGGGGAATAAATGGGAAAACTGGCAGGGTGTTCCCATTCCGATTGAATTCCCCGCGAGTTCCTCTTTTTGCCTCATCCCCGATACTTTTCTGCGCGGTGAAACGGTGATGCCAGAAACTTCCCCGGCGCTGGTTTGAAGCAGTCAGTCATCCCTATCTTTTTTTCTCTTTTTCTTTTTTTTTTAACGGCGAAGCGGAGGGGTCTGTCCCCAGGGTCCCGCCTGACCCCTGCCAGCCTCCCTCTGTCCCCTCTGGGTCCCGGGGTTCACACCTTCCCCCTGCACCGGGGCAGAGCTGCAGAGGAGGAGTTTCGGGTTTTAGAGGGATAAGGAGAAGTTGGGTAGCGGGGAAGTAACTGGCAGTTCCCATCACTGATGCTGGAAGGGAAACCCAGCCGCCTCTCTCTCTCTCCGAGGAGAATAACTTGTAGCAGATCAGCTCAGTTACGATCCATATCGTTTTGCCACCCTTTCCGTTAGCTCCTTCTCTTTTTATTCGGAGGAAGCACAAATGATGGTGAATGCTTACAGCATTTTAGCATTTAGAAATGATGCGGGTGTTTGCGGGGGGCTGTGCCGAAGACCCGGTGTAGCTGGTGATGCTCAGCACCGGGCTCCTGTGTGGAGGTGATGGGTAGATGCTCGTTAGGATCATAAAGGAACACACTATGTAGGCAGTAGCGACTATGCCAGGAGGGGGTGTTCCTGGAACCTCCTGAGTCTGCTAATCGAGTAACTATTCATTCAAATACCTGATTTATAAATAACTATGTGAAAATTGCATGTTTCTGTGGGGCGAGAGCAGTCCTGGGGAATGCAGGGTCCCTTCAGCATTCCCAAGGAGCAGTTGCTGCCCTTTGGTTGGTAAGGGTGGGCTTGGAGCCAGGGCCATCGGTGTCCCCCCGGGGAAGCAGGGCTGGGTGGGCACGGGGTGGAATATCCCCCATAAAGCCAAACTGGGAACAGCACAGACCCTTGTAAAGCGTGTTGTATAGGACAGGTTTTGTATCCCTTCCCCTTTGAAGGGGCTCCCTTCTGCGGAGAGCGAAGGGGATGAAGGCAGGCACGAGCAGAGCTGGCTTTGTGCGTGGGGAGTGCTTTCTCCATCGGGTGCTCAGCCAAACTGTTGCAGTTTGGGGAGTCCTCTGATTAATTCATTCCTCCAGCAAAACATCCTGGGGTAATGGGAGAGGGGAGTGAACCTGTGGGTATTGCCAGTGACCGTGTTACGTGCCATAGTGGTTCTGGACGTGGCCTCCTAGATAGTGTTGCAGGATTAAGGTTACAATATGCTAATTAGCCAAGGAATCTTAAACTTTAATAATGGAATGGAAACTAAATGCTGTAGTTCCCATTTATATGTCTTGACTCTGAACTGGTTTTGCCTTTGCTATTTAAAGCAGGGGTGTGTGTGTTTTTAAAAAAAAAAAAAAA
>NW_015090800.1:6413430-6423841 GCF_001431845.1 Calidris pugnax | reverse complement strand
TTTTTAAAAAAAAAAAAAAAGAAAAAAAAAAAGATGAAGTGCTGTCACCATATAGTCCTTTTTGGAAATTAGCGAGACTAATTTTGTGAGCAAGATTTCATTCTCAAGTGCTTATAATAACCATACAGCTAAGACATAGGGTCAAAGGCAGAGTCATTTGTTCACCGCTTGGCATTGCATTTGGAATAGGGAAGGAATCATTTATCTTCCCTGGCTCCAGAGGAAGATTATTTCCACTCTGTCCCAAATACCCTTCCAGCACCCCAGTTCCCACAATATTCCTGTTTCAATTCTACCAGTTGGGTGTCCGAGGAAGAGGTTAAGATCGGGGTGGAGTGGCTTCTCCAAATGCAGTGCTTCCAGAGAGGCTGCAGGGAGCTCTTGTTGAGCAGCCCTGACCCTGTGGTTGGGCTGTGACTCTGCCTGCCTCAGCCACCCACCCCTGCCTTGCCCAGCAAGAGGTTGCTGGTTGTGCTCTCTCCTCCTGCAGGAGGAAAAAGAATTTACCGTGATGCTTCTAAAATGCTCAACAGAAGTGGACCTTTAACAGGATGGAAATTAATGTTGTCCGTTAGTACTTTTGTTAGAATTTACTGCCTCCACTTAGGATACTTGAGAAAACTGTGTGATGTGTGCTTTGCAGGATCTTGCTGAGGAAGGGAAGGGGGGACCAAAGTATTCTGGTCTCTTTTTTATTTTATTTTATTTTTAATTTTCTTGTTTTGTTTTGTTTCTTTTCTTGTGCTAGTTTGATCAAATCCAAGGCATTTTAATAGTAGCGTGATTCTTTATACCTGCCTAGTGGCTCTGCTTCTGTTGCATGAAACTTTCCTCTGGGAAGACTTGTTTTGAGTCTTACTGTACTAAGATTAAAAATCTGGGACATATCCAAACTGCATGTACGGAACAGATGTGAAGGGTGGGCTGAAATTTATATCTACAGATCCATCAGTCTACAGAAACTTTGTCTCAGTCTCTTTTCTGTCCTTCATGGCTGTGAAAGTAAGAGGAAGGACTTGTGATGCCCTGTGGACTTTTCATTAGGCTGAACGTATCCTACATATATGCTACGTATTCCTGAAATGATCTCAATTTAAAAAATTTATCACCCATCCGTCAGAAAAACTCTTCAGCAGACATTGCTGAAGTTTTGCAACAGTCCCTGATGAATTGGAAATCTTAAGTGACAGTCCTCATTCCAGTAGACTAATGTTCTGGAGCCCAACAGTGAAAAGAGCTCAAGTATTTGACATTATTCGCGCCGGATCTGTCAGTATGAATGATCAGAGGGAAATAAGTGGCTCATGTTACTGGAACCATTAAACAAAACTTAAAATATTCACAGAACGGCTGCATTGTTTTGGGGGTTAACATCAGAAGGAGGGAAAAAAAAGCCCGCACATGGACTGTTGAATTAAACAGTGTTTGCTTTGTGTCTTTGAACTTCTCTTACCTTTTGACTTCAAAAAAGTAAAGGAGTGTTAAAACTAATTGGTTCAGAAACATTCCTATTACACATGGGTAACTGTTAGGTGACAGATCCAGCCCAACTCCTCATCTGCACACAAATTGAGATGGTAAGCAATGGTTTTGTGTAACCCTTAGGAAAAACTTCGTGCTGTCCTCTCCAATTGCTGTCGCTCAGAGATGTTTACCTGTGTCTGTTTTATTCTCCAACAAGTGATTCAATATACTTCTTTCTAAAGAATGTGGCATTTTGGATTCGGGATATACTATTTCTTGGTGCCTTCTCTATAAAACGTTAAGATGAAGGGTGGGGAAAAAATAAAAAAAGAACTGTCAGTTCCGTAATTCACTCAGGATTTTATATTTAAACTGGGTGCTCTCTGTCTTACACCTTGTCTCCACTAACAGAAGTTCAGTGAATCATTTATTCCCTCAGTAGCACTTAAGTTATTCCTTGGTTCCAGTGGTTTTGCAAAAATGTTTCTCAACTGTTGAAGCAGAAGGTGTGATCCTTAGTGCTGTCTCCCTCCCTCTCTGTCTTCGTGTCTGCCAAATCCCCATTTAGATAGAGAGATATATATATTTATTTTTTTTTCAGCCCAGAAACAAACAGGTGATGGAGGTTTGATGTAGTTGGCAACACAGCAAACTTAGCCTGAAGGTGTGCAGTGGTAGGAAATGGTGAGAATGAAGCCTTTTGAAAAACTCTGATGCCAAGATTTAAAGACTTTTAATCAGAGACCAGCCTCCTGGCTTTGCAGGTGGTTGAGAAGAAGTGAAGGCTCTGCCTGCTCAGCCTCTTCAGTAGCAGGATGGAGGGCACTGCCATGGCAGATGCTGGTGAAGGAGGTGCCTCAAGTGACAGCTCGCCAGGGACAAAAGACTGGGTGAAAAGGTTGTGGCGGGTCTAGGCCACGTAGCGATGATAGACTCAGGAGGATGATGCTGGGCAGAGAAGCACAGGAGATAACTGATCTTCCTTGAAGGAGGTGGCCATGACTGCTCACTGGGAACGTGCTTGGCTCTGTGGGAAGCGTGTCAGAGTGTCCTCTCCAGCTGCTGCTGGAGGTGGTCCAGGAGGAGAGGAGTCAGGGAGACAAGCTGTAAAGAGCAGCACAACTCTCCCCCCAAGAAAAGTCATAGACATGGAATTTGTGCATCCATCCTACTAGCACTCTGGCTGGAAAGAAAAGAATGGGGAAAAAGATAAAAATTAAAAAGTCCAGGCTGTGCTCAGCTGCTGACTGCAGAATGGATGACCCTGCAGGTCTGCCCACCGAGGCTGTAGCCGGTGATGGCTTGGGTAGGTACATGCCTGGGAAGTAAATGGAACCCTTCAGCAACAGCTTAGTATTCTGTGTAGGCACCGAGAGCCTAATGTAAGAGTACCGGTGGCTTCAGATCAAAGCCTTAACTGACTGTGAGCTTGAGTTAGATGTAAATACGTAGCCAAAGAGAGAATTAATTCAATAATTCACTGCCAACCTTCTGATCTATCTAGTTGCTTACAGCTGATCCTTCTATTTTTCCAGCTGTATCAGTGGCATGAGTTTCAAGGACGGGGAGCTTAAGAAAATCAAAACAACCTGAGGAAGAAAAAAAAACGACCTTAGATTTTTAGATTTTATTTATTCTTGATTTAATGCTGTATTACAGTTTGACATCACAGGGTAATATAGTGGAGCTATAATGCGTCAGGTTAAATACACAGCGCACAAGCATTTTCTTCACTCTGTACATCTATATTAGGGCAATATCACAATGTTTAAGATTGTGTCAGTATTTCTCCTGTATGGCTTAGCTATAGCAATCACTCTCCATCCTGATACTGTGACACCTGCCATGAAATTGATGTAGTACTGGGGTAGCCCCATTGGGCGAGGTGGAGTTTGTGAAGAGAGGCAGTTGCTTTTGTTAGACTGGTTGTGTTATAGTTGGAATATTTGGACACATTTCTAGGCATATAAGCTTTTCTTCTGACCCACAGCAGAATGCCTTTCCACCATTTGAGGTCTGGGAGAGGGTGTTTGTGCTTCAAAGCTTGTTTTTTACCCCCCCAGTTTCAGGTTCAAGGGGGGTTCCTCCCCGCCTTGACTGTAATTTCATAGCAGGTGCCTGATGTTTTTTTGGTTGTAGGTTTGTGCTGTGCTTGGGGAACTGGCAAGGTTGCTTGCCTTCCCTGGAGGGAGGAAAGGACTTCTGGGGAGGGTTGGGGGATGCTCCCTGTCTGGGCTGGGGGTCCTGGCCACTGTGCTGCTTGCTGTCAAACCCAGAGGTGAGAATCTGCCCCAGAGGGAGAGGTGTGTACAAAACATGTAGGACTTCTGCCTAATCGCAGTATTTTCTCAGTCCTTAATTGAAGAGACAGTCAAATTTTATTAAAAGCCTTTTATGTTGAGAGGAAGAGTTCACTAAAAGGTCCAGGCAGATTCTCTTGAAAAGACTTGACTGACGTGAATCCAGTCCCGCCTATGTTTGCTGTTTGCTTCAGTCCTGTTTTGTCTCCTATTTAACACCTACCAATTCCTGGGGATTTTCTCTCATCTGGCATCCTATTCCTCTCACACCAATGTCACCTTTAATTTTCTTTTGCCTTCTTTTACCTAAAAGGCTCAGCTTTGGACCAACCTTCTTCCCCACAGGAGCATCCCTGTCAATACTCTTTAGAGTCCATGAAAATAAAGTGCTCTGGCTGCTGCTGGTTAGCTAAAGGCATTTCTCTGCATTTACTCGCTCTGTCTCTGACTGCTTTCCTGGGCTTTGTCAGTTATTGTCTCTCAGATTTAAAAGGGGAAACAAAAAAAAAAAAGAAAGGTTGTTCTGTTTTCATGAGTTATACTTGGTGGTTTTTTTTCTTTCTTTGCTTCTGTATAAATTAAAATGGCACATCCTCCATGGTGTGAAGCTTGAGCTGAAAGATTACCAAACTTATTTTAGAGTGGGAAAAGAGTATTGAAATACTAGTTGAAATGTTGTCTTCATCAGGCCCAATAATTTTAGACTAGACTTCTGTTAGTGTTGTTTTCTTGCCTTGATGAACGACTGTCCTAGCTTGGTTCTTAATCACGTCCCACCTCATACTCTCTGCTCAGAAGAGGATTGCTTGGTGGCTGCTTAAGAGTTTTGTGGGATGTTCAAAAGATGGGTTGACATGGTGCTGGGGGGACATGGTTTACTGATGGTTTTTGTCAGAGTTAGGTTGATGGTTGGACTAGATGATCTTGAAGGTCCCTTCCAACCTAGATGATTCTATGACTTTATGTTTGTTTCCTTCAGTGCATTGCTCTTGCTGAGACAATACTCCAGAATAATTTTGAAGACAAACTCTCTTTTCTTCAAAATCTGGGTAAAATGACACTTGGTTTGTCAGTTTGTAAATTGCCATTGTCTGACTTTTTAAAATTTTCCAGGATTGTTTTGTGGAGGCATACCTAAAGCAGTGTGAATGAAGCTTTCAGTATTCTTAACACAGGAATGATCATCAAACAACACTTTCTAGGGTTTTATTAGAAATTTCTGCCCTGTTCGGTTTTTTTTTTTTTTTTTTTTTTTTTTTCGCTTCCAAGGTGCTGCTGCTTCCCAGTCTAATTGAGATTTCTGTTTTCTTAACCATGCTGGGAAGCAATCACCAGCGTGGAATGCCAACACTTAACAGTCATCACTTACAAGAGCACTAGTTGTGCTCTAAGGGAATTGCTATAGCTTGGGAATTGATGTGGCCTCGGTCTTCCCACCCATCCCCTTTATAGCAAATCACGTAATAAAACATTTAAGCCTTATTGTCTATTTAATTCTGAGGCATTGTACTGTACTATGAAAAGATTATCAGCACAAAGTGCTCTTGGACTGTGGTGGAAACTCTGCCCTGCTTGTGCTGGCCATTGCACGAAGGCTGCTGCAAAGGTGGCTTATTTTCTTTCTGCTGCTCCAGGTTTTTCATTAATCTTTGAGTTGTTTCCACATAGAGCTTTAACCATTATTGCCACTGATGCAGCTGCACCGTTTTTGGAGTGCAAATGCTCCTTTTCTTGGCATGCAGTAGATGCATCTGTGGAGTTTATAAGGAGATTCCACTGAAATTGGGCATTAGTTTGCATAAAGTTTGCCATATATATCACACAATTCCAAAAGGAAGAGAAGATCACAGGAAACTTAATCCATCCTTGTATGTTAGATTAATTTATATAAATCTGCATGTGAGCTTTCCTCTATAAAAACTATGGGGGTTTTATGAGGTGTGGGATGCTCTGAGACTTTCCATTAATTGTTACTCGCTATGACAAATTGCCATTATTATCCTGTGCATTTCTATTTCATAACATGTTGTGGTTTTTGTTAGTCTTTTGAAAATAATAAAACAGATTAAACTAAACAAGAGCTGCCCAGGGATGATAATAAAGTCTATAAAAAGAGAAACTCTCCAATTATGGTTTACAATATTATTAAGTCATGAGAGGCCTTAAAAAAGGTTGAATGAGTCTTCGTGTGTACAAGTGGATAAAAAACACAGCCTGGGGTGCTGGTGATTATATACCATAACTGGATATGTATGGGATTTGTCGGCGCGCCTGTATTCTTGTGGCACAGACCTCCTCTGGTTCTGGGTCTGTGAGGATGAAGCCACAGAATCCCACTTGATTTCCAGGCCCTCTGTACATGAGGCATTCCTTACCCAAGGAGATGTGTCCCTGCCTGATGACTTATCCAGAGAAGGTGTAAGTGCCCATAGTTTGAGGGTAGCATGGTATGTGGTCCCTGCTCTACAGATGGCATTCTTCAAACAAGGTGCCTGTAGGTGTTGAGGCAAACTACACTGCTGTTCCTGGAAGACATCCATTAGCCTTAACAAAATCAAGGAATTTCTGTGTTTAGGGCATATACCTCTTATGTAGGCATATCTTCTGCTTGGGCACGTAGTTTTGGCAGTGCTCTGCCTTGGGTGTAACATGCTGAACCTCACATGCTGCCAACATGTGGACTCAAAGAACACTGTTGGGACAAGAGTCTTTGCTTGAATACATGTTTCAAGGCAGCCTCCTCTGCCCTGACAGGGCATGTGATTGATGATGTGATTTCTGTAATGAGTTTTTAGTTTGGTGCTAGCTTGGGTGATGCTGATCGGCTCTATTAGAAGATACCTGTCAATGTCACCTTGTATTGAGAGACTGCTCCTTGGTACGTGTGCTCTTCCTCCTCTTTTTCCCTGGGGCCTTTTGAGGACCTTTGTGTTTTAACTGCCATTCACCACTTCTTAGGAGGCTTAGCACACTCTTTGCCTCCAGGGACTCTTCCAGCAGAGATGTTGAAGCAATGCAAAACTCTTCTTCTCTGAGTGTTTCCCAGATGGCTCCCCTGAGGAAAGACCTCTTTGTCCGAGAAGGTGGTGTCTCCTCTTTCAAGTGTCTCCATTCCTAGGAACTTGGTCACTTGCTTTATTCAGCCCCAAATCTTTGGAATGCTGTTTGCAAACACTTCTCTGGTTAGAGGAGCAGTCAGTTCAAAAAGCCTGGCCAGCCCAAAGCATCTGCTCTCCTAGCTGTGTGCTCTACCAAGGCCATAATGTGTCTTTTACAAGCTGTGCTTTAGCTCAGACAGATCTTACCATCTTCATGCAGAAGGGGCTAAGGTCTTCCAGCCCACTTGATGCTGCAAATTAGAAATGATGGTAGTATTGGTGCCTTTGTGGCTTGCAACTTAAAAAAAAATAAAATATTTTCCCCATTTGTGGGCCAGTTTAGATATGGGAATATAAGGACACACCACACCCCTCAGTGGAGTACCTTGCTAGAGCTTCTTCTGTTCATGAACATTATGTTGGAGAAACACCACTTCTTGCTTAATTTTGGGATTCCCATGTCTGGTTTGTTTCCTTTGTTTGCTGAGCCATGTACCGTGTGGAATTGCTACAAGACTCTGTGCTAATGCTGCTGCCAGTAAACAAAGACAAGACCGAGTCTCTGTAAGGGTATTGAAGTTTAAGCAGGGAGAAGTCATTTTTGATTTACTCATCCCCTCCTCCTCTCTTGCCCAGAAGTTGTTCTGCTGTGGAGCAAATTTGGCTTTCCATTGTAGGCTGCCTTTTTTCCCTCGCGGGTGTGTGACCGTGCTGGGGAGCTGTGCGAACTTCTTGTGACTTGGATTAGAGTTGTTTGGAGCCCCAGGTTTGCTCACCCGTTTGACATACAATAAATTCAACCACTGCTAACGCTTCAAAATAATTCTGCTGGGATTGTTTCAGGACAAAGGAATGTTTCTTTCGTTGCCGTGTGGCCTAATTTCTTATGACAAAGAGCTGTAGCAGCAAAAAAAACGCTGGTGTGAATATAGCACCTGCACGCATTCACGTTTGGTGTTCATGGACCACCAAAGATGGTATTTAAAACATACACTGAGGCGTTCTTGCAGTCAGATTTTGCTGTTTTCCCTTAAAATATATTTATTTATATATTTATATAAACTTATTTATATAATTTATATATTTGTTTAGATAAGCCTTCCCTTAGGCTTATCTAAATACCTTGATGTTATGTTTGTGTTTTGTTCTGCCTTTTTCTTACACAGGGGAATAGACAACCTGTGAGGCTGATGCTTTTCGCAGAATCGCAGAATGATAAGGGGTCGGAAGGGTCCTCTGGAGATCAACTAGTCCAACCCCCCTGCCAAAGCAGGTCCCAATAACTCCCATCAGCTAACTCAGAGCTTACAAGCCTTGTTGATTTGATGTTCACCCCAAGAAGGGTTGTGAAGAACACACCCTGCCTTTGGGATAGGTGACCTGATGGCAGGAAGATCCCTCCCCTATGAGGTTCTGCCTCCCTTGCCAGTAGCTTGGTGTTGCAGGATGAGAAGTGATCAGACGTGATCCATGAAGACTAATGAGAGATTTTTCAAGGGCATTGTCAGATGTCATGTTTTTAGTGATTGGTTCTCACAACTTGCCAAATAAACGAGACTCTCTCACATTTTGGTGCGTGGATTCATATCACCTGATAATCTGAGCTCTTGTTGTCCTCACCTGCCCACATCTGCTTTCTCCAGAAGTCAGGTTGCCAGAGCTTTCTTTGGCATTGGAGGGGGAGCGATGGAGATGACTGTGCTCCATCCAGCTGTTCTACAGCCAGAAATGACTTGTGTATAAAAAACGGGTCCCGCAGGTGGTCCCTGCCGTTGCACACATCTGTGGGTGCTTCTGGGTGGCACCTTCGGCTCCTTTGGGGCAGGTTGGCCCTGTGTAGCCTCTTGTTCCCTGTAGTGCACTGAAAACAAGATTTAGGCAGCGGATTTACAGCTGAAACCCTGGCTGGGTATCTGTTAGTGCCATTTGCTGTGGTTTGTCACTCAGTGCTGGTAGGAATGAGGGAAAGTGATGTATGCTGCTGCCCTGACGTGGCTTGCAGGAGAAATAGGGGGAGGGAAGAAAAAGTCCCCACTTTTCATGTATCCTTGAATCGCCCAGACTGATGTCTTGTCAAAACGTAGCTGCATCAACCCATACGTCAAAGGGAAAGGTCAAGTCATGCTAAAAATCTCACTTTTCTCAAAGTCTCTGGGTTTCAGCTATTGCCTCCACAAACACTCCGGTGGGAGCAGAGTAGGAATGCACAAGTAAGACTCCTGGTCTGGTAAAGTTAGACTGGCCTGGAGAATGCAGCCCAGGACAGATAGCACTCTGTTGCTTATAAGCGAGGAATGTTAGAGAGTTCTTATAAAAAGCATATGTTGTCTGGCCCTCACAGACACAGCGTACCTCCTCTGTCTTACAGAAAAATGAAGGTGTTTGCATAGTAGCAACAGCTCGGTGGCTTTGCTGTTGCATCATATATGTCACAGGAGACCTGGAGTCTGTTAGTAACCACAGGAAGGATTATTGACCCTTTAGCATGTTTACAGATACATGCAAAATATTTAGATTGAGCCTTCTTTTCACTGGGTGCCTTGTCGGTTTTTATTTTATTTATATATTTTTTTAAATGGCCTTTAACATTAGTGCTTCCAAATTCCTTGCTCATATATGGAGTCTTCTCTAGATAGAGACACCATGTGTACGTGTGTATATATATGTGTGTATATATATTTGTCCAAATGTACAGATGCAGTTGATTCTAAAGAGAACTGAGTTATCTTCGACTGCATGTAAGGCAAAGCCTGTCAGCAGCTGTTAAGCAAGCTGGCTGTAAAAAAACAGTGACCAGAAAAATGTGTTAATACACACTGTCAAACAAATGTCATAACAGCTTGTTATATTTTATTCTTTTCATGATCAACACAAATAATGAACCCTAATTGTCTCCTTGAGTCTAGGGGCGTGTTAGCTAACTTATCTTTACCATCAGTGTCTTGATAAAAACGATGCTAGCTTTTAGACCAGCTTCTTAGTGTCATCCTGATGTCAGCAAAGCATTTAAGTAAATGCTTAACCTTCAGGGTGTGAAGGCATTTTGAGAATTAAATGGGAATAAACGCAGCTGAAAAGCAAGGAGATGCTCCAACCCTTTACCAAGCCCTGCTCTGGGCTGTTCCCCAGGAAAAGCATCTATTCCGTAGTAGGAAATAACTCCCTGTGTTGTCAAGCTGCCACGTGGCTGAGACAACGGCGAAAGGTGCCAAGAGGGAAGGAGGACAAGTGCTGCACTCCTGGTGTTGGCCGGCGTTCTCTTGCTGCCAAGGAAGCGCGGGCATCGTCTCGCTGCAGCAAAGTGCACGGGGCGAGCACCAGCCTCCCCTGTGGCGGCTCCAAGAAGGTTGCCAAGTGCAACCCCATATTTTAAAAATTGGGAAAGTGGTTTCACTGAATTTCACTGAATTTTCAGAGTTGGAAGGGACCATAGAGATCATCTAGTCCAACTCCCCTGCTGAAGCAGGACCACCCGGAGCTTGTCAGAGCATGTTACTCAGGACTGCATCCAGGCGGGGCTTGAAAATCTCCAAAGAAGGGGACTCCACA
>NW_015090800.1:6220820-6413420 GCF_001431845.1 Calidris pugnax | reverse complement strand
GTGCTAGAGCATGTTACTCAGGACTGCATCCAGGCGGGGCTTGAAAATCTCCAAAGAAGGGGACTCCACACCCTCCCTGGGCAGCCTGTTCCAGGGCTCTGTCACCCTCACTGTGAAAAAGTTCTTCCTCATATTCAAGTGGAACCCTTTATGTTCCAACTTGTGTCCATTGCCCCTCATCCTCTCACTGGCAACTACTGAAAAGAGTCTGGTTCCCTCCTCCTTCAACCCTCCCTTGAGATACTTGTCAGCATTAATAAGGTCTCCCCTCAGCCTTCTCTTCTCCAGACTAAAGAGTCCCAGCTCTCTCAGTCTTTCTTTATAAGGGAGATGCTCCAATCCTTGAATCATCTTTGTTGCCCTTCGCTGGACCCTTTCCAGTAGTTCCCTGTCCCTCTTGAACTGGGGAGCCCAGAACTGGATGCAGGATTCCAGTTGTGGCCTCACCAGTGCAAAGTAGAGGGGCAGAATGACTTCCCTCGACCTGCTGGCCACACTCTTCCCTATGCAGGAATCTGATTTCTCGTCAATCAGATAAACCAGAAGTTCAGAGTGATTTTTCGCTAATTAGTTTAATAGCACTTAACATTGGAAGACTGCAAATCAGGCAAAAAGCATAATTGGGAGTATTTGAAAGCAGTCTTGCTATTATAAGACCTCTCCAGCTCGCTAATGGTGCCTTTCTGTATCCTTACAGGTTGAACATATTGCTGGCTGGTATGAACCCCTTCTATTTCCACGCGGTGAATGTGATTTTACACTGTCTGGTGACTCTTGTGCTGATGTACACTTGTGACAAAGCTGTGTTCAAGGACTGCCGACTTGCTTTTGTCACGGCGCTGTTCTTTGCTGTGCATCCCATTCACACCGAGGCTGTAAGTATGTGACACAGAAAAGAAGGGTGACACAAAAGCTAAAAATAAACGCACGCTTAAAGTCTTTTTTTTATTATTATTATTTTCTAAAGAAACCTCAGAGTCATACAAAATATGGTACTTGTGATTTTTGCTGTGGAGGAGCAAAGGTGAGAATGTACTATGTTTAAAATAATTTACAGGAGTCATTAAGAAAAAAGTGTATTTGTACTGGCCATCTTTCTGCTCTGGTGCTAAATCTAATTGATGGTTCTAATCAGTGATGCTGGGAATAAATGGACAGTCATTCAGCTGATGAAAATGTTGAGTCTTCTGAAACCAAGGGCCTCGGTGAGGCCATGCTCTCCTGCTGGGACATTGTTGCATGCCTTCAGTCATCTCCTATAGTCATCAATTCAAGGGAGGCAAAAGTGACGGGAGCATTAGTGTGTATTCTGGAGGAGATCGCTAAGATAGAGGTGATATGACCCATGGATTAATTTATATTGATTTCAATTAAAAACCAGGAGTATCATCTTCGCAAAATGCTTGTTAGCTTAATAAGCGTTGTAAGTTTAGAGAGCAACAGCTTATATTGGACATTTTCCTGTTAGTTGTAAGAAAACATTTAAAGACATAATCATGCTAAAACTGCAGTCCGTTAGCGTTGGGAGGTACATCTGTAGATAAAATGAGTCTTGCTGTTGTTAAGAAGGAAATGCAATGTCTAGCTACCCCTACTTAGAAAAAAAAATGCACTCGTTAGCTGGGATGCCATTGACATCACACGCTTTCCTTACCAGCCTTTGTAAATGAGCGAGGGAAACGGCTGCGGCGGCTGAGAACTTTTGAGGAGAGATTACCTTAATAACAAAAAGCCACGAGCTTTACAGTTACTCCCTGTGCTGTCTCGTGTGAACTAATCAGCTGGGCTCCTTTTGATAATACGGCTTTATATTATAAGGGAGGTTTTAGAAGAGGCACTCTTTGAATTTATTTTTGTCTGGGTCAGAACTTAAAAAGGTTAAAATAAATGCCAGAGCGCTGAATATAGCTTAATTAAGTAATCTCAAAAGAGGTGAAATTTCAAAGGGCCTTTTATTTGCTTTATGGGCAATTTTTAGATCTTTATGAAATGGAATATTGAAATAGTTTGTAAAAAGAGTGTTTATACATTCTTCTTCAGTATTCTCTTTCTTGTAAAAAGATTTGGTTAATTAATATGTAGAAAAAAACTCTCATAAACTCAGCTTATTCAGAAAGGGAATAAATTGCATACCACTCTATCACTTTTTGGTGATAAAGTTCATTCTAATATTAATCATTAACTCATTCCTGTATATTAAGTCTTCTCCAAAGAGTTGCTCTTTCATTAGTCTATTTTTTTTTTTTTAACAAATCTCAGTTCTGGCAGCTGAATGTGTTTCTCATTTGAACCGCCTTATACAAAATTAAAACAGATCCCTAAAATTGGTGTTTTGCTATGCAACTTTATTAATATTTTAATGAGAAAGTGAAGAGTGACTTAACTGTTGGCTTACTCATTTGTTTTGCCAAGTGAGAAATGCAGCAGACAAAACTGAGCGTATCCTCCCTTAACCAAGTGACATTTCACTATATTGAGGGAGGGTGACACTGGAAGGTGGAAAGCTTAACGTGGTAGTAGTTAGCATGGATTGTTCAAACAGTCACTGAATGCCCGTGCTTTTTATATATGTGCTTTTACACCTATGTGTCTCTTTTCCTTTTAGGTAACAGGTATAGTAGGCAGAGCGGATGTCCTAGCCTGCCTACTCTTTCTGTTGGCTTTTCTCTCCTATAATAGGTATGGACCTTTCCTATCAGTTGTGATAATAGCATGAGATGCTCTAGTCTGGGGAGGAGGCAAAGGGGAAACCTGTCAGTTTTGGGTTGTTGGCAGAGGTGCTTTCCCCAGCAGTGCTGCATGGAAGTGCCCTGGTCCCTGCTTTCAGCCATGGTGCCGTATGAGTGATGCTTATGGGAAGAAATAAACATAAAAAGAGAAGTAAATATTTAAGGTCCCCTCTTCCATTGACACTACAGCTGGCCATACAGTGGATGAGGGCTTGTAGAGCTAAAAATTATGAAGAAATGTTTTCAACTGAAGGTAAACTGTCTGTATGTAGAGTGAAGGATGGATGGACACATCCCTGCCTTTGAAATACGTGCTGTGACTGTGGGGCTGTAAAATTCCTGGTCTGAGAGAGTTAAGGATTGTGTCTAGACCGTTAGTCATCCTTTTCAGATGAAAACTTGGCTCTGTTTGCTGGTCTGTGTCCTAAAACTGTGACTGAACAAGCATAGGTAAAGAAATAGCTTTACTCAGATGGGGTTTCTGCCCCTTTTGCAACGCTATTTCATTTAGGTATAGCACCGTGGCCGCGTGGAAAAACTGCTTATATCCCTCTTGGGCTGTTTGCCACAAATCCCCAATGCTGTTTTCATCAGAAGGTTTCAAAGGCATAAAACTGGTAGTGACCCCGCAGGAATCGGCTTGTTTGATTTGGGTTCTTTTTTACCACCTTCCCTCTCGTACAGGCTTGCTGCCCAGTCTGGTAATGGTGAGGACGCATCTTTGAGTCAGGGGAGTGTGGGTGGGATTGGAGGAATTTTTGCTTGCATAGTGCATTCTGTCACAGAAGGAGAATTAAGCATGTGTGTTCTAGATGACAGAAAGCAGGTGTTTTTCTGACCTTTCTGTCTTCATACTTACTCTGCCTTCCACTCTGTCTTTTTTGCTTGTCTTTTTTTTCTTCCTCTGCTCAAATTCTTGCTGTGCCTCTCAATACTTGTGTTTTCCCTTCCTGTCCTGTGTCTAAACCTTTCATCATTTATCAGCAAAGAGCATAGATTGTTCGTGTCACTTATTATCAGCATCTTAAGAAATTAGGGAAAAATGCCTAAGTATTTGTGTGGATGTAGTAAACATGAAAATAACAAAGAAGTTAAAATACTTATGTCAAATCTGTTTTTCAGGAGTGTGGATCAGCTTTATGTTGGGGAACATTTCCCTCCCACTGCCTCCCCATTCTTTTTGCTGCTTAGTTTGTTCCTTGGGACGTGTGCAATGCTGGTGAAAGAAACTGGAATCACGGTGTTTGGCGTGTGCTTGGTTTATGACTTCTTTTCCCTCTCCTGCAGTGGACTCAAACTGTAAGTAACTTGCTGTTCTCGCTGTGCTTTTCAAGTGTTGCCACCTGTGTGTGCAAAATATATATTATTATATGCAGCACTGTGGGAGATGGACTTGCCCTGATGAATTAGATGGCACACATTTAAAACATTTAAGAGGAACCAAGGTTTCGTTCTGTATTTATTTATTTATTTGTTACTCTATTGCTGCCTGATAACTTTTGCTGGGCAGATGCACCAGATGTGAAGAACTGATCTCTAAAATGCTCAGTTCACTCTGGCAAGACTAACACTTATTTTTTTTCTGTGGGAGTTCTGACTGATCAACATCCCATTTGCTATGTCTGCTTGATTATTCAGCCACAATGTCACGGGTGTAGAAATATCATACGATGTTTAGTAGTAAAATCAGATTTGAGCCTTTCTGTCCTTACAGAATGCAAAAAAGAGGGAAAATATCCAGCCAGTTCTGGAATGACTGGGATAATTAGCAGCTCTCAGCCGTCGCTGGAGAAAAATCAAATACTTTGAAGTTTTTATGCCTCACCCACTTAATGTCACAAATAACTGTGCTGTTCTGTACCCATTAGAAGTCAGAAGTCTTTTGTTTGATAGAAGCTGCTTTTTATCCATCTCTCTCCCAAACCATACCTGGTGCAGATCTATCAAAGAATGAGTGGAAGAGCCTATTGGTGCTGAGGATGGGAGCTCCCACTCCTGCCATCGCTCCTGCTCCCACCAGTGCTGCCCAACAGGCGCTGGAGCCTGTCACACCCCTGTGTGGACTAGTGTATCTAGGTTATAAAAAGGGGACACTGAATTCATGTTTTTGCAGAAGTGAATTGAATCAGCTCTCAGAAGGGTTTGGTTAGTGCCAGAGCAGCAAATGCAGGGGGGGAGAAGAGGGACTGTCCTCTTCTCAGGAGCATCCTGGCTTCCCTCCCGTTTCAGCCCTTTCTCTAGGACCCCATGGAGGATGGGCCACTTCTCAGGCCCACCCGCCTCCCTCTGGCCCCTCCAGCAGCAGTAGCAATCAGAGGGCAGGTATGATGGATCGGCAGAGGATTTATCCTATTTTGAGCAGATAAGTAATTCCTAACAGTGTAGCTGGTGGGCATGTAGCCAGTGAGGAGTTTTCTGGGGACTGACAGCCGGCACGATTGTTAACACTTGTGTTAAGCGTCTGCCAAGTGTGTTCAGGAGCTGCCTGGCTAAAGGTAACACAAATGTTAATTAATTGGGGAGGAAAAAATCTGTGCCCTTCTCCTTCTCCCTCCCCTCAATCTCCCCCTTTTTGTAGGTTCACATTCCAGTGGCCTCTTCAGGTTATTTCTTTGCTTCAGTGGCATCCAGTTATCCAGATGTGGCGGTTGTTTAGCTTGCAGGAATGAAGATGTGTAGTCCAGATGTGCTGCATTTACACAGTTGCTCTGGTTGCATGAATTGTGCACTTTTCTGTCTGTGGTGCTCAGGATTTTATGACTGTATTTGACTTTTTTTTTTTTAGGGGGCAGCAGAAAACCAGCAGCCTTCTACATGCTGCTGAAACTCATTTCCTCCTGCTTCCTCCTCCAACCTGTAGAGGTTTATTTTCTATTTAAATGAGGCAGAATACCAATTATTTTCTGCAGCAAAAAATTAGGAATGTCATCATATTCTTCCTCACAGTGCTTCCCACCTTAACTAAGGTCCACAGAACAGCTTACGTGCTCATCTTCTGTTACTGTCAGGTCCCTTTCTCTAGATCCAGTTAGGAACTAGTAAATCCAGTCCTTCCAGCACGTGAAGGCTTTGTATTTTAGATTAAATAAAATGTTGTCTGTTGTAGTTCACATACCATGTTGTGCTGTTTTCATAATGTTCAACCTTTTGATAAGTAAACGTGAAAAATAAAAATCTTTAAATCCTTTTCTTTCCCATTTCTCCTTTTTTTTTTTTCTTTTTCTTTTTTTCACTTTTTTCTGCACATGTAATCAGGAGAAACGGGGGGATCCACCAGAGACCTGCCCGGCAGCCTGCAGCTTCTCCCTCTGCCTCGCTGCACGTCCCTCCGGCCGGCCGGGAGAACGGGAAGCATCGCTTCGCTCACCGGGGCACCTGGAGCTCCTGCCACCCGGCATCACCCGAGGGTCAGCGGAGCGGTGGCCTTTCAGTGCCCAGCAAAGCCATGTGGGCCATTCGAAGGTACTGCTGTGGTTTAGTTTGCAGCTGATCCTACCTTAGAACGTAAAGGCATTCACTTTGTTTTAGCCATTTTTATCCTGAAATGCTCTGTAATTTTTTATTATGCTGCTGGAGACGGAAGAGAGGAGAAGGTGGAAGGGGAGGGTTAAGGGGAGAAAGGGGAGAGAATAGAAAAGTGCATTTCTTTTGCTTGGGAAGAGGAGAATGTCTGAGGACTGTCAAAATCCTGAGACTTTCAGTCCTAATATGATACTGGTAGGCAGTGCTCTCCTTCCCAGTTTCTCCATGGAGAAAGCTAAAACTGTAATGTGAGTTTGAATGGGAAGAGGGGGTATGTGTGCATGTGTACAATAGTGCCTGTAAGTGAGGTGAGTGCAGTGTGAGCAGGGCAGTATGTGATATTGCTATATATCTATAGCTACATGTGTCTTTGGGTATAATTTCTGCACGTGAGTATACAGATGTAGAGAGAGGTGTGTGTATGCATGTTTCTGTAAATATGTGAAAGTGGGGGTGATGCCCACTCTTCCTCTATGCCTAAGAATGTACATAAAATGGTGAGAGCTAGACTCGGGCGGTAACAGAAGGACTTTCACCAGTTGCAGTTCTGGGCTTGTTCGTTGTGGACCTCACTGGGGAAGACAGGGCCCTGCAATATCTCAGGGCCAGGCTCTGGCACGGGACCAGCACTCTGCATCCTTATTCCTGTGGAACAGCACTGAATTGGTCAAAAGTGTTTAAGGGAGCGTGATTCAGTGGCCCCGTGGGTCTGTGCCAGAATCTGGGGGTTTTTTTCTTCTTTTAACCTTGACCTTTATACAATCTCCCTGGCAGCCCTTGCCTGGCTTGGCTTTTGCTGCTGACTTTTGGTTTTAAATACAAAACGCTCACGATATGGTTTAATTTGCAGACCTCTAATAGTGAATTGCCCTGCACTGCCTATCCCTTGGAGAAAGTGTTGTGTTCCTTAAACTGATCAGCAATTACCTGCTGCAGTTCTCTGGTCATTTTATGGCTGGGGCCTGAACAGCACTCCTGAAATCTAGGAAAGGGAGTTTCTTATTCCCTCATAACACCCCTCGTTAACCAGTTCAGTAGGAGCTATTTGGTTTGGTTTATTTTGGTTCTTTGTTTTTTTTTCCATGATCTTTCGCCGCATCAGTATCGATGGCGTATAGGTGTTACGTGAGATCTGTAACTTCTCAGATCACACTCTGAGTCCTCTGCCTGTAGTTTAAATGGTTGAACCCACTTGAGAGCTTCAGACCTGCAGGCGTTCTGTCTGATCGGTCTGACCTGGGGATGCTCAGGTCTTTGGTTCTGTTTTTAGCAAGGAGGGGAGTGGGTTTGGTCATGTTGTCTCTCCGTGTGGGAATCTGCGACACAAAAATGGTAAGGACGTCAAGACTTTTCAGAGGGGCAAAGTGCTAACTGCTCTGGCATGGAAACTGTTCTGGCCATTAGGAACAGCTTCTGAAGTTGTTTATTTATTTGTTTGAATTTATTTCTTCTCCTGTATCCCCAAATGAGTAGCACAATTAGAAAGCATGGGTGACCCTGGGTCCTTCTGATATGCCAGGCCAGAAGGGGCTGCCCAGAAGCCTCATTTAACGTCTTGCCTCTAAAGTTTAGGACCTGCTGGGGAGGAGTAACCTGGGCATGACACTGGAGCAGCTGCTATTCCTGGCCATTGCTCTTTCCACGTTTCTCTCAATGCTTTTGTTCTCTTTGATACTTGTATTTGTTTCCATTTTCCCTTGCGGATACTAATACTGAAGGTATCAATACAAAAATGTCTCCTGTCTTGTTCCATCTCCTTGTTCCTTCTTTTATCCCTGTTTCTTTCTTTCTTTCCACTACTCCTTTCCTCCCTCCTTTTCTTTGTACTTTTTCCACACACCCTCGCTCTACCCCTGCTTTTGGGAACATCCCTTTCTTACACCAAGGGGAAAGCCTCTGGTTCTCCAGCCTCTTCAGGAGAGGCTGCAGAAGGTGTGTTGGAGAGACCCTGCACGTGGGATGGCTTTGGAGGGAGCTCGTCCGTGCTGCCAACTGGCATTTGCTTTTCGGCAGCTGCCTCTTCAAGTGTTGTAAAGGATTTCTGCACATGGCAAATCAAGCTCTGCGTGCATGTAGCAGCTTTTTTTTTTGCCCTTTTTTTTTTTTTTTTTTTAAAAGGGGCTCTCATGGTGTAAGCCGTTCAGCTTCTCTTTTCAAGTGACTGACTGTGTGTAACGCGCTTGAAACAACTTGTTGTGTGCTGGTTTGCTGTGGGATGCCCAAAGTAGAGCTGGCTTGGTCCCAGGGGCTGAGAGGGAACCCTGCTGCTGCACACCTGTGTGAGAGCTGTGCCCGAGAGCCGTGGGGGGAAAGCCTGGCACGGGTTAATGGATGCTGCTTTGAAAGAAACTTCTCTAAAACACTATTGGCAACCTTCTTTGGTGGTTTTTTTTTTGCTTGCTCTCAATTCCCGTTCCTCTGAAGGAGGGATAAGGCCAGATAATCATTTCTTGTTGCGTGGAACGATGGGCTCATAGAGCCTGGACAATTTGACCAGTGCCTGCTTGTCTCATGTCAAAGTTTACTGGTCACTTTGCAAATACTATAGCACACTCCATTCTTTAATTTTAAGACATCTCAATTCTCAACTGCATGGAATGTGCTTGTGGTAGTGTGGAACAGCAAGATGAAATGTATTGCAGCTCACTGACTCGTGAAATGATGGTCACGTCACCTGGAGGTCTGTGGACCACTACCTGATCGTATGACTACAGCCTTACCCTCCCTCCCATTGGCTAACTCCTCCCATAGGACAGATTAAAATAGTTGAAATACTTTCTTTCTCTCATGCTACTGGCACATTATATGATATGACATAGGAAGCACTCAAGGAAATTGCTCTATTAAAATACAATCCATCTTTAAAAAAAAATAAAAATCCTTGCTGTAGCTGAAAAAAGACAGAAGAAAAAAAATTGAAGTTGCTGTCAAATATACAAAATCAATTACACAGTTTCTCCTCTAATCAGTGTTTCTCTGACTTGTATAGGTCTCTTCCATGGTAAAAGGGAGGGAAAAAGATTTTAAATATTTCTAAAACTCCAAAGTTGGAGGGCAGGTTTGGCATAGTGAAGTAGCTTCAGGTACCTTTATCTAGTGCACCGAGTTGCTAGTTGTAAGGTCTTCATTAGAATAAAATAGTTGTGCACTGCTTAATCTGTACTTTTAAGTACTTGTAATGTGATTAATTAGGTTTCTATTTAATAATAATTTATTATGTACCTTGCTACTAGAGCTAACTGGAAAATGCAGAAAAATGTAACGGAGGAGTTAGGGGAATCAGTCTAATTAGCAGTAACGGGAGCTAGTTATGTAAATTCTTGGTGTAGAGAGATTTCTGTTCTTTATTGGCACTTGTTCTTATCTTCAGCTATCCAGTGTACGTGTGGGTTGCAGTCCTGGGTGCCTTCAGGAGTACGGAATGAGTTAGTATGGATGAAATTGTGAGTTTTATCACCACGATTTATTGCAATTTTGGGGGATGCTGGCACATACTACTAAAACGAGGCTGCTAGGATCTCTTATGAGTTTAATCCACCTCCCTTAGTTTTAAGACCTGAAAGAGGCTTATGACCATATGCGCCCTCCCATATGACACAAATGGAGAAGGACAGACAGGAACTTTCACATCAGGCTTGTGCATCTGTTTGGGATAAAGCCAGAGCTTCAGTGCTTTCACTATGATGTTGCAGTATACGTATATATGTCTCCTATTAAAAAGGAGTATTGGTGCCAGCACCTCATTGCTGCCCACAGAGGTACCCTGTTAGATCCATGAATATGTTTAACAAGGATGATACACATAAAACAAATTGTCACAGTGCCTTGTACACATTGCGTCCATAGTTATCGCCACTTATTCTCTTATTCTTGATTTGCTGAATCTACTGAAAACTGAGATTTCTTTTTTTACTCTTTTTTTTTTTTTTTTTATTTAAAATTCCAAAGCCACATATAGCTGTAGTCATGCGATGTCACACATACCTCACACTCAGCATGGCTAAATGCTCTCCAGCCTGTGACCTCCCCCTCATACCACCTAGTCAGCCTGATGGTTTTGAGCTTTGTAAATGAGCCTGGGGCAGGCCCACAGTGTAAGCTTCAGGTGTTCTTGAAACACAAGACCCCTCAATAGCTTGCATACTTTTGGAACTAAAATCTCCATTTCTCTTTGGTGACCTAGGAACTGATTTTTATTGCATCTGCTCTTGGTGATTTAGCTGGTGAGACTCTTCCCTTAGAATGGACAATAGACCAGTGTTTAAGGCTGCTGTTTTCCATCTACATGAACCTTGCATTAGTTTTTTGTTTTGTTTTATTTATATTTTTTTAAATTTTTTTGCCAAGTGACAGAATGAGAGAAGCAGGTGTACTTGGAGCGCTGCCCAACAGCATCACTTTAAATCTCTGTGTACATCCTAAAAAACACTGAGGAAGCTCACTCCTTGTTAGCACTGTGGGATCCGGGCACAAAACCCCATTGATCCAAAATTCAATGAAACCCTTAAGGCTATAGCCGGGATAAATGTGATCTGATGACTAAACCAGCAGCAATGTTGTTTCCTTTTGCCGTAGCAGGGGAAGGAAAATGGAAATGCTCTGCAGAACGTGGTGCGTTCCAGGGATGGCTGTGCTGGCCCGAAGGCTGATACACTATGAGGAGAAGTATGTTGAGGTCATCACGTATCTTCCCCGTGTCCCCATGCAGCGTGCGTGCTCGGCGTTTGAGCTGAAACAGATGCTGTTCTCCAGCACGAAGGAAGAGCTGAGGGAGAGGGGGGAAGAAAAGCACTGGCACACATCACCCGTGACTACGTAGCAATTGCTTGGTGCTCATTTGGCTTTTTCTCACTGGGAGCTTCCATTTCCTGTTCTTGTGTAACAACGATTATGATTTTGTTTTGGTTTTTTTTTTTTTAACTAATTTGACAGGATAGCACACTTCTGCTTTAACATGAAATTCCTGTTCAAAAAGCAGAAGTCTCAGCTGTGTTTCTAATGCTTCTCCATGCCATGCAGGGTAATGCTGCTTCCTAGATTCATACCCAACAGAGGCAGAACAGTGTGACTGGTTTCCCAGATACAGGATTACACGTGTGCAAACTTTACCTTCTCTTGAATTTGTTAGAGGGAGTTTTTTGAAGCAAGGCGTGGCTCAGAATATGAATCTGCCTGGGTTGTAGAAGTGGGAAGAAGGCATTTTCTGCTAGATTTGATACAACTTCCTTAAACTTTAGCAAGTTGGTTGCACTCCCACCCTGAAGGTCAGTGGTGGTTGCCGTTGTATGTGGAGTACAGCAGCAAAAAGCCCTGCATGCCTCTGAGAAAACACTAAGGTAACTATTATTAATGTATTATTTTGTTCTGGAGCAAACATACAACAAAAGGAAAACCTGGGTACTTGACACTGGCCTACAAGGTCCTTGCTTTTGCAAACATGACACCGTGTGTGGGGAAATTCCAGGACAGCCACCTGGTTTGGGATTCAGCCAGTGGTGAAAAAAGCCTTGGAGTCTGGCAGTCCAAATGCTTGTCTTCTCTAGGAGAGCACAGGGAATAACCTGGAGCATTAAGCAATGGAACCAGGCTAGGCTTTTCCCTTCCTTCCTCTCTCAGTGGCGATCTCCTGAGGGTTGTGAGGCTTTGAAAATAAAGGAGTGAGCTCCTAGCCTGTGATGCTCTGAGCAAAGATTGGTGTTGGATTGCCTCCTTGGGAAGGGAGAGGAAAGAAGTTGTCTCTGGCCGTAGGCTGATTTTTTTATTTTATTTTATTTTAAACTGATGTTTAAAATTGAACCGAGAATAGGATGACACAATTTTACCCCAAGAAACAAGTAGGACCCTGAGTCCCAAGGCCTAGGAAGGCACATTGTGTGCTGAAAGATGACAGATTAGATAAGTGTCATTGTTATGCTGGTAACTGTGGGATGGTGTTGCAAGCTTTTTATAATTGTAGCAGATTTACTAAGGCTCTGCTGTTCTTGCTGTTTAGTAAGCTTAAGTTCTGAGAGAAGTTCGGGCCCCCTTTGGAGAGGTGTATTGCAGAGGTGGGTTTGGCCTTTGGTTTACTCTTCTCTGAGCTCAGTTCTTTAGACCATTTTTCCATTGTGAGTCTGAGCAATAGCTCTGGCTACTGCTGTGTCAGTGTCCTGTCTTTTTAGGAAATGTTCACTGGCAGTAATACATGAATCTTCCTCTCCTTCGCCTGGAGTCAGTGATAATATTTATTGTTGTGCTCAGGTGGTACCTGAGGCCACTAGAAGGCTCTGCTAGAGTCTAGAAACATGGGAGAGGTGGATGTCCCCATGCTTAAAGCCTTGGTTTTATGTGCTTTAGCCTGTGACTGTCTTCCAGAGAACCCTTGAGTAATCTTAGGAAAATAATTACATCTCTCTGTTCCCGCGGCGAGTGCTGGAAGATGAGGAGGCAGTAGTGCATGCTTCTTTTCCACCTCCATTTGTGGTTGTTGTTTTAAGACTCCCCCCAAAACAGCTAAGGAGTGTCTCTCTTATGTGTGCTTGTGGCATTATGTGTCTTAATCTTTGAAATTTGCAAGTGCTGTTTCAGTAAGAGGAGCTGAACTCACTGCGTGCTAACTCAAGTTTACTTAAAAACAGCACGGCTTTGGTATGGTGATGACTAATGTTGCATGCACACACAAAAAGGCATGTTTGGACATCATTAGGTTGCAAAATTATGCACTCACCAGGTAAGAAAGGCCTGATTTAATTTTGGCCCTGTTGTGTGTTTATGTTATGACAGTCTTAAATTACACTATCAGATACCATTTTTTCTGCGTGATCCCAGCTCTATTCATTACCCAGAATGGATGGTGCTCACTTAATGAGCAGCTACTCAATATTTCGTTTCTTCCTTGTCCAGAGCACAGCCCCATGCTCTATTTACTTCATGGCATTCAAGTCCTGCTCTGAGACAGATTAACTTCTTCTCAATAATTTCTCTGTGTACAAACTACCAAGTGCTGGTATTTCCTTGCAGTTTGTTGCTTCAGTCTGTAATCTTTTAAAGTGCATTTGGCATAGTTTCTGGATGTGTAATTTCCTTGCTTTTCAAAACAAGGAAGGTAAATAGCCAGGAATTTTAGAGCAGGGAGCCACAGGCGTGTGAATTGCTCAGTTGAAACCTTTGGATCCACCTTATCAACATCTGCTGCTTGACTGAGCAGACTAGCTGGTGGCAACAGTAGATAGTGCTCTATGAGAGTCAGTATTAATAGACGGGGGGCTTTTCCCCTTAGGTATTTGCAGACAGAGGGGGCACAATGACTTGTTCCCTTCCAGACTGTGAGAGGAACAACTTGTGCAACTTCTGGCAGCCCCTTCTTTCCTTTCTCCTCAATTTGTTTGTCCTGCCCTGTCTACTCCAGCTTGCCCTCATCTCTTCTCTTGCTTGCTTCTCCTCGGTCATCTAATTGCTTCCAATCTTTGCTCCTCAGGGTTTGCCTCTTGCATCTCGTTGATCTCCCCAGAAGCTGCTGTGATAAAACTCTCTCTTCCAGGACCCCTCCTGTATCACTAGTGCCAAAGTCCTTGCCCAGCCAGTTCAAGGGCCCCCACCTACGTCCTTGTACTGCGTATTGCATCCTCCATGTGCTCCCTGGTCCTCAAGCCTTGCAGGTTCAGTCTTCTGCTGCGGGAGCTCTGCCCAGCAAGGGTGCAGGTCATTCTGGGCTTTTCTCCTTGGACACCAGCTGTCAACACTCACTGTCTCTTTGCTCCTCCCTGGTTTCCTCTTTTCTCCAGCTTTGTGGGTTGGGTTCTCCTCCGCCGCCAACTCGGGAGCCTTCCCTGTGCTTTGCTGCCTGGGTTTGAGGAGAAGGGAGCCTGGAGAGCCCGGCAAAAGCCAGGAGCCTGCCCTGCCCTGCTGCTCGGTGAGGTTGGCTTCTTTGTGTGGCTCCACTGTTGGCTTTTTTGTGTGTGGCAGAGCAGGCGCTCGTGCATGCAGTTGTTAGAACAGAAGCAGCTCGGTTTTACATTTGGCTTCCTTCGTTAGATCATTTTAGCCGCTATTCTGGGTAGCGTATCTTGTCTCGCAGTACAGAAAAGCACCTCTCTCCCTCTTTTTAAATCCTTCTAAGAAGGAAGTGGAAAGTAAATTATATCCCCTGGACTATTAATGTGTGGCAGCATCAAGAGTCCCTGTTTATTTCAGTAAGCAGCAAATAGACTTGAGTGGTTTGGCTTCGTGTACATTGAATGTCAGGAAAAAGGGACAAGACTGAATCTGATGTGATTTTTCATAGCTGATGATGACTTAACAGGCTTTAGCTATTTTACTTTTTATTTTTTTTTAGGGAAGACTTTTTAGTCCTTGAAAGATCCTTTAGACTTTCATTTCTGTGAATTCGTAAGTGAAAACTGTGCCTGGGACAACGCACCGTGCAGGGCAAAACAAAATCAGGAGGAAAAGTTAATGGCTGGTTTTTTTGGTTTGGTTTTGTTTTTTCCCATCTTGTGAAAGATGCTGGTCGCCTATCCATTCATGCGCGCAGGAAGCAGGGGTTTTTTTCTCTCATTAACAGGAGTTGCGTTTAAGCCCTGCAGTTGCAGTCGCTTCATTGTACATCGGCCTCTTCTGTTCCCTGTGTTGCTAATTGGAAATCCCTAATTTGTAGGTGCAGCCTGTGTGTCCCAGAGCTGACTCACAGGAGACTCTGTTCATTCCCTTTACTTCACAGGACTGCCTTTCTATTCACAGTTCATGGCAGTCTCATTAAACCAGTGTTTGAAATAGCGGTGTGCCCGCGTTCATTGGCTTTCTCTGAGAGCCCTGTAAACCAGTGTCAAGGAATTAACAGTGGCTGAGAAACAGAATAACTTTAATGGCTTGCCAGGTCATTTTCCTTGCAGTAAATCTGGGTTAGTTTGACACAGAGTGGTATTTCAGTCACCCAGGAAATAAAAACTAAAACACCTGAAGATAGATGATGCCCAGATTATTGCAGGTATTTCCCTGGAGCTTGTCTAATTGAACAGTTTCTCTCTTACATCTTTGACTTCCAGGCATGTTTTTGGACAACTAGCAGAAACCTTTTAGGCTGTTCTCAGGAGTGAAGGATTCAGCTGTAACTACTTACCTCGTTAATGACTGATGCTTTCTGAGCTGGTCCATGTCTCCTTTGTGAACCTGGTAATCACAGCAAGTATTAAGAGGAGGGCAACAAGCTCTCAGGACTAAGTTATGTGGCTTTAGGTTTTCACAGACTGATAACAAGCAATCATTTGCTCAAAACCACGATGACACCAATGTCATTGAATACATTAGGTGGATGGTTCCAGTTGTGTGGTGAGTACTACTTTGATTTTCTTTTTTTTTTTTTTTTTATGTGAAGTAGCTGTTGAGATTTAATATTTGTTTTTAAAAGACAAAATCTCTTAGCATGTCTAATGCTTCTCCCATCCTCCCTGTATGCTTTCCAAGACGAATAGATCCTTCCCTGACTAGAAACTTAATCTTCAACTTAATCTAAAGAAGAAGAGTAGTAAATCCACTTTCACATTTCTAATTCAGTTATCCCAACATCCTTTTCCAACTAGTGCATTAGAAACCTTAATCCTCTACTTGGCTTGGAAATGCTGGAACCCACGTTTCTCTCCTGACTGCAGATCTTTGAAATGCAGATTTTCTTGTTGCTATTCTTTTAAGCAATTTCCAGAATGTGAATGTCCAGGAAGCTGCAGCGCAGAAGGGACCCTTGTAAATGCATTCCACATTCCCAAACATCCGTGCTGAAATTCAGATACTGGCCGAAATGAGCCTTGAAAGACAAGGTTTGTGCTTGGGCTGCTGGAACGCTGCTGTCGAGTGTTTGCTTTCCAGGTCTGACAGGTTTCTCAGCACCTGGTGACGCTCTGCTTTGCCGTATGAATTCTCATTACCTGCTATAACTGATCGTGGAGCGGCTTAAAGGAAAATCTTCCACTGGAATATGTTGTGGTGGTTTTTATTTTTTTTTTTTCTTTTTAATCCTCCTTTCTTAAAGTTAAGGTTGGTTGACTTAATAAATTGTCACTCTCCTGCTGTCTGGATAATGCAGTTGTCCTCTCTGTTTAAAGCTTTGTTTTAGCATTGTGTTTTCTGTAGGTCCCCTGTTCAGGCTGGGGGCTGAAGGCCTGCTCAAATCTCTCCATTAGCGACCTATAAGTCCCTTGTTTTTGCAAATCAGCTGTAGAATAAGTAAATACTAAGTGTAAAATTTGTACTTTGAAACTTACTGTGCTTGAACTTTGGCTGTACTAGTACAGAAAGTATGGAATGAAATACAGTTCCTTTTAATCTGTGAAAGATGCCAGCAGTCCTGCTGGGCATTCGCTTTAGAAGAGCAAAATTAGAAAGAAAAAACTGTCTCTTCTCAGTTTTCCATGGAGACTAGGACTTTATCGATTGTTCAAAAATAAAGTTCAGGGCAAGAGCAATTATGAGTCAGGGGTGGAAATGAGGGGGAACGTTATGTTTATTTCTCTCCCATAAAATGTAGTTTCATCCCATCGTACAACACCTTCAGATGTATTGTTCTTGCAAGACCATGCTAGGAATTTCTGCAGAGACAAAGCTGCTGTAAAATGATGGCCTTCCATTCTCTTGCAATATTTTGACATTGCTTGATTTAATTGCGTTTACTGTAATCTCTGCCTAATCTCATGACAGCAGCTTGTATCACTGCTGTGCCTGTGAGTTATCTCTGTTTGAAGCAGAGATGTTTCTTTTGTGTTTTGGTAGTAAGCTCCATTCATTTGTTCTTGTCCCTCTTCTCCTCCCTTCTCTCCAGCGTTAATTATGTCACACATTTATTTCAGAAGATTAATTGCTTAGAATACAAACATTTCTGGTACTAGCATCAGGAATTTTCTTCTTTAGAAAGTCTGTGATCTAAATGGCTGCTAATGCCAGTCTTTCTAGTCTTTCCATTACAGATCAGCATTCCTTTGCTGATCTTGGCTGACATACTGTGGATACGCTATCGTGACTCTCTTATGATCCTGAATGGTATCTCCATCATGGAATTACTCAATATGGAAAACCAAATTCCTTCATTCATTGCCCATATAAACTTTTGGAGATGGTGGATAACTTTCCACCCAGAATGCGTTGTTCGTGCATTTGGTCTAATGCTATGCATGAATATGAATATAGGAATTTTTGCATGATATTCGGGGGGGGGGGAATAGAACTCTTCTTACTTTATATTAGTATTTTTCTATTGAACTCATATCAGTATATCAATGTAATAGAAGAATGTTGTGGGACCACCATATCAAACCAGTGGTCCATCTAGCCTTAGTATCTGTTTTCTGACTGTGGTCATTACTGGATGCTTACAGAGAAGAAAAGACCAGGGACAGGGCCACTATGGGGTCATCTTTCTTCACTGTGCATGTTGAATGTATGCCAGTCAGTGATTTAGAGTCTATGGATCTGGAGGCTTTATCTGGAGCGCTGTGTTTAAGACTCTCCACAGACCTGTCCTCCATGGAGTTGTCTAATTCCCTTTTTAGAACCTTTCTCTCTTCTGACTTTTGACGACATCTTGTTGCAATGAGTTCTGTGATTTAATTACACACTGTAGGAAGAAGTCTGTGCCTTTGCTTGAAAACTGATAATTTCATTGGGAGCCCTTTGACTTTGTACGATAAGAAGCAGAAAGTAATTTTTCTGGTTCACTTCCCTAAGCCCTTCATAATTTATCATATCTTTATATGTATTCCCTTTCCAGGGTGGAGAGCCCTGTTCTGTTGAATATCTCCTCATGCAAAAGCCATTCCATGTGCTTGATGAGCCTTATTACCCTTTCCTGTACCTCTTTGATCTCTATTAGATCCTTTGAAAATTGGGCAGAGGAAGGGGAGATCTCAGAATAGCATGCAGTACTCCAGATGCAGGGACACGTTGGATTTTTATTCACTGCATTATTGGTTGTTGTTTCTGTTCTAAACATTCAAAAGTTGCATTTTTCTGTGCTGATTTATGGCACCACCCTTCTAAAAATATTATTTATTCTTTTGTGCTGACTGCAGTCTGCGTAGGTAATTGAGATGTACAGTCAAAACACAAGTGGAAAATCTGAGTTTTCTTTTATTAGGGTGTCTTGAATTGGCTGAAGAGCATCCTGCGACTGCCTGGCACGTTCCCCATTACAGGGGAAGGGCTGGAGCAAGATGCTGAACTCTGCTAAGATGGGCCAGGCTGATTTGAGGGCCAGAGAGGACACCCTCAAACCCCGTATCTGCTGTGTCTGAGCCTCAGTTACTTAGATAGGGAAGAGGTATTGTAAACCCATTTCTTAACTGCTGTGTGAATAATAACCCCAAGTAACCTGGCTTGGGCAAAGCCTGTGGGCTTCCTCAAACACCCACTGGTGAAACTGTGTCCTTCTCGTTGCTTTTTCTCAGCTTCAGCAGTTTTCTCTTCTCCTCTGCAGTGTGGTCACAGTGCAAAGGGGCTGCCCGGGACCTCTCTGTCCAAGTGTTTATGCTCCATCAGCGAGGGGGAAGCATTATCTTTCTAAACCAAAGGGCAGAAATTGCCAGTGTTTGCCCCAATTCACAAGCAGAATCTGACAAAGCAGAGAGTTTAATCCAGTTTCCCAAATCTTAAGCAGATCTCCCTCAGCATAATCCTTCCCGTTTTGCTGATAAATGGACTATTTCTCTCTTAAAATTTGCTGAAAAGATAGACCCCCATATCCCCCTCCTCTCTCCTACGAGCTGAAAGCTTGTTGTTTTTAAGTACAAAGATCTAGACAGTGCAAGCCATGACAGCAGCTATCTCAGGGCCTTCATGTCACTGTTTGTTGCATTATTTACTTCCATCTGATTTGGCCTCTCGACTCCATCAAAAGTGCCTTTCAATGCGAATTAATTGAGAACTGTATTTTTCTTCTTTTGATTGCCTTTAAAAGAGAAATGCTCCCAGATGGCACTCGGGAAGGAGGGAGGTGTTCTTTCTCTCTGCACAAGCCGTGCTGCTGTTGTAGACCAAAGGCTCTCTCTGCCCCTCAGTTACACTTGGGAATCTGCTGTTTCCATGGATTGGAGGGGGCTTTTCCCAGGAGTCTGGAAATGCCAGAACCAAAAAAGACCCCCCTAGTGGCATCCTAGCCCAAATGAGCAGCTTTCTAATAACGAAGATGACTTTAATATTGCAGCATCCTGTCTCTGCAGAGCAGTCAGTTAATTATAAGGTGTGAATAAGGAATATATTTCACAGTGCCTTGGCAATTTTCTGAGTTCACTGATCCATAAACAAGATTATTCCCTAATAGTCCTTCATCTCTGCCATTATTACACAAGGATGTTAAACTTTAAATTAAATTAAAAACGATCATCTTTAAAGTTTGTTGAGCCACGGCTAATCTTTTGAGAGTGATTCCAGGATTAGCTATTTTAAAATTACTTAGTTATTTGGGGAGGAGGAGAGAATTGTTTGTCATTCCTGCTGTGCCATTTTTATGAAGACCGCACTGTAGCACTCTGCTGAGAAATGTGAATTAGATCCTTTTTTTTCTTTCATTCTTATCAAAGTCCCTGACGCTGTCAGGCAGAAGTTGCTTTGGGGGGGGGAAGCTGCTTCATCAAGGTACATAGTAATTTTTTTTTTTTTACATTTTTTTCAGCTGCTGCCAACCCAGGAATGAGGGGCTGAATTGGGTACCCGAATGCCAAAAACAACTGTCCCTCTGGCAGTTTGTACGGGGTGGAAATGGCAGGGGCTGTTGGCATAAAACTGTCACACGGTTTGCGATCTCTCGGGGTTTTGCAGAGCTACAACTCCTTGAAGATGTTTTTACCACTACTGGGAGCGTCACTGTAAATTTTTAAGGTCAAGAGGGACCATTTATGATCATCTAATCTCAGCTGGAGTGAGAGACTGAGCTTCGTCTAGGAATTATCACATGAAGACTGAATTTCTCTTCGAGCCGTGTCACACATCTGTCAGCGGGGCAGCGCAGCCCTGACTCAAAGGCTTGATGTGATGGAGTATTTGAAGAATCCTTGGGTGGACGGGCTGCAGCCATACGCTATTCTCGCCCTTAAAAATGTCTGCCTATTTCTAGCCTGATTTATCTAATTTCAGCTTCCAAGCACTGCATCTCATTATGTCTTTTTCCACTAGATTAAACTCTAGTGGAAGAGCCCACTAGGGCTCT
Organism: Calidris pugnax; assembly: GCF_001431845.1. Lineage (NCBI taxonomy): Eukaryota > Metazoa > Chordata > Aves > Charadriiformes > Scolopacidae > Calidris > Calidris pugnax. The sequence continues at coordinate 6,393,002 of NW_015090800.1, read as the reverse complement.
CCTAGCTGAAAGTTTTGCAGGCACCGATAGTTGTTTTATTGCTCTTCCAGGCAGAGTGGAAGGCTGGGCTTCCTTGGGGTATGTCTGCCCAGCAGTCGCTGTTGTGATGCACCTTATGTACTCGGGTCTGAACAAGTCTCAGATTAGGTTGCTTGGGTCCTGCTAATAATGTCTGCAATGGCATGGAGATCAGAGTAGGTGAAGCAAGCTTTCGAAGCTTTTACCAATCTTCTTTTCTTTTTTTTTCTTCTTTTTAATTTTTTTTTTCCCATGGATGTCATGCTAAACTGTTCAAAACAGTAAAAGACAGTCAATTTTTGCAGTGCAAAATTTACATATTGTAGAAGTCAGTACTTTGCTGAGTAAAAACAAGTAGATTAGAGTAAAATTAGTGTGTCTTTGATAATAAATCCCTATGGGGCAAAAAGGAGATCTTCCCATGTGTTTGTTGTGTTTCTAGCACAACAGTGTTTCAATCTTAATTGGAAAATTAATCATATGAGGAGGTGCACTTGATACTGCATCTGCACACACAGATGACATTTGGATGGTACGCTGCTCTTGATCTTACAAGCATTGCCATGGAATCCTTAACGAACGCAAGTGCTCAGAGTCTGGAGTTGACATTTTGTCTGGAAGGGCTGCGAGTGAACACTCGGTCTTGTAGATGCTGTGCTGAGCCCTTGATCACTCTGGGTAAGCTGGAGAAAAGGGGGTGAAGAAAATTTGGATAGATCATCCTTTTTAACACAAGATTGTCCCTCACAATATAGTTTCTAGCAGGTTTTATATTGCATCTAGCATTAGAAACGAGAAAAAATACAGATTGATATCTTTATTTCACACTCAGTATGTCTTGTAATCAGGGAGTATAATTTCAGAGGGGAAAAAAGCCTTTGCTGAATTGCTGGCAGCTTTACCTAGAGTGTGCAGGAAGCTCTCAGGAAAGCGGGGATGTCAGGTGTTGACCTATGCTGATGATGCTTCATTTGTGAGATTTAGTCAGATTAAAGCACAAAGTAATATGATTAATTTGGCTCCAGGTTCAGTGTTTAAGAATACATAAGACAGAACATCATCATCATTCCTTTATACCAGCTGAGACTGTGACCCAGCTGGCAGACTATTCCGTGAGTCCCATTATCTTTTACATAATAAGTTTCATATTCTCACATTTCAATTTTTTTTAAGCATCTGTCATTACCTCTTCAGAAACCCCTTACAAATTAGAGGTGCATCTCGCATAACTGAAGAGCAATTATTGTTCCATTACCAAGTAATGAAGTGCATACTTGTATGAAAAGAATGATGACTCCAAACATGATAAAGTTCAGCAAGATTCCGAAGATAATTTCTAGCGGTGTTTTCTACTTCAAAGCTTATATTTCAATAGGTGGCAGACCTAATGTCCATTATCTTCTTTAAAAAACTATTAAGGAAGAAAACCTATATGTGAGAGCTTGAAAAAGGGAGCTGCTTCTATATCAAAGTCAAGGGAGATGTTTTGTGTCATAGTGAAAGATGCCTCCCTGCCATGGCCTGGACTTTGAGGTTACTGACTTTAATTTAGTGTTGGTTCAGTGTCTTATTGGCCTCCAGGTAATTCTGCCAGGCCACAGAGGAGGCTTCTGGGGAGGCAGCAGTCCTGGGAGTTCAGTATGGCATGGTCTTCCCCCAAGCTAGGTTTGAAGAAGACTTCAGTTTTCAATGAGATAAAGTTGCAAGGCTCTTGAGTGAGTCCAGATGGTGCTTCCAGGGCCTGATTTTGAGCCATGGGATTCCCGGTGCAATCACTTGAAGCGGTAATGCTTCTCTGCCAATTAGGACTTGTCTTCTCTCGGGCTCCCAGACACTGAGGTACTTGAGCAGGAAATTATTTTGAACGTTTAGTCCTCACGTTTAATGCTTTTTTTGAGTAGAGCTTAGTGTGATGATCATGACCTGCTAATCCCTCTAGCAGAGTCCCCCAGTAACTGGGACACATAATCACGATGATTACTGGGTCATGGCAGCTGAACAGCTGGTGTTGATCGCTGCAGCTCTGTTTGTGTTTGGTACAGCTGAGGTTTCCACATCTCCTGGTATCCTCATGACAAGACTCAAGCACCTGCAACCTTAGAGAATGGAATGGCTAACGATGCAAATCTGACTGCCTCGCTAAGCCTGCCCGTGGGATTCTTCTCACAGTTTTAAACTAGGTTTGGTGAAATTTAGACCATTAATTTTAAAAGCCTTTTCCAATCTGTTAATAGTTATTTTCTTAAGTAGCTTCTCTCATGAGAGTTGCCATGGCTTTGGCAAGAAGAGAGGTATGTTCTCTGATTCAGGAAAAGAGGAAAACCCAAAACCTAAACAAACCAGCACAATCCAGAAGATAGTCTGGAGGTGGTCACTTCTTAAATTAATCTCCTCCTTTCTATCAAAAGAACATCATATGCTAAGGGAGTACTTGGCTTATCAGACATAGTCCTCTGTTATCATGCGCTGCCAGTTATCTAATCCCTTTCATAGACTGGCTCAGCCCTGCTTTGTGTCCAGTTGGATCGTCTCCATGGCTCTCCTGACAAGTTTGCCTGGAAAGCTTTCTTTTCCCAATGTAAATGGCTCAAGGGCAAATTTATGCCCACTTAACCCTTGAGTTCCTGCATCTCTTTTGTTTTCCTTCCTTTGTGTGCCTGAGTGTTAATTTGTGAAAGAGACTGTCAAGTAAGGTACAGACTGGTGTTAAAGTGTGAGAATCCAGCGGCAATTCTTTATTCATAAGTGTTCCTGGGGAGGGGACACAGAGGATTGCCATGGGTTCTTACTGAATCATAGAATAGTTAGAGTTGGAAGGGACCCTTAAAGGTCATTGAATTCCAACCCCCCTGCCATGGGCAGGGACACCTCCCACCAGACCAGGTTGCTCAAAGCCCCATCCAGCCTGGCCTTGAACACCTCCAGGGATGCGGCACCCACAACTTCTCTGGGTGACCTGTTCCAGTGTCTCACCACCCTCACAGGAAAGAATTTCTTTCTCTTATCTAATCTAAATCTCCCCTCTTTCAATTTAGAACTATTGCCCCTCATCCTATCCTACACTCCCTGACAAAGAGTCCCTCTCCATCTGTCCTGTAGGCCCCCTTTAGGTACTGGAAGGCTGTTATAAGGTCTCCCCAGAGCTTTCTCTTTTCCAGTCTGAACAACCCGAACTCTCTCAGCCTGTCTTCATCAGAGAGATGCTCCAGCCTTTTGATCATTTTTGTGGCCCTCCTCTGGACTTCTTCCAACAATTCCATCTCCTTCTCATGTTGGGGGTCCCAGAGCTGGACACAGAACTCCAGGTGGGGTCTCACAAGCGCAGAGTAGAGGAGCAGAATCGCCTCTCTCAACCTGATGGCCACGCTTCTTTTGATGCAGCCCAGGATGCGGTTGGCTTTCTGGGCTGCCAGCACGCGATGCTGGCTCACGTTGAGCTTCTCATCCATGAGCACTCCCAAGTCCTGCTCCTCACGGCTGCTCTCCAGCCATTTTCTGCCCAGCCTGTATTTGTGCCTGGGATTGTCATGTCCCAGGTCCCAGGACCTTGCACTTGAACTTCATGAGGTTTGCACAGGCCCACCTCTCAAGTCTGTCCAGGTGCCTCTGGGTAGCATCCCTTCCCTCCAGCGTGTTGACCACGCCACACAGCTTGGTGTTATCAGCAAACTTGCTGAGGGTGCACTCTATCCCACTGTCCATGTCTCCAACAAAGATGTTAAACAGCACTGGTCCCAGTACCAACCCCTGAGGGGCACCACTCGTCACCGGCTTCCACTTGGACATTGAGCTATTGACTGCAACCCTTTGAGTTCAGTTGGCCAGTTGGAACTTATCCACCAAGTGGTCCATCCATCAAATCTGTGACTTTCCAATTTCAAGATAAGGATGTAATGTGGGACAGTGTCAAAACACTTTGCATAAGTCCAGGTAGATGATATCTGTGCTCTGCCCTTGTCCACCAAAGCTGTGGCAATATCGTAAAAGGCCACCAAATTTGTCAGGCAGCAATGTAATAACCTTCTCACCAGTATTGTCTAGGCAAGCTTGGTGTAGTGACAACAGCTAAGACTCTCCAGAGAAGCTGCCTTTGCTTTTGCCAAGGAGAAGGGTATGTTTGGAGTGCTTGTTTTTATTTTTATTTATTTCCTTTGGTCAATGTCGTGAAAATCTCAGTAGCTTTAGAAACGCTTCTCATTCTGACTTGCAGCCATTTTGAGAAAGCATGGAACAAAAAACATCAGCAACTGTAAATGTGTGGGATCACAAACATACCACCAGTATCCCCACCAAAAATGTTTAAGGTCCTTTTATAGGAGAATGAAGTGGTAGAGAATGTCCTGTCTTATCTTGGCAACTGGCAAACTGGAAAAATGAAGTTGAGTTATTTTGGATAGTGGCTTATGCTTATGCCCTGTTGTACACTAGTGCAAAACAAGTCTAAGTGAGGTGAGAACTGAAACTTAAACTGGACCTAAAACTTTGATATCAACACTTTCCTGTCATGTTTGTCAAGAAACTTGCTGTTTCCTGTTTTCTTCTGGGCTCCCAGAGGCATTAGTTCTCATTATATCAGGACTTTTGGAGTCCCTAGCTTCCTTTTTATGAGCTTGTTGGACAGGCTTCCTTTGCTGATGGGGTACTTGTTGCCCCTTGTGTCAGAGTCTGAGTGTTTGTGTGAAAACGATGTAGCCTGTAAGCAAAGATAATATGAATCACAGTTTAAGAAAAGGATAATTGCCTTCCCTTGCCTGGTAATGTGGTTCCCAGAGGAATGTCTGTCTTTTTTTGTTGTCTTTGCCATGGATTGCCATCTATGAAGTCCTGTAGAAAGAGTGTTTTTTACTGAGCAAGAGTGACTTGCTGCTTTTTGGCTAGACAATCAAAAAGGGATCTCTAGGGGAAGGGCGTGCACTTCTCTAACCTCTGTTTCCCTTGGAAGGTGTGTAGGCATGGTCATCCCCACGCCTGGCACGACTGCAGGGCTGGCTGACCTTTCTTCAGCCTCTAGGTGAAGCTTTCCTTGGCTACAGCTGGCCTCTATGGACATGTGAGACAATGCTGTTTGATCGCTGTAGTTTATGCTGCTGCTGGGTGAGGCAAGTCCTTCATGGGCTGGGTTGTTCTGTCCATCAGCTGTGATGGAGTCCTTCAGAGTAATGGCTCTCCAGCTCTGCACTAAGAAGCACCCATCATTCAGCAATGGACCCAGCTCCTTTTTTAGCTAAAGAGGAAATGACTTGGAGCTGTGTGTATTAGTGGTCTGAAATGTTTCTGGTTCAGAGGAGGCAAAATAAACTTTCCTCATGAGCTTGGATGTGTGGTCCTCTGCTCCGTCACCATCCATTGACAGCAGTGTGAGGTGAAGGCATTTGACACCTCTCAATATTGGCATCAAGAAGAGACTTGAGGCTTCTTAACACCTCCTAGCAGTCGGGTAACTTTAATTTCCTGAGAGCAGAGGAAGGAATGTTGTCCTCCCCTCTCCCTGGCAAGCTTTGGGAGGTGAATTCCTTTGTTTTGGAAACATCTGAACTGTTTGTTTTGGAACATCTGATCTGAAAACATTCTTTTCCATAACAAAAATAGACTGTGTGGTGCAGCCTCTAGAGGTGATGTGAAGGCTGAATGTTTCTGTTGTAGCGAGGTGCCTTCAGTGTCAGGTAGTAGATGGCTCCATGCACGGATGCCACAGCATCTCCTCTGAGTAGCAGCCACAGTATCAGTTAGGTACTGGGGTCCAAAGAGCTGAAAACAAGCGTGAGGGGTTTCAGATTTCCTCTTTAGTCTTCTGTTTCTGTGGTTCAGCAAAATCTTTTGTATGGAGCTATTTATGTTAAGAAACAGCCTCAACAGCTTTGCTCCTCTGTTTCTTCTGCTTTCCTCCCCTCACCTGCCCCTGTGCTGTCCTAGCCCTGGGTGGCTCAAATGGAGAAGATCTCTGCTCAGGACATGTCCTTTTAGGTAGAGACCTTCTGCAGTGTGTGGTGAATTGTGATGTCCCCTCATCTGCTGCTTTCGGGAAAGCATCGCCCTTTTGCTGTTGAACCTGCAGCTTTTCAGGTTGTTCTTTCTGTCTGCAAAACTACTGATCAGTCCCTGCTCCCCGAGAGACTGCATTTTGTTGTTAGTTTTAAGGGAAATAATAATTACAAAGCCAGCAAAATGATGTCTGATGTGAACAAGTCCCCTTTATTTAACTTCCCAGCCCTGCCATGTTGGTAAGGGTGTATTAATGGCTTTCCTAACTTTAGTTCACTTTGAGGGAATGGTGTTTATATATTATAAAGTAATAAATCTGTGCTATTCAGTAGAAATTAAATTGTTGCTTTCATTCTACTTTTCTTTTGTCCGCAAATTTGTTAAGCAAATGGATGTATATTTATGGAATAGGTACCCAATGTAGGAAAATGTTCCCAGAAGACAGTAAGAAATGAATACATACAGACCATGTTGCAAAAAGCATTTAAATTGCTATTGCCTTCATTTTCCCACACTTGAGTGGGAAATCATGCTGCAGAAAGAAATAATGACTCTGTGATAAATCTTGAAAGAAGTACAGATGAGGCGTCCTTATAATGAGATACGATAATTAGCAACTGCTTTGTTTTGTATTGGGATGCGGCAACTGCGTAGGTGTGGTGAGAAAGCAGAGGATGGCCAGGATTAAGAAAACTGGCTTTTAAATCTCTGTTTTCAATCTCAACCAATCTAATACTGCATAGTAGAAGCATAGTCTAGTAAAAGCACTGCTGGAGAGAAAATGCTGGGTTTTACTCTTCCTCCCCCACCTTTCTGTCCTCCCAGCATCACCTGTGCCATCCTCTGCATTGTGTTTTCTTTGAGATAGTTGGTTTGTTGTCGAATCTTTTTGTCCCTTTTTTTGTTTTTTTTTTTTTCAGTAGTGATGCTTTCCTTGCTGTGAAACAAAAGATCCAGCCTTACTCCCTTCTTTCTTGCTGTGTGAGTTTTAATTAATGTTTTTGCAAAGCGTGTTAAGATCCTTGGATAGCAGAGTTGTTTTGGCAGTGGTTCAGTCTCCTGGAGAAAAGCATATGCCTTGGAGTCTAGGAAAAAAAATAATCGAACAGGTTTTTAGGGTTAGAAATAGACGGGTAAAAAAAAAATTAGTGGGGTTAAAATAAGTTGCTGTTCTTTGATTCCTCTAATCTGAAGGTCTAGTCTCATAACAGCATATTTTTTAGTAAAATGGTGTGGTTTTCCTCCTGGACTTGGGAGTTGTCCCTGTTGAAATCTTAGGAATAGTGTTCATTTTGCACTGGTTTGTCTTTGAAACAGTATTTCCTTAGGCAGCTTTATGCTTTGCTTCTCTGTTCTCATGACAGAAATGAAAAGGAAACTTTGAAACCTGTCAGCTGTTGTCTTAAAAAAAGATGGAGAGCATCCTTTTTTTAAGCAAAGGGATGGAAAACACAAAATCCTCTGGCTTGTTGTCAGTCCACCATGGGGTAAAGATCCTGAATGTATCACATATAAACTATTCCAGGTCTTTCTCAGTCTCCAGTATTAATGCTTTGAAGCAGGTTTTTGTTTCATGCTGTTACTGCAGTGGCGAGTTGTAAAGTCAGCAGTGGGACAAAACTGGTGAAATGGTCACCCACTTCTCAGTGTTAGGCCCCAAAATGGAGTTTGTAGTGCATTAAGGGGAGGCTGTTGTGGTGTCCCAGAGGCTCCAACAGCCCTTTCTCCTGCAGTGCCCCAGCAGCATGGACCTGCTGTGGGGTGGGCATGCACACAGCAGATGTTGCAGAGCTGTGAAATAGTCTTGCAAATTCCCTGTAACAGCATAGATAGAGAAGTCCTGAAGAAACACTGGTTCGGCAGGTGTTTGTTTTGGGTTTTTTTTTTTTTTTGTGTGTGTTTCATTTTGTTTTTTAAAGCTATCATTTATGTAAGAGTGTTGGTTTGGGTGTTTGGGGATTTTTTTGCATGGTTGACTTGAATGAAGTGATTCCTTACAAAGTACACATAAGGAAGCCAGTGTTTCTGTTAGGAATCTTCGAGTCACCTCTGCAGTTCCTGTAAAATGGTTAGCTTCGTTTTGGGAACAGATCTACATTTTCCACACGCTTGCTCCGAAAAGTGGTCATGAAGCAGCTTGAGGACATCTGGAAGGCTAGATGATTGGTGCTTCTGCAGAAAGCAGGGAAGTCATTTGGGAGGGAAAGCTGTATGTTAGTTTGACAAAAATACTTAGTTGCTGGTGAAGACGTGTTGTGCCAAGCACTCTCACTCGCTCCTTTTTTGAGAGCACAAGGAATTTCCCATCCCATGTCCTCCCGCTTCATTTCCAGCGGTGGTGATGTTGCAGTCTTTTCTGTGCTGGGCATTGCTATGGATTGTTTGGTTTAATTCACTCTGCCATCCTGGAGGTCAAGTCCCTGTTTGGGAAGGATAACCATGGGTTATACGTTTCTGGAGAGCCACCTGATAGCTATAGTGGTACACTGTAGGTCTCTTTGCTTACAAAGAGACACGGGTAATAGTAGTTACCAAAATTTGTCTCTGAGAAGAAGTCCAGCAGCACAGTGTGTGCTTGGTTCAGCAGTGGTTGAGAGATGGAGTCCCTGGTGAGATGCAGTGGCTCTAGGGCAGCCAGGCATTCCCCTTTCATGGTCCCAAAGAGCCTGTCTGACTTCAGCGTCCCAGGAACTGTTTGGTCTTTGGGTCTTGGCTGAAGCGGGTGACTGAGGTGTGATTGCATTCACACAGGCAACCTGCAAGCCATAAAACAAATACCCCTACCTTGTTTTTCCAGAGTTGCCTCTGCCAAAGTGCTGTAAGAATGGCTGGCACTTGGGGCTCTGGATGAGCTCTCAAAATCTCATTACTGATTTTAAACATGTGTTACCATATCAACGTTATTTGTAGTCATTTTTTATACTTTTTTTTTTTTCCTGTCAAGAGGCAGTCTGTGTACTGCTGTTGTGAGAGGACAGAAGCTTTTCCATTTATGAATCTTGTCTCTTTGATTGACCCACAGAGCAGCAAAGAAAAAGCTAGCCCCATGCTTTCTGAGGCTCAGCAGCATGTTTTTCCATCAAAGCTGGCATCAGTTGCTGGGAATCTCAAAGGCAAGGTTGCCAAGAGGCCAAGATCCTGCACTCTTTTGCTTGGTAAATAATAGACCCAAAAGGTGGTTTTTCTCCATCAGAAGTTCTAATTATTTTTGCCAGAGCCTGAGCTGTGTCTGGATGGTGTGGGTTTTGAGGGAGCTGAATCCAAGGGGGTTAGCTGATGGAGAGAAAGTGTCCCCAGAGGGTGATTCAGAGAGAAGGATGGCTCTGCATCAGCCCTCCCCTCTCACTGCTGATCAAAAAGTGTGAATGGGGAGGCCCCATTTCCCTTGGCAAAAGTTAGCTTTTCTGAATATCCCCTCTGCTGCAGCTACTCTTCTTGCAGGGGTTTCCAACAGCTTTCGCCAGCATTTTAGTCTGTGGCTTGGGGTGCTCCGTTTCGGGACAGCAGATCCATCAGACTCCCGGTGCACGCTGTCTGGTGCTGGTTGGAGGAGCAGAGCAAAGAGCCCTCCTGGGTGTAAGAGCAGTGATGTGCTCACACAAGCCTTGTAAATCCCCAGCGGTGGGTCAGTTAGCACCAGGAATGCCGGCAGGACAGGGATGAACAGCACCCGGTGGGATTGTCTCATTCTTCATCAAGTGCTGGCCCTCTACCAAAAATTGCTTTTAAAAAAAAAAATTAATAATAAAGAAGTGGAAAGAAGTTATAATTCCTGCTGTGAAATCAGCAAGAGGGAGCTGTTGACAGAAGTGAAATTGGGATGGAGCCTGTAGGCTTTCGGCTTCCTTTTCTGTAACTTGGTGGATGCTGGTATTATTTATATCAGATGTGGCCTTGCAGAGTCAGTAAGAGAGAAAAAGAAATCGAAATATCTGTCACAGTTGAGGTTTAAACTGGGTTTGTGTGCAATTAGGGGATGGTTGGCTGAGGCCAAGGGGTGTGATCTGGTGTAGTAGAGGCCTTACTCTAGAGATGTTACCGGAGAGGCATATACAGGATCCCAATTACATGATTGAAATGCTTCTATGTGTGCCTACGTGTTTGCATCAAGTCAAAACTGTGGAGTTGGCTGTAAGGGATGCCAGCCTGCCCATCCCTGCCTGGGCAAAGGAGCAGGGGTAGCCTCGGGTTTGCAGCGCTCAGGCCAGCCCAGGAGCTGCCAAAATCAGTGTGCAGCCTGTGCCAGCAAGGAACCAAAGCAGAGTGTGGCCTGCTGACCTTGGATGAAGGAGGGAAACAGGGATGAGCTCCTGTTGACTCCTAACAGGATGAAAATTAATTAATTAGATTCATCCTAATGAAAAAAAACGCAACAACTGGGCATCCTAAAAAGCTTTTTCTTTAAACCGAGCTGTTTGTTATTATTAACCCTAACTATCTGCAAAAAGAAAAGCCCAAAACAAAACACAAAGCAAAAAGGAAAAAAAAAAAAGGTATTTCTCAGTGAACAGCATGTTTTGTTTCTATTTTGGACATTTACTAAATAAGAAATGTAGAAAAAGAGTTAGATTCAATTACAGTCACACTTTTCCCAGGGATGGGATAGAAAGAGGAGGCGATTAAGATGCTGCTCCTTGTCCCCACCAGCCTGGTTTGCTGAACGTTGGTCAATGCAATGCCACTTGTTTTTCTTGTGGAGCTTGCAAAAGTGCAGTGTGGGGCTGGCAAAGTTGCAAATCTGGATTGAAATAACCAAAAAGTTTCAACTGAAACAAACACCCCCTTCCTCTCCAAGCATTTTAGAGATTTTACTCCTTTCCTGTGAAATTATCAGTATGGCACATGTCATAGCTCAGCCTTGTGTAATGAAGAGGGGAAAATCAAATGAAGGAGGCAAAGAATCAGCTCCTGTTCCCTTTGGGAAGTGGTGTTTCACCCAGCAGTAAAAGCTGCCTTTTGAGCTGTGGCAGAGGGGCGTCAGTTCAGTGCTTTCTGGGGGGATCTGAATTTACACCTCACCTGAGCGCCTGCTCCCCGTGGTCAGAGGGGCTCGGGGTAAATGATGTTCCCCTCTGATCCCTCTCTTTATACTGCCTGTTTCCATAAGATATTGCAGAAAACGCTCTGCTCCCTAATCCATATTTAAATACGGATGCAGTAACTTCCTTTCCTCCTCTCTATTCCTCCTTCCTCCCCCTGTTCCTCTCTCTGCATTAAATGTTGAGATACCTATAGCGCTCATGGTTGACCTTCAGTTTTCCTTTTTTTTTTTTTTTTTTTTTTTTCTCCTCCTTCAGTATGTTTGTAAGGAAGCCAGATCGTTTAAACCAGCTGGAAGATCCCCGAATGGCTACGGTTGTTCTGTAATCATTTCCCTCCCAGCTTATAAAGCTGGCTCTCTCCAGTTTACTGCCAGGCCCTTTCATTGCAGATTGAAAAAAATAAAGGTCTCCGAGGACCGTGTGCTTCTCAACTCTCCGAGAGATCGATCGGATCAATTTGCCTCTGTGCATTTCGACGTCTCTGTCCTAATTCTGGAGACAGTCGCTCTTGGCGTGCTGTCAGGTGGCTGTTTGCAAAGGGAGAGACTTCTGGATCGCCTCAGGGCACTAAAACAAGCTCATTAGAGGTTAAAAACCCCAACAAACAAAAAAAAAAAAAAAAGGGAGCGGTGGGTTATTGCTCCGTAATAGGTACCAGTGAATTGGGCAGAATTTTTCTTTTTACCTGGGGTGAGCAGCCTACGGGGTAATGCAGCACGGAGGGTTTGGTCAAGACTTTAACCTGATGCAGATGATTTGTCATGTTTTTTGTAATGTGAGTTTCATTAAGTTGCCCGAAGCACAGCATGTTCATCAACGCTTTGCTTTGGTTCGCTCCATCCGTCTTGTAAAATCCGTTTCTTTCTGGCCCTTGTGAAAAGTGCCCTTTTCTGCCTTCTCCATCACAGCCCGGAGCTATCAATTCGAGGAAACAAAACCGAAGCAGACATAATAGCTTTGCTGGAGTGAAGTGCACTTGGGCAAGCTTGTGCTCTCTGGAGGAAGCTTTGACAGGCGGAAGCCACTTAGGTAAACTCCACTCCACCGCCTCTCTCCTCCTTGGAAACGCTGCAGTAGCTCCCTGCCTTCAGAGGGGCAGGTTAGAGACTTATGGCCAAAGAGGAGAAGCTGTGAACCAGGGCTGGTGTCCATAGCGTAGGTGTCTCCTGTGCTTAGGACCACGGGAGGGGCGCGCGGTGGCCAAATTCAATAGAAAGTGCAGCTGTTTTGGAGACTGCTCCTTTCCTTACCCACGCGGGATCCACAAGCAAAGTGTGATTTGAAAGCTTGTGCTTGCAGTGAAGACGTGTGGCTGTTCTCTTCCAAAAAGCCGGGCCTCTTCCCTCTGTGGGAGGTGGCAGAGCACAGGGCTCGCCCCTCGCTTGGTTGGGCTGTGGGGTCCCCCCTGTCCCCCCAGCGTGGCTTCTGCCACTGGCTCTTCACTCTCAGTGAAGGTGACAACCTTCCGTGAGGGTGTTGCTCTCTGGGTTAGTGTCTGGTGATAAAAGGGTGATTGATGAATCAGTACATTTGTTTGGTGTTATTCTTATTCTCTTGTTTTTTGCAGAATAACCTTAATAACCTTCTTTCTTCAGGGTCTGAGGGCAAGAGTTTTGCGTAGTTAATTCAAGAATGTTTTTCTTCCCATCCATTTCACCGCTTAAAAAAAATTCTAAAGTAAACCAAGAAGCACAAAAAAGACAGTTTTCTGGAATAAGTAAAGCATTACCGTCTCAGAAGATTTTTTTCTACAGAGACATATTTCAGAAAAGGACCCTATTCCATATGTATAAATAACACATACATGCAATCCGAAAGTTATTACAGTGGCTTACAAACAACAGCCTGTATTGTCACTTTCCATTTTTGAGTTATGTTTTTAAAATCTTGCCTTTGTTTTTGCTCCGCAGTTCAGGTTTCTGTGATTTGTTTTTGTTTAGCTCATGGGTATATTGGATGCTTTACTTGTTTAATTGCATTTTAACCACAAGAGTATATGTGATTGGCACTTGGAACAAGTCTTTATTTCTCTAGGAATGTTTGCAGAATAGCAATTCTGATTGCTGCTTTATGGATGTTACATTTAATCAATAACTCAAATACAGAAATAATGGCAGCTCTCTGTCTTCTGTCTTGGTTGGCAATGTTACCCACGCTGGTTGGTACTTTTTTCTTAATTATTCAGCAAGGTCCTATTTATTGTGTTTAATAATAGCATCAAACATATGCAGTGTAAATACTAAAGGAGAGCAAGAAAAGAAGAAGAATCGGTTGGTTTAATGAAAATATCTATTTCCTGCGAGGGAATTTATGCAAGAGTCTATAGATGGGTTTTGTTGCAGCATTGCTTGTCCTGGGGCGCCTTTACAAGTGAATTTGGGAGAATTGGTTCTTCTGCTCCAGCTGCAACGGGGCTGCCACCAGGCTGCGGAGCAGAGGCTGTGCTGCTGTTCTTCCATAATGAGACTTCTGGTGGCCTTTGAGTCCAAAGCCCTGGCTGTGTCCGTGTGCCTGAGCTGCAGTGGTTCTGTGAGAGCCACCACTGGTCCTTAAGAATGAGTGGACATGTTTGTGGTAGCTCTGATACTGCTTCTCACCTCTCCCCTCCTGCATCACCTATGCCTTCTTACCTAGACATCTGCATCATTTCTGACCAGATCTCATCACTCTCTGGGGTCCAGACAAGCACAGGCCACAGGAATATCCTCTGAGGGACCTACAGCCTTGCCCACAATATGTGGCCCCTTCTTCTTGCCCACCAGGGCCTGTCTGCCCACGTCCTTGCACCCTCCTTTTAGTTGGCTTGTGGGCACCATATAGTGGCCAGAGCTAGTGTCCCTTTGGGCAGTGCGGAGATGCGTTGCACGGTGCGGGGCTGTGAAAGGGATGAGGTGACCTTGTTAAACTGATCTTGATCATGGTTTATCAGAACAACCCTGGCCATGGCTACGTTGGAGGGTTGTGAGAACCTGACCGGGATCTAACAAGGGTGAGGAAGCCTCGAACAAACTTCACAATGTGATTTCACGGGTTTCCCTCAAGCCAAATGGATGACGTGCCTTCTAGCGTGGGCTTCTCTCTCTGTGGAAGAGAGGCTATCAGATATGTGGGATGGCTTTATTGTCCCTGCAAATGGTCATCTGAGCGTTGTCGAATGTCGACTCCAGCCCCATCCTGTAAAAGCCTGATGTGGCAGGGAGCTGCGTTACAAGCTGCTGCAAAATCCCTGGGGCAGAAGCTGCTCGTAATTTTGGCTGAGTGCAACATCCCGTTAGCTTTCCTGTGAGCAACTGTGCAGGATCTTTCACGCTTGCCAGGCTTTTAAATATCAGAATTTAAACCCACTTCTGTGGAGATGGAGACTACAAAATGATGTCGTTTTCTTGCTACTGCTTATTTTTGGAAGTTGCCAATGCACTTCAAAGCAAATATCTTAGTGACTTAAGACTGGAGTGTTTGTGGTTGTATTTTTCTGGCAGTTGATGAGACTGAATTGTAGTCAAAATAGGATAAAATGTAATTATTTTTTCTAATTCTGCCAAGTTCTAGAATTACTCTTTTATTGATGTGCTTTTGGCTTTTACCACTTATTATCTGTTTAGATGAGATATAAAGAAAAGCTTTGCAGAGGAAATCCATTTAAAGCAAGCCGCTAATCTTTACTGGCTATTGCGGATTTTAATTTTTAATTTTTCACAGATGAACCCTATCGTAACCGAACCATGAGTGCCTGTGATGAAAGAACCGGTCCATTTTTAATTTGAAGAATTTAAGGATTTGTGTGTAGATGATTGTGTGGAAAAGTGACAGAGATAAAAGTTGTTGGAAGTGTAGTGTTTGGTATTTCATGCCAACAGCAATAGCACGGGCACAATTTACTTACAGGGCTGCTGACAAAAGAAGTCATTTGCTGCCAATTTTTGAATTGTTTTCTTTCAGATTCTTTCTGTGTTGCAGTATAACTTTGGCATTGAGCTGCATTTGATTGCAAACATCAAAAAGTTTCTCTGAAAGGATACCAGCTCTTGAAGAATGTTATTTTGCTTCTTCGCTATATTGCTAACAGACTCGTGTCATTCATATTTAAAAAGAACAAGCTATTTTTGAGGATGTTAAAAATAACAGACAGTTTCTTAACAAGAAAAGAGTGAGGAAGGGTTGGGGTTTTTTTACCATTTATTTTGTATTTAGGGATGGCTGTGACATATTTACGGATTGCTTCACTTAATCTGACAGAAGCAAAGGGACATGCCAGATCAAATGTCAGATTAAGAATTTTCCGGAAAGGAAATACCTTCTTCCTGAAGTATTTAGCATTGACATCCAGTAAACTGTTTTTTAAGTAGCCGATGCATGGGTTTCATTTTGAAGGAAAAATTTATGGAAAACAGGCCAAGCTTCAGCTGGAGGACAATACAGCTGAATTTAGTGTCCCTGCCACTCCTGGCTTTTGACAGACAGTCTGGATCCAAACAAGGACCATCCCTTTACATTGTGTGAATTTGGGAAAATTCTCAGTGTAAATGAGTGGCTTAAACTCCTTCTACTTAGAGGGTGTTTTCAGGAGAATCCCCTTGAGCTTTTTGGTCTTCATTAATACCTTTTATAAGCAAACTCTTGCTATTGCAGTAGTGCCCTGCACAATAGCTCTTGCTCTCTCCTTGCTTGCTACCTGCTCCCAAAAAGTCTGTGCTAAGATGATCCTTTAACCCATCCTCAGCTCTTAGAACTTGCTGTCCTAAGGTAGTGGTAGTAGGGGAAGAGGGAACGTTATCAAATGCATGAATCCCCCTCTCTCGAATTTTGCCTATCACTTGTTTTCACTTATTATCTTATTATCACTTGCTCTTTCTTTCTAGATGTCCGTAAATTGGTTCTTGGACACTAAGTCTGGTGAACATCCCATACATGCTGTGTTCTACTTTCCTGAAGGTCCACAGTGCCCCTACCCCATCATAGCGGTGTGATAACTGCTGCTCTTTCCATCTCCTTATCTCAAAGTCAATGATTCAAACTGCGGATGTGTCATTTTTCCCCCTCTCCTGTTAAGTGAAAAATGTGGGTTTAAATTGAGTTTGACAAATAGTTTTAGATTACAAGTAAATTATGCAAGCATTTAAAAAAAAAATCAAAACAAATAGGTTTTGAAATAAAGCAATACTCTTCAGGCTACATTTACAGGGGGTTTCAGGCACCCACTTCCTCACGCATTTCTCTGCAAATTGTGCCCATGTCTCCTTCTGAAAGCAGACTTTCACTTACCACTTTCACTTGATTTACCAGAAATGCTCACAACTAAAACACGATGTGTCTCTCCAAGCATTGCAAAATGTTTCTTTTTGGGCTGACCCCAAATGATGACTTCAAAAATATAATTCAGGGCAGCAAGCACATTTAAGAAGAAAACCCACGACTGAGCATCTGCCCTGATTGAGAGCAGGCTCGGCTCTAAAAGTTTGCTTTCTTCCCCTCCTTCCTCAAATCAAACTCTGTACGAGCAAGTTGTTTAAATTCCTTAAAGATTTGTTTCCGGAGCTGGGATTCGGACCAGCTGACCCTTACCTCCCCCTGTGCTTCTCATCGGTACCTATCACTTTTTTTAGGGCTGAGGTATGGAGAAGGGAGGAGGTGATGGGCTTTTTCTTCAGGGGAGCTCTTTGCTGCTCCCAATGTTGCCTGGTGGCTGTGATAGGGGTGAGCACATCCATCCCCACCTTGGGGTTCTTGGTGCCTGGGCTCTTGCCTTTGCTGGGTGTATTTACAGCTGGACTGTGCTCCTCATTGTGTCTTCTGGGGGCTGGTTGCCTGCTTGGTGCCATGTGTTTTGTCCATGAGAAGCAGGTAGCGTGCCTCAATATGGTGGCTTCTGTTTTGTGCTGTTCTTCTTGTTGGTGGGGTTTTTTTTCCATTCCTTACTTGATTTTTTTGGCGCTGTGTTGGAATCCAGGATGGTCTGCTGTTGCTAGCAGTGGTATGTATTTTTTGAGGTGTGTATCTTTCCTCTCATGTGCTGAATGCAGGATGCTCATCAGAAAGATATGCAAGATGCTCATCAGTGTCAATCTCTGAGACACTGATTTCTCTGTCATATTTTCTTTTTTTTTTGTTTGTTTTATTAAAAAAATGTTTGCTTACTGGGATCTCAGGCAAAAGACAACAGCAAAAAAAAACCCCTGGAGCCTTAATTCCCTAATTGTACACACACAATTTTAAAGCTGCCGTGGTTCCTTCTCTAAATTAGCAGACTACTTGGACCAGTGTGTGTTTACTGACATGAAACACTTTATGGAGAGCATCAAAGCAACGCAGCAGGCCTCCGCATCTTTTATGGCTTGTTTGTAAATTTTTACTGGGATGCTGGGTTCCCAGGGACACCTCAGTAATTGCCGCTCACAATAACGGAGCCTTGTGCATGAACGGAGGAGAACCTCCTCCTCTCTTCCCATAAAAGCCGGCAAGTCAGCGAGTTTTTTGTGGTTAGGGAGCGTGTTTTAGATACCTTGCAGACCACAGACTCCCTGCCTTGCACGCAAGCAGACCCCTTTACCAAGCCTGGCTCTCTACAGAGCGTGTGTGTGTTCCCCATGGGCATTGTGCTGCCTTTTGGAGAAGACTCTATTGGAAAGCTACCACCTCTTTTCGGTGTGAAGACGCAAAGGCAGCAGTCAGTTGGAGTTCTGAATGTTCTCTGTGGTTTTGAGTCCATCTGCTCCTGCTAGATGGGTTCATCAAAGTACAGCTGCTTTCTTAAGCTGAGCTGCTCTGGGGAATGCCGGCTCTTTCCTGCCTCTGGTGCAGCAGTCCAGCTCCTGAGTGCTCACTGGGGACAAGAGAATGGAGCTCCAGTGCCAGCAGATTTCTTGGATACTGACCCTGGATCTTTGACGTTTCCCTGTATCTCCATCTTTCTCTTCCTTTCTCTCCAGTCCTGGCTCCTCTTTGCTCCCATTCATTTGCTCCTCGTGCCTGCCTTCCCTTCTTTCTCTTTTATCCCTGCTCTTCCTCTTAACACATACTCACATAGACTCTTCTTCAGCCACAAATTTTCAGCCCTCTGCAGCCCAAGCAAATGATCTCCTCCAGGCTGGAAACCGGCGTTGTAGGAGAGAATCATGTATCTCAGTGGCTTTGCAGGAGCAAGAAGAGCCTGGTGCTGTTCCTGCAGGCCCCTGATAGATGCTGTTTTGTAGGGCTGGAGACCATGAGCAGTTGATAGAAATCTCTAGTGAGCATTGCAAATGGAGATTATTCTTTTTTTTTCCCTGCCAGTGGCTTGTCACGTGCTCAGAAGTGGAGTGAGTTGTCCCTGAAAGCAACCACAGGCGCATCTCTGCGGTCCCTCTGCTAAATTTCAAATCCCTGCTCTGAAGTATAGAACCACTGAAGTTTTCCCAGTAAAGTGTTTGCACAACTTTGTGGACACGGGCAAATCTCTCTAATTGCTTTTTCAGGAGCAGCCTAACTGTTTAACCTGAGACTATCAAGGAAGAAAACAATTTCAGCTTGACACGAGCTCCTGGAAGGGAAAACTTTCAGCCTGAATGAAAAAAATAAAGCTTGTCAAAAGAACAAGGAGCTGAGAATAGGGGTTTGTAGTTCAATGCAGGGAGCAGCCAAAGCTGCCATCAGTGCTGCTTATAATGCAGTAACTTGAAATACCTTTACACCAGCCTTCAGCTGGCCTGGGATAGGGAATAACGAGCCTAATGGTGGATTTCAGTGCCTCAGGTGTGTGTGATGCAGAGGAAATCAAATGGCTGAACTTGATGGAAGCTTTAAATTGCAGGCTTAGTACTTCTGTTTCCTGAGATGTGGCGGAAGGTGGCCATGCTTTGATGAGGTCTTATTTTTCCTGTTAGCCCTGCTCCACCTTGTCTCCTCGTCGCGTCGGTGGAATGTCTGGTATGAAGGGAAGCCCTTTTTCATCTTTTTGGTCACATCTTTGATCCGTTAAGTGCATTTTGCTACTTTCCCTTTTTATTTTCCCTCTTTCTGTTCCTGATCTCTTACTGTGCCTCCCTCCCCTCCTTCCCCTGTTCCTCCCAGTCTTCTTCCTCCACTTTCATCCCACGCAAAATGAGATATGTATTGCCTAAAAGAATAAGTGAAAGCCATACCTGTCTTGGCCTCTGCTTGGTGAGTGGGGTTGCCTTCTCTGCTGTGTATGGCAATGCAGTTATGCCGTGCTCTGCTTTCCCTGAAAATCCATTAAGCAGCAAGAACCCTAAATTTGTCGTCACACCTGAAAATATACATGAAGAATATGTGCCGCTATCAGTGGAAATGAGTTAAAACAGTTGTGACTTTCATAAAATCTCTCTATGGTCCCCTGAAGAGCCTGTAAAACCGTTTCTGTTTGTGTGTGTTTATGCGTCTGGGTCTGTGTGGGTAGTGGTGGCTGGGGTTTAGGGCTCTCCAGGGAGATAAGGAACAAGGATGCCACACATGCTGCAGGGAATGTCAGGACTGCTCATAAAGAGGGAAGAAGGAGAGCTTGTCCTTCTCCCTTGCAAAACCTGTAGCTACGACTTATATTTTATTTCCTTGCATTGACAGGTATTTTAAGCAAGTTAAAAATCCAGACATGTCTGGAATGTATTGGTTTTTTCTTTTTTTATTCAATATTTTTACTCCACAATGGATTTTTCCCTTCTGTTTTCTCCTTGGGATGCCACAGACACTTGGCCCTCGGTGGTTGTCCTCAAGGAGGAATACAGGCTGAGCTAGTTTGAAATGCTACTTCTCCAATATGAGATGTAGCTGGCTGGAGAGATTATAAGGAGGTCATCCTTAGGTACGAAAAGATAAGGTGGTCCCTACAGACAAAATATGGCTCCTGTTAAACTTGTGCATTCTCAAGAGAGGAGTCTGTCTAACTGGTTTGGAATTAGATTTGCATTTACCAATGATCTGAAACTCTGACATTCAATTAAAATAGCCCATTCTTGAAAAATGTCTCGATTAGAGGTGTCTTACTGTTATCAATAATTAAAAATAAGTTGACAGCCTTGCTTTTATACTCATCCTTGAAATGGTTTCCTTGAGGGAAACCCCCTATTAGGGTTCTGAAAGTGCTCATTCAGAGCACTGGCGGCTGCTGGGAATTGGATATGTTTCCTGAGAAGAATATAAATGGGAGCAATGATCTTCTCACAGTGGAGGGACCTGGCCAAAACGAGTTTTTGAAATACCAAAGGTTGTTCTTCTGTGTACTGGTGTTGGTCTTTTACATGTCCCTGATGGGGAGCATCCATCATACATCTTAATTCTTTGTTCGTTTCCCTTAAGAAAGCCTTCAAAGAGAACACAAGAGCGAGTTCGTGTTTTATAGCAAAGCTGAGTCAGCTGAAGGTGGGATCAACGTGTTGCCAATATCGGCTGCGATAAGCTCACCCAGCTGTGGCAATGAATGGATGCTGAGGAGCTGCCCTGCTCCTTCCTGTAAACTCTCGATGCCTCCAGTGGTACAGGCAAATTAAAAAAGCTGCCTGCTTCTTAGGGAAGTTTGTTTTGCTTAACACAGAGTCCATCTGGTACCAGCAAAGTTTACATTCCTGTAAACTGCACGGTATTGAGTTTTACTAGGCCACCTACCCTGCTGTCTTCAATTATAAAACCTCCGAGTGCCCTGATGATGTAATTGACTTCAGGATGAGCCGTGCTTTTCAGGAAGCCGGAGCTGCCAAATATCTGTCTTGGCCTCCGCTCGAACTGCGCGAGAGAAGTCCCTGCATTATTAAGCATTTCTTGGATTTATTGTTTGTTGTGATTCTGGTTGCTTTAGGGAGTATTCCTGAAAGTCTTTTAAAAGATAGCAAGTAGGCAATTACATGCTGGGTTGCTTTGCGGGGTAGCTGGCACGAAGCAGAGGTGGAACCTCTGCCCAAATGGGCTCTTTTCACACTTGTTTAGCAAACCTGGCGATCTGGTTCGCCTCCTCTAATTTTATCATTTCATTGTGAAAATCTGGGAGACCCACACCTTGAAATGTTTGCCTGCTCCTTGCTGTGTGGAGCTAACCATCAATGTGGTTTTAAAATCTACAGACTTCCCACGCCTGCTCTCGTGTGGGAATGAATGTGTGTGTGTGTGTGTGTGTGTGTGTGTGTGTTTTGGTGTGGGGAGCCACATTACACTGGTTGGGGTGGAGAAGGTGATAGGGAGTGGTTCCCAGGAACAGTGGGATGTTTGGCAGCCTGGTGGGGTTGGCAAACGCCTAGAAATCTGACCTGTAAATGACTTTATAGGAGGCAGCTGTTTAAAATGGGTATAAAAGAGTTAAACTGTTGTAATAGTCAGTTCTTTGATTATTCTAGCTAAAGACAAAATAAGGAGTTTTGGCTGATCTGAAGGTTGTCTGAGCAAAGTTCAACGTAACTTTAGATGTGTTTGCAAGCTGCTATTGTATGTGTTAAAAAAAAAAAAAGCTGCTACATTTTAGGTGCTGTCTGATGTTTAGCAAACTTCCTCATCCAGGTTCATTTGGTTTTAATACATAAACTGTGCATTGTTCTTCTCCTGCACCAGACATGAGAGGTTTTATTAGTTACCTTCCCTGAAGCAACCAGTAGCCTCAGTAAGGTACTCCAGGAAGCCACGTGGTTCTTGTAGAGCTTTGGTGCATCAAGCACAACCCCTATGTGTCTGCCGCTCCCACAGGTTGATCCGACGGGCAGACAGCTGGATTGCCAGGCAATGAACCACTTTATCTTTTGTGGTTTCTAGAACAGACTTCAGGACAGTACCTTCCAGCAATGGGAAAAGCTTTGCTTCTTCGTTGAACTATGGTGGAAATAAACACTTCTTAACTGAAGCTGCAAAGTAGGAAAAAGGTTTTTGAGGAAGGATCAGGAAGCTCAGGGCCCTCTGAACTCTCTTCCTTCACCCATTCCCAGCTACCCATCGGGTTCATTCTGGTTCCTTCTTGCTCGCTGCCCATCTGCTCTCTAGGACAGGGTGGTGATTTCCAGTTGGTGTCAGTGCAGGAGTTTCTTCTTTTTTTTATTTTTATCCTGGAGATGTTACTGCTCCACAACATAAACTGTGAGGGGCTTGGCAGGATTTTCTGAGGTTCTTTCTAAAGGCCTGAGCTACCAGTGGCCAGAGCTACCCTGCAATTCAGTGGATTCAAATTAACTTTGACTTGCAGATAAGCTCATGCCTTGAAACTGTGTCTGGTAGCTTGCATCATGATGTGCTTTCTGCAAGGAAAGGTGCAAGATGTGGGCAGCATTTTAGTTGCTGATAGGCAGACAAAAAGCCTCAAAATCGAGATGTTTAAAGAGCAAGCATTCCTGCATTGTTCTGCCAAGGATGAGAAAGCAACTACTGCCTTCCGTACACATTCATTTTCTGGCTTTAATGTTCTCCAGGCCAGGTTGTGTGTGTGTGTGTGTGTGTGTGTGTGTGTGTGTTTTGGTGTGGGGAGCCACATTACACTGGTTGGGGTGGAGAAGGTGATAGGGAGTGGTTCCCAGGAACAGTGGGATGTTTGGCAGCCTGGTGGGGTTGGCAAACGCCTAGAAATCTGACCTGTAAATGACTTTATAGGAGGCAGCTGTTTAAAATGGGTATAAAAGAGTTAAACTGTTGTAATAGTCAGTTCTTTGATTATTCTAGCTAAAGACAAAATAAGGAGTTTTGGCTGATCTGAAGGTTGTCTGAGCAAAGTTCAACGTAACTTTAGATGTGTTTGCAAGCTGCTATTGTATGTGTTAAAAAAAAAAAAAGCTGCTACATTTTAGGTGCTGTCTGATGTTTAGCAAACTTCCTCATCCAGGTTCATTTGGTTTTAATACATAAACTGTGCATTGTTCTTCTCCTGCACCAGACATGAGAGGTTTTATTAGTTACCTTCCCTGAAGCAACCAGTAGCCTCAGTAAGGTACTCCAGGAAGCCACGTGGTTCTTGTAGAGCTTTGGTGCATCAAGCACAACCCCTATGTGTCTGCCGCTCCCACAGGTTGATCCGACGGGCAGACAGCTGGATTGCCAGGCAATGAACCACTTTATCTTTTGTGGTTTCTAGAACAGACTTCAGGACAGTACCTTCCAGCAATGGGAAAAGCTTTGCTTCTTCGTTGAACTATGGTGGAAATAAACACTTCTTAACTGAAGCTGCAAAGTAGGAAAAAGGTTTTTGAGGAAGGATCAGGAAGCTCAGGGCCCTCTGAACTCTCTTCCTTCACCCATTCCCAGCTACCCATCGGGTTCATTCTGGTTCCTTCTTGCTCGCTGCCCATCTGCTCTCTAGGACAGGGTGGTGATTTCCAGTTGGTGTCAGTGCAGGAGTTTCTTCTTTTTTTTATTTTTATCCTGGAGATGTTACTGCTCCACAACATAAACTGTGAGGGGCTTGGCAGGATTTTCTGAGGTTCTTTCTAAAGGCCTGAGCTACCAGTGGCCAGAGCTACCCTGCAATTCAGTGGATTCAAATTAACTTTGACTTGCAGATAAGCTCATGCCTTGAAACTGTGTCTGGTAGCTTGCATCATGATGTGCTTTCTGCAAGGAAAGGTGCAAGATGTGGGCAGCATTTTAGTTGCTGATAGGCAGACAAAAAGCCTCAAAATCGAGATGTTTAAAGAGCAAGCATTCCTGCATTGTTCTGCCAAGGATGAGAAAGCAACTACTGCCTTCCGTACACATTCATTTTCTGGCTTTAATGTTCTCCAGGCCAGGTTTGAGAGAAGCCAGAGGGATGGCAATAATGAGGGTTCCTCTGTGCTCCATGGTGGTCTCCAGACCTGAGCCTCAGTAGCCTGAAATGAAGTTTACCCTTGTTGCTGGATGGCTGCCTTCACAAATGGCGTGTTGTCCCTAGCAGTTGTTCCAGGTGGAACATCTTTGATGCAAACTTGATCTGCTAAAAGCCAGATCCCCACTGAGCATGACAAAGCAAGGGGTTCTGCATGCCCCCACCTCCCTGCAGCTGCTGCCCCCCGAGCTTGGCTGTTCTAGAGGGTGGCAAACACATGGCCCAGAGATGACAGCTGCCTCAAGAGTTTCAGATCACTGGTGCAAGGCGATGCCGTTGCTCAAGGATGAAGTTGACAGACTTCTTGACCGATAAAAGCGCTCCTCTGTCTCCAATTGAAGTCTTGGAGAAAAAGCTGTACTGTTCTGGCTGATCTTTTCCCAGAATACTTCCACCTAAAGCAAATATTTGTAATGGAAAATTTCTGCTCAATGTGTTGCAGTTAGTTAAAACTACAATCGAGTGCAAATAGGTTCTTGAAAAGAGTCAGGCAGTGTGATTAATAGAGGGCTCTCCTCCCTCCACCCATAAAAACATAAACAAAGTGCAACCCAACACTTCTGTTCCTGCTGCAAATCACGAGGGGGTTGAGTTTCATAAAAGGTGCCAGTAGGGAACAAAAGACCGGGGTTTGATCCAAATGCTATTAAAGTCACTGAGAGTCTTTCCCTTTGGCTCCGGTGGGCTTTTGGAGCAGGGCCATGGTGAACACTTGAAGGCCAACCTGACCTTTCATGGAGAGAGAAAGCTGAAGGCTTAGTTTCATCTCGCTTGTACTTGCTGGAGCCTGATTAAAATCAGTGGGGGCTCAAAAAGCTTTGCACTTTGAGGAGTTCAGCCCTTGAAGACTAGTCTGACATTTAATTCAGATTCGGTGCTTAAATGTCAACATTTGTAAATAAGTAGACACCAAAGACGGAAAGTCATCTGGCTTGCTCTACAATGTATGGTTCAGTTCCTAAGTTTTAGGCACGACAGTTAGAGAAGGTTTTCTGAAGAGCAGATATTTTGTAGAGAACACCCAGATGTACTTCTTTCGTTTTGTTAAGTGCTGCCTCTGTTTCTTGCTGGCTTTGCCCTTGGTGCTTTTGTCTGCAGTGTAATCTTTTCTCCATCTTGCCATGGTGACCAGGCTTGCAAACTTCCTACTATAGAAAATTTGAACAAAAAGCCAGATATTGAAGACTCTTAGCAGTACTAGGAAGTGCTGCAATCTTGTTTTTTCGAAGACTTGAAGGGTGGAAGCAATTAGATGATAGACTGTCTTGAGGAATTTGGAGAGGAAATAAGATGCGTTTTATATGCTAGGTGTTCACAGGAGAAGGGTATGATGCCTTCATGCTTGAAAAGGTAACTTGCATGCAGATGTGGTGATTCATGCTGCAGTTTTTGTAAATCATTTAAATTGAGTATCCCAGTACTGATTGTATGTTACACAGAGGAACCTGCAAATGTTTTCCTTCTGAATTTATTTTGTTTACATGATATTTATAACTTCTTAAAATTATTTGTCTTTTTTTCCCAGTAGTTTACTAGCTCCTATATGCATAAAATATTAGTGTTGTCTCTTCTGTATTTTTTTTTGTTTCTTATCACTTTATTACAATGATGAGGCCTCTGTAAGTTCAATAGAAATGGAATTATCCTTGAATTAATGTCATAGGTATGGCATCGTTTGTTATATTAAGAAAGCTCCTTAGAATTTGGCAAGTGCTTCCACTCTATATTAAAATAAATGCGTAGTTTTGGCTCCAGGTATAGTTTAATTTTACTCATTGAGAAACAGGAAGGTTTTTATGAATGCTCCTACAATTGCCACCTGTGTGTTTGTCTCTGTGCAGTTAATTATCATAATACCTTGTCAGCAGACTTATAATGAAACTTAAGCGTGCAAAATACACTTAAAAAAAAAAAATAATGCTTAAAATAAGTTCATTTCTGCTAGACAGTTATTCCCATCTCTAGAGACTGAGCAGAGAGCTGGGAACGAGGAGTGTTTGCATTTTAATCATGGCCTAAAATTTAATTGCTTTGTTTGGGTGACCTTTTAAAAACGCATCTCGGTGCAGTCTTCTGGGAGTCTGAAGACAGCAATCTCAGTGACACACACATGGGGTTTTTCTGAGGATTAAGGATTTAATTGATAGGAGTTAATTGATAATTGTTTATAAAAAAAAGGCGGCAAAACAAACCCAGATTTTGATGGGGAAATTGCAATGTATTAATGTATTATAGCATGTATTATTTGAAGTGGTCTCAATGTTTTGCTTAAGTCATGTGGAAAGAGCTTTGAAGAGTAAGAGTGATGTCATTATTACTGCATGTTAGTTTAGGGCAGTTAAAACAATGTGCAGCTTTTTTTTTCCAGTTTGAAAAAAGAGTTACTGTTTCAAAGCATTTCAACAAATATTTGCTTCCTTGTATTTCAGCTACCTGACTGCAAATAACAACCAGAATTTCTTGTATACGGCAAGGCCTTTTTTGAAGAGAGCTGCTTTGGTGATAAGCTACGTAAGTACAAATGGACCTGCCCGTGTCTTTCTGTGTATGTGATGAGAATGGGCATTGTGTGGTGGTATCCCAAAAGGCTCGGAAGGCTTAGATGGTAGATCTTAATACAAAGTTAGTCTTGGAAAATAGTGTAGAAAACTTCAGCTGGGCAGAGACAAGAATATTGCTGTTTTCAGTTCAAATTCTCTTTTAATTTATAATAGTTGCCCTTAAAACTGTGTAATCATCTGCAAGTATTTCCTGCCCTAAATACAGGGGAACTCTCTGGCGCTGGGCTGACTTATCAATGGTGTGATGTTAGTTTCAGGGCAGGGCTTGGGAAGAGTCACAAGAAAAGCTCTGCCTGCAAATCTGTGCTGCAGGGCGTGCTCCAAGCAGGACTTGACATGTTGCAGGAGAGAAAACCAGCCCCTCCACGGGGGTTTGCTGAGTGTGAGGCTCCCTGTGCTGCTCTAGGAGCCGGATCCCCTTGCTTGTCCCTTGACAAGTGGCTCCCAGAAAAGCAGAGGAGTGCCAGCCCGCAGGAAGTCCTTCCAGGGATTAGGTTTACGCAGCACGAGAAACACCAGTGGAGCTTGCCCTTATCCCTATGCCAGCACGAGTGAAGAATAATAGCTGTTAAGACATCAGCCACGTTTTTCCCCTCTGTATTTAGGTAGAGGTCAATAGCAAAACTCTGCAGTCTGAGCCGCAGCAGGGCGAGGGATTTGTCCTTCCAAATCTTCCCTCTGTTGTGGGTAGCAGAGATATGCCCATTGCTGTCAGTAACACACACACAAAATTGGGGGGACACAACAGCAGAGCGTGCTGTCAGTGCTGAG
This sequence comes from Calidris pugnax, assembly GCF_001431845.1. NCBI lineage: Eukaryota > Metazoa > Chordata > Aves > Charadriiformes > Scolopacidae > Calidris > Calidris pugnax. The sequence goes on along the minus strand of NW_015090800.1, from coordinate 6,365,871 downwards.
GGTCGGCACGTTTGTCACCCTGCATAGGGTAGCAAAATTGAATTTTGCCTAAAGCGCTGAGCCGACTCCCTTCTAGGCACAGAGCAGAGCAGGGAGAGCTATCACAACAAAATATTAGCTGGGGGCTTAGTTCTTCTTAGTAGTGCACTGCTGACTGAGATGCTCTTCTTTGAAGGTGATTCTCGTGTTGTATTTCCGCCTCTGGATAATGGGAGGATCCATGCCGATGTTTTCGGAGCAGGACAATCCAGCTTCGTTCTCACCGTATTTACTGACGAGGTACGATGCCACTAATCAAACGAAAGATTTCAAAAGTGTGGTCTTGACGTTATTTTTTCCCTGTGCTAAAATGTTTTACAGATGGCAAATGAGAAAACTTGTTTTGTTGTTTTTACTCAATTACTTCTCCTTATCACTCTGTCTAGAATAAAAAGCAACCAGCATTATTTGAACCCCCAAAGCACGCTCTGGGTCCTGTAGAGTTATCTTACAGATGCTTTCTTACTGAAAAATGTGAGCTTATTTTTATGCAAAGCCCAAAGAAATTTAATTGCTTGAGCACAGGACTGGAAAGCCCAGTGACTGAAGCCTAATCCTAAACCTTAAAACTGGCTGTTCCTGCTGTATGGGATGCAAGCGTTCAGAGTTTTGGCTTCAGCTAAAGTTTGGATAAATGGGGGATGATCATGCCTGTAGGTGGAATATTGATGGCTGATCAGTGAAGGCTGAAGGCAGGACCCTGGTGGCACAGAGTACTGCACAGCTCTGCCTGAGTATAGGATGAGCTGCCATGGATTGATTAGAAACAGCAGACCTAAAATTTGTGTTAATAGATTTTTGTTATTTTATCACTTTTTTTTTTTTTTAAAGATAGGTAAATGCTTAAATTTGGTAAAATGTTATGGTTTTTTCTTTTTTCCTTGCTTGGGAACCTGGTGTGTGGTTAGGTGATACCACATTCCTCTGGGCCAGCCCAGCAAAGGCGGTGGCAGATGTGGCTTAGCTCTTCCCTCCAGACCTAACCAGACCAGTGCTCTGAGAAGGTGGTAGGAAGTTGATTTCCTCTTAAGGCAGGGCCATGTGCATAACTGCTCTGGTTTGCTACTGAACTGGGGAAGGACACTTTGGAGCTTTCTGGAGGAATTTCATGGTTCCTCAAACACAAATGGGAGCAGTCCTCCTCTGTGTCACTTTCTGGCTCCTCATTCCAACTGTGGAATTGCAGCTGAGACACAGGTTAAGATCAAGCAATCCTTATTCAACATCTGCTGCGGAGTCGGACTGGATCTCATTTGGGAGACCTTTATGATAATGTGACAACAGCTCCTATTACCGTCAAGGCTAAAAGTGCTTCCAGGAAGCACGTTGTCTGACTTGGAAAGCTCTGATCTGTTCGCAGCGTTTCTGGCAGAGTCATTAATACCAGACTCTGTGCGGCACGGCGTGAAGGATTTGCTGCTGTCCCTTTTTGATATGTTTATGCTGAGATGGGGGTCATCAAGTCATAAATGATCCCGGCCTGATTCCAATTACATAGTCTGTGCTGCAGATGCCTTTCGTGTGTTTGTCTCTTTACGTCTTGTAATGACAGGGGAAGGTTTTTTTAAATGCAAAAACGAAGTCATTCTTAGAGTATGAAGCGGTGACTATTTTTACCATCAGCACTGTGGATTTTATTAACAGCTTTATGAAAGACAAATGAGAGTTCTGCTGGCTGAGGTCCTCCCTGGCATCAGCAACAGCCCTGGCTTTACCTGCAGTCCAGCAACACCTACCTGCTCCAAATCTAATTAAGGAGACCCTTGCCAGTAAAAAACAGTATTATTGTTCTGGGGGGGATTCTAAAACCCAGTAGTCAGCCCAGCTCTTCCCCTTCTGCTGAGCTTGGTCTTAATCCTCAATTTAGCCAATTTACCCAGAAGCCTGTATCTTCCATCCGGAAAACCCATCCCTTCTGCAATTCCGGATGCCAGCCATTACATGGCTTTCTAATATGCAGAGTTAAATTTAGCTGTTCCGTTCCTTCTCTGCTGATCTAGCACCAACTTCCCATGGCTGATGATCAGGCAGGGGCCCTGACAACAGAAGCTGAGAAGTAGATTTTCTGAATCTTGGTCAGGGTCCAGCCAGGAGGTGGAACTGGAGGCAAGGCTGCAACACTGGCCCAAAGTCCCTCCAGGAGAAAACGCAAAAGGCAGGAGTAGAGACAAATGACAGTCTGAGGGGGTCCATCCATGAGACAGGCTAACTACAGCATAAGTTTAATGTCCATCCAGGAGCTAGGGCTGAAATGGGGCTCCTAAAGTAATGGGCATTAGGTGTGGGGCCAGGTGAGGCTCATCAGAACCCTGACAACATGTCCCTGCTGACCTTCTGTGATCCTTGTCCTCACCCTCTGGGCATGATAGGATATAGAAAGAAGCAGGATCTTAAGCTTCTGTTGTCCTTAAACTTAGTTTTCTGGCATGAGCCTTCATCTTAGATGTGAGGTCCCTGCAGAATCTGTCTATACATTCTTTTCTTCAATTCTTGTTCTTCTGAACTCAAACCTTAAACTGACCACTATGTTGAACTTGCAACCAAACAACCTGAAAGAGGCCAAAACATGCCTATCCTGATTAATGCACCACCGAAACCCTGCAGGATCCACATTCCAGCACATTAGACTTGCTCAGCAACACCTGCTTTCCTGAACCCAGACCCTAACACTTCACTTCAATATAGTCAGTGACCCCCCACCCCCAATTGCCTCAGAGCCAGCTATAGGCCCAGCTGTGCTGCTGGCAATATTCTTCATGTTAGACCTGTGGGGTCCACCTACAAATGAGAAATTGGAGATGAGAGCTGCTTTTTTTTTTTTTTATAATGTTGTATCTTGCCAGACTTGAGGAGCTGTGGGAAGACTGATTAGTCAAAATGAATGATAGCTTAGGGTAAGTTCTGCCTTGTCATGATGACATTGTGCCAGTCATCATGAGCTCGGGACTGGGATGTCAGATGGAGACAGCAAGGCTGAGTGTCGTTGGCCTGGTTTCCAGGAAGATCTGTGTGTCTGGCCAGCGAGAAGGCTAGGCTGAGGTGCAGGGCTTAGATGCAAGGAACAGAGAGAGGCTGGAGAGATAAGCTTGTTTTTAAAGCCTGGTATTTCCACAGGCTGGAAATAATAAATGGTGTTAGGTGGATTGGAGGTGATATAATTTGCTGGCCCCGGTGTTAGGTGTGACATTAGGTTAGGGTCTAGGACATCGAGGCTTGATGATATTCAGCATCCAAGTAGGTGCTGGTGTGTGTGGATGCTTGCCCAACTGGTGGCTGTCTAGTGATGTGGGAGAGTTTGTGGTTATGGTCCAGCCTCAGAGAAGCTGCTAAACAGTGTGTGTTCCTCAACTGTGGACACCTACAGCAGCAGCATATGAAGAGTTGGTGTGAGAAGCTTTTAATGAGGTTTTGAAGGCAGGAATTAGGTCACAGCACTGAGTTTAAAGCCAGGATGCTATTTGCAATTTGGGTTGAGTTGAGAGGAAGGGAGTGGAGGAGCTAAGGGTGATGTCAGGACCAGAAGGGAGAAGTCCCATGAAACTGAAAGAAAAAACAGTGTTGGGTGGTGATCTTGAGCTGGTTGCTACCACCTCAACTATGGATGAAGCAAGAGTTAGTGCTCAGGCAGTGGGCAAGTTGTTTTGTAACTCTCTGAAGATCATGCAAGGCTGAAATGGGAGTTTCAGTTTGCAAACAGTCGTCTTTATTTTCATTGAGCTGGAAATGTGGCTATTGTGCATGTCTCACCAGGGTAAATGTTATGGTTTTCTACAGAGTTGAAAGTTACTGCAAGACTTGGCCAACTCTGTGGGGCTAGGAGGAAGGCTGATGACAACGAGTGGAATAAAAAAGCAAAGCAGTAGTTTGGAAATGTGTGGCAGTCTTTGTGAAATGCGTAAAGTTAGAGCTGGAATTGGGGTCTTGGCTGACATAGGATGAACCCAAAAGAGTATTGTTAACTCTTGCAGGATTTCTGGTGAGCTGCTTCAGCTGGTGAGCTGTACAGGGGCAGTTTGTCCTGAGGCTGGCAAATGTGGCTAAGATTAGGGGTAGATGTAAGTTACGGGTTTGAAAAAGTGTTGAGTAACGAGGTGAGATTTTGTCAGCCCTTAACGATGCTTGTAGTGTAAATTAGATGACTGAGGGTGTGAGAGAGGTCCATGCATCCATGACTGTGTGCAGGAGGGGAGCGTATAGAAGCTAAGGTGTATTAAATGAATCTAAGAGGAGACAGGTTCAAAGCAAGTCAAGGAGATGCAACAGGTAGTTGAGCTGGGGAGATCCTTCCTGCAGGATGCTGTGGGTGTGCTGAAAGTTTATGCAGGCTCAAAGAGAGATTTGCCAAGTTAAAAAAAGAAATCCAGGCTACTAAATATGCAGAAACCACATCCAACTCTGGGACATCATGCTAGCTAGAAACTGGAAAAAAAATATGTTCTTATATGCTTTGCTTGGCATTAATTCTTGGTCACTGCTGGAGAGAAGCTGCTGATCTTGACAGCCCTTTGGTGTGGCCCAGTTTGGCCTTAGAACATGACTGTATGTCTTGCGTAACCTGTCTCCAATCTTGGACAACACAAATTCATAAATTGAAGTAGACCGATAATGTTTTATTTAACCATTGGAAGATGAAATATGCTGAAAAAGTGACAGTTTTTCAGTCTGAAAAAAAAAAAAATCATCTCTAAATTACTGTCCTTAAAATTACAAGTGAATGGAGATGCAAACATATGCTTTGGAAGTCAGAATATGAATGCTTAAGTCCCTGCAAGGTACTGGATTTTTCTAATATTCCTGAATACCTTAAAACTTACAGTGACACAAATGAAAGCCACATTTCCAAGTCCTTCAGGGTGTTGCTTGGTAAGGGTGATCTGAGAAGATGAAATCAGTGCATCATTCCCTTTCTCAGCGGAGGCAGAAATGAAGGTGTTGAGAATCCTGCTATTCCTAAGCCCTGCTATTAGAGCCTGTCCACACAGGCTGTTATACGCTGCAGAAAGGACATACGTTTTCCAGTGATCTACCTTAAAGAAGACACATTTTCCAGTCATTACGACTTGCCATCCACGAATGTGCTATGGGTAAGCTGTTGCAATAGGAAGACCAATCCCAACCCTCTGCTAAAACATTCTGGCTTGTAGTGGATGAAAGTTGAGGAAGGATGTGATTGGGAAGGCTTTGAGAGCTACCCAGCTTAAGGTAAACAGTGTACTGAAGTGCAGCTGGAGTGTTAGCAGGGCGCTGAGTGCTGGGTTGTCATGCTTCAGGCATTTCACACAGCGTTGCTTTCTTCTGCCGTTCTTCAGGGGAGAGAAGTAGGAGGCCTCTGTCTAAAGCAGATTGTATTACTAACACCACGGTAAGGCAAGGGGAAAGTCCATTGTACCACACGTCTCAAGGTGTGTGAAACAGATTAAATCCCACCCGTAATTTCAAACTAAGAAAATGTGTTTTGTTTAAAACTCTTATCTTCAGGAGTCAAATTATATCCATTTCTGCTGGGATTTGCCTTGTGATGTCCTTTGGCTGATCACTGTGAACGCGAAGCAGGCTTATTTGTGGTATTGCATTAAATAGTTAATGCGTTTCTACTCGGACTGCCTTGAGATAACATTGTCCTGTGGTTGAACTGCTCTCTCTGTAAGCTGGCTTTCTGCATTTCTTTGCTGTTTCAATCAGGTAAATGAGAATTCAGCGCCGCAGAAGGCTGAAGAAATGCTTATACGTAAAAACTGGTGCATACTCCTTTTCACAGTGATTTGTGACTGTTTTCTGAACAATGCATTTAATCATCCCCGTTGTAACTTCAAAGGGAATGAAAGGCACAGGGTGGACCTGTGCTGGAGAAGCAGGTCCCCGTGCCAGCTAGTTCTGCCAAAACAGTACAAGTCAAGTGCAGCAACTACTCTGGTACTACTACTGACCTTAGGGTAGGAAATGGCATTAAAATGGAGACCTGTGACATATCAGTTCTTAATTAGCCAGGCCTGCACATGCTTCCTGAGTGGAAAAGCTCTGCCTGTTTTGTCAGTGCCTTCTTTTGTGTGCCCAAAGGTGCTTAACTTCAACCCTACATGTAATCTCCGCAGACTTGCAGGACTCAGAACTGACTTCTAGGCAAAAGGGTGAACAACAGTTTTGGTACAAATTGCTGTCGTGCCCACCCAGAGGCCAGAAAGTCCATACATTAAATGTAAAGTGTATTTTGTTTATTCCAAGGGGGGGCTGGGGTCAGGGGGAAGCCTATGTAGAAGATGGTGCTACGAAGCAAAGGCCATCCTTCAGTAGCAGGTTCCCAGAGGAACTTGCTTTCCCAGAGCAACATGAAAGAATTGAGCATCTCTCTCAGTTAAGTTTTCTTGGTTGAATGAGGAAACCCAGGTAGGTAGCGCTGCCTTAGAGATCAGCTTAATAGCCATTTTTAATGGGTCATGATGCTTGCTGCAAGCACTGGTTACACAAAAAGCCTTCCTGGCCAAAAGCCTACATAGGGAGCGGAGGGGGTGCAGCCAAAGCAATGGCTGTTTACTCCTATAGGAAATGCATTTTGCTTTTCAAAATACTTCCACGCAGGAGGGCCAGACCATCGCCAGTCTCTGAAGCAAAGCAGCGTGCCCAGGACATCCCTTTGGCTCCTGCTGGCGCAGGGTGGGTGATGCTCTGGGGTACAATGGGCCGTTTCCAGAAACATTATCACAGCAGGTTTATGAGGTCTGGTTTTTAATTTCCCTGAGGATCAGCCACCAATATCTCAGCGGCTGTCCAGAGGACCCTCCATCCCCTGTTGCCTCAGTGGGCTTCTTCTGAAGCAGTTGCCCACCGGTGGCTGGGGGCTTTCGGGAGCGTGACTTCTGGAGCGTGCTGCTGTTGGGTGCAAGCTGAGGATCACGTTTGATCACAAGGCACACTCCCACCCACAGCACGAGGGGGTCTGCAAACAGAAAACAGTACAAGATCAGTCCCAGGTTTTCTATCTCTGAGACTCCCGACAGCAGGCTTGGATTTCACTGGAAATTCACAGGCTCTTTGAAAGTCTCTACTCGTCAAGAATTTGATGTATTTCAGACTCTTAGCCACAGAGTTGAAACAACTGAGAGCAAGCCGTTGGCTAGATCAAAGCTCTTCAGGCTGTGAAGCTACAGAGGACAACACAGTCTGCCTTTCCTCCTGTGCCCCTGGTGCACACAAACCCCCCTTCCAGAGGAGTTGCCTTGCTATTCATCAAGTTGCAGCCGCCTGTTTATCAGTATCTTTCTCTTTCCTACTCCTATCCTCTACTGACTGGCAGCTCTTTCCCCCTAAATGCAAAAGTTTTGATGAAAGGGAATGCAAAGGCACTTCTTCCAGTGAGGAGTATTTTCTGTCTAGCTGGTACTTGCAGTTGGATGTTAAATTGGGATTTGTCTGTCTGTTGCTTGTTTGTGTAGTCTTACTCCACCATCACCGAGTGTGCTGGATAGACAGTGTGATGTTTCTTCTAAGGCTATGAAAAGAAAATGTTTAGGCTGACAATATATAGAGCAGGAAAATAAACTCATGTGGGAAGGTATGACTGGACTGGCAGTTCCCCAGGGGAAGCACAAATACATACAATTTTAAGACAATATCCTTAAATATCACCACCTGGTTATAATTGCAGCCATGTGTGTCCTAGGAGGACATTATTGTGAAGCAGCTCATCAAACATGCTTGGTTTTAGGGCTTTGTAGAGGATGAAGAGAGCCTTGAGCTGAAAGTAACTCAGCTGTTAATGCAACTGAGAAGCTTTTTTCCCTAATAAAGGAGCTCTTCTCACCCTTACTGTGAACTGAAACTTCCCAGAGCCCTTGGCAGTGCACAGGTCTTCTTCTCAGAAGAGCATTAACAAGGTCTGTGACTTCTGAAAGATTATCTTTCTGCTTCTGTTCCAGATCCCCCTCTTCTTTAAGCACCCCCTTTATTTCCCCAAATACCAGTTAAGGGCACTGTTATCACCTGTCTTCTAGTTAGGGCCATTTTTTTTCCCATCCAGGAGAATATTTTGCCTCTGCCTTGCTGAAATCTCCAGTGCAAGAAAGTCTTTCACTTGCAGGTGGATACCCTGCTGGGTCTTTGGGGGTAAGGCCATTTGTCAGGAATGGGGTGGGTTGTCCCAGAACTGTGTAGGTGGTCAGTGGCATCCCTATATGCACCTAGGAAGAAATAGGTCACTGCCCCCCACCTTTCCCATGCAGCTTCAGTGGGGCATGGTCTGAGTCTTGTGATCATTTGCATAGCCCAGTTTTAGAAAGAAATCTATAATCTTAGTCCCTGGGAGCTGTGGAAAAAAAAGCTTGAAATGCTCCAAAATCAAAAAGCAAGTAAAACTCCTCATAAATGTCTATAAATCTTGTATTATTATTTTTTTTTTAGCTCATCTCACAATCCTCATGTGCTCTGATTGCCTGGGTTGGGCAGAGCTGAGACTAGGGTTTTTCCAAGCTTGTTAGTCTCTCTTACAACAAAGGGTAACAGACAATCCCTTGAGTATTTTTCTACCCTGTTGTTTATAGCTTTAAGTAGCACCCTGTACTTTCATTTTTGCAGCAGAAGTAATCAGTTCAGATAGTTGTTTTCTGCAACAGGTTCTAGATATGAGTCATCCTGTATGTATCTCAAACAAAGGACGCAAGAGTACATTTAAACTAAAAAATTTAAAACTAAACAAACTGGATTGCCATGACAACACCTGCTACCCACAGGAGGAGCTGTGTTTTTCTGAACATGCCAGAGATGCTGAGAAGTGAAAAGAAACACTTGATACCGGCTGAAACTTGGATTTCCATGTTCAATTTGCAAATGAAAAAAAATGACTCCACTGTAATGCAAATGCTGTTAACCAGCCTTGGGGGAAACTGATTGCCAATTAAGAGGCAGATTCTTCCAATCACCTCGCCAGTAATACTCTGTCATCCCTGGGATTAACTGATAGAGAGGGAGATGTTACAGGCAGGGATTTTTCTCCCTTGGAATTCCAGCAGACATGAACAGCAATATAGAGAAGATCATTAATTTAAAATGTAATTCACTTAGTCAACTAATTAAAAGAAAATACTTTTGTTGCCATTTCCAGGTAGGCTGCTGAAATGTAATTAGCTCCTGGGATGACTCCATGAATCTTTGAGTCTTTTCAAAATTTGCAGGTTATTTCCTTGCAGTGTCAGTTTTGGTGAGGGTTCTTCCAGAGTTTCTCCTGCTTTTAGCTTTCTCCCTGGCTAGGGATATGAGAGCCATACGGATGTAAAGGAATATCACGTGCTTTCAAGAGCTACAAGTGAAAATCAGCGCTGAATTGTCAGTGACTATTATTAGCATCCTGTTATTTTTCTGTTCCTAGTACCTAGAATAGCGCTAATTTGTAATGTTATATTTTATACAGCCATCCATCACATTCAAGTAGAGGTTACCAATGCTGAAAGCATATCCAAACTTATGCTTGAATCAGAGTTCACTTCAAGGCTCTCTTGCAGCTTACAAATGCCTCCTAAAATCAGGCAGTGCTCTCCTGGATCTTCCTTCCCTGCCTGCTGGTGGCACAAGCACGTTCAGCCTTCACGATGAGAGACATGGCCAGGAGTTCTCCAGTACGGTGTCTGGAGAGGCAAACCAGTCGACCGTATATAGATGGTAATGGCTGTCACAGGCTTTAAAATAGTTCACTGCTGTTGGCAGAGTGTGTTTAAGACACTAATTATTGCCCTAATAGAACGGAACAATTGTCCATCTCCTCTGGGACCTGCCTCTGGGAGAGAGTTGTGCACGTGGCTCCCAAGGAAGATGGAAACCCCTCAAGCACAGGGAAAGAGAGACTTGTTTACAAACATCTCCTGATCAGTGCGTGTCCTGGAGCGTCTCATCTTCAACAGCAGTTTGTCCTAACCTCCCAGCAGAAATGCATGAAAGCACTCTAATCTGGCTACCCCAAATTCCTCTTAAAATTTGTTAAACTGACTCAATTTGTTATGGCAGCAAGCTGTGTGTATTTACTCTGTGCTGCGTAATGATTTAGCAGCTCTTGCCTTGTCAGTGAAGATGCAGAAAAGCCACTAGTCCCTCTTCAGCTGCAATGCTGCAGTTTGCAAAGATCCCAGATGTCATCTCATAGAAACATAGAATGGTTAGAGTTGCAAGGGACCTTGAAGATCATAGAGTTCCAACCCCCCTAGCATGGGCAGGGACACCTCTCACTAGAGCAGGTTGCTCAAAGCCCCATCCAGGCTGGCCATGAACATTTCCAGGGATGGGGCATCCACAGCTCCCCTGGGCAACCTGTTCCAGTGCCTCACCACCCTGACAGTAAAGAATTCCTTTCTAGTATCTAATCTAAATCTCCCCTCTTCCAATTTAAAACCATTAGCCCTTGTCCTGTCACTCTAATTCCTGACAAAGAGTCCCTCTCCGGCTCGCCTGTAGGCTCTCTTCAGGTACTGGAAGGCTGCTATTAGGTCTCCCCGGAGCCTTCTCTTCTCCAGGCTGAACAAACCCAGCTCCCTCAGCCTGTCTTCATAGGGAAGGTGTTCCATTCCACTGATCATCTTCGTGGCCCTCCGCTGGATCCATTCCAACAGGTCCATTTCCTTCTTGTGTTGAGGACTCCAGAGCTGGACACAGTACTCCAGGTGGGATGTCATGAGCGCAGCGTAGAGGGGTAGAATCACCTCCCTCGACCTGCTGGCCACGCTTCTCTTGATGCAGCTCAGGATGTGGTTGGCTTTCTGGGCTGCCAGTGCCTGTTGCCAACTCACGTTGAGCTTCTCATCCACCAACACCCCCAAGTCCTTCTCCTCCTCGTTCCTTCTTACCCAACAGCCCAGTCTGAGAAAGTAGAGGAGGGTTTCTGGTGCACGTTGTGGGTTGCATACAAATTTCCATGAATATAGTGATGCTTATTGAAAATGTAAATATGCCAGGGCATAAAAGGTTACACTTCTCCAAAAACTGGGCTCTCTTAAGGCATCAAGTGCAAAACTAACTCAATGCTCCTGAAAATCCAGCCTAATATACAGACTTGTAACAACAATATCCTATGCCGTGACATTATTCAGGTGGACATAAATGGGCATGCTTTTTCTTTGGAAAGTAAAGCTAGAAATGGGTCTGAGTTTAGCTTTTAAGTAGCAGTAAATAAATACTGGCAACGTTTTCTGAGCTGACACAAGTCCATTTTGCATTGTGACCAAGCAGAGGTGGGGCTAGGCCACCCGTAACATCACGAGCAAGTGCCTTGGTCTGATGAAGCTCCACCAGATTTTGCCTTGCCATGTTTCTCCCTAATGCGGGCCAGAAAAGATTGGTTTGATAGCTAGGAAAGACACGTCTGTTTCTTTAGAAATAGTGAACAATCAAAATTGTAAGAACATTTTGAGTAAAATTAGCTTATGTTGTTGAGGGATGTTTTCTTAAATAGAAACTGTCTCTTTAATCGCTGCCTCTCTTAGGAGAAAAGATGGATTTTCTATCATTCTTCCTCTCCTTTACTCCCTCAGGATGGGGAAAGGGAGAATGGAGGGATGAAAGAGAAATGTACCAAATGGCTGGGAATGTTCCATTTTCCATCACAACTGGGAGCTTAGAAAGATTTGTGGGGAAATGAGAATGTGCCTTTTCCACTGTTTAGAATGAAACGTTATTCCAGCTCTGTAAGCTTCCCTGCTTTTGGGTTGCTGTGCTGCTGGAGATGTTTGTTTTTCAGATGAGAAGAAAAGCTGATACCCTAGTTGTTTGTGGTCATTTAAAAATATTTTCACAAAAATTTAGGCCTGTTTCATCCCTGTGTCTTGGTCCAACACCCGTCCAGGAGTTTCAGTCCCGCCTGCCTGGAGTCACATTTAACTTCAGTGTCTTACCCCTTCTGCCACAAATAAAATATGATGTTGTCAGTGCTGTTGTAAGGGGTGGCATTTTGACCCCAAAGAGGTATGTTTGCAAGTGGCAAGTGAAACAATCCTCTGTCTACATGACTTGACATCTCTTGGGCATCCTTTGTTACCGTTTTAATAAACCTGCGAAGGTACCATGGCAACTGGGTGTGATAACAATAGCCAAAGCAGGCTCAGATGGAAGAAATTCTATGCAGGGTAGAATATTATTTCATTTCTTTTTGACTATTTGCTGTCTTTGGTGCTGTGTACCAAATGTGGATTTTTCCATTTGCAGACCAAGTAAGGGTTTGTCTGTTCTAAGGCTGTTGCAATTTTGCTTGACTTCACGATTGCTGGAATAGTCTCCAGCCTTTCGCATACAGAGGTATTCAAACTCTGGTATATGTGGTTTGAAGGGGATGCAAGGTAGGTGGCCCTACTTTTGGGCAAGTAGGTGCCAAGTATCAAAAGGCTGGCAGGGAGAAGGGGATGTTGGTTTGATTTTATTTTTTTCTCTTTTTTTTTTTCTTTTTTTCCCCCCCTGTTTTCTTTAGCCCAGTTGCACACATGCTGTTCTTGTTCAGTCTTCTAAAAGCACTGCATACTTTCCAGAGAGCGGCATGGTTCCCCGTTTCCATTCCCCATTAATTTCCTCTCTATTGAGAATACCAATTAATGAAGATTACAACAATTTGAAAGGCTCCCTACTTCTCCATCACTTCTGTGGCCGTCTCAGGCAAGCTGTCACCAGCCCTAATAAGCTGTGATGGGATCAGCTGAGAATCACCCTGTGCATCCTTTCTTCTGTATTTTCTCTCTGTGCCGGGATGTAAAGAGGAAAGACAGAGAGGTCTAACTTTAATTGCTCAATATTGTGCACATAGGAGAAATCCTAAATTGTAAGTTAAACCCAGTTAGAGGGATATTTTGCGTTGCAGGAGCGATGCAGTGAACTGTGAAACTGTTCAATATATGTATGTACCTGCTCAGTTATTATTCATTTATTGCTGAATCTGGTAGAAAGTAATTTCAAAAATCCAACATTCAAATGGGAGATGACGATTGCCTAGTTTTCCAAAGGCTGGTGCATAGAAACCGCATAAATATTGATCTTAGGTTATTTCTTTAATTTACCTGTTGAATTGCCCCTCTCCTGCGTTAGCACCTCTTTATTGACAGAGAGGTGTAGTGTTGCCTGGGAGTGCGGAGCTTGTTTTTTTTTCCTCCTCCTATATAGTAAGTGGTAATTGCCGAAGGAAAACATCACATGGGTTGGCAGTCATTCCCTGTATTACATTACCTGTTTTCTTTTGCAGGTTTCTAACTTATTCCTACCTTCTGGCCTTCAATGCGTGGCTCCTGCTGGCACCGATCACCCTGTGCTACGACTGGCAGGTCGGCAGCATCCCTTTGATTGAGTCCGTCTGGGACGTGAGGAACTTGGCCACGGTGTTCCTGGTGCTGGTGATGGCGTTGCTCAGCCTGCACTGCATAGCTGCGTTCAAGGTAACACCCAAAAACACGTGACACAACGTTTTGCTTAAAATCTTTTGTTTCCTACTCTTCAGGTGAAACGGTTAGGAAGCGCAAGATTTCCCCCCAAGTGCATTGGATTGAGGTGAAAAAAATCGTACCGCTGCATAGCTAACGCAGGCAAGCTTAACAGATGAAAATGTCCCTCTAGTTGAATGTCAGTCTCTAATTGGTCTGATTTGAGGGCAAAACTTGGCCTGGAGTCCTGCATTCAATTACTGCTAATGATCCAAACCCCAGTGAAGTTGTTAAGCGTCTCTGCCTCTCCCATAGTCATTAGGCTCTTTGTCACTGCTTCAGACAGGACTGGGAACTGTCTTCTGCTGAGCCAGTTGAAAACGAAATCAATTATTGTATTCATACCTTTACTATGCCTCTAAAACCTAAATGTTGGCTATAGAAGGTTTCCCATCTGCAGAGTAATGGAACACAGGAAATGTGAAATGACCTGGAAATGGTTATTTAGTGTATATAACGTAGCAGTAAGCCAAACATCACAGTTCAACATCTAAGACCTACCATTAATCATATTGCAAAAATCAAAGTGAGGTTGCACTAGACTTGTCGGAGATCAGATATTAACTTACATGAAAGGGGTGTCTTTGTGGATCATAGGGAGTTACAGGCAATTGCTTCTGCAGTTGTGTTGTGGAAGCTTCTTTAGGAAAGGTGTTGAGAATTTTTGAAATAGTACAAAGCTTTCTCTTCCTTAAACATATATCTCACTCAAAAGCATAGTAGGGGAGTAACGTTTTTTTAATACCTATTCTATGCTAAAATGTGCAGGTCATGTACGTGCTTCAGTCTACCCTGGCAGTCTTCTCTGTGCTCCTGATAAGGAGATGGAAAATGAACCGGTTTGAGACTGCAGAGTCATTAATTTAGATTGTACATTGACAGAGGCTGCATGAGACATATGGGAAAATACCCTATTAGATATTCACTAGTTCTACCTGCAGGTTGTACATCATCTTGTATTCCTCCTGCTTTCATTACTCACTGCTAGAGATATTCAGAAGTGTTTGTATTAGACCTAATCCTGTTCTCAGGGAAGTTAATGATAAAATTCTCATTAGCCCAGTACTGAACACTTCTGAAAAACCTTATCCCATGTTCTTTGAAGTTTGAGTTGCTTTTTATTTCCTCTCCTGTTGTCAGAATTGGTACTCTGAGTAAGATTAATGTCATTGGTTTGCTAGGAAAAAATCTTTCAGGATTACCCAAAGACATTTTGTGTTATTTTATTTTGGGTAAAACTATAATCCAGAAGGATTCCTTTGGGTAACTGAATTGTGTGTCTTCTCTCAAACTGCAAAACAAATTGTTCAAAAATACTTTGTGCTTTAATTTTCTAGGTTTTATCACATTTTTATTCAGTTTTTTTTTCTAAGAGGCAAAACAATTCAGGATGGATTTATGAATACCACTCTTTGATTTAAAACTGCAGCTTCTAATTTTTTGTGAGAATAAGTTTGCTGCTTTGCCCTTAACCACTGTTGTGTTAAGCAACATGAGTTTTGCTCTCCAGGCATATATTTACTGGATGCTTTGAAATTCATCTGTAGATTCCCTTGTGTTTATTCTTGAAAACCCCAAACACAGAATAAGTTGGATACTAAGTGTCTAACCCAAATAAAACCAGAACTATCATGTATTCTTCACAAAGTGCTCTAAGAAGCTCTCAGCTCACCAGCTTCTCAGCACACCCACTGTGAGCATGGAAGTGGTAATGGTTCCTGGGGGTCAACTTGATATGCTTTCACCAGCCCTAGGTATTATTAGAGACAGCTGAAATATTCTGCTTTTCACAAAATTATAAATTTCTGAAATTACTTTCTATTTTATTTTTAGTGACTCTCATAACAACCTAATTGTGATACCACTGTGAAGCAGTGCAGGGATGATTGCGTTGTGCTGAGTAATATGAATTATTGAGGAAAGCAAACAGTAGGAAGAGGCACATTTCCTGGAAATAAATTATCCTGTTTGGCTTCGGACACTCTCAGGAATGTCTTCTACAGCGAGGAGAGGGAAGTTCAGGACACATGAACTGTAGGCACAATTCATTATATTAGGCTCTTAAGAAAGCTTTTTTCCAAATGCAACAGTGGTGGCCTTTGATATGACATTGCCCTCCCCATTGGGAAGGACCATCTTTCAGTCAAGCCCCAGACGGGGCCATTTCTTGACATTTTGCAGCTTGTGGGTGGCATGAGATGCATCAGTTGGCTTTTCACATTTCATAAAGTGTAGGATGTTCTGCTTTCTTTCTGAAGCAAACACACGAAACTTGTCTTAGCAGCCATTTTTCTCTCCTCCTTCATTGCAAAGCCTAACCTGGAAGGAATAGGTTGCAATTTTCTAAGGACTGGTTTTAGAGCAAACAATCACGGAGTTTGTGCGCCTTTCATTTGAGTATGTAGGTGTGCAGGGGTAAGAGAGAACAAAACCCTCATATTCATTCTCACTGGCACTAACTTTCTGTGGCACGTAGAATGGAAATACTAGAAAAGATTTTGGCAGAAGTGACGACATTTGTGCAGTGTACACCGAACTGATTTTCAGTGGAAGGAGGCAACGCGTGTGCATCCACAAAACAAGCTCACAGGAGACTTGCAGAATATATTACATGGACTGTAATTAGAGAATGCATGTATTGGATTTCTGCCTTTGTTGCCATTGAATTTTAAACAGGGCTAATTTGTTGTTGACGTTTGTGATTAGGGTAATAAACTTGTTGGCACGTATGTGTAGTGCTGATAAAGGACATCTAAGGCATGAAGCTTTCTTGTTCTGTTTCGTTTTGTGAACATTGTACTGCAGAAGGAGAAACAGTGCAAGATTTCTACCCATGAGTGCTTTGCTTGGAACATGTTTGTTAATTGATGGGAGTTTTTATGCTGAAGACAGCAGAAACGGAGAAGACAGCTCTCCAGTTTGTTATTGTTTGGACAGAGAAGCCTCCCTCCTCATCCTGCATGTGCACTTTCACTATTGTTCTCCTTACGTAATGAGGAATCACTTTTCAATTCCTTGTAAACAATTTTCATTAGCTGAGTCGTTTCATGTGCACAGTGCTAATCCCTCTTGCTTATCGGCCAAAGAGCTCCCGGTGAGCAGCTCCCCAAGAAGGACTTGTCGCTCTGCACGGTATTTAGGTGCACAGCCATGCTTGGCTCCTGCTGCAGCCATCCCTGTCACACGTGATAATTAATGCCTGTCTTCAGGAGGCCTGACGAGGGTAACCGAAAGGGCTGCTCCTTGGTGCACTTCCCACTGTGGGAGTAAAAGACCGTGTTGTCATCTCTAAGATTTTTTTCATAGTGACTAGCGTGCCAAAGTTGTAGTCCATCGTTAAGCAGCTCTTTGAAGCCTTTTGAGGCTTGGTTTCTCACCACGCAGATGCCCAGCGTGCTCTACACATTGGCCTCTCTTGAGCTGTTTTAGCCAAGGCACCAGGAGTCACTGGTGGGTCTCAAAATCCTCAGGTTTTGCTCAGCTCTTTGGGGTGAACTTCCTCACCCAGCCTGGCTGGGCTTCGAGTAGCGTGTCGGGGATGTGACAGAGGCTGGGGATGCTATTGCAAATGCCTGTATCCTATAGAAATAATAACAGTTGGGAAAAGAGGATGAGATTTGTTTATTGCTCGTTTTTCAAACACAGCCTCAGCTGCAAGGAATAGACGTGGTCTGTCTTCCAGCTTGGTGACTAGAGAGATCACAAAGGTAGCAGTGAAATGGATGAAGCAATCTCGTTTTGGTTGCCAAGCACGCCAGTTACAGGGCCAGAGAAATAATCTGTCTGATGCTTCCAATGGCCACTAGCGTACCCAGGGGCCCATAACGCCGTCTTTCTGCGCTGGAGGAAACAGTGAGCACCTGGTGGACTGGAGAGAGGACAGCAGTTCTGGTCATACCGTCAGGATGGGCAGTTATTTCTTTGACATGTCATAATAATTCAATGAGCATGAAAGGAAAACCCTTCAGATGTTTGAAAAGCCACTCTGCATGGCATTTTTAGGTCACTGCTTAATTAGCAGTGTGATTAAAATGCAGTTTGTCCTGTAATTGTAGCTGTGAACATATGTACAGAGCACGTGATGGATCGCATTCCACTTTCTATGTGGTACTTGATATATGGAGGGTTGATAGTGAGGAAAACTCAAGTGTGTGTGATGGGGTAAATCAGGGGAAGGTGATCTGGAAAACTAATTTGGAACAGTAGCTTTTGTCACCAGTCTGGGGGAATTATTGCACCTCATACTGCTTGGCCCTCTTACATTTATACTCATGACCGATACTATGGAGGGACCGTATGGTGGTTCACAGCACCTTCTACTTGTTCAGCAGGAATGCATGATGATGTGCAACAGCTTGCTCACGTCTGAGGAGGGGGTGCTGCTTATGTTTCACATCAATTTACAAAAAAATAAAAAAAAATCTCTAGTGTCCTCTAGGATATATCTTTTTAAAGAACATGCTTTGCTGCTGTGTGAGACATGGCTACATGTGGTACAGGAAATCGTGATGATTTTCAGGTTGTATTCATTACATGCAACTGAGATAGATATTATTATCTTGTTCTTTCATATGCTACAGTTGGTTGTTTTTTACTTCAGGTCTAATTTTAAGGTACTGCTACTTCTGTGTTTCTCTGCATACTGCTTCCGAGCCAAGATAAGGCATTTTATACCAAATTATTATGACTTTAATCTGTGCTGTAATTGGCATCATATTGCCATTTATCTGGTGGTTTATATGTATGAATATCATCTAAGCATATTCCTCAGTCACTTGCAGACTATATTTCTTAGCTGACAATGTTTAATACCATCAAAGAGAGGAACGCGTTTGTATCTTCTCTTTGTGTGCATGTTTCTGTTGTTTTTGGTAGCACTCATTATGTGTGTTCTGTCGTGCTATTTACTTTACCCTGCACTCCTGAGACCTTTGCCTCGTTGCTCAGGTTTGGCATTTCATTAATAAATCACAGCTTATGGACCTTTCTCAGGAACAGTTGCCTTTTATAATATTCTACAGTAGTATCGGCACAGTTAGAAAGTATGCCTAGCAAAATTCATATGCCACAACACCTCCAGAACAATACCTGCTTCAAAGGCACAGCAAGGTGAATAAGGCTATTTATCGACGGAGTCTATCTGACAAGCTGGAAACCACAGTCATTTTCATAAAAGGTCCATTTAAAATAAATCCTGCTTTCATTTTCCTGAGGGCCCACTTGAATTCCTTCCACATACAGAGAAGGTCAGGACTGATGTTCTTAATCCTTAGCAGCGAGGGTTTTTTTTTTTCTGTGCTGCCTCTGTTGTTAGTGTTTGCTGCGGGGAGAGAGTAATAAGCCAGAAAGACTCTGTTTAGTGAAAGCTGGAGGGAGGGATGGAGAGGGGGGGGAGCCCCTTGTGTGTGCCCTGCCTGCCTCGCCGGCTGCGTTTCTGCTCTGTCGAGTGCTGCAAAAGGATCAGCAGTGGGTCCCCCGTGGGGCTGGAAGGAACACGAAAGCCTTCCCAGGATGTTTGCTGTGCCAGGCAACAAACAAACAAGCAAAAGAAGAAACCTTTCTCAGGTTTCTGTCTGTATGCGATTGCCATTCTGAATTGAAAAAGCAAACACAAGACCTATCAGCATATCTTTTTGCATCAGATTTTTTTTTTTTTTGGGGGTAGATGTTTGAAATAACAGGTTTGGAGTGTGGTGCTCTGAGCAGATACAACCATAGGTGAAGTTGTTCTAATCTTCTACCGTGAAGATATTCAGCATCTCTCCAAACAGGCTCTTAACTCCTGCAGGAGTTTGTTGCGCTAGGCAGGTAGTTTTCATAGGGGTAGGTAGTTCTGCCATTTTCAGCATATTAATACTGATTTACTATATTTTTCATGAATACCTTTTTTGCTTTCTACCATTGTCTTCTTCTGATTTGAGTTAATATTTCAAGACACGCTCAGAACTGAAAGGTTCTGGAATGACACAATAACAGGGTGAGAAGGAGAGGGTAGGAGGAATGAGGTCCAAGATACTCACAGTTGAGGGAAATGATGCTACTCATTGTTCCTAGTTGGTCTGAGTTAAACATTAGCGTGCCAAACTATTGCATGATTTTTATCAGGATCCTCTTGGTCAGTGTTACCTCCTAAGAGCAAACTCTTCATCAACAGAGTTGCTTTTACAAAGATCGTGCTGTTATGTACCACAAGTGGTGTGCGTGTGTTTAAATTTTACCTTTTTTTTCTAATTTTTATTTTTCCTCCCTCCATGTAGTGAAGCAGCCTGTGGTTACAGAATGAAAGGGAAGAGCGGAAAAACAACCTCAAGGTCAAAAGCATTTTTTTAATTCCTTGACCAATTTGTTGACTTCCCTATTTCCTTTCGGAATGTTCCACTTCTCTTTCAAAGATGCGTTGTACTGTTGCATCCTGCTCAAATCGGCTCATCAAGTGGAATTAGAGGCTGCAGAGACTAAGAATTGGGCAAATGAGTTTATATCTTCTGGGAATTTTAGAAACCTGGTTAAGAAAGACTGTAGACACACAGCTGAATGGATGGGTAGCTGAGGTCTACAGGGAAAAAGAAAATAGTAGATGTCAAAATTTTACTTTCAGATACTGAAATAAAAAGTGAAATGTCAGTAGAATACAATTCTGTGCCCTGATGTGGGTTATGGGATTGCAAAAGAACTACTTTCCACTTTTATTCCATAATTTAGAGCCTGATTTCCGGAATGTCTGAGCATCCACAGTTCCTACTAAAGTAAACAGAGTTTTTAGGCACTTTCAGCATTCTGAAAAATAGACCGGTTTACCTAGTGGTACAGACCAGTACTTACTTCCTTCTGGAAATGGAAAGTGGATGATTTCATTAGGGCAGCCCGAGGTATGTGCCAAGGATTTGTCTTCAGATAATCCCATGCTAGGAAGCCAATGATACTTTCAGGGGGTTTGATTCTGACTGGTGCATGTCTTCCTGTGCACTGGTTCCTGAATAGGTGCTGCTGCTGGTGAACTGGAAAGCAGTTTTTGTTGCTGCTGCTGCTGAATGCTGGAAATAGGACCAACGTGTCAGTTAATAAGCAGTGGGCAGTGAAGCTCAAAATCTCCATGACTTTGGACTATCTGTGAAGTACAAAATCTGCTTAATTCTAGTGAGTAGTAACTGTGGGTGATGTTATCAGAACTAGATGATCACCAAGGAAAACTGAGCTATTTTGGGAAGACAGTGAGTTGCTAAGCCTGGCATTCAAGCAGCTGGCACTATTGAAGATGCTGAT
Organism: Calidris pugnax; assembly: GCF_001431845.1. Taxonomy (NCBI): domain Eukaryota; kingdom Metazoa; phylum Chordata; class Aves; order Charadriiformes; family Scolopacidae; genus Calidris; species Calidris pugnax. The sequence goes on along the minus strand of NW_015090800.1, from coordinate 6,345,136 downwards.
TTTTTTTTTTTTTTTTTTTTAATGAGATGAAAGAATAAAACTGATAAAATGTAGTGATTACAGAATTTGTGGCTCTTTTTGTAGGAGCAGGCTGATTAAGCCTGGTGCCTGAGCCAGATTGGAAGCTGGGCAGTTACCTTTTCCTTACCAAATGTTTGAGTTTTTCAGACCATCTGTTGATATCTGACTTTTGGCACCATTCACTTGGTTGTGGTGGCACACGCAGCAGAGCAAAACAGCCATAGATCCACAGTGCCCTCCTGTTTGGCCACAGATGATAAAGATGTACATCACTTGAATCACAGAATATCATAGAATCATAGAATTGTCCAGCCTGGAAGGGACCTCCAAAGGCCATCTAGTCCGACCTCCCCGCAGTCAGCAGGGACACCCCCAACTAGACCAGGCTGCCCAGGGCTTCATCGAGCCTCACCTTGAATATCTCCAGGGATGGGGCCTCAACAACCTCCCTTGGCAACCTGTTCCAGTGCTCCACCACCCTCACAGTAAAGAACTTTCTCCTAATCTCCAATCTAAATCTGCTCCCCTCCAGCTTAATATGGGAGATCTTAAAGATCATCTGTTACTTAAAGATCATCTAGTTCCAACCCCCCTGCCATAGGCAGGGACACCTCCCACCAGACCAGGTTGTTCATGGCCCCATCCAGCCTGGCCTTGAATACTTGCAGGGATGCGGCACCCATAAGTTCTCTGGGCAACCTGTTCCAGTGTCTCACCACCCTCACAGTAAAGAATTTCTTCCTAATATCTAATCTAAATCTCCCTTCCAGTTTGAAACCACTACCCCTCGTCCTATCACTACACTACCTCATAAAGAGTCCCTCTCTAGCTTTCTTGTAGGCTCCCTTCAGGTACTGGAAGGCTGCTATGAGGTCTCCCTGGAGCCGTCTCTTCTCCAGGCTGAACAACCCCAACTCTCTCGGCCTATCTTCATAGCAGAGGGGCTCCATTGTGTCCCATCCTGATTTTCACTGGTGACCTTAAGGATGGTACATGAAGCACGGCACAACTCTGCTGTGGCCTGTCTGTGCCTGCACCAATGAGGTGGGACTGGGGAGCACCCAGTGCTTGCTTCTGCAAGCTTTACATCAACAGATTTTCTTCCAGTGAAGGAATGAATCCCTAGGGTTGATTAGCTTAAGTTTGCTTTTTATCACCTTATGTGTAAATGCAGAGTAAATTTGACATGCTTCTACGTTGTTCCTTCTATCTTCAATACTGTATATGTTGGAAGTGCAAGAGTAGATGTTTGCAGATCCTGACCTCTTGTCAGGTGAGATGCTGACACTGGTTTGGTGCAGGCTGGTGAGGAGTCATGTTGCCAAGCTGCTTGTGGCTTCATGAGTGACTGTTACAACAGGAATATATGAACTAAGTTTGTGTGCAGCCTGCAAAAATGGCTTGCACAAATCGATGTTAGGAATAAACCTAAGAAGTGTCATCCTCTGTCTGTAGTCTACAGACAGTCAGGTAGCTTCTCTGAATCTGTGTCTCTTTTTATGGATAATTCACTTGTTTCCTGCAAGCATTTGAAAATGTGTAATAGTGTTCATTGCTTTTATACAGCCCTGCACTCCAGCTTCCCTGAATACCAGCTTTTCTTCATTTGCAGTCAGATGTTCCAAGCATAACATCTCACTGGCTTCAATGGACCATCCAGAGCTTGCTGGCAGAGGGTGATTTATGCTTTTGGTAGGAAGGAAGTCTTTACTCCATGGAGCTGTTGGTTCTCAATGGTGGAGAGGTGACACTTGCCTCATTCTCAAAATAAACTCTTAGAGGAAGAAATTAAACCCATTTGATTGCCACCTTCCCATCAGACAGACAAGCACTTATAAACACCTTCAGAAACATTCCAAGGTAGAACATTCCAAGGTTGGACTTGTTTGCCCAGCTGCTGTCTTCCCCGAGGTGCAACTGTGTCTAGCCAGGGGGAAGGTTGTCCTCATGGCTCTACTTTCCAACAACTCAGCCCTTGGAGGTGTCAGGGGATGTGAACCTAAGTCCTGCCATCACAGTGTGAGACTTAGTGGGTCTGGCACCTCAAACGATACTTTCTCAATGGGAATTTACGGTGGGTTTATGCAAATCCACAGTTTATGACAGATAGGTTGAAGTAATCTGTGTACCTCCTGCGCTCATACTTGGTGGGCTCTGCCTTGTAGAAGACTTGTGGTTTAACAGTAGTCAGCAAATATTTATTTGTGGCAAATATTTATTGTGTAATATGGGAAGATCTCTTTCAGTTGTAAACTCAAGACTTTCTTCCTTTTCCCCCAAATTGCCAAGGAAGCAATTTTTGAGATGTATTGCTGTGTTGATGGGTTTTGGCCTTGGAGTGATTCTTTGCTATTTTGTTTGAGATCACGTGACAACTTTTTGCCTTGCCTTTGGGAGAAGAAGTGGTGTTCTTTAGTTCTGTGATGTCTGTGAAAAGGAGCAGGTTAAAAAAATGCTTCTTCCTTGCTTTTTGGTTTGGTTTTGGGGTTTGGTTTTTTCTCGGTTGCAATATAATAAAGGCCTAATTGTAATTAGAGGTACATGTTAATATGAACCCCCCCGACCAAACTATCTGCTATAAGGAATACTATTTTGTCTTTAACAAGAAGAATCATTCCAAGGTTAATTCAAAGGTGCTTCCCCCCACACCTCCCTGAGATCTCTGTGACAGATAGGAAGATAAGTTTTATGTTTCCAAAAGAAAGCACTATCTTTAAGAGGAAAAGACACATCTCTGTAAAAGGAATGAAGTGATCTATAACTTCTAGTCTTAGCTTTTTTATTTTAAGGAAAAAGGAAGACAAACAAAAATGTCTATGGCTCTTTAAAAGCTTTTACTACTGCTCTGGGCACAATATTTCTCCCCTCCTTCATCCCTACAAATGTAACAAGCTACAGGTTGGGGCTTTTTTATTAGAAAAACACGTGGAGGGCATCTTCTATGGCTTGTGTTGGATGGAAGATCCCGCTGCCCTCTGTTCCTGCAGCCCCACAGTACCAGTCCCTGATGTTCTTGTGCCATTCTGTCCTGCTTGTCTACTCATTTAAAAATCTATCAGCCCCTCCAGGGGAAAGGATGATGAAAGGTACATCTGCTAAGTAAATTTTGATAGGGAAATGAAAAAGGAGAATATAGTTTCATACGAGACTTGTGGTGTTAGCTTTTAGCTGTCTACGGTTATCACCTGTGGTATACATGATGCTCTCAATGCATGGTGGTTGCGTTTCAGTCCAGTTTTTTTGTTTTCTCTCAGCTGTCTAGGTGGGCCCTTGCTGGGAAGGCAGGGACAGATAGCTCTGCTGTGCCTCCAGCCCTTGCGAGGCTGGAATAGAGGAACGTGCATCTACTGGGTCAGGGCAAAGGCTGCTTTGCTGAGCAGCCAAGTGGTTAACAGAAACATTTAGGGAACTGTGAAATAAGGTCTAGCTGTGAATAGGGTAACTTTTTTCTCCAGTAAAAATTCCCAGCTATGAGCAGCCAGTGCGTACCGTCTTGTAAATGGCCACAGATGAGTTTCAGATGACCAGTAACCCCACCACTCCACCTGCTCTTCCTACTCAGGGGCTCTCCCCAGCCTCTCCTCCCTGGCAGGACACAGCCACGGGGCCAAGGTGTCAAATACACGAAGTGCCTGCACAAATTTTGGAAAAGCTAATGGCTGGGTAGAGGAGAGAAACCCAAACTGAGGTCTAGAGTGACCGCAGTGTGAACTCAGCAGTTTGACCTGCTGGCTGGCAGGCAGGACCACGGGTGGCACAAAATCAGCTGAAGCCTGGCTTTCGAGAACCAGCTCTTCACAAAAGCCTCTGCCTGAGCCGGGTGCTTTAAAAAGCATGCTGCCAGATGTTTCTTGTTTCAGAAATAAGTAGCACCACGGAGGGATCTGCTGGTTTGTGAGTGCTGGGCTCCCGGCTCTGAGCCCTCCCCCAAGGGACCGCGCTGGCAGCCCTCAATGGCATTAGTCTGGAGCTGTGACTTCTTGTGGAGGGAGAAAGGGCCATTTTCTCCTTCAGCCGAGCTAATTCCCACATTTTCCTCTTTGCCATTTTATGTATGGGTTTTATTTGTCTTTCTCCAGCATTGTTTCCCTTGCTTATCTGCAGTGCTGCAGCCTTTAATAACTCTGTGTCCTTCCTAGGGATGTTAACTAGAGGTTGCTTTCCCAATTATTGACTTAACGAAGAACGACTGGAGAAAAATTTGATAGCTGGTTCATTTGAAAGCAGCAGTATATCTTGGGGACAGAGAACACTATGCACTAGCAGTGCACTCCCTTGGCCCAATATAATTCTTTCTGCCTCCGGGTCTTTGTTGTTCAAATCCTGGGATAGAGCAATAGCAGCAAATGGGCACCATAGTTAGGGCAGACAAGGTTTGAAAGTAGTGTCAAATGGCAGGAGAGAAATGGAGTCTGTATCCAGAGCTGGGTGAGAGGGAAGTTGGAGTTGAGTTAGGATTGATAAAAACGATTTCACAGCTCTGGATGTAAATTAATCCTTTTTTTTTTTTTTCCCCTATTCAATTTTCTATTGTAATTACAAGCCAAAATGACCATTACTGGGCACCTCTGCTCATCAGCTTTATGGATTGGTGTCAGCTTCAGCTCTGGGAATAATGTATTTTAGGTGGTGTTGTGACTGCAGGAAGGCACTTAGTAACTGTGGTTCCAAGACATGCAAAAACGGATAATAGAAGCAGGTAACTGTTGTGCTGGTTAAACCAGATATTGATTAAAAAGTCTGGGGATGTGAATTCTGCTCTCCTCTCTGCCTCACGTTTCCTCTTTGAGCCAGGGGAAGCCAGTGCACCTTTCCGTTGATCCTGTTGTTTGGCTCCTCTAAAGTGACATCAGAACCTCCTGACGTGTACCCTTGCATTTGGCACCCATAGAAAATCACAGAATCATAGAATTTTCCAGGTTGGAAAGGACCTTTAAGATCATCTAGTCCAACCATCAAACTAACTCTGATAAAAAAAAAAAAGGTCACTATACCATGTCACTAAGCACTATATCAACCCATCTTTTGAATACCTCCAGGGATGGTGCCTCAAAGTGTTCCTAGTCTTTCCTGCAGAATAGGATGAATATATTTTAATACTGGGACTTCTGGATGTCAGACACTGAGTGGGCTGGTGGTAACTGGTGTCATGGTCTGTAGCTGTGCAAAAGCAAGACAGGTTGTACTGCTTGACTCCACATCGTTGATCGGGCTCTGTTGCTCTACTCAAAAATCTTGTTCAATGTTTCTAAATATAGATCCCTCCAGTAAAGAGAAATCAATTTGCTCTCTCCAAAGTTGAGAAATTGCCCACAACAATTAGAAAGGGCTGCAACCATTAAGTGATTCTGGTTGCATCTCTTCCTAAGCGTGACAAAGCTTCTCCCAACGGCTGCAGAAGGGGGCTGAGGTGGCAGCCGTGTCACAGGGCAGGAAAGCACAGATGTCTGCCTGGGCGTTTCAACAGAATTAATGCTACACTTCTGCTAGCCCGATGTCATTCTTTCAGGTCATCAACAGAAAAGCGTGAGCTGATTCACCCTCTTGGAGTGGAGCTAAATCTGAAGCTCAACTTGCCCGAGGAGGCTTGGGTCTCGCCGTGTCAGGAGCGGCGGTGGCGCAGTTGCTCTGAATTTGCATGTGGCAATTGGATTTCTCCTCAAAGAGCGAGCCAACATTAAAGTGAGCTCAAGTGAAGGGCATTAACTGAGCTCAAGTGAAAAACATTAATTTTAACATCTAGCACGTCTCAAATTTCCAACTCTGTGTGAGTACGGAGACCTCGTGTGCAAAAGTAGCGTTTCAAGTTTAGATGCTGCCTCGAAAGGGATAGAATGACTGGATTAATGTGCCATTTGGGCCTAGTTTTCTTTACACAAAATGTGACTGATTGAACAGCTTTTTCTCAGTTATAAACATTTGGGATGGAACACAGCAGTCTGTGTGTATGTGATATGTGTTTGTGTATTTACATACAGCCACACTGTGGTAGACATGCTAATATATACAATCACACTGTTCTCTACTTACTTATTACCAATGTGAGATACATCTTAAATACTACCTATGCCATCTCAAGAGAGCTGCACACAATAGAGCTGACCTTGGAAAAGGTGCCAAGGGTGGTAATACACACTGTGGCTACTGTTTGTGCACTTTTCTGGGCATATCAGAAACACAAACAGTGCGTAAAAGGGGAAGAAGAGTATCTTGGAATAATTTCTTTTAAATGCAAGACATATCAAACATTATTCTAAGTTGTTTTTTTTCTTTATGAATAAGATTCTCAAAAGGGAAAAGTTAGTGGTGAATTAAGTTGGATTTTTTTAGTTGATATTTGTTTAATTTTGTGTTATTGCAGAAACTGGAACACAAAGAAGTTTTGGTTGGCTTGTTGTTCCTGGTTTTCCCATTCATCCCAGCCAGCAACCTCTTCTTCAGGGTGGGATTTGTGGTGGCAGAGCGAGTCCTTTACATGCCGAGGTAACTATTGCAATTGAATTCCTTTCTAATGAGACCACCATCCCATTTTCTGAAAGCAGGCATGATTGCTTCTTCCCTTTTACAATACTACAAACATTATATTGCTAGTCAGTATGTTCTCTGCCTTTGAGTTTTGGCGTGATAGCATGAGAGATTTTATAGTTTGTTGAGAGCAGATTGTTTGGCAGGAGCAAAGCTACCCAAATCCTTTCTTTTTTTTTTTTTTTCTTTAACGCAGAATTTTTTCTGGTGTGCTTGAAAGCTCAATACGGAGAAAAGGTGTTGTTTTTGAGGATTGTCCTCCAAGACCCTTTTTCTTGGTATCATTATCAACTTAAATTGTCCAATGTTTTTACTTTAAGGACAGCAGCTGAAAAGTTAACCTGTCATATTTTTATTGTGGTATTGCTCAGCTTTCCCACTAAATTAGGTGGTCAGTTAAAAGCAAAGGTGGCTACTGCTGTCTTAAAAGGCTGATGGCTTCAGTTGTGGAATATGCGCATGACCTCCTGCCTGTAAGCTGTTGGCTGCATACAGATCTGAAAGGGGGGGATTTGTGGTTACTGAAGAGGATGAGGAAAATCCAGCCACTTCTCCGTCACTCAGCCTCTGCCCTGGTCACTCAGCCTCTGCCCTGGCGTTTCCCTTGGTTTCCAGCCTCTAACAATTGTCACTTCAGCAGTTCGGGTGCTTCCAGTTGCATTTACTCAACAACAACAACTTTGAGATGTTGCTTCTGACATCTCCACAGTATCCAGACCAGAGGCTGCAGTGGTAATCAGGTAATTCATCCAAGATGCACCAGACCATTGCCAATTTCACAGAATCACAGGATGGTTGAGGTGGGAAAGGACCTCTGGAGGTCACCTCATCCAAACCCTTTGCTCACGTAGGGCCACCTACAATTAGTTGCCTGGGACCATGCACAGACAATTTTCCGTTATCTCCAAGGAGGAAAACTCCACAATCTCTCTGGGCAACCTATGCCTGTGCAGTTTGTTCCAGCCATGAGCTTAAATGGTCATTCTTGGATATTGAAAGCCAGAAAGCCCGATTCTGCCCTGGAGTGCAGAGGGTCAGCCCATCTGTTCTCTCTAATGGGAACTACCATTGTGGAGCTGTTGACAAAGCACAACTCCTAAATTTCACTCTGGATTACTTTGTGATAACTGAAACAACAGTTTTATTCCACAGAATGTTTATATTGTATTCTTCAGAAAATGCGCATCCAAAAATCCCAAGAAGAACACTTATAGGTGGTCTTTTGCAAAGCTGTATGCATTTTCTGGTCATCATTTGTATAAGCACTATCACAAAAGGGCTACTCATTGGTATAAAACTTGGGCTGCGTAGGAAATGCTGCATTTATTACAAGCTGCTTATGCAGTTAGGCTCTATCTCTGTGCTCTACTATATACTGACTTGCTTTTTGGGTCAAATCCTGCTGAATTTATGCACATCAGTAGCTCTGCTTTTGTTTGCTGAGAGTATACCTGAAAGTATAGTGAGTGAAAGTTGTCCCTCTGAGTTATTTTGCAAATGATACCCTGAACTAATGGATCTTGCATCATTTCAAATTAACTTGGAAATCAGATTGCTTTAAATTCATGTAACAGAAAATGAGGAAACACATGAAAGCGCAAAGCTATTAAGGAAACAGTCAGCTGAACACAGGGCTGTGTTGAGTGGTTGCATTTCTGAATCTCAAAAGAACAACTGCAGAAAATACTTCAGCCGTCAGCAGTTCCTCGTCCTCCTCCAGATGAGACTGCTGATATAATGAGAGGAGGGGCAATGAAGAAGAAAAAAGGATATGTTTGCGCAGAGAAAATTAATCAGCGTTAACATGTGTGCATATAGTTTGTATAATGCTTTTCATCTCCCTGAGGGCTTTGCAAATATGTGACCTACAAAGTAGGTAATTGATAGTCGCTGCTTTTTTTTTCGAGCAGGAAAACTGAGGCAGAAGGATTAAATGATTTCTCCTGAGTAAGTCTGCATCGGAGTCCCCGGATCTCATACTTTACTGAGATCACTCATGTCCTGCTTTGCAATATTTGTTTTTTTCTCTTACCCCAGGCTGGCTGGCAGGCAGCTGGTATGAAAAGGGAAGGCAAATCCTGCCACTTTGGAGGAGAGGTGGGCGGTTTCCAGCCAAAGGATCTGGAGAGAGCTGAGCTCTTGGCTTTGAGTTACCAAGAGAGGAGCTCTCTTACATCCTCTGGGTGCAAAATGATGTGAGTGGTGAGGGGGACTTCTGCAAACGTTCATGACTATGGCAGAATGAAAATAATACAGCGTGAGTTTTTGGTTTGTTTTTTTTCTTACCCTTGGGAATGGGGCAGTTTAATAATGATGGCTTTGGGAAGGGCTTGTGTTCTTTATTTAGAACACCCTGCAGCAGTTTTCTTGTGTTACATCTTGAAGAGGGCTTTTGCTATCCTTTGCCATTCCTTCTCTAAAACTCAGTTAGCAAGTCAGAGGTTGTCGTTCAGCTTTACTTAGACAAAAGTCTTCAATTAGATGGAGAGAACTCAGTGATTTATGGTTTTGGGCTTATGCTGGAAGGTGCTTTTCTATCTCTGTTACAAGTAATAGCCTTTTATTAATATTTATGGAAGTGACAGTTATGTATGTGTGTCACAGCCTGAAGTCCTCATTCAGTGTTGCTCAGTAGTTACCTGGGCAAAATGTCAAGCATTTTCTTTTCAATAAAAGTTAAGTAAGGACCCAAGGATTTATATAAAAGATGCTGTAAATAGTAAGGAACAAGGAATAAGCCTTTTGCTCGATGTCTAATTATGTGGCTGGGCTTTGCCTTCTGGGGATTGATGGGTATTTGGAACAATTCCTCTTCTGTCTGCGGCCGTGCCTCAGGGGAGAGAGATATAAGCTAAGTCAAAATGGTTGAATGTTTTCTTTAATTGGCTTTAGGAAAACAGAAATATTTGGAGAAAATATTTTTCGCATTTAGTTTTCATTTAAGCGTCACGAGCACTTATTTGTTTAAATTAGGAATTTCTGATAATAGTATTACTTTAGCCTGAAAAATTTCATAGGAAAACAACTTATTGTCTTTCAACTTAAAATTTTAATTTTGTTGTTGTTTTCTTATCCTTGTGAGGGGAAAACTTGTTTTCAGGAGGGCTAGGGGTGTGAAATGCTTATTTTGAGAGTTGTGGACAGGATTCAACTCTATAGGCCCTGGTTTTCCAAAGAGGCATCACAGTAAGTAGCTGGAAGTCAGTGAAAGATTTAAACCGCTGTGGGCTTTTCCCCTCTTCAAAATGTAGATGTAATTATGCTTACTGCGTATCTGCTAATGCTGCTCTGAACATCACAGACGGCCTAATTGTTTGAAAATCAAGAACAATGATGTGCATCCAGTTATTCTGAGCCATGAGCAATTTGTCTGAACTTGAAAGAGGAGCACTAGTCCTTGCTCTGTGTTGCCCTTCACATGGAGAAACTGGAGAGGCAATGCAAACTCTTGTGCCATCCAGGAGCTGCCTGCCCTACTGACATATCAGCAGGGCTGGGGTTGCTCTCACCTTATGGGATGGGGCCTTTCCTACCAGAGCAATTTCTGTTTTCCTCATCTTTCACAGCTACCCTGATAGTACTGGCTCCTGTCTGGGTTGCTGTGTTATAGCTGGACGACTCAAGCTGTTTTCACAACCTCATATGAACGAACAAATCAACCAAAACATTGCTATGTGGCTTATTTCCAATTTGCTGAAAGCGATAGGCAATTCAGCGGTACCTGCACCATTTTTATGGCAACTCATTCATGGTGGATATCGCAGTGAGTGGGTTGCAGAGCACCCAGTTACTCTTTCCCAGCACAGGCAATTACGGGTTGCTGTCATTTTTTCCACCAGCTCCTCACTAGATCAGAAGTTGATGTTGCAACCCTAATTGTCAATACTAGAAGATGAGATCACTGCTATATATAGGATTGCATTTGTTTCAGTGTCTATCTAAAAATCTGCAAGAAAGCCAACATCCAGAAAGAAAGTGCACTTGTATTTTTTCAGGAACTTAACATCATGTTAAAGCTTTCCCCGTGCCATAGCAAAGCAGGGACCATATGGAAGTTTTGCCTTTGCATAGAGCATGTTTTTGATTCTTCGTGCTAATGCATTTGTTCCAATTAGTGTAATTCCATACATTACTAACTTTTATAATTGAAAAAGAACCTGGTAGGTAGTGGAATTAGCTGTAATTTATATGAACCTGAATATTCCTCAACAGAAGTCTCCTTTGCTTAAAAAACAGCCACTTGAGGATGGGACTTGTCTTTTCGGGGAGCACATTGTGGTCTCCACATCATCTTCATTTACTTTAAGACCAGCTGTGGAATAGGGTGGTGCTGTCTTTTTCAGTTTCCTTTGCCACCCCCTTCTTTAAGGTTATTTGAAAGCTACATGTTCACCAGGAGCTGAATTCCTGTTTACCTGTTTAGCATTCCATCAGTATTAGATCAGATCCAGTAAGGGATCATCTTATTTGCAGAAGAAGCTTCTCCTTAATTGGAGTGAAACCTCAACCCCAGTGAAGTCAGCCGTGAAAGTCTCATTGACTCTGTGGATCCAGTTTATCTGCTCCCTGATCTCAATTCAGCAACATAATTAAGCTTTTTGCCTGCTTTCAACTTAAATCCACAATTCATTTGGGATTCAGGTATGGAATCCAAGTCACACCTGCTCCATTTACTGAAAAAAACGCGTGATTTTAATGCCTTATTCTATTGCTGCTGTTCTTGTAAGGGCCACGGAGCAGCCAAAATTCAGAAGGAGCAAACTGGATTATGTTCCCTATAATTCAGCCGTGGACTGGAGGGCACTGGGAGGGCATTAGGTGTGATGGCAATGGGCCAGACCCCAGCCCCAACCTGGTCCCTTCTTACCCTGAGGGTTGCCTGTCCCTTCTCCAGGCTGTCAATTCGAGCAGCAGCCTGCAAAACGGCTCGTGGCTGGAGGCGAGGAGATGGGGACCTCGGCTGAGGCCAGCCACTCTGGTTCTGCTTCCCCATCCCAGGGATAACGACTCCACTCTGCCCTTTGGAAGAGAGCAGAGAGAGTTTTCATCAATTAATGGGAATTAACTGCTTGTATAAAGGCTAAATGCTGCAAGCCTCTACCTTTCAGATGCGTATCCAAACCTAAGCTCCCAGCTTTTGAAGGCTTGCCCACCCCTATTAAACGCTTTAAGGAGAAATCAAAGCAGCCATCCTCTGTTAATGCAGACAAGAAACGCCGAGATGCTAGTGCCAGATATTTTGGCAAAAGGCAGTAAAGACGTAGGAATAAAAGCCGAAATGATTCTGCAAAGCTGAAAGAGATTAGCTCATGGCGCGTTTGGTCTAGACTGCAGTCTTGTGTTATTTTAACTAAATTTAAAACATGCTTTTGAGAAACATGTTGTGTTTTGGCCATGTACAATTGATTCAGGAAAAAGCTAGATTTGTGTTGAATATAAGCATTAATGGCTATACTGGAAAGATTTTTTGGTTTCATTGTGATGTATTAGGTTAAAGGAAAACTCTCATATGCATTTATTCTGCTCCTGAAAATAATACAGATACGTAAAGATATTGCTTTTAAAAAATAGTAATAAATTAAGTTAATGTTGTCTCATGGAAATAATCTACTTGGTCATGTTGATTAAAAGAGGAATTCTTTTTTACAAGGGAATATGGTGCCCTTAAGAAGATGCCTTGTGAAATTTAATAGAAGATAGTTCCTTATATGAAGTTTTTGGAGACTTCCAGTGGAATTGAATGGGAAATTATATTCTTACTATAGAATTCCAGAAGTTATTACAGTATTTATTTTGACTGCATCCCGGGCCATATGTAAAGAAGTGTGACCAGCAGGTCGAGGGAGGTGATTCTGCCCCTCTACTCCACTCTGGTGAGACCCCACCTGGAGTACTGTGTCCAGCTTTGGAGTCCTCAACACAAGAAGGACATGGACCTGTTGGGGCAAGTTCAGGGGAGGGCCACAAAGATGCTCAGGGGGCTGGAGCACCTCACCTGTGAAGGGTTTTTCAGCCTGGAGAAGAGGAGGCTCTGGGGAGACTTTATAGCAGCCTTCCAATATCTGAAGGGGGCCTACAGGAGAGATGGGGAGGGACTCTTTATCAGGGAGTGTAGCGATAGGATGAGGGGTGATGGTTTTTATCTGAAACAGGGAAGATTTAGATTAGATACTAGGAAGAAATTTTTCACTATGAGGGTGGTGAGACACTGGAACAGGTTGCCCAGAGAACTTATGGGTGCTGCATCCATGGAAGTGTTCAAGGCCAGGCTGGATGGGGCTTTGATCAACCTGGCCTGGTGGGATGTGTACCTGTCCATGGCAGGGGTGTTGGAACAAGATGATCTTTAAGGTCCTTTTCAACCTAAAATGTTCTGTGAATTCTCCAGCCTTTAAAGCCCAAGTATTGTTCTGGAATAATTTAATTAAAACTGTAGCATATAGACCCTTCTCCACTAAAGTATGTAAGATTTAAGGAAATTTCTGTGGAATCCCTGTGGAATTATATCGGAGTTGTCATTTATAAAATATTTTCTTTCCATAATGCATATAGTAATCAAAAACCTGAAAAGTTTCTGTATTACCTGGAAATATTTCAGATAGGAATCTGTTGGAAGGGAAATCTTGGACTGAAACACTCCAATGAAGTGGGTTTGTTTGTCACGTGAGTTATTGGAAGGACGGGAAGCGAAATGTGTCCAAATGTTAAATAGCCATTCAAAGGTTAGCGAAATCATTCATTTCTGGTCCATATTTTCTCTCTAATAAGGAAAATAAGAGTTCCTGCATTTTCTCTAATTACATCATGTTCTGACTAGAGGACTGCATTGCTAGTGGAGGTAAATCACTTTGATGACTTAGCCGATCATGTCTAAGTGTCTTTAATATGGGCCTGTATAGCTTTTAATTTAGAGCCAAGGACAAAATCTAACACTAACTCATGAGGTACCTTTCCAAATTAGATGTATTCTTCCAGTGTTTATAGTTCTCTGTGTCTTTCTATTTATGACTTGCAGATCTTATTCCAGGAAAAGGACTCTTAATTCTGGTGAAAATTTGTCATTTTTTTCGGCAGACTCAGTAGTAAGTTAAGTATGCTGTCGGTTACTTGGTTGTCACACTGGTATTTCTGAGCTGTGAGGCTTGGTTTTTTCCAGTGGGATTTATTTTGTATGCTAAATATTACACCTTGATGGTAGTCCTGAAGTCTTTTAAAACCTCTGGTTTAAAAAAAAAAGTTAGTTCCATGTCATCGTTGCTGGGAGACAGGCAATTTAAACAGTGCTTTTCCCTTTGTCCTCAAAACTCAGTACCAGTGAAGAAGCAGAGATGCATAGGGAATGCTGCCGACTGTCCATGTGTGACAGAGACACATCCCGCATCCTCCTTGCCTTTGGACATTTAGTCCAAAAACATCACTGTTACAACAGGTTTTTCCGTCGTACCCCCAAGCTGGTTGAGACAGTTTTGATATGATATTTTCCCATGGGAAATATGACATTTTAACTGTTAACCCAAAACTTTTTGCTGAGGTGTGCTAACTATGAGACCATAGATAAAAAGGTTGGAAACAAAAGACTTCCCCAACCCAAGATGGAGTTTACGGTCAAAAGGACTAGGATAACAGAAGTGGACGGTTGGGTGGATATGGCCCAGAATTGCCTCTTTGCGAGGGACGCTTATCTGAGAGTTGGGACATCAAGGTCCATCTGCCATGCACCAGCATTTTTCTAGGATCATTAGTGCTGGATCTACACCCTGTGGGATCACTTGGTGGTGACGGTCTGATCCAGACCTGATCTAGGCCCATGCTTGCACTCCTGTCAAATTGGCCAGCCGGTGGCTTGCTGAGTTGAGCCTGCCCATGTACCAGCTGTGGGAGAGAATCTTGATCCAGCAGTAAGCTTGGCAGTACAAAGCAAACTTCTCAAAATTTCTGGGATACCAGTGGAGTGCGGTTATTCCAGAACAATACTTGGGCTTTGAAGGCTGGAGAATTTTGAGGACCCCAAGCTCAGAGCCTTACAAGTGCACTCACTGCGTCCCCAGCTCTCAGCCTGGCCTGGGATGGCGGTTTGAATCCAGATGATCCAGGTCACCGGATCTTCTGAGCTTCTGGCTGTTCTGGGTGACCTGAGTGCGCACTAGCACGCACTTACAAATAGACTGGTTTTTTTCCAGATGAAAACATTTTTTAAAAGTCCAGATCTTATCTTGGCCCAGAACAGCTCCTTGGAAAATGTGACCTTTTTCATAAAACAGCATCTTTGCTACCCTGCCAGCACTGCTCGTTGCTGGAGTTCCGTGCCTGAGAGTGCTTTTTGGGGGCAGAGAGAGCCGTCCTGGCCGTGCTTGTTCTTGCCAGCGGTCCTTTCCCCATCTGACTGAGGGCAGTGAGGCAGGAGCAGCCCGCACGACGTGCCAAGCGTGCTTTTTGCAATCAATTACTCCCCATTAGAGAAGTGTGAGCCCAGCCGATGAGTTTAACAGGGATGAACTGCCCTTTTTTTTTCCCCTGCGGCAACAGCCCTGCCTGCAAGCTGCATTTCGGCTGGCTTCGGCTCTTCCTCTCAGCGTTGTTTCCCGGGAACACAAAAAGCATGTCGTGCCAGGTAACACGTGTGGAACTGGGGCTGGGAGCCTTGTGGGGAACTTTAAAACCGAGAGAATCAAATATTTGTGTTCAGCATTTGGACCTGGCGGCAGGCATCGTCTTTCTCAAGGCTGCGCTCCCCGCTCTCTGAACGGCAGCAGCAGAGTATGCACTTAGTTCAAAGTCATGCACGCAAGGGTTAAAGTTCCTTCAGAGCAGCTTGAAAGCGAGGGTTGGTTTTTATGGAGGGAAAGGGAGTCATCTTAAGTAAGTGCTGGAAATCAAGAAGGAGGTTTGCAGCCCAGAAAGAGCCTCCGGGGTGAAATGTCAAAGCCAAGTGCATTTTCTGGTCTCAGTATAGTTTTGAGATAATCCCTTTTGTTGCATTAACAGCCCCTGAACTGGGCAGTATTTCTTCCATCCTTTGACAGGCTGCTTGTAGGCAGCTCTTTTCTTAACTGATACATATGTATATATGTGTCTGGATTCTTAGCTAGGCTGAGCTCTGAAATCTGGAGTAACCGCTTTAATGAAATCAGTGGATTTACTCCAAGTTTATGTGCATGTAGTTGAGATTAAATCAGTTTTTTTTAAAAAAAAAACCAAACCCAAACAACTAGTTCACAAGATTTGACATTCCCAAAATAACCGTAACAAAGTGTGAGGAAGGCATCTTTTCTGCATAGTTTTTCCCCCGCCCTTTTTAGCTCCTGAGTTTATATCCCTACCTGGGATGGGTTAGAAAAAGGCTGTGGTGGGTTAGAAAAGGCTGGGGCTGCAGCGCTGGGGTCCAGGCTGGTCCCTTCTTGCGCGGTGCCTCCGAACGGCAGCGCTCAGCCTGCTCTGCCCACGCACTGCTCTGTGGAGTGGGAAAGTCACAGACTCAGAAAATTACAGCGTGACTTGGAACGTGGCTGGTTTTTCGGGAGCTTTCTGCAGCATTCGGTCTCCGAGCAGTTTCTGGAGGAGGCAGGATGGTTTCTGATGCAGGCAGATTGCTGTAGCAGAGCATCCTTGATGATCTTAGGCTGTGGCACTAACCACACGTGTCTTTGATTAGATGCCGTCGCCAAGAACATAATGCAGCAAAGCCATTCCTGACTTTTACTGGAAAGTGATAAACCTGATCCACAGAGGGAGAGAGGAGCCATGTGTAAGCGTTGTCAGTAACAGCCGTGCCTTGCGAAAGGAGCCATAACGGCCAAAGGAAAGGTTGAATTTGTGATCTAATTACAGAAGAAGTGTTTGCAAATATTAAGTATCTGCTGTTTTGGCTCTTTTTTAAATATGTGTAGTGCACAGTGGGAAACGGGGTCTGTGTGCCACCTCATTCCCATCTGCTTGTGCCTTCTCTCACTTCACTTCCTTGCAGGTGGAACGATATTAGCAAACCACAAAAATTATAGAGGAAAATCTGTCATTGCACAGCTCCCTGCGTGCGATCTGCCAGAAACACATGGCAGTGGCACGGGGGTTTGCCTGCAGGACGTGCCTAAGGTACCACTTTAGTACCATGGGAGTCTGAAACGTGATGAATTGTGAAAACGTGGTCCTTTTGGTCCGTTTGCTGAGCTCTCCCACCGCAGCACCATTGAATTTCAGAAGCCACAGGTTCTCCCCTAATAAGTGTGCTCATTGTGAGCCCACGGAAAAACTATTACCGTGTTAACCTGCTGGGCTGTTCCTCAGGTCCTGCTTCGCATCTGACTGTGGGTTCCAAGCTGGCATGGATTTCTCACAGGGAGGAACAGTTGCTGCAGCAGGCTGTTGCTTATCCTACAGAAAAAATAAATAAAAAAAAGCCTAGCAGTTTTACAGTAATCCAGTGGAAAATGGAGTTAAAAAAATAATAGTGGGTTGGGGATTTTGCTTGTTTCCCATTGTTTTGCTTTGGCTACAACGTATTTCAGAAAAGCGGTTGCATGACAGGGGATGACAATGCCAAGAGAAGAGCCCTTCAGGAGAAATTGTCCCTTCTCTTCGCCTCCCTAGGAGATGCTAGAGTTGACAAAAAAACCTAAAAAAACCCAAACCTACAAGCCTGTGGCCGCCATACATATTCAGATAGCTACGGAGATGTCTGGAATGTAGTATTTACTGCGGTATTTTTTTCAAGTGGCAAATGGGTCTTTGATGAAAGGTGCTTTTGAGACATTTTCATTATTTTTTTTCTCTAAATAAGTGTTGAGTAAAATCTGATTTCCTGTCGAGCCAACGCTTACGTTTGGTATGGAGTCAAGTCCCCTGGCACTCTGAGAAGAAAAGCTAATGTATTTGAAATGTTCTCTGTGTTTGTAGGTGATGGCAGGGTCATGGCAGAGGCAACCACAAAGGAAGTGTCTTAGAGTCACCTGGCAAGTTACTTTAATTAGATAAGTGCGGTCTCACCTGTATGGGCTCTTGTCCCCATTGAGGCTGAGAGGAGACCTTATTGCTCTCTACAACTCCCTGAAAGGAGGTCGTAGAGAGGCAGGGGTCGGTCTCTTCTCCCAAGTCACAGGTGACAGGACTAGAGGAAACAGCCTCAAGTTACACCAGGGAGGTTCAGGTTGGATATTAGGAAGAATATTTACACTGAAAGGGTTATCAAGCATTGGAATGGGCTGTCCAGGGAAGTGGTTGAGTCACCATCCCTGGAGGTGTTCAAAAGACAGGTTGACATGGTGCTGGGGGACATGGTTTAGTGATTTTTTTTTTTTGTCAGATTTGGGTTGATGGTTGGACTAGATGATCTTGAAGGTCCCTTCCAACCTAGATGATTCTATAATTCTACCAGTCCCTGTGCTGCTGCTGACTAGCTAAAACTCGGCGCAGCTTCAGGAGGCTTATCTGAAGCCTGGTGAGGTTGAAATCAAGGGAAATGGGATGAACTTGCATCTCGCGGGTGACGCACTGCAGGGGGGTTCTCCAGGTCCAGCGACTATCAGGGCGTGTTGCTGCTGCAGCAACTCGATCTTAGTAAGTGTGGTGCTTTACTGGTTCAAAACTTCATGGTCTCTGTACTAAAGCGAATTTCTTTGTCAGGACTGATGAATCTAGTGTGAAACAAGTGTGTTTTAAAGTATATAAGGATTATGCCTTCCAGTACCTGAGGGGGGCCTACAGGAAGGCTGGGGAGAGCCTGTTTACAAAGGCTGTCAATGACAGAACAAGGGGTAATGGCTTTAAACTGGAGAAAAGCAGATTTAGATTAGACATTAGGAACAAGTTCTTTACTATGAGGGTTGTGGAGCACTGGAACAGGTTGCCCAGGGAGGTGGTTGAGGCCCCATCCCTGGAGATATTCAAGGAGAGGCTCGACGAGGCCCTGGGCAACCTGGTCTAGTTGAGGGTGTCCCTGCTGACTGCGGGGAGGCCGGACTGATGACCTTTGGAGGTCCCTTCCAGCCCAGACCATTCTATGATTCTATGCATTTTGGGGACTAGGAAATGATAGTAATATATGTATTGTTTTTTCCTCCAGATGCCTAGTACATTGGTGTGGAGACTTTAGTGTTTTGTTTAGAGCAGACCACAGCATCTGGAGGAGGGGTCTGGATTTGCCCTGATTTCACCATATTTATTCGGCCTTAAGGTAGAAATGTAAAGAGAGTTGCAAAAATTACTACAGATAATAGCTTTGGGGATGCTGCAGCGAGTTGCTGTTTTGCAAACAATTTGTGGCATGAAATCACAAATGCACATGCTTTCCTGGCAACAAAGGACACGAGAGTGCTTTCAGTGCTTTGGGAGTCCTTGGCCTGCAGAAGACCTGCAGCCAGGAATGTAACATCCACCCTCAGCCAGGGGATGGGCTTGAAATGACCGTGTCATAAAAAAAGCCGTGCCAAAAAAGATGTGGCTCCACCTGACATCTGCACAGAAAGGTCCCTGACAAGATAATGCAGGCGTGTCCTCCCCACCCTTTCCTTGATGATCTGTGGCAGGAAATCGTCTGAAGTTTTAAGCCAAACTTACTGGGTTCTGAAAATAAAAGCATTCACCTAATGAATGCTTTCTGATCCTTTTCCTTCTTTTCCTCTCTTTTGGATTCCTGTGCACTTTATAGTTGCAAGTACGTTGTCTGTAGGCTAGTTAGGCTGTAATTGTGACACAGCTACAGCTCAGTCCTAATGTTGTCACAATTATCTCTATCTTATTAAAGTGTAAATCATGCGTCACTCCTTTAGCCTTACCCTTGGCAGCTTTGTGGTTTGAGATTCTGGTACATCAGCTGCGGGATCCCCTTCCAGCAGCCATTGGAGAACCTGTTCCCCTCTGTATTTATACTTTCTGCTGAATCCTGTAGTCTTGCCGAGTGTGGATGTAGAGCCTGCCTTTGGGTTCCTTACCTCTTTATCTCTCAGGGAGTCCTGTGGGCTTTTCAGCAAGACCACACAGAATGGTAGGGGTTGGAAGGGACCTTCAGTCCAACCCCCCTGCCAACGCAGGTCCACCTAGAGCAGGTTGCGCAGGAACGTGTCCAGCTGGGTTTTGAATGTCTCCAGAGACAGAGATTCCACCACCTCTCTGGGCAGCCTCTTCCAGGGCTCTGCCACCCTCAAAGAAGTTCCTCCTCATGTTTTGATGGAATTTCCTGTGTTCCAGCTTGTGCCTGTTGCCTATTGTCCTGTCGCTGGGCACCACTGAAAAGAGCCTGGCGCCATCCTCTTGACACCCGCCCTTTAGATATTTAGAAGCATTGATGAGATCCCCTCTCAGTCTTCTCCAGGCTATACAGACCCAGGTCTCTCAGCCTTTCCTTGTAACAGAGGTGCTCTATTCCTTTGATCATCTTCATAGCCCTCTGCTGGACTCTCCAGTAGTTCCCTGTCTTTCTTGAACTGGGGGGCCCAGAACTGGACACAGTACTCCAGATGTGGCCTCACCAGGGCAGAGTAGAGGGGGAGGATGACCTCCCTTGACCTGCTGGCCATGCTCTTTTTAATGCACCCCAGGAGACCGTTGGCCTTCTTGGCCACAAGGGCACATTGCTGCCTCAAGATAGCCAAGATACCTTGGTTTCCATTGCGTACTTCCCTGTGCTGTGGGTAGAGCCTTGAACTGCAGCTTCTTTGCCTTGTTTGCCGGTCCCCTGTCAGCAGGGCAAATGGCTTTATTACCACGTTTCAGGTTCCTGCTCTGGAAGAGGAAAATTGCAGCAGACCTCCCTTACAGAGTGCTTTGGGAGCCTCCGATGGAAGGTGCCATGCGGAGCTGGGCACTGCTACGTACCTGCGCTGTGTCATTGCCCGTGCAGCTGGGATGGGAGCTGCAGTCTGAGAGGAACCCTTAATCCTCTCTACCCCCGAGCATCACCCTGTATCTGTTGTGGCAATGCCCTGCAGATGTTCAAGGATAACCCCTGGCAGCAGCACCTTTGCAGTGGCTGTGTAAGCTCTAGTATGGTGCTGGCCGTGCCCCGGACAAGCAGGCTGAGTGCTGCTGCTCAGGCAGAAATTCCCCACAGCTGGGGCAGGGTTTGACATAAATACCAAGACATTGACGTTTGCATTTTTTTGTTTTCTGGACACATTCGCGGTTCTGTTAGAAAAGGCCTGTTCTTGAAAATGTGAAGGTGTAGGGAAATTCCTTTAAAAATGGCCTTGTGCTAAAGCAATTAAATAATGTTTATGTCAGATAATTAATTCCAAGGGAAGGCTGAAATTGCTGAAAAGCAAAATAACAGAGTGAAAACCGTCTGCAGGTTTTTAAGGCATTTCTTATTGGAAAGGGAGGGCTTATTACCAAGATTAGCTTTTCAGAGGCTTTAAAGCAGGGTTCAATAGCTATAAAGGCTGGATTGTTTGGCACCAGCATCTCAGTTTGTAGCTCTAAATGTCTGCTTGCAGTTAATGTAGGTGCAATAAATGTATGTGTGCAAAAGAATTCATGGAAAAAAACACTGCGAGTGCCATACGAAATGTTCTGCAGCAAAATGCAAGCATAGTTAAGTGGGGAAAAAAAAATACTGATACCCACTTCTGAAAAACAGGAGAACTCTAAACTAACAATGAAGAAGTTTTGAATGATCTCCAGATCTCGTGTTGTCCCTGGTTTTGCCCCCTGTGTCTATACCCCTCTGTGTAGCACCCAGCACTGCCTGGTGCCGATCCATGCGTACAACAGAGGCTCTTTTTTCCTCAGTAAAAGCAAGAATTACTGTCCCTCTCCATCCTTAGGAAGCCCAGGCAATATCAATGTGCCCAGCCCTCCAAGAGGGCAGACAAACTATTCCAGGAAGCACGCTCACAGCTTCTCGAAGATGGGACATTTTTCTTTTTCTGATTTCCAGATTGACTTTCCCCGTATCGCTTGCTTGCTTGCAAGGTCACCTCTGACAGGGGAATTACCTTCTTAGTTTTTCTTATCTTGTAGCAATCTCATCGGGAAGTTGCCCGGACATCTCAGTGCAGACCTGCCAAGCTTATAGGTCTCTTAGTGGAGCGTGGGCAGGAGCGATGAGGTCCCTGCCCTCCAGCCTGCCTGCATTCAAGTGTGGGACTCAGCTGGGGTTCAAGGTGTGCCAGTGTCTGGGAGGGCTGCTCTTTTGTCTCTCTGTATCGGTGGTCCCCCAGGTGTTATTCCAAATCCTTTCGCTCCCTTTTTTACTTCAGACAGAGCTGCCTGGGCTAAGATAGCTTTTAAGTCTAAAACTAAATCAGGTGCTAAGTAACTGCATAGGAAAGTTACAGATAAGCTAATGAAATTCCTCAGGCAATAGGAATTGAAATTCCTTTCTAAAAATGCCAAGCAGAATTAGTGGCTGTACTAAGTACAGCAACCAAAATCGCTCCATTTCCAACTCAAAGGGGCATCACGGGAAGAATTAACATAGCACTTGAAATAAGGTAAATAATTACTGAATTGATTTAAAGTTATACAGGAGTAAGACCTGTTCAAAATTCGGTTCACTTCCCAGAAAATGCCTCAGTAGTTTGGCACGGAGAGCCATGAAAGTGCCTGGAGGCTGGGCGCTGGAGAAGATCCTGTGTGGCTTCATGGAAAGGGGCAACAAGGAAGCTCTGCTGACACATCTCAGATGCTCTGGACTGGGCACTGGATGGGACAGGCTGGCCCTGATGTAGACATGCAAGACCTGAGCAGGGACTCCTGCCTTTTGATGTGGGCTGCTCCTGCTGCGGCGTTGGCTACACCACGTGCTGTCCCGCCTCGGCTTTGCAATTTGTAAACTGGAATTAATAGCGGCTGCCACTGGGGTTGTTTAGCGACTTCCCTGTGTTAGAATGCTTTTCCCTTCCACGCTGCTCCAGTAGTGCTCAGTATTACTGTTATTACACGATACTTTCTTAGCTGGCTGTTGAGAAAAGCAGCTGCCTTCCACAGGCTGGTGTAAGCTACCATTATGCCCGGTGGTGTTATGTATGCTACTGTACTTCTGGCATCCCGGTCTATCATTTAGATTAATTTGGAAATTGTGTAGTGACTTGAGGAAAACTGCTGTTGAATTGGAGTTTGTTAGCTTGGAAAACATAATTAGTCCAAAAAAACCCCCTGTAATTGTGTAATAAATGCAATACTGAATGGTCTTGCATTATAAACCAGAGTACTGGAATATAACTTTTGGTACCTTTTCCTTTTTGTTTTTTTTTTCCAGTATGGGGTACTGCATCCTTTTTGTCCACGGTCTAAAAAAGCTGTCTACATGGTTAAATAAGTGGAGGATTACTGTTCTGACCCTCTTTGCTCTCCTGCTGCTGCTCTTCTCTTGGAAGACCATAAAACAAAATGAAATCTGGCTGTCACGAGAATCCCTTTTCAGGTATGAGTGACCACGGGAGAGTACTTGCATTTTTGTATTGTTTAAAATAAGTTTGTTATATGGAATTGTTTTCTTTAGTGCAAGTCCTGCTATTGATTCGTTGCTGTGATTAACATTTTGATTATTACAAAATAACACCTACTTTCTGTTTTCTGGCAACTGTGCAAAAACTGGTGTCAGCACTTTATTTGCTTGTGCACAAACTTTGTTTCTGGCAATCACATTTTTAAGACACACCATTTTTAAATAACTTCAGTTCTGTAGATTTACCAATAATGTAACACTTTCCTTTTTAAAGACATAGCAAAAGTTCATTGCAACCCTCCAGAACACCATAGTAACGCTATTGAATATATTGAATTTTCTTTAGCGGTGTTCTTAATGACAAAAATGAAATGCCATGAAGTGCCAAGCTTAATGTACCATATTTCATTTTATTTGATTACTCTTTGCCAAACAGCTCTCTTTACAACCTCATTTATATATTTTTTTGCATGGAAACAGACTGTTTCATTTTGTGTTTTGCTAGCAAATGTATTGCATTTGCCTCCAGCTGCTTTCAGCAGTTGTCTAATTGTGAAGTAATTGCAAAAACGCAGGTGATCTGCACACGGGTTGCTTAGCTTTATTTTCTAACTTATTGGCCAGAGCAAAGTTTAATTTACACAGCACTAAAGGGTATGAAATTATTTTTTATGTGTACCCTTCGGTCTTCAGGAAACACTATTGAAGTGGTCGGAGCTCTGTTAGTCGGGCTTTTTTTCAAAAAAAGTTCTGGAATAGGGGTTTCTTCGCTCCAACATGATTCATTGCCCATCTCCATGAAACACTGTTTGCTATTCAAACAATAGCAGCCATGGTGACCGGTCGGGGCTCGCGCAGCCATCCCCGTGATGTGCACCTCCAGTCCAAACCCTTCTGGCTAATGGTAGCTGCTCGGAGGAAAGCTGGACACCATTCCAAGTTGGATGACTCGCTTGTTGAAAGAGGGATGGGAAGATGGCAATTCCATGTGCAGAGTTGCAGACATGATCTGGTATCATGTTGCCTACGGTTGTGGTCACCCATGAATTATGAAGTTGAACTGGAGTGGATGACAGGAGGACATCTCCTCCCACTAAGGAGCACTCTTGGGATGACATGAGGGTGCCAGGGGATCTGTTGCAGAAGAGGAGGCTAAGGTTATGTCTGCTTAGTTGGATACAAATGGACTTCTGTCCATCCTACCTCCATTCCAAGCAGGTTGGCCATCTACAAACCAGCTCCAGTTCAGGAACTGTGCCATTGCTTCAGTGCAGCTCTGAGCTGGAGCTCATACACCTTGCTGGAAGGCAGGGATTTGCTGCTGCCCAGGTTAGTACACAGGGCTTGACGGCTTGGGTTAAGCTGTCTCACTCTTCGGCTCAGGTCTTTTGGGGACAATTCCAGGAGAGAGATCTGCCCTGGGCTTTTGAAAAGAAGGTAAGAACATTCCTTCTGGGTCACCTCATGTCACAGCCTGCCCCTGAGAGCAATCGGCCGCAGATGCCTAGAAAAGCAACGTAAGAACAGGGCCAGCAACAGTGATGCTTGTCTTCCATCCTTTCCCAGCTTGCAGTAATCTGCAGCTTAAAGACTTCCTGAGTGAGGAGTTACTTGCTTTTTTTGCTTTTAACAGCCCCTGATGGACTTCTCTTCCATTAATGTCTCTGACTGCTTTTTTGAATCTATTTATAGTTTTGGCTTCTGCAGCATCCTGTGCACTGGGCTCTGTCGTTAAATTACACAGTGTGCACACTGAGATTTCCCTTCTGTGTGCTGCGAGCCTTCTGCCTGATCATCTTGTTTGGCGCGTTGAATGAGTAGTGAGTAACCACCAGCTCATCACTTGTCTCCTGTTTCCCATGCCTTTGCCCCCACGTCCTCCCCCAAGGCTGTGTCTTCACACTGGAGTCTGCTAGTTTTCAACTCTCCTCATATGGACGCTGTTCTGCATTTCTGATCCTGCTTGTCAGTCTTCTCTGGATGCTTTCAAACTCTAGTCTGTCTTTTTGAGAAGGAGAACAGAATCACCTTTCAAGAGATACGTGCAACACCGTAACGTAGCACTGCTTTCTGGTTTTTGTTCTCTTCTACTCATTCCTGACCTTCCATTTGCCTTCTGTGACCTCTCCTAAGGACTGGGTGATATTTTCACAGCACTGTCCACACAAATTGCAAGGTATCTATTGTGAGTGGAAGTGTCTGATTTATAGACATCAGTCTGTGTGCAGATTTATGCAGACTGAGTGTGTATATACACACTCCTGGATAGTTGTGCCCGTACCAGAATTGCATTTCATCTGCCATCTTCTTGCCCAGCGTTCAATACTGTGAGATCCTTCTCCAACTCTCCGTAGTAAGCTTTAATTCCTGCAGTGTGATTCACATCGATGTCATCCGCAAATGTGTCGCCGCCCCATTTGCTCCCTTTTCAAGATCCTTTTGTGAACATGTGAAGCAACTCAGATGCCAGTGCATGTCTCTTGGGAACCCTGCTTGCAGTCTTCTCCCATTGTAAAAGCTGTTCACGTTCTGGTGCTCTTTGCTTGCTGTCTTTCAACTAGGTATTGATTCACAAGAGGACCTTCCCTCTTACTCCACGATGTGTTTAAGAAATTGGAAGTCTTTAATGAGGCGATTTTATCAAAAGCCTTTTTGAACATTCAAGTGCGCAACATTGATGTATGTGATTCTGACTTACTGGGCTGTATTTGATTTTTCACAAAATCTTTCCGTAATCTCAGTACCATATACCTTTTGAGTCCATCAAAGAACAACAGATCTGTCCACCTAAATTCTTTCTGCAAAATACAAGGTGAATTCTTCTCTGTTGCATTGTAGTTATCCAGAAGTTTGCTAGGGCTAGTCTTTATTACTCTTTTTCCCAAATTACCTGAAGTGGAAGTCAGACTTGCTGGTCTGTTGCCCCCCACATCCCTCCCCTGGAGCCAAATGATGTCAGGGTCATCACCTCCCACTTCTTTAGTACTGAGCCTCATGTAAATGGTAGGTTACACACCAAAGCTAATAGCAGCTTCACATTTTATTTCCTTTGGATGCATACGACCAGGCCCAGTGGATTTATAACTGTTCTTGGTGTTTATTTGTTTTAAAGCCTCTTTTACTGCCACTTTGTTTTGAGACAGTGCTTCAGACTTGCCCCTGTCTGGCTTAGGACAGGCTAAGGAAAGCCTTCTGTGTGGCAACGTCCTTCAGTTCCCCTGTAGTGAGCACTGGTGCAGATAATCCATTTACTTTTTCTGCTGTGGCCTTTTTTCTTCTTCAAGCACTACTTTTGGACCGTCGTCATCTTTTTGCCTTAGGGGATCTTTGGCAGGTTTCCTATATCTGATATATTCCATTATTAGCTTTGATGGCTTTAACAAGTTTTTCCTTAAATCTCTTTTGGTCTGCCTAATTATGGTTTATGTTTAATTTGCTAAAGTTTATACTCTTTTCCTTTTTCCTTCTGCAGCTGTGCCATTCACTTTTTAAATGGTGTTTTTCATTTCTCGTAGCCTTGTTTACTGTGCTGTTTAACCATATTGGCCTTTTTGTTGTCCTTTTAAGATCTTCTTTGATAGGTGTTATACATCAATTGCAAGTCTGTAATACAGTAGGACTCTTCTTGTTGATGGGAAGGAAATGTACAAGAAGCATAGTATAGCAAGAAGGTCCTGTCATCCCAGGAGTGGGAGATCTCTTTGGGGCATAGGAAGGAGGCTATATATAGGCTGATGAAGAAAGGAGGGAGAAGTGGATGAAGGCAAGGGCAGCAGCAATAAATTAGAAAGGACAGAGCAGGAGGAGGAGATAAGGAACCATAAAGAAGTATGAGGGAAAATAATAAGGAAACAGAGCAAATCTATAGCTGTGGGAAAGGAGACATAAATCAACCTACTTGGTAGTCTTTGTGTGTGTTGGATGTGGGTTTTTTTAAGAAGTATGTGCTGAGAGAATCTTTACTCCCATTGCTAGTTCCTCATTCTTTTTTCTCCAGTTGCTGCTTTAATTAATTACTGCTTTTTCCCTCCTCTTACATTTTTCCCCTTCGCCTCTGCTTTCCATTCCTCCCTTTGCTCGGATGTGTTTCTTCGGGGTCAATCTGACTCAATTTGCTTGGCTGACATCTGTTCTGTTATACACGCTTTCTCTATGCTGGTCCAGGAGATGTTTGGGTACTCAGCATGTTACCAGTTTTGTGCCTGTACCCCATTTTGTCCCACTCTCAAGGCTTTACCCTGCTTTGACATTGTACAGCAGCGCTGTTGCCACCCCTGGGCCATCCTGACTCTCCATCTCCAGCCCAGGGGCCAAGTTTTCTGGATGCAGAAATCCTGCCGGGTCCTAGCTAAAGGGAGCAGTGTGGGAGAGGATGCTGCTGTCTCAGGAAATGATGCATCTCCACATAGGTACACAAGCAGGTGTGCAAGGACTAAACAAGAAGCAAATGAACCACAAGTATAAATCACAGAATCATAGAATTGCCCAGGCCGGAAGAGACCTCCAAAGGTCATCTAGTCTGACCCCCCCGCAGTCATCAGGGACACCCCCAACTAGACCAGGTTGCCCAGGACCTCGTCGAGCCTCTCCTTGAATATCTCCAGGGAAGGGGCCTCAACCACCTCCCTGGGCAACCTGTTCCAGTGCTCCACCACCCTCACAGTAAAGAGCCCTCTCCTAATGTCTAATCTAAATCTGCTCCCCTCCACCTTGCAGCCATTACCCCTTGCCCTGTCACTGCCGGCCTTTCTAACCAGGCTCTCCCCAGCCTTCCTGTAGGCTCCCTTCAGGTACTGGAAGGCCGCTATTAGGTCTCCCCAGAGCCTCCTCTTCTCCAGGCTGAACAACCCCCGCTCCCTCAGCCTGTCCTCGTAGCAGAGGTGCTCCATCCCCCTGATCATCCTTGTGGCCCTCCTCTGGACCCTCTCCATGAGGTCCATGTCCTTCTTATATTGAGAATATATATAAGAAGTGGCCAAACATTTAGAGCTGTAAGCATTTGAGGCACGTTATTCCAGCAGGTCTCTAGAAGCCCCAAGCAGTTTGTCTCACTGTATTGACAGGTGGGCAGGTTCCAGTGTTAATGTCTGAAGGCAGGGAGAGGGAGGTGAGGGCTGTGGGCTAACCTCCACATCCGCTGAACCTTTCCAAGGTTTGTGAGGCTGCCACGTTTCCTGTTGCTCCTGGAAAGTATCTGCATGTTCTGCCCACGTTTGTGACAGGACCTGGAAACAACAGTTGTAACCAGCAAAGGAACTGCATAAAAGTGGCACTTTCTTTGTCAGCAGGTTTTTGGCAGCAGCCAGGTCTGCTGACTTCAGTCATTTGCAAAAACCAGCCTGTCCCCCAAGGTGGCGTTTACTGCTGCATGCTTTTGTTAATTTTGAAAGCAAGCTCAGCTGAGGAGAGCAAGTCCTATTGCATTTCGTGCATCTTTTATAGAATAGCTTAATGTGACCCAACATTGATATCTGTGAAAATCAATACAAGGGTAGGAGGCCAAGGAAAAGCGGTTGTTTGTGTCATCCAGAGAATAATTTGCTGTAGAGAACCTTTATTGATGATAATGATTCCCAAAGGAGAGGAAACCCCATCAGTCTTCCAGGGCTCCTGCGGAGGCAGGAGTGGCCTCGTTTCCTTGTAAACTGAGCACGTTTCATGTGGAAATCACAGAAAATCAATGAAAGCTCTGCCCTGCACCCAGTCACTTTGCAGAGCACTTAGGAAAAAACAGAGGGGATCACAGGAGACTTTCCCAACTGAAGTGGGATTTGGGTAATGCTGGTATTTGAGGTTGGAAAATACCAGTGGTATTTTATTTCTCTAATTTATGTCTAATAGGCTTTTGCCTTTCCATGGAGAGGAAGTGTTACGTGAAAGGGTTTGCCTATTGTTTATTTTCCATTTATGTCGCTTACTGCTGTCGTAGAAGTCAAAAGGGAAGGAAATCCTCTGGAGAAGTGACGTCTGATCTCAATGGGCTTGTTTCTGGCTGGAGACAGATCGGTGCCATAGGTTTTCAGAAGGGCACGTGTGTGCCGGCCTGGGGAAGAGGGAAATAGGAGAGTTTGGAAAAGCACGTTGGAAAATTAGATTGAAATTGTGAGAGACTGGAGGCTTGTGGGAAGCAGCAATGGAAGAACATTGTGTTCTGCTTTGTTATTTATACTCCACCCTTTCCTGCTTGGCTTTCATTATGGACATTATTGTTTCCCCTGTCGATGAGCAAGCAGCATTCTCGGCTGGTCAAGAATCAATTAGCAGGAGTGTTTGCCTAAACTCTCTTAAAATATCCCCTCTGCGTCCAGGGAGGTGTTTGCTTCTGCCTCCCTCAGCACAGAGAGACTCCAGGCAGCCTCAGTCATTGCTACGTGCATTTGCAAAATGAAACACCCCTCTCCCTGCCCGTGCAAGGAGAATAAATAGGTCAGGGAGTGTGAGCGGGGTGATGCAGAAGAGAGCATCCTAAGAACCAGAACCGATTTCTGCCTCTCCTGTGTCACCCCCACCCAAGGCATGCAGATCAAAGAAGCTTTATTAGTGACGTTTTAATGAATGGGACCAGCAGGATTAATAATAAATTCTACTTAAAGGGAAACAGTCCAGAATTAAAATATTTAAATGTATGCATCTTACTGTTAAAAGCGCGTCTCATTAGAACTGGAGTACTTGTGCATATGTAATGTACTCCTCACCATTAACTCAGTTTGCTCTCTTTCAGCAGGGGCTGCAGCAAAGCCAGAAACTCATAGCTCTGAGATAGCAGCAGTTTTGAGTGCCTGTCCATGTCTCTGCCTGTAACGCTGGCACTGGTATAATGAAACCCTCTCTGTATAAGAATTAATATTCCAGGAATGCCCAGAGGTTGTAAGTGTGTAGTTAATAGCTCCCAAGGCCAATAGAAATTAACACAGCCATAGCAGTCACACATTACTTGCTGCTGGTGCCGTATATCTTTGTGAAAACTAATATAGAAAATCATTCTCTTAAGAATAGCATCAATTAACTGATTTAATTCAGCGATTAGTCACAAAATGTCTTATTCCTGTAGTGCTCCCAGTAAGTAATTTGGAAATACCTGATGATTAGGAAGCCAAATGGAAGGTGTATTTTTAATTTCAGTAGGCAAACCGTGGCTGTGCTGTGCTGAACTCCGTAAGGCAGCCGTGGGCGAAGCTTTGGAAGCTCTCACAAGTAGGCATTAGTGATGCTTGATACCACTGGCTGCAGATAACCGAAAAGATATTGTATTTGCCACATTCTCCAGCGCTGTTTTACGATGAAATCCCCGACAAAGGGTTTCTGGAGCTGTGGGTGCATTCTCCCCACGGGAGAGGGGGTGCACCCCACTGTAGGGGCTGTGTGCAACCCCATCTCATTACAATTAACTTCCAGGCCCACCAAAGTTGAACAGGAGAGACGGGCAAGGTAAAGCAATAAGACTTGGGAATGTCCTAATCCTTGCTTTTCCTACCTGAGGTACGAGGGTCTGAGATGATGGGGGGAGAAGAGAGAGCAGCTGGCAGGAATCTACTCGTAGGCAAGAAACAGCGCTTTGTCTGGTTTTATGTGAACAGTTCCATCCATCCTTATTTCCCATTACCTCAGAGAGCCCCTATTTATGTGCTGGAAAGGATTCCCCCATTAAACAGACTACCAACCTCTTTGGATTCATGCAGGGGAAATGTTTCCATGGTGTACGTGCTCCTGTGATTTCTTTCTCTCTCTAACCTTGAAACGGCATTTCCTCTAGCCGTGCAAGGTGTACTTTGCTTTCTGTGCTCTCAATTAAGTAAATAAGCATATGCTTGCTCTTCTCCTTTTGTCTTTGCGCCCTCGTTATTAATTCCAAATGCTGAGTCTGCTCTGGGTGGCAGGGGAGATGGAGGGGAGGGATGGGGTGGCTGTGCAGCCCCATGCCCACAGTCATATGTGATAGTGTAAGATCGGACAACTTGTCAGCTGAAGATGAGGGTGCCATTAGCCCTCACCTCCTGGCCATGCCCTGCTCTCAGGACTAAGCGGTGAGTAAGTGCTGGGTGGGTACTCAGAGAATGCTGTGCGTCCTCTCTAGTGGCTGCTGCGTGGGGGGAAAAGGTACCTTCTTTCTGGTGCCTCCAGCTGGTAGATTTAAATCAAGATTTTCACAAGGTGCTTTCTGTCCCTCTAGTTTAAGCAGGGAGCCTGTCATGGCTATACTGTAGGAAGTACTATGTACTTTGCCCTCTAAATATTAGCCTTTTTAGGGTCTTTCGATTTAGTAATTCAGATTTTGAAATAAGGTGGCAGCATCTGGCCACAGGTAGTGTTGCAGTGTTGGTGCTCGAGGAGCCCGCGGTGACAGCAGCCAGGATGAGTTGAATCACTGCCACCTATTTGTGTCCACCCGGGGCACCTGGTGGGCTAGTGCATGGGGCAAGCTTGGAGTCGTAACGTGAGTTACACACGAGTGCACAGGAGGTGACAAGGCACTCAAAATCTGAGTAAACTTCTCATGAAAGGGATGGTGAGAAGGCAGACCTTGGGGAAGGTGGGGTAACACCACTGGTTAACGCCGTCCTGCTTCTCTTCCTCTTCACAGCTCGGGAGTGAAGACCCTGCCCCACAACGCCAAGGTGCACTACAACTACGCCAATTTTCTGAAAGACCAGGGCCGTAACGTTGAGGCCATCTACCACTACAAAACTGCTCTCAGGTAAGTCCCTGGAGGGCCTTCCCCACCAGGCACGGGGTGGGTTGCCTGCTCCTCACCCCCCAGCTCCCGGGGGGCAGCTCGGCTCTTCGGAGGCTGGGAAAGTTCCCTGGCTTGGTGTTTGCATGTCATTAAATGAGGTAGCCTGGATTCCCTCCAGCTCCCTGTGTGTGTGTGTGTGTTATGTGAGTTTGTGTGCACACTTCAGTATATGGGATAGAAATGTAACCATAGCTACATGTTGAGCAATGAGGTGTCATTTACTTGGCTGAATGTATGCTGGTAAGCAGGAGGTAGTTGTCATAAATGCATTTTCAGGTTCCTGGGCCATTTATCTTAGTAAATTGTTAATGGTGCATGCCTGGAAAATGCCAGTGCTGTAGCCATCTGAAGTGCAGTAATAATAATAGTACTTACTACTTGAATTGAGGCTTCTGTCCACAGAGCTTTGCATGAACACTAAACTAATTGATCCTGAAAATGCTCCTGTGCAGTAAATATAATTACTGTGGTTCTGTACAGGAGGAAGCTGAAGCAGAAGGGTGAATTACCTTCCCCATAGATGCATGGTAAATCTGGGGCTGGGGTTGGGCTGTAATATGGGACATCTCCTGTGGTATCTCTGAAGGACCCTCCTGACCATGTGCAGATGGGGTGACTCCCTGCAAGCAGCATCCCTCTGGTCCCCACTCCTGTGGGGCTGTTAGTGCAGCTCATCTGGGGCCTTGGCTGCTCCCCACTGCCTGGGCAGAGCTCGGTGCAGCAAGCAGGTCACCCCAGTTTCCAGAACCTCTCTCCTCTGGTCCTGGGGGCTTGGGAGAAGAGACAAGCCCCTCAGAGGAATGAATGTGGGGAAAAGGAGGGTACCAGGGACTGCAAGGGAGAGCAGGCATGGAGGGTACAGATAATGTCCTTGGGGGGAAAAAAGGATGTGTGGGAAGGACAGAGAAGGTGAGGAGTGGCTCTGATGCACAACGAGGGCAGAGCTGGCTCCATAAGGCATGTCAGAAGGTGCAAGAAATGTTCTTTCCTGCCATGTTGTGTGGCAGGAAAATCCAGACATTATGTCTATGTTTTGTCCTCTGGCTAGCTGACAGGGTTATCCCAAAGGCTCTCTGAGAGCTTCTAACCCACCCAGGTTAAGCTGGGAGGACAGGAGTTCATTGTCACTGAGGGGGGCTTGAACCTGGGTGAAGGTGATTTTTAGCTTTTTTGAGCGGCATCCTGTTCTGTTTTACCACGCTGGGTATTTAGGAAGTCATTTAGAAAGACCTCCATTCTACTTTTTAATGTTTCCAGGAATGGAAAATCCAGCACAACCATCAGTACATCGTACTGAAGGTTAATTAACTTGGCTGTTGAAAATATCCTCCTTTATTCTTAGTCTGATTTGTTTAACGTCAGCTTCCAGTCATTGGATTTGTTTACGCTTTTAAAGTCCACATTGCCAAAAGACTGTTTTCCGTGGAGTGATCAACTCCTCCCTTAACCTGCTGCTTGATACCACCCACTGATGGAGCTGCTGCTGTTTTCTGTGTTATGCGAGCTTTTGCAGTCCTCCAGTTGTTCCTGTAGCTAGTCTCTGAACTTTCTCCAATTTACTGGAAAAGGCCATTGGAAGTTAAAAAGCAAAGGGACTCACAAGTATTATCCAAGCCCAGCAAGTGAACATGCAGGTACTAGTGCACAGAAAAACATAACAGCTTTGTGCTCCTACCAACATTGCCTCTGCTCGTGTAAATGGGATTTGCTGACAAAAGATTTTGCTCCTCTCTAACTCAGCAGCTCCCATTTATTATAATTATAACGCTGTCTTCTGCTCTGCAGTATTTCAATTATGGAAGAGTCTGTTTTGAGAACTGATTGTAAACATTTCCTCAACTTTATTAGATAGCACAATTTGTGCTGATGGTATTGTTGTTTACAGAGCGTCCAAAGCGTCTTTGGAGCTTGGAGCCACACAGAACCAACCGAGCTCAGTGTCTCAGTGGCACCAGTGCTAGTGCTCCAGTTACTTCAGTAATTTCAGTATTAGTTGGCACTTTTGAAAAGCAAGCCCCTGTCCCCACCTTGCGTGTTTGCCATCTGACCCAGCAGTGCACACCAGAAGTTGGGAGTCTCCTCCTGGCTCCATCACTGGGAAGCTACATTACTTGGTCCCACCACCTTATCTCTTTGCACTTAAGCTTTCCTTATTTTTGTGCTTTCTTTCCACCCCAGTCACAGGGAAATAATTTTGGACTTGCGTAATAGGCAATAAAACAGTGTAATTAAAAAGCGCAGTGTGTTCTGTTGAGAATCACATTCCATGTTTTCCCCTCGGACATACCCTTTCTGAAATGACTGGGGTTGTGTGTAGACCTTGTAGCCTCCACAAAGTGTCCACGCATGCTGGCTGTGTTGAAGTGGTGGAGAAGGTGATGGATGTGGGACAGGCAACATGGTGGTGGATGTAGCAGAAGACCGTAGACAGGTGTTGCAGGTAAGAACAGATTTCATGTCCAAGTTGTTTACCCATCCTCACAGACTCCAGCTGTGCAATCGCTGCTCGGATTGTAGACCAATTACTCTACAATTAGAGAGAAGGAAGTAGTAGCTGTAATATCCTGACCAGATTTTGATGGTTCAGGGTATTTTTGGCCACTTGCCTGACCTGAAAATGGAAGAGCAGCTGGGAAGCAGAAGCACTGTGAATTTCCTTATAAGGGAGTAGGTGGACCAGCAGCTCAGGTGCTAACACAACCAGCTTCCCTGACTTTCCCCCAGGTGTCTTTCACCCCTCATCAAGTGTCTGCTCTGTGGGGGAGTCAAGGTGGACCCACTCATCCCCAAGATGCCAGCTGCTCAAGAGGCTTCAACAATCCAGCAGCAGCACCGTCAGAAGTAAGGGGAGATCAAAATATCATCTACCTAGTGGGCAGTGAGCAGATCAATAAGGGAATTAATAAGGAAATGGAGTCAATAAGGACACGGACTGCTGCCACCACCACCTGGGAGCTCATGGGAGGTAGGAGAGGGAGAGCAGCGTCACCCCCTACCAGCTCTGTCTGAGGCACGTGGGTGATGGCTCATCCATCATTCCAGCTCGCTCCTGAAGCTGGTGCCAAATTACAGTGTAGGTCTGCTTGATCTCCAGTGAACGAGCCTAACTGTTTGCTAAACAAAAGTGATCCTGTCAGTCCCCACTCGGCTGCTTGAACTGCTCTGCAATTACCATTCCACCAACGTAACGATGCCTTTCTCCACTGCTTCTCTGCCAGAAGCCTTGGTTGCCGTGTAGCTGTTCGGTGATGAGACCCGTGGCTCTTGTGAGGTAGGCAGGTGATGTCCTCGCTGTAGCTGTGGGAAAAGATGTTGAAGGCACACAGGTCACGTGGTGAAATAATAGTGATTGAGACTAAATCCTGGGAGAGTCAATCCCTGGTGCTTTAGTGGCTTGCTCCCGTTCCTTCTTTGAAAGGCAGGCAGGACCTTCTGCTGGCACGTGTTGGCGTACCTCTGCTAACTTCAGGGCAGAGAGATGGTGGAGTAGAAGAATGTTCTTTCTCTGACAGCGAAACTGCGGGGCAGGTTTCCAAGGCAAACTTGGCAACTGATCCTGACAACCACCTGTTGATGTCATTGCAGGTGGCCCGTCAAAAAACTCATTCCTCACTCCGGCCCAGGGGCCAGTGACAGAACACCCTGTCTTGGGCTTAGGTAATTAGCACAATTTAATCATGCTGTCCAAGAGCGGGAGGAATGAAAACTGAAACGAAACGCAAAAAAGGAGAACAACATTTGAATTGGAGAGGGGGAGAACGAAAAGAAAAAAAAAAAAAGTTGTGTGTACACAGGAAAAGCTCCTGTCATAAGTTGAATTTGTAAAAGGAGAGTAGAAGCAGAGCCCTTCGGAGATGTGAGATGAGTTCCTCATAAAAGCGGACCTGATGAACAGCTGGCGTTCTGCAATTGTAGCAGTGGGTTATAAACCTTTCATCTTACCTTCAGTAAAACAAGAAAAACACACTGCTGGAATAGACTACTTCGCTGGTCTGCCTGACATATGGTAGCGACCCCAGGAGATGCTTGTTTGGTTTTTTTTCCTGCAAAAAGTAAAGGCCAGAAATACTCCATCTGAGATGCGAGCTGTGACCATGGCCACTCTGAAAGCTGGCCTTAACATTCTTGCTGCTGCCTCCGCTGCAGATTTGCAACCGTTGCTAGGAATTTTGGACACCCCCTGCTGCAGGAGATCAAACGGTGCTAGTCTTATCTGAAATAAAACTTGTCTCACCACTTTTCTGTGTTTGAGTGAGAATATGAAGTTGTGCAACCTCACGCAAATATGAAGAAAAACCCCGATGTGCTAACGAAGACATTTTTGCTGTTGTTGATAGTTATCAAGCTTTTGTCCTGCTTCTCCTCAGCCTTGTTTGCTTGATGTTGCTGGTGAGATTGTTTTATTGCTCCTCAGGAACACATGTGAGCTGACATGCAAAGAGGGTAAAACAGCAGAACCTTAAAACAAATTGGATGAACATTCATTATGTTTTTAATAATCCTTTTAACAATGAAGGGAAAAAAAATTCACCTTTCTTGCTACAATTGCACTCATTCAAAATTTTAATCCCCGGAGCAGCTCTATCTTACCCTCTGTATCTCCATGTTTGTTGCCAGGGCCGTGCTTCCCATGGATGGTGGATCGATGTGAGCAACAGCAGGTGGGGCTGAAGGAGGTTGCTGGGTTTCTTGCTGGAGTTGAGTGAATAAATGTGCTAATAATAATTCTGTGCTATTCAAGCTACATTTCTGTGTCCAGCAAAAGGTCAGCATCTAAAATTTCATGTTTGCACTTTTGGACATAAAAACATAGATTTGCCCTTAATTAAATAATGTCAGTAGAATATTCAGATAGAAGTTGCAGAAATGAACTGAGATGGGGGACTGAAAAAGGAAAAGTGCTGGCGAGAAAAAAAATACAGACAGTAAGGACGGGAGAGAGGGAGACTCATGCTGGCCTTGCAAGCATCAGGCACCCTGGGGCAACCTGGAGCTTCAGTCTGAGGTGCTGCTCTTTCCCAAAAGAGGCATGAACTGACTCTTACCATCAGTGGACTATCCGATAGTATAGAGTCCTGCAGGAGGTATCCACCATATATGTAATACTATGAGTTTATGCTCATAAACGCACCAGTGTGTGTACATGAGAGTGCACATGTTTGCAGTGTGCTTGTGTGTGTGTACGTGTCCATCAATGGGTTCATAGCCACAAGCTCCCCTTGGGCTTTCCCTGCCAAACGCTGCTGACCAAACAGAGCAAGAAGGGGACCAACCTGCCATCAGCAGATCCATGCAGAAACCTCCATTCTCCCTTCGGGCATCCTCCAGAGAAGGGGAGCCTCCAGGCAGTGAGCAGGAACCCATGGGCTCACTTGCTTTGCTGCTCAGGGAGGTGCTCTGATGCTCAGCCTTGAGAGAGAGAGGAGAGAGTGGTCCAGGAGGCAGATGAACCAGTATGAAAACACTTGGTGCAGCAACATTGTGCGGTTTGGCTCTTGCAGCTTGCAAATAGTATGGCTTAGGGCGTTGCACACAGCAGGGAAACTGGGCGTACTGGTTTGTGGCATCAGGAAGTGTCATGAGATCATTCTTTTGTATACTTGGTACTTGAATGTGTGCTAGATGGGGGAGGAAGGAGGAGGAAGCAGTGTGGGTACAATATCCATATCCCTCACTGAGGGAATAAAATTGGTGCATAACATCACTGGAACGGGTAGAAAAGAAGCAAGCGAGGCTGCTCTTTCTCCTCACTCCACTTAAGAAATAAAGCCCTAATGCTGTAAGGGAGACTCAGGTTTCTTGCTAAGCTTTCCCACACACCTTCCCACTGGGTTTTTATATATCTTAAATCAACAGTATCTGGGGTTGTTTAAATTCGGTTAAATTGCACTCTCCGTGCAGTAAAAAAATTGTGTTCATACAGCCCTTTATGTGTGTGCGTGTCTGTGTGTGTGCCTTGAAAATGCCTCTCAGCGTGGACTGCAGGTGGCCTTGGATACCATCTGTGATTTATTTCTGGAAAGAATTAAAATACCAGCACCATTTGTTAGCCTGTTTTTACAGTGAGTCAAAAAATGTGCAGCGCTTCTTTGCTGCGGCTGCCGGGGCTGCATTTGCTCCCGAAACCGTGAGTGCCCTTCTGCCACTTCATGTTACTTAGGTCAGGCCCTTGGAGCAAGCCCTCTGGTTTAGGCGTTTGATGAAAAATATCTTCATAGAGACTTCACACAATGCCCCGTGTTAGTGGATGTTACAGACTTGAGGCGGGTCACATCCAAGGAGCTGGAGATATCTTTGCGCGGTGTTCTTCCGAATCGCGCTTCGACGACAGACTTTTGGGGTAATTGGTGCTCTCGTGTACGTGTGTGGTGGCTGTCCTGAAGCTAGACAAAACTGTTGAGTGATTTAATAGTAATTGATGGCTGAAAAAGGCTGCCTGATAATTTGAATCAGAGTGTTAATGGCCTTTACAACACAGTGCATGGGATGATGGCCAAATTACTTCAACCAGTGTAATTTATTTTTGAACCTGTTCTCTATGAAGTGCTAATCCTTGCTTGTTTTGGGGTGTACTTCACCTCTGCTCAGTTTTTCTGCTTTTTTGTGATGAAATATTGATCAATCAAGGCATAGACTTTTTATTTACTCAAAACCTAAGCTGGTTTAAGTGCATCCCTGAGCCCGGATGCAGGGGCTGTATGTGTGCAGTGTAACTGCACTGAGAGCGATGCAAGCTGGATGTCCCTGCTGGCATGGAGAGACACACGTATAACTCACCCCTGGACACTGGTATTTACAGGCAGGGTCCCTTCCTAGACCATGGCTTCTGTTAGGAGTGCAGGTCTTTCTACACTGTCTTTCAGGGACTTGCTGGCTTTTCAATCACATCTTCTTGGATCTTTTCAATGACATCTACAGACTCTTTTCAGTAGTTGCCAGTGAGAGGACAAGGGGCAATGGGCACAAGTTGGAACATAAAGGGTTCCACTTGAATATGAGGAAGAACTTTTTCACAGTGAGGGTGACGGAGCCCTGGAACAGGCTGCCCAGGGAGGGTGTGGAGTCCCCTTCTTTGGAGATTTTCAAGCCCCGCCTGGATGCTCCTGAGTAACATGCTCTGACAACCTCTGGGTGGTCCTGCTTTAGCAGGGGAGTTGGACTAGATGATCTCTATGGTCCCTTCCAACTCTAAAAGTTCAGTGAAATTCAGTGAAAGAGCCACTGTTTTCTATGGGAATGACTGCTCTGTAGCCTTCCTCAGACACGGTGTCAAGTGCTCTGACTACTTACCTATCGGGAACTGATGCTAAAAATCTGGGGAATGGAAAATACTTCCCTTAATGAAGCTGCAAAGTTGTTGTCTTATTGGGACAAGACGTCTGATTTCATTTTCATGTGGGCTATGCAGAGAGAAAATTATGGCTGTATTTTGCAGGTGTTCAAGTCTACTTTTCGCTGTTGGCTAACGATAAACTTCACATCCAAGGATATGAAGTTTATTTCTTCCCATACCCATTTCTTTTTCCCACAGCCATTACTTGTTCCCACAGCCATTTCTTTTTCCCACAGGCTTTTTTAGCCTGTTGTCCTTGTCTTTATAAAAAACTTTGCTTAAAGAATGACCAAGTAGCACTGATGATCATTGTGCTGAATCATCAGAGACTTGCCTTCGCCGGTCCTTACCAAGGGGCAGCAGAAGAATTGGTTCCTAGCGCGCGTCCGTCAAGGATAACAGACTTTCTGTGAAGGCTTGGCAGTGGAAGTCGTGGTGCTCTCTTTATCCCCAGACATTTCAATGGCCCCTTCGAGCAATTCGGGTGGTGCTGGAGTGGGGCTGCTCTGATTTACACTGAAGACTGAGGCAAGTCCAAGACATCTTCTGAGACAGCCGTGATCCTGGGTGGCAGTATGGGGCTGTACAGCTTCCTCCAGCACCTGTGAGCCCTGGGAGATGACAGGCGTGATTTCATCCCATCTGCTTAGGCGAGATGTATGTTGTTATTTCATCCCCTCACGTAACGATTGGGTTGAAGAGCTCACCCAATGGTCTCCCGTTTGCTGCGGTGTCCCTCTGGTTTCTGCAGGGTCTACAGAGGCACCTGCACTGTTCCCGCTGTCTTTATGTCAGGTGTGCCATGAATTATTAGTCCTTTGTTAAGCTTGAGCGGTTTCTGGGATTTTCAGGACTTACACGGATCCTGCATAAATTCTTTATGTGAGAGTATAAGCTGGCAGCCCAGTTTGATAACCTCATGTTGCCTTGGCATTGCAGGGAACATGCGAGCTTAGCAGGAGAGGGTTTATTTATTTATGTTTAGCTGTGACATTTTTTGACTTAAAATCCTTTTTTTTCCCTCAGCTCTAGATCTTAAGCTTTTACCCCTGCTCAAGTTTGAAACTTTAATGGAAAATTCATAAATGGTAATATTGTTTAAACTGCTACAGGTTTGTTTTTTGAATGGCATGCTTCTGGGTATTGTTTAGGGTTATTTAATGGATGCCAGGCTCAAAGAATTCATGGGGCTTTTGTCAGTTTACAGATGAAATCTTTTCAGCTTCTCTTTTTTTCACATTTCTGTCCTGGAGAGGTTTCCCTTGATGCTAGGGTAGAGCAGGGCTGCTGTCCCCTGTGCATCAGCCTTGGAGGCTCACCCTGGTGAGAGGGTTTGCTGGTGGCAGGGCACCCACAGGCTGCTTTTGCTGCTGGTTGTGCTGCTGGGCAGGGGGAGAAGCTGTACAGCCAGGACCTGTCTTCCTTCCACTGATCCCTGGCTGCAATTCAGCATTTGCTATTTATACTGAATTGGCCTCTGGAGGTCCCAGCCGAGGTCAGGATCCTGCTGTGCCAGCCACTGACCATAGCTGGAGGTTGTCATCACCGCAGAGGGCTTGTGCTGTGAGCAGAGAAGCAACACTGTGAGGAAGGGAAGTGTTATTACTGTCACTTTTAGGGACAGGGCACGGAGACCCTGAGAGACAGAGCTGTCCTAGCCCACATGTGAAACATGGTAGAGAAGAGCACTGTCCCTCAGTGTCTACCTTGTAGGTGCTCAGTGCCAAAATGTAGGCGACTTCTGCCCACTAGAAGGTAGAAGACATTTGAGGTCGGCTGGGGTACCCAAGGCATTTGGGATACCTTCCCTTCAGCAGCAGCGAGGGGGAGGGCACCCTGGGTGGGTGTCTGAAACAGTTGTAGGTACTGGTGATCAGGCAGCCCCCGTCCCAACTGGCTTCTTGAGCAGGACCTCCATCAGGTCCTGAACCAGTCCATGTGATGCCAGTGAGATC
The DNA here is from genome assembly GCF_001431845.1 of Calidris pugnax. Taxonomy (NCBI): domain Eukaryota; kingdom Metazoa; phylum Chordata; class Aves; order Charadriiformes; family Scolopacidae; genus Calidris; species Calidris pugnax. The sequence continues at coordinate 6,304,190 of NW_015090800.1, read as the reverse complement.
CCCAGTGGGACCTGCAGAGCTGCTCAGGGATGCTCTGAGAGCCTTCAGCACCATTCTGGGGTGGGATAACTCCCTTTCTCATTCCTAGCGTTGTGAGCTGGACCACCTCATAGCTGAGGATGTGGAGTCAGGCCTGATGTAATACCCGGTGCTGGGCCATGCTGTGTACAACCAGGAGTCTGGCTGCTTTGTCATGCTTTCACTGAAGAAGATTATGCCTGAGGCTCTCAAAGGAACCCAGAAGCGTTAGATCTCTCACTTGTCTGACTTTCAACAGGATTTCCAGTTTTTTGAAAAAGAAAAAAAAAAAAAAAAAGTAAAAAATCCCAGCCTGCCACAAAGCTTCTGCCAAGCAGAAGGGTGTTACCTTTGAGGAAATATTGATGCAACTACTAAAACTCTTCAAGAGAAGCTGCTGCTTAATATTGCAGGATCATCTCTCCTTCTATAAAAGGAATTCAAATGCTGCAAATTGAAGGTCTTTCTGAGAAAGACATCGCATCTGGTTCCGTGACCTACACGTCTCCACGTCACGTGGAGCAGCTCTCGGAACAAGGTGCCACGCTATTGTGAGGCCGTGGCCTGAGTTGTTGCCAGTGCAGGATTGTTCCCTGTAGGATGACTGGTCCCTGAATTGCATCATGTCAAGTTCTAATTCAACCTGACATAGAGCTTTACTGAGAACTTGTGTAAATACAGGAAACTGCGCGTGATGTAATACTGAAATTGGAAAATTGGCTTGAAATAGTATACCAGAATAAATACAAAAAAGGCAGTATAAAAATTTGGCACAGATGAGACATTATTCACGTAACATTCTTACTTTTGTTGGCAAAATGGTGGCAATAAAATATTATGGTATGTGTTAGGATGGGGGAAAACGTGCCTTAAAAACAGGTTGCTGTGCTGCCAGCAAGTAATTGGGCTTGGGTAATTAAGGCCTGACTCTGTGCACTTAGGCTGGCTGAAGTGAGCCTCATGGATGCTGAGCGTTGCGGTGGGGTCACAGAGGCACAGGGAGAACCAAGGGATGCATCCTGCGGTATGGAGGACCGGTGAGAGGAGGTCTGTCCCAGGGCTCTTCAGGTCCTCTTCCCCTTCTACCATGAGAGAGGCAACACAACCTGTTTCCTCGGGGCAGCGCAGCAGTGGTAGGTAATTAATCACAGCTGCCTCCAAGGTGGAGCGTTCCCTGCAATTGCTGAGTTTGAACGCATTCCTTAATCAAGAGGTGCATTAACAAAAAAAGAGACAGGCTAGATCTCCCCAGCTGAATCAGTTGCTGATTTTTCTCTCCAGCTGAAATGAATACACTCAGGGCTTATTCGCATATGGGGAAAGATGGTGCTGGCAGGTTTTTTCTTTCTGCTGTTGCTGCCGCCGTGGAATGGCCATTAGGTTAATGATGGCCAGTGTTGCTTACAGCTTTTATAATGGCTTTAAGGTCTTGTGTTTTAAGTCACGGAGAACGTGACTTAAACTTTTGACAGGTTTATCATCAGTGCGTGGAGGGTGGCGAGGGGCTGGGCACTAGGCTCTTCAGGGCTGTCCCAGCTCTGAGAGGTGGCTCTGGACAGCTTTTAATAGCATCTTTTATCACACGGTGGCTGCAGGGGGTTGAAAGCCAACGCTGCAACCTTTTTTTGTGCTTTTTGTGGTAGTTTCCCAGGCTCATTGCACCTCAGCCTGGCCCCATCCCCTGTTGCTCTCTTGCCCCCCGCACAGCGATGGCTGCAAAAACCACACAAGGCTCTTAGGAGCGAGTGGGGAGTTGTCAGGTTAATGCCATTTGCCCCCTGAATACTGCTGGCACCTGCCCAAGGGCTGTTTAAAGGCAGGGCTGCCAGCGGAGCTCGCCAGTTGTTTAAGTGGTCTCTCTCTATCTGAATTAAAAGAATTAAAATTCTTGCTGGATTATAGGTTGTAGCCATGACAACAAATTCCCTCCCTTTTTCTTTTTTCTGGAATTGTCTTGTGGTTCAGATATGTTGCCAGACAAAACCCCTCATTTTTTTTTGTTTTTTAAAACCTAATATTTCAGGTAATAGCATTAAATTAAAAAGCAAAATAAATGGTCATCAGCGTTTTGAGGACTGTACATGTTTTATGCCTGGTATCTTCTTGTGAAACTGGAAATCTCTTGACTGTGCGAGTCAATAAGGCTTTTGTTCAGTGGTATTAGAGGGAATTTTGCTAGCCTAAAAGAAGGGGGGATAATTACTAACAGGAGTTCTTGTGCAGTGTATACCTGTAATAGTTAAAGGGAAAGCTGCTTAAATTTATTCTGACAATTGCAGATACAGCACCGGAGGAATCATTTGAATTATTCATTCTGCAACAAGGAAACATCCCACTTGTCTTCTCTTTAGAAATGAAATCCCAGTCTGATTTAAAACATACTTTTATGGGTTGGTTTCCCTTTTTTTTTTTTTTTATAAAGTAATTTTGCCATTTCAAGACTTCTATTATAATTACCTGTGAATGTGGGTTTTTAGAGAAAATTATTCTGATTTCTAAAAGAAAGGAGAAACTGTTTTTTTTTTTTTTTCACATGAACTGCTTCTTGTAGAATAAGTTTAATGAAATTCAGCTTTCTTTCATAAATAATGCAGCACTTGCATTTGATTAGGTGAAGCCTAGAGGAATTTCTACCTAATCAGATGCATAGCAAGAAGGATATTGCCTGCAGACTGTTACCATTATCAATGGCGGTGGCATGGAAAATACAGCTCCGTGTGTGTCCAGATAGAAAGCTTTGTTTCTTAAGAGAAGTTGCAAACCCGAGGTATATACGTTCCAGCAACTGATTCTTTGTGTCTCAGAGTGTCCCAGCTATTTGTAAAACAAGGTCTGGGTTCTGAGTATTATCGTTATAGTGGCAGGAAGAGACTCCAGGTTAACTGGAGACCTCCTTGTCTTGGCAATGGATTTCTGACCCTTCCAAGAAATAAATACATGTGGGGAAGAGACAACCTTTGCATCAGAGAGCTTACGGTCCAAATAGGCAAAGTAGGCATTGGGAATCATTGGGACCAATTCCAAAAGTATTGAAAACCAGTACAAATCTCCTGATAATATAATAACGGAAAAAAATGTACGTGTGTCACCATTCATTAAAATAATAGATCACATACAGCAAAAAGCAAACCGGTTTGCAAATGGCGTATTTGCAAGTTTTGCAGGAACATCTTGAGAGTTCTTCAGTAAATGTTGCTTTAATTAGTCACCTGTGGTCAAGTTTTATGACGGTCTGTAAATCCAGCCACCAGACTTTGTTCTACTCTGGTTTTATCCCCAGGAAGTTGTTATTAACAGCAGTGGGTATGGATGAACAGAGGGTAGTTTGAGTAAGGCCGTTAGTCATCACCATATTAAAAATAAAAAAGGGCCTTGCCCCCATTCTTTACCCCTGAGGCCAACTGGTATAAATAGACCTGCAAGCATTCAGTAAGTGCTTGTGTCCTCTGAGAGACAGTGGCTGAGCCCAAGGGGTTTTTGGGACCAGACCCTGGTCTGGGCTCAGCCCTGGACCACTCCTGGGAACAATATGAGCATGGTGTTGGTTAGGGATCATGTTAACAACATATAGCAGTGTGCATGGTCATAGGCTCAGGCTGTGGTTCTCGTTACTTTATTAGAGGTGATGTTCTCTTAGGGCTTGGTTATGCTCTGGGCAGAACTCAGTTGAGTGGCGTCTTGCTCGACTGCTGTAATGAAGTAATATTCCAAACAAAAGCATGAAGAACTGAACCCTAATGGCAAAGCTCAACAACATTGCCTTATCGCACTGTGCTCAGATTTTTCTCTTAACGTTTGTTCAGATATGTAAAATTGCAAATGTTGGAAGTTCTTCAGGCCAGATGCGAAGTGGGTTTAAGCTGACAATTTGTGCTAGCTGAGGTTCTGGTTTTTCACTTCCATTTTTTGGAAAGGGCAATGAGATGTAATGAAAAAATGTAAAACACAAGAAATAAGAGCCCAGGATACATGGGAGATGTACTTGCATCCTGTGATGGGTTTTAGCGCTGAGCCTAGAAGTATATTTATGGTGCTGCTGGTCAGAACTGTGCAATTTAAAGGTGAAATCAGTTCTCTTTTTTAATCTTGTGTTTTCATTCCTCTGCAAATTGGTGCAAGCAAATCTCCCGGGCCTAAAATGTCATGGGAGCACTATAGGCCAAGAACAGAATTAATTTCTGAAAGTTTGAGAGCAAAACCATCAGGTTTAGGGCTGTAAAATGTTAATCTGTTTCTGACTTTCCCGGAGAATTGTCTGAAATACTTTTGCCCACTCGTAACTCTGGCGACTTCATGTCAGATGTTAGAGCTGTTTTTACGTGTGAGTACTGACAGAAGTAGTGCATGGCTTTTATCACAGCCAAGTGGAAAAAAACGCCTCAAAAATAAAACTCCCAAACGTTTTTTTGGTCCAAAACAGTGTCAAAAGCCCATGGAAGAAGTGAGAAACAAGGCTGAGCCCTCTCTCATTTGCCCTAAGGTAGATAGGACATTCTTCACTTAAGATATCCTGGTCAAGGCATGACACAGAGCTGCTTCCCAGGAGCAAGCAAGCTTGGGCTTTGACATTGCTCCCCTGCTGTTGCTGTGGAAAGCATTTCTTCCAGCCTGTTTTCAGATGGGAAAGCTTAGCCTTGATGACCAGTGGATTTTAGGATGCCAAGGTCAAGACTGAACACCATATCCTCATCACTGTCTCGTCCTTTGCTGATGGCTTCTCCCAGCAGAGACAGCCTCTCCTATACCGAAACGTGCAGGCTCACTGGGTAGCTTCAGTGATGGAAAGTGATGCTGTTTCTGTACCAACTGCAGTCTAGCCTCGGATTTCCTACTCTTTGCTCCTCTGTGACAAGATCAATTAGGGAACTCTTCAGAAATCAATGGAGTGGGGAGTGCAGACTAGTGTGGCTGAAGGGACACTGGGCAGTGCAGACACTTGAGACACATGAACTGCACCTGAGAGCTTGCAGCAGGAGAAGTGGTTATCACTGAGAGATGGGGTGCTTATCTATACACGAGGGTTGTTGACAGAGTCTGCAGTCGTTAGTTACTGTGAGTGGTGGTTGTTACATTTATCTTTTCATTATCAGTAGAATAGGTGAAGTTTTTAAAAAACATGTGTGACTGCAGCCTTGAACACTCTTTCCTTGACTGTGTGGCTTTGCAGTCATTGTCTGCTAGGTTTGGTGTTGGGTAGAAAAAGGATTTTGAGGCCCTTCTCTTACTTAGTTGTAGGAAGCATCCCGCAGTTGTTACTGGTGCATGTCCACTTCTCCCGGAGTTCCCTCCTGTGTTCCCAACTTCACCCCCAAGTAAGACCCTGCCAAAATCACTTATGTGTGGTGGAGCGAAAATGTGACTGATACAAATGTTGCAGCAGTGTATAAAATGCTAAATTATTCATGGTACTTAAGCACAGAAAATCCCAGGGCTGGACTGACATAATGAAAAACTCCAGGCAAAAAAAAAAAACCAAACCAAAAAAAAACCACCGTGGAAAGTCTTAGATTAAAACCAGTTGCAAACTTTAGAGTCAGACTGTATTATAGACTCTTAATCCCTTCTTCTGCCTTTAAATGCCCCTCCTCATGCTGTACCCTGGGCTATCATAGCCAACTACTTTTTATCCGCATCACTTTCCCATGAACAGGGACCTAAGGCAAAGAAATGTCAGATGGCTTGTCCTGGTCTGAAACAGAAAATCTGTGGTGGCAGCAGGATTTGCAGCTAGATCTCGAAACGAAGCCTTGACCATCTTAACCTGCTTCCTCCCTATCATTAATGAAATGATCGTCTGGAGGAGTTCAGTGGGCAAACACCTCTGTACCATTTCACACCAGAGCATCAGAGGTACTCACACAGCTGGTCTCCCAGCCTGCCTCGGACCTCTGTGGGCTGCTCTCCTAGGTCTGTTTCTTTGTCATAACGAGCCTCAGTTTTTCACCCATCTGTGACACAGAGGGTTCTGGGTGCTAAATTTTGCCTGGGATCACTTTCACTTCTGGTGTTTTCTGGTGAAAGACCTACAAACGAAAATATCAATGCAGGGGCACAGCTTTGAGCATTTAAGCAGCCAAGTGGACCACCACGTGCTTCTTAATTCATGGAGGTTTTTGACAAAAATGCACTGGGCCCAATTTGTAGTGTTATTACTGAAACAGGTAGATGTAAAGATCAACAGATCAGTTAAAAGGAGAACGGAACCAAGTGCTAAAAAATACAATTAGAAGCTTAGGGAATTCATACTGTTAAGCAGTCTGTTTCCAGATTTTTTTTGTCATTTTACTTGGTCCTGAAGACATTGTTCAACAGCTTCAAACATTCTTCAGGTTTTCTTGTGCACTTTATTATCACTCTTGTTGTGGAAAACTGATTTTAAAAAAGACAAAACAGAACAATTTAAACAGTGTTGTGTTTGTTTCTGTGTATGTCAAAACATTTCCATTGGAAATGTATTTTTGACAAAGCAGTTCTCGCTTGTTTGAAAAACATTTTGAAGAAAGACGTTCAAGCTGCTTTAGTCACTTTGCCTTTTGCTTGGAGGGTAAAATAGGCTTTCAAAGCTGTTGAGTGTTCCCTTTTGCCTTGGAGGCATACAGGAACTGTAGGAGAAGATCTGATTTGCAATCTCTTTGGGGGATGAAAAGGTTCCTCAGGATCCCATCAGGACCTGCAGCAAAAGAAGGGAAAACAGTATTTCCTAGTTGGCATCCTTCACTTTACAGAGTGCCGACCAGCAGTGGTGGCAGCATTAGTGACTTCAGCTTTATTTGTCAATTAATAAGTGTTTGTGACTTGATACTTCATTTTTCCTAGACTGTACCCTCGTCATGCAAGTGCTCTCAACAACCTGGGGACATTGACCAAAGATGTGGTGGAGGCAAAGGACTACTACAGACGGGCCCTTCAGTTAAACCCTCAGCACAATCGAGCTCTCTTCAATCTCGGCAACCTGCTCAAGTAAGTTGAGTGCAGAACTGGCACCAAGGAAATTCACATTCTCTCTACACACATCACCAAAGTAGGTTTTTCTGCCAGCTGGTGAAGGAATGACATTATTTCTTACTGCCAGCCAAGAGTATGGCACAAAGTTGAGGCTTAGTTTGGATATCCTAATGCTGTCTGCCATGTCGCTTCAAGTGCTGTTTACGATTGTGTTTCAGCTGGAGGGAAGTCACTTGATCCAAAACAGGCATCAAAACATGAGGTCCCTAAACTCTACTAGTCACCAGAGACTCCCATCTCAAGGGAGAGGCGTAAGCCTTTTCAATGGAGCAAGTCGTGTTGTTCAAAGACAGGCATCTGATACAGATCTGATAAATAACACAGACCCAGCAAATCTCCCTCTGCAAGTTCCCGATTGTCTTCATTAGCTGTTTTGGAAGGTCAATGCGTAGTTTAGGCATAAGGACCTAACTCTGAGATTCTCAGAGCAGCAGAAGGTTCGTCCCATTGCAAAGGGGGTGGCTCTGGATTTGAGAGGAAAGCTGGTTTACATCCCTAAAGGGTTACTTTGCTGAGCAAGAAAACAAGTTAATCAGCTCATAATTTCGTTCATTGTTATTTAGTGTCAGCCTTTAGCAAGGAGAATAGTAGATGATCATAATAATGCAAATTAATTTGACTAACCATATCTAAAGACTGAACTTAAATCTACACAAGAAGCTTCCCCTGTATGACATGATCTGCTAAGAGTGCAATTAAAAAAAACAATCTCAATTCCTGCAAAAACCTCCTTGTTTTTGAGGATAGCATGTTATTTGCTGACAGAACTGCATAAACTACAGCAGTAAAAGTACTTTTTTGCTGATATAAACTGCACGTCTTTTGCTGGAAATAGGCTTCTGGTAAATCTTCTGGAGTAAATCACACTTTAGTGTTGGGCTGTGTTTTAAAGTGGCACTGTCTGATCAAAACATACCTGATCTCTCTGGTTCTAAAATTTTACTTTGAGTGTGAGTTTATATGACAGATATTAAGTCTATTGCTGAAGTTCTGCTTGAATGGAGAAGTTATCAGAATAATGCTACAAGTAAACCTGATGGTTTGGGGTTAGAATATGGCAGCTGAGTAATTCTTAAATAGCAAGTAAGTGAATGCTTTACTGGAAATACTCACAAGAGAGGAAAATGATAAAGACAGTCTTACTACCAGAGAAATGGAAGGTCTTTGTATTATTCATCAGATTTGGTTGATTGAAATTAATCTTAGGTGGCAATGCTGTTTAAAAATACATATTGTCCTTTTAATCTATCATGTTTGCCTTTGTTATTATTCTCTGTGATTTTTTTTTTTTTTAAACATAAAATATTAATACAAAAGGACATAGGCCAGAAGCAGCACCAGGACATCCCGTGTCAATAACACCTAAATCTGGCCTGTTGATGGGCTCTTATAACCCAGCAAGTTGGGTAGAAACTGGATTTGTTGCACTGGCAAAGCACAAAGGAGGCATGTGGGAAAATCCCTTAGAGCTGCTGTTTGTTTTGTGTACCTGTCATGGTTTTCCTAATGTGATAGTTAAGGTACTGTGTGTCCTGTTGGACTGTATGTGCCCTGCGTCCTTCTGTGGTGCCATATATTGCAGTATCTTAAAGGTGAGTGGTGCTTGTGCTAAACTTGTTAAAAGAAAGCACTCAGGTTCCACCTGCCCCTTTCCCACACCCATTTGCTCCTAGTTTCTAGACTTGTTTTTTATGCTTCCAAAACAAACTAGTGCATCTGGTCACACAAATAGTATTAGTTATAATGGAAACTCTGTGTCCGCATCTCCCTATTCAGCTCTAAAAGACCTGCTGAAAAATAGATATAGTTCATGGTGGAGGGATTAACAAATACGAGAAGCAGATGCTGTGCAGGCAGATCCTATATGAATGTCTCCCCTAATACACTAACCCAAATCCCTTGGCCAGGACCTTTCCTGGATCATCCACCAATTTAGCAGGGATCACCAGCCATGCTGGTGCATGAGGTGACTTGTGAGATGACCAGGCAGGAACGAGGCAGGGATTTCAAGTTTCCCCTTCCTACAGCTTTGTCTTTATTTATGTTTTCTACCTGGCTCTCCAAATTATCCTTTCATATATATGTATATAGGGCAACTAGTATTCTGCAGACACTCAATGCTAGTATAATCTAGGCAATAAAGGAAAATCTGCAGAATATTACAGGCAGATAATACTTTCTGGCTGTACTATGACACATTATGAAGAGTGTTTTGATTTTTAAACATATGGCAGAGAGAGGATAAATGGTCAAGCCATAAAAGCATTTTCTGTCCAATTTGCAGAGGCTTGAGTGCGTGGGGCAGATCAGGAGGAGCCAGATCTGCGACATTTTAGGCATGTCCAGTAACAGCACTACTTGTACTGAAGCACGTAGTGAAGCTGTCTGGCATGGGGAATTCCCAGCTGAACTCTGCTGAGTTCCTTGTACCCACCCCTGCTCACAGTGTGGAAATCTGATGGCGGATATTAGATTTCGCCTCCTCTGGAGCACTGAGAAAGGGGAACTCCCAAGATTTTGGAAGGAAGGGTTTGCTGTTCCCATGTGGGAATCTGCCTCTCGTTATTCCCTGTAAATAAGCTCTCTATTTAAGCATCCATTGCTTGTGATTTAAGCTTGAGTAAAAATCTGGTTTGAGGACCACAGGGTGGAATTCTCAAGTTTTTTTTGTCTGTGGAAGTCCTAGATGAAAAAAGATGTTTCCATTTTCTGTTGGTACATAATGAAGACAGCTATGTGCCAGAAGATGAATGTTGTCAGGAAGCATTGCAGGATAATGGCTGAATAAGCCTCTGGTTTTGTATACATACCCTAAAATAATGTTGTATGTCATCATTTTCTTGCCTAATACAAATATTGGAGAGTAGATAATTAAACAACGCCAACAGATTTCTCAGTTAAAGTAGACCCAAAAGATGGCTTACCTAAAAGTGAGAAATCTCTTTCTCTGCTTTCGTGGTCCATGATCAGTGACACAGAGCAGTCTGATACTGCTTTCTTGTGTTTTATTTTGAAGTTTCCCATTATATAAATATTTCACTCCTCTATAGAGATTTAGTTTTGTTGAGATACAGCTTGAAAAACTGAGGTAAATATCATTCAGAATACCTCACAAATTTATAGCCTGTGGGATATTCTGTAAAGAGACAAGAAATAAAATATTATGAACATTTGAAGTGAATATTTATCTCAGCTTTCTGTTGCAGGAAGAATGGGAGAGAACTTATTTGTGGTACCTAAAGCACTCCAGTATTCAGTACGCTATTTCTTGTGGGGAAAAGCCTCATAACTCTTACATGCTTTGAGAGTGTTATGGCTGCATTTTCAAGGGGAAGGTGAAATGCCCAGGAACACTGTCCACTCAAATCTTGAGTTTACTCAAAGGACTGATTCTCTTCTGAATCCAGAGTAACACACAAGGTGACTTGTGTGTTTTTTGCCAGTATTTATTCCCAGTTTAGCAAACCCATCTATTCAGAGGAAAGAGGACCGTCTGCCCTCTCTGATACAGGCTTCTGGGTCTGTGTGTATGTGAGTGTGCTGACACAGGCTTGTGTAACTGTCTGAGGATGGTGGAAAACACGAGATATTGGGTGTATTGAGATTTAAGATCTTTCAGAGAGTGAAACATTCCTCCCTTCCATTCAAAGCAGCAAACTGAGTGATAATGTTCAGTGATAACTGCATCTGGCTTTCTGGATGGTCTCTGATTAGGGTACTCTGCGTTGTACAGTTATTTGTCAGTGTCACATACACATTGTAGCCTGTTTACAAAAAAAACCCCACCAACAACCCAACCCCTGGCAGTGTCAAATTTACAGCAGATTAAAAAACTAACAGATTGGAACAGACCTCTGGAGACCATTAGGCTGAGCCTGCAGCTCTGAGCAAGTTTAATTGGATCAGGATGCTCAGGGCTGTGTCCAGCTGAGTCTTGAGCACCTCCAAGGACAGAAATGCCACAATCTCTCTGTGCAGCCTGTTCCAGTGTTTGACCACCCTCATGGTGAAAAATACTTCTTCTTATATCTAATCAGAATGTCCTGTGTTCCTCCTTGTGTCTGTTGCCTCTTGTCCTGTCACCATGCACCTCTGAGAAGAGTTTGGCTCTGGCTTCTCTGTATTCTCTGACCTGGTAGTTGGAGGCAGCACTGGAGTCACCCCTGAGCCTTCTCTTCCTGGGCTGCACAGACAGAGCTCACTCAGCTTCTCCTCAATGCAACGGGTGCTCTAGCCCTGACCTCCTTTAGTGGCCCTCTGTTGGGCTTCCTCCACTAAATCCATGCCTTTCTTGCACTGGAGAGCCCGACTCTGGACAGACATTGCTCCAGATGTGGTCTCACAAGTATCGTATAAAGGAGAAGGATCACTTCCCTGGACCCACTGGCCTTCTTTGCCATGTAGGGTACATTGCTGGACAACTTGTTGTCCACCAGGACCCCAGTTGTCCCCAAACCTGTGCTTGTGCACAGGGTTGTTCCACTCTGAGCACGGGACTTGCATTTGCTTTTGTTGAACTTCATGAGGCTCCCTTCAGACCTGGTGCCTCTGAAAAGCAGCCCTGCCTTGCAGTGTATTGTCTGCTCCCCCACTTCGGTGTCATCCACATAGTATAGATAAATGGCAAAGGAGTGGATCTAAATTATCTGAATTAGTTTTAAACCAGGGAGTTGAACAGGCTTAGAGGCTTCCTTTCAGACAGGCAGAATTAGACAGTGCAAGCTCCCCTTGGATTATGGTGTGAAACCAAGACGAGATGTTCAGAGCAGCTGTGGAGCCCTGGTGGAGTTCTATGTTTCTGGCTTTAATGCAGCCAAACTACCTTCACAAAGTAAAATAGATCTTGAAAGTTCAAAAGTCCTCTAGAGCACTAATTCCTGGGTTCCTCTTTCTCTTGTAAATGAAATTTGCTCCAGTGCTAACAGCCCACACGCAGCCTTGTGCATCACCAGACTTCTGTGGGGTGTTGGAAGCTGATGCTTCTCCAACTGCGGGGCACTTGTGAAAATATAGAAGAGTTGCTCCCTGTGGAAAGAGCTGTTTCTTGCTCTCAGCTCGAGCATGCTGGTTGTAGAGGGGAGGCTGGGAGCTCGAGTGGAAGAGGGAGTCAGGAGAGGGCATTGTAAGGCAAGGTAATTTGGGGAAAAATTGGATTAAGTGATCATAGACTCCTTGTGTCAGTTGAATTTGTTCCTCTCTCTGTCTGAAGGTATACATTACCTAGCTTTTTCTGCACCAGATCCCCAGTTTATGGTAAATTAGTGTATCGGACTGTTCTTCCAATGCTCTTGCACTCTCCCAAATTGCAGGAAATTTATACAAGCGACGGCCTCGATCTTGCAAAGCGTTGGCCTTGATCCAGGAAAGCACTTCAGCCAGTAATTAATTTTCAACTTGCATACATAAAAGTTAAGTACGCGTTTAAGTGCTTGGCCAGAGAACTTGGTATCTTGCAGGCCTGAGCCCTCAGAGAAACTACTGGATCTGCTTTTTTTACTGTAATTCAGCCTGTCACATAAAAAGACGCCATAATCTTTCGCTCTCTACACCCACTTTCAGGAGACAAACATTGTTCTTGGATCAAAAGGGGAAAAAAAAAGGCCATTTTGAAAAAAAAAGTAATTAAGAGGACTGCCCCATGTTCAGAGTGCATGCTTGTGGTTAATGGGAACTTTTACTGCTGCTGAGTGGATCACTTAATCCTTTTATTTCTGTAGCTGGCATTTCCTACATTTTTTTTGCCAAACATCAATACCTTTATAAAGCAGTCATCTGTTTTTGATTTATAAAAATGTGTCATGGAACTCCAGCCAAGGATTCCAAAAGTTTTATAAATCGACAAGCTGGCTAGTCTTTAATTAGTGTAGGAGAAAAGTGGTTCTTTATTTGTTTTTGCTTCATTCGTGTAATTTATATGGAATAGCACTGGAAGAAGAAAAAGACTAGCACAACTGGTTTTACTTAGCTTAATGCACAGGCAAAATATTCTTCCAGTTACACATCTAGAAAGAGAAAAAATCTGCAAAGCCACATATATTATCAGCTGAAATTTGCACCTTATAAACAAGATCTGGTTACTTGACCATGTCACTCAGAAGAAATCTGAGGCCAAAGCACCAAGGTGTTCACATATTTTTCTGTGTCCCAGAGGCCTTTGTTTCTTTTTGTAAGCCCTGCTATTCGTATTCTTTGTACAGGCAACACAAGGAAAATGTTGTTCCAGTCCAGCTAAACATCCTTAGATGTTTGTTCAGGAAGCCTTCTCATTTTCCAAGGAAAGCAATACAGAGCGATATTGGAGAAATTGTAGCTCAAATAAATAAACATCCTTAGAATTTTGTTCAGGAAACCTTTTCTGTTTTCCATGGCAATAAATGCAGAGCAATGGTGGAAAAAGCCTAGCTCATCAGCATAGCCGTCTCTCAGCTATCTCTATTCATAACCCTTAGGATCTCAAGAACAGACTCCTCTAGCCTAATGATCGACTTGCTAAAGAATTATTTAGAGATCCCAGGCAGATTTAACTTAGCAATATTTTAATTTCAAAGTATTAATTTAACTGAGTTGTAAGTGGATCTATAACAGCACTCATCTAGGAACATGCAAAGACTCTGTGGGTATTTTTAAGGAAATGCAAATGGTTTAGTGTCTCCACCCTACTGATGTGAGAGCAGGGTTGGTGAGATCAAATGTCCTGCTCCCAGGTCAGTCCGTGCCTCAGAGACATGACTGGGGCCAGACATCCAGATGCTCACTGCAAACCCAGTGTTACCCTGGGAACATCCCATCCCGTAGGGCACATGACTTCCCAAGGACATCACTCAGAAGGTCTTGTGCAGTAGTTCATGCCTAGGGACACTTTTGCTATCTTGTCCTTCATGTATCTTTTAACTCCTGGTGGAATGAATGGGGCAGGATTTGATGTATTTGCCATAAAGAGAAATATTGAGAGGAGATGTACAGTAGGACTGGAGAAGTTTACAAAATCTAGTGGTTACAACTCAACAGATAGAGCATGTGACCTGCTCTGCTTGCCTTATAGCCAAAATAAAATACTTCTTTGCTCTTCAATGTGTGGGGTTGAGAAATGCACTGTTTTGGGGGTGTTTTGTCTTCACTGGAATCATTGTGTAGCGCTCAGTATGACAATCGCCTCAATAGCTGAGCAAACGGCAGATTCATTAAGACTTATGTCCTCCCGAGTCCTGAGAACAACATATGGAAACAGCGATGGGCCGAGGAGACGCTGGGTATGCACACTGTGGAGAGGAGGCACTAGTGAATCATTTAGTCTTTGTTGAAAAGGTCAAGCTGGGGACTTTTACATCTCTTTAAAGTAGTTAATCAGTGGGATGACCTCAACGTGCACTTACAGGAACATTTCTTTCTTTTTTCCCCGCCTCCCCTGTCCTGCAGGTCCCAAGGGAAGAAGGAGGAAGCTGTGATCTTACTGCGGGACTCCATTAAGTATGGTCCAGAGTTTGCAGATGCTTACTCCAGCCTGGCCTCGCTGCTAGCTGAACAGGTAACGGGCACCTCTTCAACTCTCGTGCCTTTCTGCACGTGTGTCTGCGCTGTGACACCTCCCGCACATCCCGATGGAGCATCCTCGCCTCACACACTTGTGGTGACAGGCCTGGGTCCACGGCTGTCTGCAGAGACCTGTTGGGCTGCTCTAGGGATGACTTTTTCAGGATAGGAGGCAACTCGTTCGCAGTGAGTAGTTACACCCATACATATGACGTGGCTCTGAATTAAATCGCTGTCGAAGTTGTGAGTAAATATCGCCTCTGCAGCTCCCCGTGTCTATGGTGAAGTCCCAATCCGTCACACCTTGAGTGTTGTGACAGCAGAATAGGCGAGCACTTCCCCCTCAGACACACACGCCTACGTAGATAACCTCAAGGTTTCATAGCACATCACTCCAAAGCTAGGAAATGTCAGAAACCAGGTGGCCTCTGCAGCCCAAATTCTGCCCCCTGCATGCACGCATCGGGATATGGCCCTTAATTACCGTGGTAGCTGATCACGTACAGGAGGTGGGAAGGCTCGCTAGCTTTATGTTGCTCTTAATGAGCAGCTGTTCAATATTTTATTTAACCTCATTGTTCACTATGTGCCCCCAGGCCTTATTTACTGCGTATGGCTCAGGCTGCGCTCTGGAGGCAGGATTACTCATTTCCTCTTGGGCTTGTTCCCCGTGCTCGTTACTCAGGGCTCTCCCTACTCTCTGTAGTTAGGTGATTTATTTCTACAAGGTTCCTGTGAGGTGAAATGTTGTCCCTATGGAGGAAGAGGGAAATTGAGGCACAGCATGCTTGAGTTCCCAAGAAGTCACAAAGCATGGGTGCCCATGTCAAGAGCACCAAGCCCTGCTTTTCACCACCTCTGCAGCTGCAGATGAGGGATGCTGTGCTTTGGGCACTGCTCCCACGGACTGCAGCCACAACCAGTGGCCCCAATCTGGGGCTGCAGGGGTGGGTGATGAGGTCTTCATAACTGCACAGCTCCAGCACACCTCCGCAAACCTTTTGAAAACCTCTTGACACCTCTGCAAAACTTTTGACCTGGACAGGCTGGAGAGATGGGCCCAGGTGAACCTCATGAGGTTCAACAAGAACAAGTGCAAGGTTCTGCACCTGGGTGGGAACAATCCTCGCCATCAGTACAGACTAGGGAGTGAGGTATTGGAAAGCAGCCCTGAGGAAAGGAACTTGGGAGTGCTGGTGGACAAGAAGCTGGACATGAGCAGGCAGTGTGCAGTTGCAGCCCAGAAGGCCAGTCACATCCTGGGCTGCATCAAAAGATGCATTGCCAGCAGGTCCAGAGAGGTGATTCTTCCGCTTTACTCTGCCCTGGTGAGACCTCACTTGGAGTATTGTGGGCAGGTCTGGAGCCCTCAATATAGGAAAGATATGGACCTGATGGAGCAGGTCCAGAGGAGGGTCCATAGCACAGGGTGCTAAAGATTTCTTAAAAAGGTTGCCAAATGCAAATACAGACAAAGCAAAAGGGTATCATCTTTCACTGTTTTCTGTTAATCTGGTTAGGGAAATCTTCTGTCCGTAAGGGAAGTTGATAAATTTCAGCAAAACTATAAGCAAAGGTCTTACTCTGGTTTAGGCTTCTTTAATGATGTAGGCACTCTGCAAAATTGACCTATGATATATATGGGTTACTGAAAGGTGTGCTGTTTTATTTTCCCCTTTAAGCAACTTCCAAGTATTTAAATATTATCAATATCAGCTGCAGGAACCTAGAAATATAGCATATGAATTAAAAGAAGAACCTTATTAAATGGGAACTGTGTTTTGAATAACCCCATCAATGAAGAATCTCCTGCAAGTATAGGAAATGAGTCCTCTGCAGTAATACCTTATTTTAATATTAATTGAAATTATTAATTAGAACGATTGATTGTAAGGTCAACAGAGAAATAAAACCATTATAGAGTCCCAAGGCATTCTGCCCAAAGCAAATGCCATTAGTAAGTCCAGCAATAATTCATCTACTTTTACGTATAGATCGTTCATCCTCTTGTGACTTGAGTAAGTGGTAGGGAATATAGATAGTTAGTGCAATTTCCTCAGATAACAGTGATTTCCTGCAGGCTTTTAACACCTTCTCATGTTCAGCCACAGCAGATGATGACCTGGTCGTGCAGCTCCTGCCTCTCACACCCATCCTAGTGATCGTGGTGGGGCCTGTACTACAAATACATGCTGCTGCCTGTGGCTGTGAGCTGCAGAATCACACCCTCACACTGTAATTTTGGCATCTTTAGCCCAAAAGATGATGACAGGACCCTGTTTTTCACTTCGGAGTTTTCCTCTTTGGCCAAGCAATAGTTTCCAAAATGCCTAAAAGTTACAAACCTGTTTTTCTGTCTACTTGTGGCCCACAGCTGTTGGGGTATCTGTGATGCCAGGCAGTATGCGGTGATCTGCATGAACAGCATCGCTGTGGAGCTTTAGGGAAGGGAGCCCAAACTGGTTCCCTCTTGCTGGGATGTGATAGAAAGGGGCTGAAGTGCCAGAAGTGGCACATTAAAGTGACTCATATGAGGTGACTGTGCCCATGGCAAGCTGCTGCTCCTCCAGCTTTTAAGGCTAAGAAGGAGGGAAATGTGCAAGTGGCTCAGTGAAACAGCGTGGAGATTGTCGTGGTCAGTCCCACATAGTGTGTTCCATCCTCCTGTCTTATAGGTGATGAATCCGAAATAGAGCTTAGGAGTCCTTTCCTCCCACAGCTGTAAAAAATGCTCCTGAGAAGAATGTCTCATGTGCCGGGCAATTAGCCTGTAACTCAATGTAATTGCCCTTTTCTCTCCTTGATAGTTGATTCTGAAGAAAGAAAGCACTGCAACATTGTATAAAAGTTTGGCTTGTTTGTGCTTGCCCTTCTTACTGCTTTTTCTGTTTGGTCTCATAGCTCAGTCACAATGTATTTTTGTTTTCCTTGTTTTCCATGACTGCTGCAGCACTGCTAATATCAGAAATCAAACATTTTTGTTTGCCATTCCCACACCACTCCTGTAGTGCTGCTTCCCCAGGATTTGCCCTGATGCCCTTTAACAGCACCTTCTTCCCAGCTTTTGCAGTTTCTTCAGCCATCTCGTGCTACTTGATGGCTCTCTTCAGGCCCTCGTTTCTGGATTCAGGTGATTTTTGTGTGTTTATGTGCCTAACAGCCTGCACTAAGAAGAAGAAACTTTTTAACCTGCTTAGCTGCAGAGGAGAACCTACTCAGGCATAACCAGACCGAAAAACTGAGCTGTAAAAAAACCCCAAACTTAAAAACTCTGGAGTTCAACCGAGAGATTCTCACATGCATAATTTTTTTAATATCATAAAAATCTCATACATTTTTTAAGCCAATTTTCTGAATTCTGTGAGGTTGATGAATGTTTCATGAAGGTCTGGGAGTGGCATTATTAAGTGTTAATGAGAATCGAGCCTTGATGAACTTACAGCATTTCTCCCAAGAAGAGGAGAGGCTGTGAGGCAGAAAACTCTGGCAGGGAAAGCTCTGGCACAAAAAGTTGGGCCCACCCTTCCCAATTTCTGACCATGCTTAATGCAAACACTTTGTGAGAGAAATCATCCCAGACTCTGTGCTGAGCCTGAGGCATGCAGGGTCAGGATGGTAGCTGCCAAAAAGGCAGTGCAACCATGATAAAAATGCTAAAATTGCTCAGTATCAGTGAGTGTGAATGTTTTGACATGGGACACTGCTAATCCCATGTGCTAACACGGCCCTTCCTTGCTTAAAAGATCAGGTTTATGATCAGTAAATAAAATGAAGAGAACTGACATACATGCACACAAAGCCACATTCCTTGGCTGAAAATTAAGCTCAGAGAAAAAGAAATTAATACAGAAAGCTTTACACATATGCTTGTTAATGTTTCGGTGACACAGATGCTTTCTCAAAAAATTACTCTTCATTTTAGACAGTTCTGACAATTGCTACACTTTTCCTGACCCTGCAGGATAATGATGTCAGATTCACATAAATATATCCAAAATGTCCAAACTCAAGCACTTTTTAAAAATGCGTTTCTGTGTTTTATCACACACTATCTTTTCTGCTGGCTGACCTTTATCATGTAAATGTGAAAGCACTTAACCACAACAAACCTTGTGCTTTCATCAAGTCATAGTCTTCCAATGCATTTAATTCCAGTTCTCCAGCTCTGAAATAGGAGGTGAGAAAGGAGTCCACATGCTTAAGCAGCTACAGAGCAAAAGCTGCCATCGATTGCACCTTTTAAATCCAGAGAAAGCCCCGGAGGCTCCAGGATTTGCAGGACTTGAAGAGAGGAGAGGCCACAGCTGGGAATGAGCCCACCTCTCATTTCAATGTGGATTCAGCTCCTGAGAAGGAGATCTGCCTTGGTGGCTCCAGGCGTTCCTTGGCGAAGACCCAGGCATATGATTTCACTTGGAAGCATCATCAGGAGGCCATGGGGTTTTTCGCTGTAGGGTTGTGCCACTTCATGGAAGGGGAAGAGTTGGAAAAAGCATCTTTGGTGCTGGAGGCTTGCCTGGCACCCTCTGCGCCGTGCTTGTCTCTGCTGTGCACAGCCTCCTTCCATAAATACACCCGACAGCAAGGCTCTGAGGTTAGGGGGCAAGGAAGACAGTGATAACCCAAGCTAGCAAGCATGCAGGCAGCGGGCACGCACTGCCTGGCTGGAGGGAGATGGAAACCTTATTAAGTTGCTGTTTGATCCAAATGAGACACCTTATTTTCATTTCAGGACTGGGCTGCTCATAGCTCAGGCTAGACAGAGCCCAGATAGTAGGACACCTTCTGTAGGCAGGGTGTTCCCAAAGAAAAGATCTGTATCTTCCAAAAACGCTCAGCACCAACAAACCTCCTTGAAATCTATGCTGAATGTAAGGGCTTGGCGCATCTGGCAATCGGCGTGGTGGCACGTCCTGTCAATCCCACTGAGATTCATCTCACATGTTGACAATGCCTGGTTTTAATCCGTATCTGTCAGATTTTTCCCACTCTTTCATTTCCCCCATCCTCCCCCAGATTCCCTCATCCCTCTACATGAGCTCCCCGTGCCCCAGCCCTCACGCACGCCAAGCTTTCGTTCCTTGTATTTTCCCTGCTGCTTAGGAAACTAACAGCAGAGCTCCGGAGGGGAAAAGTTAGCCAGCGAGATGCTCATTAAACAAATAAATTATAATATATCAGCTCCCAGATGACAGATACTTCTCAGTAGAACCACCACAACCCCCATCACTCTGCGTTTCCCGGCTGAATGCATGCCCAGCTGGGGCTCGCTGACGTTGCACACAAGCCACCTTTTCCAGCTGTCATTTTTGTTTCACAGGTAGCTCCCAATTGGGAATGTATGGGGGAAAGCTCTCCGAATTGCTCTGGGGTACCAGACAGCAGCTGTATCACATCCATGCCACGGAGTCTAAAATTTTGGGCGCTTAGAAGGCAGAGGTGGGCTGGCACCCCGAGCTCCCCATGCAGCGAGGGATTTGTCACAAAATGCAGGTATGCAGCAAATGGTGCATTTCTGCCACGACTAAGAAATCTCCTTCTCTTTTAAGGAACGGCTTAAGGAAGCGGATGAGGTCTATAAGGCTGGCATAGAGAATTGTCCAGAGAGCTCTGATCTGCATAACAACTACGGTGTTTTCTTGGTTGATACCGGTAAGTGAGAAGGACCAAGGGATTTTCCCCTCTGTGCCTTATTAGGTTTGATTTGTTTTATTCACCAGTACATGTCTAAAAAGGGTGTCAAAAGCTTCCAAAGGAATAATGTGCCTCCACTGTAGCTTGGAAAGAAATATCCCCGCGCTGCTGAGATGGCAGAGCACACTGAAATCTGTAATCAATGCAGGCACTGTGCAGCAGTGGCATTCAGCCCAGCTGGTTCCTTCAGTGTTCCTCACCATCTTTGCACAGGCAGTTGTCCTCTTCAATTTGAGCTGGGCAGCACCCTGACAATACTGCCGTTTCCCCAGGAAAGCTTGGCCACATCAAACCAAATCCCAGGCACGCAAGTGGATCAGCATGGTCTTTGGAGCACTTGCAGCCCTATTTGGTGACAAAGCAGCTCTTTGACTGTAGAAGTTGAGTGCCATCGCTGTAAAAACAAACATGGCTTTTAAACCTCAATCATCTGTGAAAACAAAACCTAGGATATTGTGGGGTGAATTGATTTCTCAGGAGCTCTGTAATGACATCCAAAGCCTTTGTTTTCTGGGCTTCTGGTTCCAGCTTCTCTGGACTCGGGCACTTCCTGGCATCCACATAACAACAAAAAAAAATGCTGCTGCAATCATTGCCTTTTATTGACAGCTATGTAAGCAAGGTTGAGTTTGACAAATGGCTAGTGGAAACCAAACTACTGTCACACTCCAGTCCCTCCAGAGCAGAGCTGAGACTCAGTGATGAAATATTGTAGGCTTAAAGTGTGTGGTTGCTGCCCACTCTGCCCCTTTCACACCAAGCCCGGCTCTGGTGGTGCTTGGGAAGAAAGGATTTCACTGAATTTCACTGAATTTTAGAGTTGGAAGGGACCATAGAGATCATCTAGTCCAACTCCCCTGCTAAAGCAGGATTGCCTAAAGCTTGTCAGAGCATGTTTCTCAGGACTGCATCCAGGTGGGTCTTGAAAATCTCCAAAGAAGGGGACTCCACAACCTCCCTGGGCAGCCTGTTCCTGGATGATGGTGTCCATCAGTCTGCAGCTGGCTGTCCTACCTCTGAGCTGATGCTCAGCCATCACTCTTACATAGTACGAGTGTGAAATAAATATGAAGCCAAAATGAGTATTCACAATGAAAAAAGACATCATGTCATTAGCGACAGAGGTTGAGGTCATGATTTTGTGCCCTGGCAAAATTCTAGCTTGCAAATAGTAAAAATTCCTCAGTAATTTCACTCTGACATTGTACTCATCTTTGCTTCCCAACCCAGATAAACTGTCCTATTCCTGCCAAAAATTGTGATTCAAACGCAGTGCAGTTCACTTTCTATTTTTCGCACTTGTGTTTTCTGCCAAAGTCAAAACTAACTTTTCCTGGTTTACTCCTACACTTCCCTCACACAAACAACAGGAAGAAAACCCCACTGACTTTCGATCCTCCGGGCACGATGTGTAAATAACCCTCCTGGAGACGTGACAAGCTGCGAAGGAAGTGGCTGGTGGCGAGCCCGTCACCGGCTGTGCTCTTCCCTGGTGGGCAGGGGGAGATGCTGTGAAGCACCACTCCAATTAACTTGCAGGATTTGGTGCAACAAGCCTCCGGCAAGTGTCAGCTCTGGGGAGCCATTACTCTCGACAGCTCTGCAGTGGTCACAGACACTCAGTGTGTCTCCCTTAACGCTGCCCATTACCCCCGTGTGTTGAGCAGGGGAGGCACTGGCTGACTTACGTGCTGAGGTGTGTGCCCAGCTGCTTCCCAGGATGGTTTGTAGATAAGATTTGCAAAAGCATCTGCCTGCTTAGCGGTGGGAGAAGATTGAGGCCTCTGCTGGATGTTTTGAAAGAGTCCTGCCCTGATAAATATGTCGTTGGCCCTGAATGAATCTTATTTGCTTCTAAATCTCCCTGCAGATGTCCCTCCTCTCTCCTGGAAAGGAGACACCAAGAAGTGTTGGTGTTACTTTTATGTTGCATAGATAGTCTCAGGAAACCCAAAATAAATCTGAAAAGCTATGAAAATTAGATTCCCACAGCAGTATGTTTGGTGCCCCAACACGCACAGGCTATTTTCAAGTTCTGCTTTCCAACTAGAAATGGAATTAATTAAATACATTGTGAAGTGATTTGGCTTAAAAAATGCCAATACTCCAAAGCTTGGTTGGTGGACAAAGATCCATGAGTATTGGTTTTCATCAGGAGATTATCTGGTCTAGAGTTTGCAGACCAATTAAATGAGCACTGAGGTTAAAAATCCAATATTCACGTTGCTGAAATGCTGGAACTTTATACTGCGTCCCATTAATTTATTTAGTGGGTAGTCAGTGCGCCCTGCCTGAGGAAAGCACTGCAAGGTCCTTGTTGAGGAAAGCCATTATTTAGCTAAATAAAAATATACCGTTAGAAAGAGAACTTTAGGCTTTTGGGATGGTGTTCTGGCACCTTTCTTTTTGCGTGGTGGTGTATTTTGTTGTGGTGCTGGGTGATGTCATGGACTGCGGGACCTCTCGCCCGTAGATGTTTTCGCACAGCGAAGCAGTGCCACCCAATGGCTCCTCCACAACACAGAGATGGTGCTTACACCTGCTCCAAAATCGGCTCCTGGACACCTCTGCTCTGGGATTTACTGCCCGGAGGTGGGAATTAGCTGGTCACGGGCAGCTTCTCTCATTCCTGTTGAGCAACGCACGGAGGCTGAGCAGAGCCAGGGCAACAGAGGTGGAAGGAACAGTTTTTGGAAGAGCTGAAAATATTTGCAGCTCTGCTGGGGTTGTGGGGAGCACTGGGTGGCTTGTTCTCCCTGTCTCCAGTGGGCCAGGGTGGCAGGGTGCTCTCCTGGATGGTGGGATGTGTGCTGCAAACCCCTCTCTGGGGTGGGCTCTGTCCTTAACATGGGGGGACATGTTGCATCATGACAGGAGGGTGCTTTCAGTTAGCAGTCTTCTTCTGATGACTGTACCCTCGACTTGCAAAAACCTACCCCTAGAAGAATCTATTTCTTAGGATCATCTCGGGGTACTAGAGCTTAAATCCTAATTTAGACAGCAAGTTTTTAACCTGTAGAAAGGCCGCGGCAGGTTTTCTTTCTCAAAATGGTCCCCCCCACACAGAGCAAGAACTAAAAGAACACCCAGAGCATTACTGCGTGCTGAATTTGCGGTGGCATTTTTCTGAGGCAGCAGCTTAATGGTTGTTCTCTTCTCCAGGAGCTCCCGAGCGAGCCGTGTCCCACTACAGGCAGGCCATCCGCCTGAGCCCCGCTCACCACGTGGCCATGGTGAACCTGGGCAGGCTTCACCGCTCCCTGGGGCAGAACAAAGAGGCTGAAGTGTGGTACAAGCGGTAAGAATTTGGCACGGGAGACAGAGGTTTCCCTCCTACACCCATACAGCTTGTCTCTCTAAAGCACCTCTTGATATGTGAATCTGTCAGTGCATGTTTGGGTTTTCCCCCATTCCTTCTCCATCTTTTCGAAACCAGGTTTACTTCTGCTTGTTTGGCTATTTTGGGGGAATGCCTGGAAAGGCAGCGTGGACTCAGGTGGTGTTGACTTCCCAAGCCCCCATGGTGGACACAGTGCTGCTTTGGCTGAGGGACGCTCTAACAACAAAGCCAGAGGTTTCTTGGTGACATGAGCAGGATCTTAGCACCAGTAGAAGCCATAACTGCCTTGTGGCCTAGGACCAAACCCTTTCCAGCAATATGCCAGTAAGCAGGCCCTGACTGCCAGTATGTAGCAGGGTGGACCCTCTGCGGTTTTTTTGCCTCCTGATTTGTGCTTACACTCCCTGGGCTCTGCCACTGTCAGCTATTGCCACCCCTGCTGCGTGCTCACATGCGCTTTCATAGAATCATTTAAGTTGGAAGAGACCTTTGGGATCATTGAGTCCAACCATCTACCCTACTCTACATAGTCCTCCCCTACACCATGTCCCCCAACACCACGTCTTTGGGGCTGGCCCTCTCTCCTCAGATGGCCAGAGGGATTGCTGCTGGGAGCATGCAGCGTCCCTGGGATGTTAAATTTGTGCTCTCAAATTTCCCAAATCCCAGGGCACTGAAGGTATCCCGGAAGGCCGAAATCCTGTCCCCGCTGGGGGCTCTGTATTACAACACGGGGCGATACGAAGAAGCCTTGCAGGTTTACAGAGAAGCAGCATCACTGCAGCCTTCAAACAAAGAGATCCGACTGGCGCTGGTGAGTGTGGGGCGAGCTCGGCCAGGGCAGGGCTGCAAAAGTGGAGTGGGATGGCTGTGTTAGTGTCAGTGTTGCCCGAGGCCCAGAGCTTGGTTCTACCTCCACACTGGCCATCCAGCGACCAGCTCTCCCGTTCTCCTTGTTTGCTCCTCACTGCTCCCAACCTCAGACCCATGTCTCAGTCACTGCCTTTCCAGCTGAGTAGGACTTGACAAAGAGATCTGACCTGCCCCTTCACAGAATCACAGAATCGTAGTGGTTGGAAGGGACCTCAGAGATCATCGAGTCCAACCACAAAAAAACCACCAAAAAACAAACAAACAAACAAACAAAACAACCCAAAAAACACCACCCACCACCTAAACACACAACAACAACAACAACAACCAAACAAAACCATCACCCACCCACACAACATCCCACCACAAACCAATAATCTCAGGCACTAGAGCATGCCCTGAAGAGCCATGTCTACACGTTTCTTAAATACCTCCAGGGATGGTGACTCCACCACCTCCCTGGGCAGTCCATTCCAATGCCTGACAACCCTTTCAGTAAAGAAATGTTTCCTAATATCCAACCTGAACTTCCCCTGGTGCAACTTGAAGCCATGACTTGAAGCCCTTACTTGCTAGGAAGGTTTAATCCTCCCACCTTTCCTTGAAGTGCCTCAACACCACCACTGGGAGAATCAGGAACCCAGCACCAGCCACTGGGTGCAGCGTCGTGTATTAAAAAGGGGCTGACCTTTTTAAGATCGTAACCCTTTATAATGTGGCTCCGTAGGCTCAGGTTTTAGCAATGATGGGGCGGACGAAGGAAGCTGAAAAGATGACAAACCATATACTTAACGAGGATGCAGAGTGTCTGGAGTGCTACCGTCTTCTGTCAGCCATCTACAGCAAGCAGGAGCACTATGCCAAGGTACCGTGGCCATGGGGTGCCCTTGTCCCGAGGACTCACACGCAGAGCTCAGTTTGAATTTTATGTTCTGTCTTTCCAGAGACAAGTCACATGCCTTAGTGCACATCTAGTAGATTCATTTTTTCACTAAAACCTTCTGTTTATCTAGGTACTGGGACTGAAGCTGAGCAGTGTGATTTTCGTACCACTTACTGCTCCTTCTGCTGTCAGACCCACTGTCCATCAGCCACAGGCATTTAAAAAATACATTTCCACATGTGTTAACACTGTGGGACACGCAAGAGAAGGAGGAAGCTGACTGTTATGCTGGGAGGCCCTAGCTGTGAGGAGAGCATGAGAAGTGAAAGGCGCAGAATGCAGTACCAAAATGTCCTCTTGCTCTTTCACAGGCACTTGAAGCTATAGAAAAAGCTCTTCAGCTAAAACCAAAGGATCCAAAAGTCATATCAGAGCTCTTTTTCACAAAAGGAAACCAGCTAAGAGAACAGAATCTCCTTGACAAGGCTTTCGAGGTACGACTGCTCTAAGCCCTACGGATAGTTTTGTAAGTTAAAAGATAGAGTCAGCTCATTGCATCTAATACTCCCTGGCTGTTGGCCTTGGGAGCTCAGCAGTACAGCTAAAGCTATGGGGCAGCTACCTTTGCCAGACTTAGCTGCAACTTTTTTCCTCATTCCTGTGTGGAAATACAGCTCCCTGCTCTGAGAGGTTAAGTACAGAGTTGTCATCGGATTGTGGAGGAACCTAGGCATCTTCTCATTGACCAGACCCTTGGTCCATCCAGACCCAGCCCCTCTTGCTGGCGATGGCCAACTCCACGTGGCTCAGCCAGAAGCTGTTATATATAACCACATGGTTATATCTCACCTCATTACCAGATAGCTGAGAGATTGGCTTATCCTGCGGAGCAGGAGGCTTGATAGCTCAGAAATTAGGCTAGCATTAAATAATCACACAGAATGTTGTTATTGGGACAGTTCTGAATAGTCTCAATATCCCTGGAGGTGACTAATCCTGATTTAAATCTTTTCCTGTTGTGATCCCATGAAAACAGTGCTGTTTAACAGAGTTTAGAAGGTCCTCCTTGCTTCTTCACCCATGCACAGTGGCAGAAGCAGTGGGGAGAGACAGGACTGCCCTTAGGTCCCTGTAAAACCTCCACATGGCTGCAGCAGCTCCAGACAAAAGCCTTGCAGATAAGGAGCTTGACAGCCACACATGGCTTGTGAGTGGCAGGCACCTGCCCAGGGAAATGACCCTGATGTGCAGGAGACCCCAGTGGGGCAGGGTGGCAGGGAGAGGGTCGCAGGGGTTGGTGTGGCTCCTTGTGGTGGCACCGTGAGCAGGGAAGACCTGCGAGATGAGATCAGCAGTGAAGCAATATATTACGCTGCCTGTGCTGAAAAGAAACTGAAATTCAGTTTGTGAATTGTATATGAGAAGAATTTGGAATTATTTTTGAAGCGAATTCAAGGGGAGAGGAAACAGTTTCTCCTGCCCAACCAGCAGTGCTTTTGTATGAAGACTAAGACTCTTGACCTAAAAATGTTTTGTATTTATGTAGAGCTATAAACGCGCTGTGGAGCTCAACCCAGACCAAGCGCAGGCCTGGATGAATATGGGAGGCATCGAGCACATCAAGGTAATGGCAGCCTTGCTTTTCCTTCAGCTATCAACTGCAGAAACTACTACCTAGGGCTGAAAGCTAAATTTGTTTCAAGCTCTTTGTGCCAAGAGCTGCACGTTTGTGAACAGTTGAGTGTTCCTGACATATTTATCCAAAGAGGAGGAAGGTCTGTCCATCTCAACTAGTATTTCCCAATCAGGTTGCTCAGGAATATATATCCCGTAATGCCAATCCCATAGTTGTAAGAGGGCAGGCTGCAAGGAGCAACCTGCCCATCTCTAAAGTTTTCCATCTTCAGTCGTTGACCTACCTTAAAAAATGTCACCGTGAGTTGACTTTTAAGATTCTTCTCTGCATAATTAATTGAATAAAGATGTCTAGTGCAGAATACTAGCATGAAATTATGGAAAATAGACAGCCCACCCTGTGTTTGCTTATCTTTTTGAATACTTTAGCATATCATTATAATTTGGGTCTTAAAAGAGTCACATTGTGTGCTATCCTCGAGCTATCCTATCACTGAGTAAAATTAACTCTTCTGGTACAACATAACAGAAAAATCTAAATCTACTTCTTGCCATGTGTATTTGATCAAATTTAGGCTAATGGCACTCGGTGATCCATCTCATAATGCGGAAACATTCCTATTACCTAACAATATCAAGGTTTATAAACTGTTTTTCCTTTGTATTATCATCTTCACCATTCCCAAAGAATGCACTTTCTATGTCAGGGAATGCAAATGAGATCTGTCACTCATTTTCTCTGTAGGGAAGCTACATCACTGCCCGTGGCTACTATGAGAAGGCCTTACAGCTGGTTCCAAACAGCAAGTTGCTGAAAGAGAATCTGGCCAAACTGGATCGCTTGGAGAAACGGTTTCAGGAAGTCCAGGAGAAAGACCAAACATAGCATTCAGTCACCAGTGGAAAGAAACTCCTGCCCCTTGGAGAAAAATATGGTGGACGCCTATTGCTTGAAGTGATGTTGAAGGAACTTTGATAGAACTCAGAATTACGGAAGGCAAATTTTGAATGCATGCTTATGTTTGACCAAAGTTACAGGAGACACCTGGCTCCCATGGGACGTGCTGGAGAATGAATGAAAACCTTCCTATAATCAGGATTTATGTTTAGGCTGAGCCCATTTTAATCACACCTGGAGCGTGGGTGGGACACGTACCTTCAATATCTTGGTTATCACTGGGGAAACCATGGAGACAAAGCACTCATCTGTTGCAGTGAGGGTGAAGTATCACCTCCTGTAACTCAACACAGGCTCATGTCCACATAAAGTACCACTGATGGGCTTCATTGCAAGTGCTGCCAGGTCCTTCTGAACCAGGAAAGATGGTCATAATGGTCACATAAAAAGGCTTCAAGGGGTTAATACTGAGGAAATTGTGGCCACTTTTGCAGCTCTAAACGTGACTTGAAAATTACTCTAAAGAAAGGGAAAACAGTATCTGAATATCAGCCCTAGAAGGATGATTCTACAAGTAGGACAAATGATCCTTTGAGGGAAAACCTCAGCTGAATGTTTTACTCATAAGATAATCATTTTGTAATAATTCAGGTTCATGATGTCAGTATTGTCAAATATCATATGGCTTTACCCTTTGCCCTCTCCCTCCGGACCAAATAATTACCACTCTGAAAAAAATGGAAGCATCCAAAGGCAATGGGAAGCTCTAGGATTACTTGTCCTCCTGTCTAGTCCCCAGTAAAAAAAACCAAACAACTGACCTGATCAATACAGGAGGTAAAGTAAAGCCACAGAGAGATTAGGGAAGATTTCCCAGGCCAGAAAGGTACTAAGGAGGCATTTTTATGGGTGTGCAGGGACAAAGCCCATTTATCATGGTGTTAACACTGACAAAACTCTTTGTCAAAGTGTTCTCATCCACTCCCCCAAAAGATACAGAAAATGACTTATAGCTGATCAGTAATAAATCTATATTTTTAAATACCGAAGTGGGAAAAAAAAATTCTCTTCAGAATTGGGGCTTTTATTTTTGAGCTTTATTTATTTAACTTATAATAATCAAATAATTAATATATTTTCTCTGTTTTATACAAATTGGGCAGTATTCTTCACAGCTGGCCACATGGCTGGGCACTGTGACTTGTATGGTCTGAAGGACCACTGAGGCATGCTTGAGTAACTCCCCCTGAGGATGTTTCTGACTCAAATGGCTGCAGAGCACATTGGACCAAACTGCTCCTGCAGTAACAGCACTTCTGCTGCTTCCACCAGGGTTTGTACCAGCTCACAGAGAGCACTGGTGGGATCGTGCTTGGTGCTGCTGCCTTTGGGTTTGGACATCAGGGTATGTCATTGGTTTGTTTCTCTTGCAGCAGGAGACCGCCGTAAGAGTTGTGATATTTGAGCTTGGTTGTGGCCAGTCCCTGCAGAAGAGCAGCCCAAGGTTTGGCATTATTAGTAGAGGACAGTTCTGATGAGGTATGGGATGCCTTGATACACATCCATCAGGAAAGGCCTGTGTGATGGTGACCCACATGGCACCCAGGCTTAGTTCTGTGTTGGCCCTGGCACCTTGGCAAGCTCCACATTCACTCAGTGTGATGGGGCAGTGATGGTGCAGAGTGGCTCCACTGGCTTTATTTAAAAAGCTCAGTGTCCAGCCACTACTGGTGGTCAAATTACTGACAAATTGTTAACATGACTCCAACTGCATGTAGAGCTCAGAGTGGGGCCAGGCTGGTGCAAGTGTCTGCCCTGTCAGGGCTTCTGGACCCACTGGAGCTATGGCTGTGCACCCACCAAGACAAGACTGGACTTGGGAGGTACTGGTCCCCACTGGCCAAGTGCCTACAGCTGGGTAGATGCTGGCTCTTAAGGTTGGTGGGAGGGAGAGACTATTGGAGGGAGAAGGTGGTAACACATATTTCTGGGTTCTCTCCCTTTGAACCAGCTTCATTAATCCCAAGGAAGCAGAGAGGACCAAGACTAAGCAAGTCTTTCACTGGTGAATTTTCCCTTTTTCCCCCCAGTCCAAGCAGCCTACTTTCCTTTTTGGGGCCAAGGATGGGTTTGAGGTCCTGGGGCTGGGTCAGCAACCCTTGTCTTGTTGCATAGCTTTTATGACCACAGATTCACTGACCCGATGTTTCTGCCAGACCTCAGTGCCAGAGCTCTACTGGATGCCATGCGTGGAGCAGCTTTGCACAGCCCTGGTGCTGCCAGGATAGCTGGAAGGAGGTGGGTTTGCACCAGCAGAATTCCCTGGGATGGGGAAACCAAAGCTTAAAGGGCTTCTGAGAGCAGTAGGTTCCCCACCGTGCATTGCAGCACTGTAGATGGTTCATTACCGGGGTATTCAGAGGTACCTGGACCATAAAGCTCTCTGCCTCTCCTCAAGGGGACCCTGTCTTTGGGGCACCTTCACCAAAGCCCCGTGTGCCCAGGCTGGCTGGCTGCCTGCAGTACCACTGTGGTAATGAGTTTGGGGGCTGGCAGAGTGGTATTTGGTACAGACCCCCAACAGCAGTGCCATGCAAAGCCCCTGGCATAGCAAACATCTGCAGAGGGCTCCCAAGAGCTAGCTGAAGGGTGGGAATAGGGGTTGGGGGAGATATGTCTCATTTAAAAATGTGTATCAGCTATAAACTTCGTCTCGTAAAGATATATTAAATAAATACAATATATTCTACGAGCCCCACAGCAGTGCGGCTTTAAATTGTGGCCAATGAAACATATTTTTTCAGATATAAAAGAAGTTGTATTTTTTATAGCGATGCTTCGTGAGGGGGATGACTTGGTTTTGTGTTTTTGACTTCGGCTTAAAGCTTAGTTTGTCTTTCCTGAGAGACCTGGTAGAAATGATTGTCTTGTTCTTGTCCTAGAACCTCATCAAAGTCACCTTGACCTCCTAAAATGGGTGCACGTGTAAAAGTATAATACAGCTTTGGGTATAGTATATATAATACAGCCCCTGCTCCTAGATCCTGGAGAAGGATTGCCCTTTTTGCAACGCTGCCTTACTTGCAGAAGATGGGATCATCCTCCTAGTGAGGGAGGCGGTTTGGTCGGAAGGCATGGTGTATGTTCATCCACTCACCTGAATTAGAATCATAGAATCATAGAATGGTTTGGGTTGGAAGGAACCTCAAGGATCATCTGAGTTCCAACCCCCCTGCCATGGGCAGGGACACCTCCCACTAGAGCAGGTTGCTCAAGGCCCCATCCAGCCTGGTCTTGAACACTTCCAGGGATGGGGCATCCACAGCTTCCCTGGGCAACCTGTTCCAGTGTCTCACCACCCTCACAGTAAAAAATTTCTTCCTGAGATCTAATCTGAATCTTTTTTCTTCCAATTTAAAACCGTTTCCCCTTGTCCTATCATTACCCTTCCTGGCAAAGAGTCCTTCTCCAGGTAACGTATCCATGGAGTTTAATCCCAGCTGAACTGGATGACGTTTATATGCCAAAAAGCCAGTTTTCCACATTTTGGAGCTGGGTTGAAGGTAGTTAGGGGGAGAGGAGGGCACTGAACCAGCACTTTATACCCCATCTATGCAGGA
The DNA here is from genome assembly GCF_001431845.1 of Calidris pugnax. Taxonomy (NCBI): domain Eukaryota; kingdom Metazoa; phylum Chordata; class Aves; order Charadriiformes; family Scolopacidae; genus Calidris; species Calidris pugnax. Next base: position 6,272,694 of record NW_015090800.1, on the reverse strand, counting down.
TGATGGTCTGCCAACCGGCAGGGTATTTGGAGGATGATTCAGACCCTGAGCTACCAAAGCAGTTAAACCCTTGTGAAGTTTTGAGCTGACTCTCTGTCTCATTGGTGTCTGTGCCGAAATGCTGTGTTTGTTCAGGACATTAATCTTGTGAAAGGTTTATTGCAGGCAAAGAAGAATGGACTATGATATGAAATGGGTTACCTCCACCAAAATGAAATGCTCTTGTGGAAGATAAATGGAGCGACTTACCTTGTGATAAACTGGATATTATCCTAATTAATCATAGGAAATGTCCTCTTCCTCTAGCATTGCACAGCTTCTAAAATAATGAGTTATAAATAAATTGTTTTCTGCCAACTCCAGTGCTCAGCATGGTTAGCAGAGATTACAAATTAATAAGTAGCTGGAGTTCTACCTGGTCGGGGAGAGTTTGCTCGCTCTGCGCGTTGCTTTGGCTAAACCTCAGTGCTTGCCATTATTAAAGTGGAGAATTAATGGAAAGCTGGTTAGACAGGACTCTCATGTATTCACTGTGCGTTTTAATCCTAAATGAAAAACATAATCATTGTGTTACTTTTTCCTTTCTCCATGAATAATATTTTCAGCTGATGGGTTTTATTTTATTGCTTATTTAAAGTCAAGCATTCTTCGCTTCCATTCCTTTTCCATCCCTCGGGATAAATGATGCAGCAGGGGGGGCATTTTTTCTCTCTCCCAGAGACTCCTTGGACTAGATTTTCCTACAAATGTGCAGGCAACTTGTTTTGGCCAAACAGTAAGTGAATGCAGCAGTGCAAATGGCCTTCATTCCAGAGATCCTGACGAGGACGGGGCAGGGGGTTGTACATGCAGACACATGGCTGAAAGAAGTCTAAGTCAAAAAAGTCCAAAATAAAGACCCTAACTTGCAGGGAAGGCTGGACACCTCAAAAATTATATAAAAATTATGAAAGCTTCTCAGCAGTTACAGAAACCAGGCCAGATATGGTTTACAATATTTGGTGAAAGAAGAAAATTGTCATTCTAATTTTAATAATTAGGCAATTTAGAAGATAGCTGTATGATCTTTTGCCCCACTTGTCCTCCAGCTCGGTGAAACAGTTGGTATATGCTTAAGTCTCCTCAATCTGTATGTGATTAAGTTGACCGAGTGCTCAATTTCTATCTTTCATATATGCAATTATGCACAATCTTTGGAAAAAATTAGCCCTTGGAGGGCTTTTTTTTTTCTTCAACCTTCAGCCTCTTGCAGCAGTTTCAAAATGCACCATTTTGCTTTCATGTACATGTAAACCCAGCAGCACAAAAAAAAAAAGAAAAGAGAAAAAAAAAAAGCGCTTGGCGTTCACTAGTGTTTCAATGTGGCAAAGCTGCTTCAGGTAATCTCAGTAACTTTGTGCAAAAGTTCATTGCCATGTTTGTACTGACTTGCTGAAATTTTTTTCTTCTGGAAAATACCCCCGGTGGTATCCTCTGTAAAAGTTATGGCTTCTACAACTGTATTACTGTAGAAATTTTTGCCTGGAGTGGATGTCACGCTGCGTGTGCCTCTCATGCAGGAGTTGTTTGCATTGCCTGTTGCTCATATGGTTCTTATTTCTGTATCGAATTTTTTTTAAATCAATTGTGCATATCTTTAAAAACAAAACAAAACAACAAAAACCAAACAAGAAAACAGCCCATGGATTAGAAATCTTTAAAAAATAAATTCACACTTAGCAGCAGCTGGATGTATGTCAGTGGTACAGGAATTTGCAGTCTTTGCTTTTTTCACTGTGGGATTTATGGCTAGATTTCACATAAAGGAGTTATGCTTGAAGTCTCTGCAAAAGAAAATGTATGTAAATGTCTATTTTATATAAAAAGTATGAAAAGTTAGGTGTCATGTCTGGTTTGGTTTTCTTGGCTATGGACTCAGTCTGTTACTTAGGACCAACCATGAATAAGTTCTTCTGGAGGTGGAAGGGCTGAAGTTTCTTACTCCACTGGACTAATATTTTACTGGCCAAGGAGTCTCAGTTATTGGTCACGTAGGAGCAACTATGCAGCAGCACGTGTATTTGAGTCTGGCTATATAAAAATATTGGAGCAGGCATTTTTTGGAGCCTGAGCATGAGAAAGGATGAGGGCTGGTGCTTACATGGTCTTGATTGGGCATGTTCTACTTGCATAAGTTCTTCCTGTCAGGCTTTATACATATCAAGAATGTGTCAGTTCTACAGAATGCAGAGAGGAAAACAGAACAGAAATTAGAAAGAAACTCATTTTGTTCTAATATCTTTCTTTCTGGCAGACATTCCCAGATGCTCCCATGTTCTCAGGGCTTGAGTTTACTCAGGGGATCATGATGGTGATAAACATCTCCATTGAAAATGGATCTGAAAGAGAATCAAAAGCCATGTACACAAGCCATAGAGTTTCCTGCCATCTTGGTGTGTGCAAAACTCTCTGTACCGTGAAGGGGAATTGCATGCTCACGTTGAAGTCAGCCCTTACACCCTGAAGTTCTTCTGGATCCCAACAGTGCAGGGTTTCTTCATGGAGCTTGCTACCAACGACCCCCTGCCCAGGTCCTCGTTTGTACTGATGGAGAAATAAGATGTATGGCCAGGTCACAGCCTGGATCCTGCACCGCTGAGCAACATGCAGGTTTTGCCCTTTCAGCAGAACAAGGAATACAGCACGGTGGTCTGGCCTCCCTCCCTTGCCTGCAGTTATAGTTGGCCTTCGGCCTCTCGGGAGAGGGGCCTTCTGGCTGCCAACTGGCCAACAGGGCAGGCAGTGCCCATAGGGACAGGCAGTGGCACAGCAAGTGGGGACAGCCTGGGCCAGACTCATGTCCTCTGGACCGTGCAGCCCTCAGGCTGCTCAGCAAGGTGGGGTGGAGATGTGGGCTATGCCGTGGGTGATGCCAGGGCCCCATGTACCTGGAAGCACCTCAGCACCCGGAGGCCCCAAAGGGAAGGCAGCTCCATGCTGTAGTTGCTATTGCAGTATGTGGATAGCAGCTCTCACCGTAAAAAAGGTCAAATAATTCTCATCCTTATGGCAGCTACTTAAGCCTCTCTGTAAACCCTACTTATTGCTCCACAAATGAAAACCTGCTAGGGTTCTCCAACTCTCTTGGTGTCCCCTAGAAAGGGAGAAGGTCTTGCAAACATGCTCTTTTTGGCTGGCCTGGGTGAGGAGAGACCACAGGGTGAGGAATTTGGCTGGATTCACTTTTGCCTGTGCTCACCTTCCTTTTCAAAAGCAACGAGATTTGTTTCAAACTGCAAGGGCTGCAGCAGCTCCAGGCTGGTGGCAATGGGGAAGCGGGGGGTGATGACACAGACATCTGCTTCTGCTGCTGTCCCTGTGCAAAGCAGACAGCAAACTACAATCAGGAAAGCCCAGGGAGCTGGTGACCCCCAGCAAGACATGGCTGGAGAGCCTCCAAACCCACCTGATTTGCAGCCCTGTGGCCTCACCTGCCAAAACTCATTGGCCCTCTTATCTATTAAAGGGGCTCGTTAGGTAGGATGGAGGAGGGCTGTGTCTCTTGTTAGCACAACCCAGCTCAGGCTCTGGCACTGTGTGCTTTGCTTGGGCTGGAAACAGAGCTCCTCTTGCTGCTGGTGTCCCTGCTTGTTCCATGAGGTGAGTCTTGTGTGTGGACTGTGGGGCCTACCCTCTGTGGGGGGCAGATGGGCTGGGGGAAAGATGTGGGGAGATGCGCGCCAGTGTGGGGGTTTCTGGAGTTATTTGCTCTTTTAGGGTGGCAAACAGGTGAATAAAAGCAGTCAGTTTTCATAAATCATACTGGAGCTTGATGTGCTTGTCCCTGGTGGTTGTTTTTTGGGCTGCTCTTGCTATAGTTCTGACGGGACTGGAGGCCTTTCTTACCCTGTCTATCTACATGCTGCTTGCCCCAGCCCTCTCCGGACTGCTGTGGCAATTCAGGTGTTCCTCATGCAGGCTGCTCAGATGTGGTGCAGTTCCTTGGTTGTGCAAGAAAGAGAAATGGCTTGGTCCTACTGAGCTTCCTAACTGGTGACACTGGGACAGTCAGGTCAGAAAATGTCTAGGAGAGCAATGAATGGCACCATGTTCTCAAATCTTTCCTACGCATCCTCCTGCAGTGGGTAGCATATTTGTAACTCTTTGTCTGGTCTGCTCCCACATCTATGTAAAAATTTACTTCCTTGAAGAGAAGGAAATGGTAGCAAAACCAGTGCTAAAAAGATCTGCCCAGCTGGGGCAAGAGATGGGCTAACCACCTAACTGCCATCCCTGCTATCTTGCTCCAATATGATCTGGTCCTTCCGCTGTTGCTAATGCTGTTTCTCTCCCCACCTAAGGGAATGGTGTTTTCTCCATCATTTACCTCGCTGATAAAGTCTATTTATTTTCTACTTCACTAGTAGACTTGCTGCTATAGCAATAATCATCACAGTCTCTTTTGGAAAAGCTAGTCAGCAGCATGGGCTAGGGAGAGCTTGGTCCAGGTCAATGGCTCAGAAAATTGTGCCTGATTTTGTGACTGAACTTTCTGCAGTAGTCGAATGGTTTGAGTCCAGAGAGTGTCCGGGGAATATGATAAAGAGGTATTAAAATCAAGAAGGAGAGAGAGGCTGAGCTAAATGGAGAAGCAAGGAGCTCAGTTAGCCCCTCTACAGCCAAGAGCCCTGCAGAAGTTGTACAAGGATCCCCCACAGCCTTGTGGTGTGAGTCCCACTTGTTGCTGCTAAGCTCTTGGGGTGGTTGGCCATCCAGGTAGAGGAGAAAGATACGGGCTCCTCAGTTCACTGGCTCTTGGGTAAGGTGGTGTGGGAGATTGGTGGGCTTTCTAATATCTGTCAGCCTGCTGGGGAGGTTAAGCAAGTAACATTTCCTTCAAGCCTACACAGAGGACATAGGACTCAATGTTACAGAGAGGGCTGGAGAGGTGTCCTTGTGGTAGTTATTAACATTTTGGATCCAAGACTCAACCCTCTGATGACTTTAATGAGTTATTCTAGGCCCTAGCCAGGGCAAACACGGTGTGAGTACCTCCTAAATCATGAGCATTATATCACTTATATGTTTGCATGGCTGAGAACTGAACTCTTATCCCAGCCTTGGCTTGGGAGAGGCAGGGGACCCCTCCTACCCCTCCTATTGGCACTAGAGACACACTGGATAGGAGTGATTAACAAAGTGGTTTTCAGCTGGTGCAGATGCAGGCCAGCTGACAGGAGTGGAGGAAGAGCTGCTGTCCTCTTCTCAGCAGTGGAGCCAGAAGCTTGATGGCTTGTGAACCCTCTCCTGAAACCACACAGCCTGGAGAAGCAGACCTCTGGTATGAGGAGTTGCAACTGGTTGCTTTTCTTTGTGTCCCAAGTATTTCAAATCACCCCTCCCGTGTGATCTTTGCTGATGTGATCATGTGTTGGAGCTGACCCAGGGGAGCAGCACACTCCTTCCTCCTCCACCCAACACATGGTCCAGCAGGCCTGTCAGTGTGTCCATCCCTCCCTGCTGGGTGAGGGCTGAAGGGGGTTTTCCCAGAGAACATAATTGTGATTGCCACAAATTGTGCAGTTCAGTGAAACACCTAAAACTTAATCAGAGCCAGTCACCCCTGGCTGGACACTGCTCCAAGTCAGACTTTCCCCATGCTCATTGTCCGTGTTTCTAAGGCACAATTGGTGCCAAAAGTGATGTGAGAAACATCACAAGGAGACAGAGCTATTTCAGACCAAAGCCAAGAGTGAGTTCTGGGCCAGCAGAACTCTTGTCAGTTAAGAGACAATGTCTTTCATGACTTTACTTACTTAGGTTAAGTGCCCCAGTGCACTTAAGGTCTGGAACCTTTGAAATAATAAACTTTAAGTAAAGTCTGGTGGCATCATTGTAACCTGTTGCACCTGTTGCTTAATTTTGTAAGTCCCAGGTGCATTTCATTAAGTATAATTAGGCTGCTGGATTAAATTTAAATTTGCTTTTTTTTTTTCATGACTCTGCACACATCACAAAAGTACCTCACACGAGACCTCAGCTTTGCACACATCAGCTTCTTATCAAGAAATGCAATTTCTGTGTGTTTTCATTTATACCCATATAATTGCCTCCCGCTTGGAAGCCAGGAAAGCTGCGACACCTGGGATTTGTACCATTAATTCCTTACCTGCCAGAAGAGCCCGAGGTAATGTGTCTGAGCACGTGGGGGATTGTCTCACTGCAAAACACTCTTGTTTCTGTTGTCTATGTAGACCTGAAGTGTGGAGTTCATCCTATTGACCTGAAGAGCCCAGAGAATGCTCTGCTGCAGGGATTCTTCTTTTGAATTGACTTTTGGTGGGAGGGAGTTGGTGCCCAGGGGCAGCCCTGGCAGGTCTGTGTTGCAGTGGGCTGCCTTTTCCTTGGGGAAGGGGCAGGAGAGACAGGAGCATCTCTCTTTCATCCTCAAGTCATTGAATACAGCTCACTCAGGAGTAGAAGTTGGACTAAAAAGTCCTTCTCACTCAGCTTCCCAGGCTGACTCCCCTCCCACAGTGGAGATCTCAAAGATGAGATCTCTGGCTGGTGTGAGCTAATGCAGCTGCAGAGCTTTTGTGGTGTGCACCAGCTGAGGGTTTGCTGGGTTTTAGGGTAGAGAAAGAGACTGTAGAGGTGGGAAGGGAGGATGCCCCCTTGGTCTCCTGTTGCAGAGGAAGGTTACCTTGCCTGGCAGTTTGTGTTCACATAAAGAAAAGCACAGAGCAATGACTGTGGGATGATGCTTTACGTGTAACTGAGCAGGGCATGGTTCAATTTTGAGAAGAACCACTTGTGTGCATGTTGCCAGAGGAAACACTGGCACCTGTAGCAAACAGTATTGACCACCTCCCTTCCACCCAGCCCCTGCACATGCAGCAGCTTGAAAATGTATGTCGATAGTGGCACGAAGGGCAGGAAAGCAAAGGAGGGGACGATGTAGAGAGAGGGTAGGGTGTGCTAGGGCCAGGGAGATGGGTCAAGCCCTGGAGGCTCAGGCAGGCAAGGAAGAGGAGTGAGATGTCTGTCCAGTCCCCTCTGTTTCAAGGTGCTCCAAAGTCTCATTCCTCTTATACAGGGCTTAAGGTGGCTGCCAAGGGTCATCCAGGGCTTAGAAATGACTCCTCAAGCCCGCAGGCAGCTGGTCACTCCACACATTAATACTGGGGGAAAGAGTTGTTTCTTGGGCTGGGCTGATCTTTGTTATTGCACATTTTGGGAGGAAATGGGAGTCACTTCATCTCAAAAATACCTGACCCTTTCTTTGAAGGTGTCCCTCAGACTGGGCCACTTCCATTTGTGTGGTCACGTTCTGGTCTGAGAAGATGTGGTTATTACCACTGCTCACTGTGTGGTCAACCCGGAACAGTAAGTCAGTGTGACCTCCTTGCTCACTCTTGACACCTCTTGCAGCAGAAGTTCCTCTTAGGACCTGGGGAGCTCCTGGGCCCAGGTGTGGGGTGTCCCCAGTCAGGAAGGAAAATGCCCCCACCTGGGCTGAGTTGGGCCAGTGCTCTGCCAAAGCCAGATCTGCCATGGGTCCTCAAGTAACTCGTGCACCCCCCAGCACCCTACTTGATCCTGTGGGGTCTCTGCACGTTTCTCCCCAAGGCCAGGGAAGAGGACTGCCCTGCACAGGGAGACTGCAAATCAAATGCCAAGACCAGAGGAGCATTTCTCAGGCAGCAGGAGAAGCACTGCAGCTTTCTGGTAAAGCAGCCCTGGCAACTGTCCCATTACTCTTAGCAGTCACATTGGCTTCTGTACTTTTAACGCAAGACCAGCTTTACGGGTCATGTTACAGACCTCTTAATGGGCAGGGAAAATGATATAAGTGGCTCCTTTGCCAGCCCTTTTATAATCCATTATAATGTAATTGCAGACCAGTCAGCTTCACATCTGTTTCTTGCTCAACTTGAGCACCAGTTTTGAGGACTGATGTTGAATAATGAGAAAGGTGCTACGGTATAAAAATTTCAGTGTGCAAAGATTAACCTTGATGATGAGGCACCTCCTTGTTTCTCTCTTCAATGCAGAACTAGCTGGGTGCTTTCACTCTCCAGTGTTCTGCTGCCAGTGCTGTTCCTGTGTTCCCATCACAGCAGTGTTTCCAGTGCCAGGCAATCCCGGTGGCAGACATTGCTGGGAAGTACCAAAACTTTCCAGTTCCAGTAAACAGCCTCCTGGGATTAAAGCTGAGCTGTGCTATTAGTTGGTTCTGTTACTTATGGCTGAAAGTGATTAGAAAATGAAAGAAAGGAATTCCCTGAGTGGAAAAAAATTTTAAAATCTTAATTTACAAGAAAGCATTGAAGCAAAGGCTCAGGTTGAACAACCTGTGCCTTGATTCAAAATGCTTGGGGCCATGCTTCAGGGCAGGCAGCCTTAATAAAGTGTGTGCCTGCCAGCCCCCTCAAGCCAGGCTGCCTGGACTTGCCACCTCCAGATGCCACGTGGGTGAAATAGCATGGTGGTAACTCACAGAAGTCAGACTTCCATGAAGGGATGCAATCCCACAGAGGAGAGACTGAGAGCAGGGGTTAAAAAAACAAACAAACTAGTGTGAATCAGTGATAAATAGATTTCAAAGCTCTTGTCTGGGCACTGGGGTTTCTTGGACTCTCAAGTGAACACAGTCTGGAGAGAAAATGCTTCAGGTCTGGGTTTTGTGCCATTTTGATAACAGTTCAGGCAGACCTTTAATTAGCCCTAATTGCAAAGATCTTGAGACGAGTTTGCTGCTGCGTTGTGCAGAGCAAGCAATGTGCTGTGAGAGCTGGTAATGGGAAACGCTGACAGCTGAAACCCAGACGAGTCGTGTGGCTCCTGTGGGTGTCCCTTGCAGTGTGCTGTACCCGGTGGATCAATGAATTCGTGTCTCCCACTGAGTGCAGAACTGTCCCACCCTGCACCCCGCTGCACTTGCTGGGTCCCTAGAGGAGAGTAAACTCCTTTGCTGAAGATTTGGTTTGCTAAAGATGGATCTGCTGCCCATCTATTCACTGGGTAACTCTGGTAGTGTAGCTGTCTACCTCGTTGCTAAAAGAAATACTGAAAGGTGTTTTGACTGTTGGAGCTGATTGCTCTAAGTTTAACTGTGACATTATATTGCTTATAAAATATGCAGAAAAACCATAATGGGCATACACTTCTCTAGCATTAATTTAAACTGCATGTAGCTGCCTAAAATAACTGCGAAGCTCTCAAATGTGGGCCTCTGCTCATCTCCTAAATGTGCTGATAACAACGTTAGAAAGGAAGATTTATGGGGCCAAAATGACTTTGGCAGTCAGTTCCCATTGCTTATAAGGCTTCTTATGTGCCTTTTAGGATCCCAGACTGCAGGTAACAAGGGCTGAGCTTGATGTTTCAAGGCCAAAAATGGCACAGGAGCTCTGTGAGTCCCAAGGCAAAAGATAAACTGTCCTTTTCCCAGTACCAAGCTGGCTGCAGTGAAATCTGCTGGCACCTCCCCTAGCCTCCTGGCAGCTCCATGCTGCCCAGGTATGAACAGTGGCTTGATGGATAACACAGGAAACAAGAAGCCTACTTATCTGTTTAAAAGTAAGTCTGGCTTTTCCAGCTGGAGCTCCGGGGATCCTCTGCATTACTGCAAATGTGAAATCAGCTCTGCTGAAAGTCCTGTTAGTGAAGGCCAACCGCAGTTCCCAGGGTGGGAGCACACCGTGGGCTTGCAGGCTCAGTGTCAGGGTGGGACCTTGCAGGAGATGGTTTGTTCTAGGCTTGTCCCACAAGTTTATCCCTCACTGTCTGTGCTCTGGCTATGCCCATGCTTTCTTCGTGCACCAGATTTATGTGTGCCCTTGTGTTCCCCTTGCACAAGCTGTACCAGCATGGTTTCCTTTGGCTCCATTGTGCCAACATGAGCTCTCAAAACCACCAACTCCCTCTGGGCCATAGCCCTGGGCTATTAGCAGTGGGCTGCAAGGGTCTTGCCAACTAAGAAACAGGCAGGATTAACACCTGCTTGCTCCATGTGCTTCTGCAGGCGATGGCAAAGCGTCTGGAGGTAGTTTTAGGGTATGGGAGTCAGGGAAGCGGCACAAGGCTCTTACTTCCTAGGATTTTCAAAGGTGATTCCCTGAGTTGTATAGAGCTAGGATGGGTTACAGCCACCTGGCCATGACTGCCTGTGGCCGTCAGATGGCAGATCAGCCAACATAAAATAACCTTCTGTCACTGTCACGTCTCAAATCACTGACTCAGGCGGTGATAGCCTTACTGTTTGTCCATGATGGCAGGAATGAGGGAAGTAAGACCCAAGTAACGTTCCTTTCACGGCTTGGACATCCTGGCAGGCAGCATGATGGGTTGAGGGCTTGTGTGCCTGTACTCTGTGGCTAAGCAGGGATGTCTCTAGGCATGGACTGGGCTTGACAGTATCTGAGGGATATGGACAAACCTTGAGGAAACTACAGGGCTCCCTGCTTAGCCCTTTGGAAGGCTGGCAGGGAGGCCAAGGAGAACTGTGATGTGTTTTCCCAATATCAAGGGGAAAACTAACCACTGTGACTAACAACTGTGGGTTGAATGGAGCTGAATTGCTTGAGTTTTTCATGTCCTGCCTATCTCCTCTGATCTGATCAGCGTGGGTCTTTGGGGAGAATGATGTAAGGAGTTTCTCACAAGCACCAGCCTGTTCACATACTAGAAGATACAGAGGGAACCTGGTCTCCTTGTCTCTGCCATGCTGTTCCCCTTCCCAAGTATTCTTCTGCTTAAGTTAACATTCAAAGATAGCTAACAATCTTCCTGAAATTTCTCTCTGAATTTGCCCCATGTATAAACTTGATTACATGTGACTAGCTTTAGATTGTATTCCCATTTTATAAATACCCACCTGTGGCTGTCACGTTTTGGGAAGGGGAGAAATGGAACAGTGTGACTTGAAGGATGCTGTTTGTGCCTGTAAATCAGACATGCTCCTGGAAGCACGGGGTTCATGAGCCCATTTGTGCACCCTTTCCTCTACAGGGGACAAGGTTCAGCCCATCTGCCCTTCCCCGAAGGGATGAAGACTTCTAGTCTGGGACAGTGTGTGTAGCTAGTGGCTGCAACAGGGTGTCTGAGGGTGAGTCAAATGGCAGGGTCTTCTGGTCACAGCTGCAGGAATAAAGGGTAATGAATAAGGGAAAGGAGCCATTTTCTTTCAGAAATGGAAATGCAAGAGAAGGTGACTCCCGCCAGATGGAAAATTCAAGTACCCATTTTCTCATCAGGTCTCCTCTGCTTGTCAGAGGACCAGCCCCTGTAGGGATGTGCAGATCAGTGTTTTCCTGCAGCGTGGGACCTTGGAGCGCATTAGGGAAGGTTGCACTTCGCAGTGCTGCTGTGCATATTCATGTGTGCATATTGGAGCCTCTCACAAGCAGAGCCGTCCTTACAAAGTCTTACAAAAGTGGGAACGGTTCCCTTGTGCATAAAAATGTGTACTCCTTTACACTCTCCCTCTACCTCTAAGAAAACTGGTCCCTCAAAGGAATTGCTCTTGCTTGAGTTTTGGTAGATTTCAAAGGGCATGGGAATATCTGTAAACATTACCTTTTATTTTTGCATCCCCAGTGGTTTAGGGCTCATCCACAGTGGAGGAGACAGAGGAGACTTGCCTGTCCCCTGCTCCCCAGCAGAGAGTACGCTGTCTCCCACCCAGGGCTGGTCTCTCACACTAGCAGCTTGCTGGGGGCTTTGTCTTGGCCCCTGAAAGTCTCCAGCCTTGTAGTAGGGCGCTCAGGAGAAGAAAACAATGTCTGTTTTCCATCCCCTAGGGGAATTCCCTGCTCCAACCCTGTCTTGGGGCACTGGCTGGGGGAAAACAAATGTATTACCTGCCCAGCTGGATGCCTCTGCCTGGTGACCCCAAACTGCTTCAAAATATCACCAGCCCAAGCAAGTGACTGTTGCAGGATGTCCCAGCTGCTCGTGCTGGGGTGTTGGGGAAACCGTGGATGCAGCTCATCACTGATGGGACTTTTGGCTATCATTCAGCTGGAGGGGCGAGCTGTCTTGCAGATGCTTGACGTGGCCTGATTGCTCCCAGAGTGGCTGGGGTGTTGGCTCCAGTCCTGCAGGAGGTGGAGCTGCTCCTCATCCTCAGCCAGACCTGCAGCCTGCTGCTTGAGGGGCATGAACCTGCCACTTGTGCGGGGCTCCATGCTATTCCGTGTCTTTCCTGACAGCAGGGGGAAACGTGTCCAAGGTAACAGCTTGCCAGCCCTGACTCCTGCTGGGCAGCAGGCTTGTCACATCCATCTGAAAACCTTCTCCCCTGGGGAGAAAGGGAAGCAGCAGCACTGACAGTGCTGTCAGCACTTTGCTGAGCAAGGGCTATACAAGGAGCTTCAGGATAACAAAGGCGGGAGGAGTGGGTGGGAGTATGGATGTGGGCAGCAGACTTGAGGCATGATTGCCCCATTGCCTAGACCTGCCCTGGGCTTTGCTAACAGCAGGACCTCCATCACTGCATGCAAGCGCCACCACCTCTGCTGAAACCAGGGGGGACCTTCAGTGGTGGGACTCCAGGCAATGGGCAAGGCATCCTGGCATGGGCAATGCTATCAGGAGGTTGGAAAGAAGGCAGTTGCCCCCTCTCCCTTGATGTCCCCTTACACACATTCAAGCATTCTGGTATCTTCACTCAGACAGGCCCACTGGGCAAGGGGCTGCCACAGAGGAGTGCCAAAATCTTCTCTGCTGGCCCTAACAGTGTGAGTGGGGCCAGCCTTGCCCTGCCCTAGGGAAGGCTGCTGACCAGGCTGTCACTAGCCTCCTTGGGGTGTGCTTGCGTTAATTTTATTTTTTTTTTTAACCAAGCAGTAGCTTGGAAAACTCCCTGCCTTCTGTCGTATCTCCTGTGAACATTTTCAAAGCAGTGCTGCAGCTGGTGTTAGTGACAGGGCTTTCATTTTTACGTTCTTCATGGAAAAAAAAGGGGTTTGTGCACGGGGAAGGGCAGGTTGCCAAACTGCAAGTCAGATCAGGGGATTGAAACAACAGAGCTTAGATTGGTGTGTTTTAGATTAAACAAGCACAGCTGAATGGGTAGGGATGGTGCCAGGGCCCTGTGACTGGAGAGAAGCAAGACAGGTTGTGTTGGCTTCTGTGGTAAAGCTGGCCTTTCATGCAACACCGTCAAAGGTCAGGGCTGCTGGCACAGGAACAAATGGCACCTTTCCTCCCCGATGGAGTTTCAACAGGGTGACTCTGGGGGCCTCCTTTCATGTCTGAGGACCAGCAGCACCTGGGCTGTGGCTAGTGTGGTGTCCTTGGGGGGGACAGTTGTGCCAGAGGACAGGATAACCTCAAGAGAAGCACCACAACCCAGAGCTCACCAGGTATCTTCTCCTGGGTGGCTGCGTTTGTGGAGTTCACTGCCCAGCACATTACATCAGGTGGGTATGACTACTGGGTGGTTTTTTGCTCTCCTGCCTGTTTAGCACCATAGGCATCCAGGTTGCCGTGCTTTTGCCGCCTCCCTCCCCTCCACCCCCAGCAGTTCCGCTTAATTTCCAGCCACTGCATCAGCAGGAAGGCATATTATCTTTTAATTTGGGATGGCAAAGCCAAAAGTTTAAGCAGGTAAGTCCCCCTTCAGAAATGCTGTTATAATAGCAGATCTCATGATGGCTTGAGGGCTTGTGTGCCTGTACTCTGTGGCTAAGCAGGGATGTCTCTAGGCATGAACTGGGCTTGATAGCATCTGAGTGATATGGACAAACCTTGAGGAAACTACAGGGCTCCCTGCTTAGCCCTTCGAAAGGCTGGGCAGGGAGGCCAAGGTGAACTGTGATGTGTTTTCCCAATATCAGGGGAAAGCTAAGCCCTGTGAGTCTGGGTTGAATGGAGCTGAATTGTTTGAGTTTATCATGTCCTGCCTATCTCATCTGATCTGATCAGCATGGGTCTTTGGGGAGAATGATGTAAAGAGTTTCTCACAAGCACCGGCCTGTTCACATACTAGATGATACAGAGGGAACCTGGTCTCCTTGTCTCTGCCATGCTGTTCCCCTTCCCAAGTATTCTTCTGCTTAAGTTAACATTCAAAGATAGCTAACAATCTTCCTGAAATTTCTCTCTGAATTTGCCCCATGTATAAACTTGATTACATGTGACTAGCTTTAGATTGTATTCCCATTTTATAAATACCCACATGTGACTGTCACGTTTTGGGAAGGGGAGAAATGGAACAGTGTGACTTGAAGGATGCTGTTTGTGCCTGTAAATCACAAACCTGTTTAAGCAGGTAAGTCCCCCTTCAGAAACGCTGTTATAATAGCAGATCTCACCCCTCCATCCCCTGAAGGAGAAGCAGGAGGCTACTCAAGCCTCTGGCTGAAGGCAGCCCTTCCAGCTTGGCGAGGCGTCCCCCGAGCACTGCGTACCAGCCCTGCTCTAACAGAAGCCTGCTTTAAGCCCTCACCAGGATTGATCAGGGGTTATCTCCTCATCAAATCTGCCTGAGGACGTGTAGGGGAAGAGGGGCCCTGCATTAAGGGCTTCAGGTTTAGTGGTTTATCTGGCACCTCTCGTAGCCAGGCGCAGGCCTAGCGACTCCCCGCCAGCCACTTGTGTGCTTCTGTACAGATGATTACAGGGCTAATACAAGTTATTAAAGAGATGGTGTTATTTCTGTCATAGACATTAAAGTAGAGGTGTTGGTATTAACTGATGCCCAACCTATTATGGCTTTGCTAGGGATTTTTAATGATTATGCTTTCAAAAGGGGCCTGTCTGCAGCTAAGAAGGTTCCTCTTAATTGGGAGCCGTAACTGCAAGGAGCAGAAGCCACGTGGCTACAAAGTGGGTGCATTACCCTTTGTAAAGCGGAGCTCTCGGGATTCAAGCGGACCAAACGCCCACAGAAGATGAAGGGAAGGTCAACATAAAAGTAGTGCTTCGTTACAAATGAGCTCGGAGTAGCCAAGTCAGCTCTTGGCAGGCTGAGTGAATGCGAGCCCGCTGTGTCGGTAGGACGACTCCGGAAAGTTTGGGGGTTTTCAAGCAGGACTTCGGGTAAGAAATTCTGTGCTCTCATCTGAGGCTTCTCTCAGCTGCATGTCAAGCACTATGTGTTTGAAACAACTGCGGTGCCATAGCCTGTGCCTGTACTGCAATACCCCACACAAGCCTTTTCTCCCTCTGGCTGCTGCGCCAAGCCCTCTCCCTGCACCAGCAAAGTACAGTTCCTAAGGTATCCTGCTCTTTGGAGAAAGTGGACACACTCACTACCTGTAGGCTTTGGGGGATAATTACCCTGACAACAGGTTTGGTAGTTTGGTTGTAGCCTTCAAACACTGAAATTTCCTTGGGGCACCCATCAAAGTGTTTTCCAGGGCTTGGAAGCTCTAACCACTGCTGGCCTGGGCATTGCTCTCAGCAGTGTCCAGATGACAGTGGTGGTGTGTCCCCTGCAATGCAAATCCCCAGCTATGTTTGCTGGGCAGGATAACGCTGTGGGGGGAGGCAGGAAGACACAAAGTCTGTTTGTAATACAGATTCTGTACAAGCCACGCTCACGAAACGGCTGGAGCTGGCTGGAGATCTGTTGTACCCTTTATCTTTTGGTCTGGCCATGTTGGTGCCAGCTGGCACAAAGGGGCAGGAGGCAGGGGAATGAGAAGGACTGGGCTGGTGGTGGTGTCAGTTGCACAGCACAAAGCCATCGCTGCTGTAAGGAAGTGTCAGTCTCCACCTAGTGCAGAGCAAATTCACTGCAGTCCTCTGCTGTTGGTAACTCTCTTCCCAGATGGCTTATGGCAGGGGGAAGATGATAAAATTTACCTGGTGGAGCTGGTGATATAGGCTGTCAGCTTCTGGTGCGTGCTTGCAGGAAAGCAGTTGCTGGAGACTCCCAGCCCACGGTGGGACTGATAAAGGCTAAGCTCAGCCACGCAGATAAATGCCTTTACTACTGCTTGCACTTGGAATATAACAACGCCAGAGGACAAAATCATCTTGGTACACTCCATCAAATTAGATGTAGAGTACCAAATCGGACGTGAAGGGGAGAACTTTGTTGAGTGGGGTTGATGGTTGGACTTGATGATCCCAAGAGTCTTTTCCAACCTAAATGATTCTATGATTCTGTGACCGTGACTCTGTGTCCCTCTATTTGAATGGAAGACAGCTGACCAGTAGGTCTGGGTGCCTTGCAGTGAGGGCTACCGGATGTAATTTCTTATTGTTCACAGTCATGAAGAACAGCAATTCTAGCTAACCTTTGAGAAGTTGTTTGTATTTTTCACTGTGAATCTAAAGAGCTAGCGACAACAACAGAAATGGAGCAGGGCACGGGGAACTGAGGACCATGTTCATATTTGTGCTGGCATCTCGTGCAGTGTGGTGGACATCTCAAAAAATGTATTACAGCTGTATGTAATTCTGTGCCCCCTTTGCCTTTTCTCCAGTATACTTATTTTGCTCTTATGGACCCTGGGTATCATAGTAAACCAAGTGCTTAGCCTTGCTTAGCTGGGGCATGTCCAGATGAGTTTCCAATGTGTTAGCGAAGCTAGTGTCGCGTGTGTTCGAAACACAGCTCAAAGACTAGCTCCTCCTTGGTTCAAAATTGGTGATATGGCACAACAAACATGCAGATTACTCGGTAATTGTACAGATAAGACTAAAAGAAATGTGGCTTGTTGTCCCTCTGTAAGGTGTGCTTAATACTGAACTGATAGAGAATAAATATTTCCTGCAAATACTAGCTGCCTCTCCACTCTTAGTACTAATGATGATGTGTTGATGATAATGTTAATCCTTAGTCCATGCAATTCATCGTCTAGGAATATTTGGTTATTTTGGATGAAGTCCCATCTCCTTAATTTCTCTTTACCGCCTCTAAATATTTAATAGGCAATAAAATCCAAATAGTCTCTCCATTCAGCGTGGGAAGAGGCCTTCCCAATGGGATCTAGCCTAACGAACCAGGATTTTCCTGCAGGGATGTCTTGGCAGCCCCTCTGCTGCCTGTTGGACCAGGTCACTGTTAGATTTGTTTCTGATGGGAGCAACGTTGGCCACAGCTTCAAGCTCACTTTCATGGCCATCCATAAGGACTGTGAAGCAGATAAGCTCGCTGATGCTGTAGAAACCTTTCCTCTCCTTTCTGACCTCCTTAAAATAATAACAACTAACTTTAGTGTGCCTGAGTTCCTTAAAAAGTCAAGTTGTTGACTTGGGTTCATTAAAAATCCCATCTGTTCGATGGTCTCCTTCCTCATCTGTGTATTGCAGGTTTGGGCTGTGGAAGTGTCGCAATGTTAGTGGAAGAGGGGAAGATTGATACTGTTAATTATCCTGGCTTGTATCCCAGGAACACGAAGTGCCACTGGCTCATTGAGGCTCCAGCAGAGTATGTCATAAAGGTAATAAAAGGAGAAACTGCACTTAAACCTCTGCACTAAGACCTGTTCAGGTGAGCGAGTCAATAAAACCCTGCCAGAAACATCTGTGACATGCAAGACTGTAAATTGCAAGGTTTCTAGGTCACTGATTCTTTGCGGGGCATATTTTGTCAATTAGACATCACCTCTGGACTCATGTATGGAGGGACTGTGACTGTTATAAGTGCTCAAAGTCTGTAGGCACCAATCTCATGTCAAGATAGCTTTATCTTGAAGTCCATCACAGATTTGAGGGTAAAGGGAAGGTAGAGAGCATGTTGCAAACAATGTAGTCAGCCTCTTCCTCAAGGCAGTGTCAAAACAGCCCAAGCTACTCCTTATATAAAAGTGTCTGCTTCTTGTTGTGCGTGGGCTGTCTGATAATAGTTGCCACTCACGGCACCAGTGTCTCTCTTTGTTTTTATTGCCTCTTGCTCTTTGTGTGCAGAAAGCATCCCACCAAGCTCATCCCAGCCCACGAGGAGTCACTCTGACATTTACATTGTTCAGAGCAGCAACATCTCTCCTCCCCGATGCCTTGGCTAAGGGGTGCAAAACCAGTGTTAAGGCTTGGGATGCTCAAGGGTATGCAGACCTATTGCATGGGCTGCTGCTGCTCCACTGGTGTGAGAACTTGCAGTCTGGATACAAAACAACACAAACAAAGGTAAATCACCCACGGTCCATGCTTGAAGGAAAAGGTCTTGGAAGGGCACTCCATACGGGACGCTGACCGTTCAGAAGTACAAGGCATTAAGTGTTGCAGTAAAAATGACAGAAGAAATGCCTTAAGGCAAAGCTTGGGCCAGCCTCATCCTCTGCAGACCTGCCTGTAGGTGGGCACAGGAGGGAGCAGTCAAGCCAAGAATGCCAACAGGCTGTTTTGATGCAAAATATGACACACTCACCCAGGGAAGCTGTGCCCAAATTCTTGTGAAACCTGGCTTTTCTCCAGCCTGTGGTCAAGAAGGGTAAGTGTTTCAGTCTTCACAATTCCCTCTCACTTGCCCACTTGGCAGTTGAAGTTTGAAGACTTTGCTGTGGAACTCAGCCCAGGCTGCATTTATGATGCAGTTACTCCTTATGGTGATGAAGAAAACCAGTTGGGTGAGCACTAATCATTTTAGACTTAAATTAGAAATCTCTGTGGAAACAGGCATGTTTTATCACCAAAATACATTCTCTCTGATAACGTCTTACTCAATACCACTGAAAGGTCAACGTAAGGGCTTCTGCAGTAGCCTTGAGGCTTGCCTGTCTGTCTTGCCCATCATGATGGGGCCAAATGCACTATTGGCACAGGAGATCCCATATCCTGGTCCAAGTCCATGCTTTCTCATGGAGAGCTGGCTGGTGTTGTGGGGCTGGATGTAGGAACATGGCTCATGTTCTCCTGCAGAGCCAGCAGAGCACACAAGTGTGCTGCTGCATCAGGCCTCTGCTCTGCATCTCTATCAAAGGAAGAGATCAAGAGCAATTTAGCTCTAAGTGTCACTAAAGAAGACAAATGTTCAAAGTAAGGCAGAGCGAAAGAACGGTTGTTGATGGATGTCTAATTCCACTGAAATGGATATGAATTCTTTATGAATTGAACTAATTCTGTTGGAATTTCATTAATGAAAAATTGCTAACCTGAGGCATTGCTTTCCCACACTTTCAAAAGGAAATATATATTATTTTTTTTTAGTTCCTGGCTTTAAATCTGCTTCCTCTTTATCAATATAAAAGTCTTTAACTTTAGTGAAATAAATGTTCTTCACTTTCTTTTTTTAAACATCTATATTTCCAGATGTTCCTCCTGCTTGGACCAAATGAAAACATCTTGTAACACCCCAGCTTTTTTTAAAAAAACCAACAGCTTCCAGGCACCACATTCACTTTAGCAGAGCTCGATATCTACTTTTAAGGTGAAAAGCAATCTGCTGCTCAGAAGTGGAGATACTAGAATTGAATTTTGGCTACCTCTTTACAGTCTTGTACGTGAACCAAAAAAGAGTAAAGTGGTGAGGGGTGGTGCTCTTTTCTTGACACCAAATAAGCTGGGTGAGAGGCCTGAACTGTCCTGGGTTTGCCACTGACAAGTGATCTTCATCAAACTACTTATATTTTTTCCCCATCTATTTTGTGGTGGTAATTTAGTTGCATGTTTACCAAATGCTGCATAAGTATTAACAATGCAGTTTCCTTGAAAAGAAATCTGGTTTCCATTGGAAAGGAGTATCGAAGTGGGAGGAAGAAGGCTGACAAACTTGGATCTGGAATCTTTCAGGGAAGAGCTTTCAGCATCCTGGAGTGTTTCACTCAATGCTTTCCAGCGCAGCTTTGCCCTTAAAAATTCAGATTCCTGCAGGAAAGCTCTTCTGGAATAAAGTGCAAGCTTCCTATCCAACTGCAATTATGGGATGTCCAGATGCTATTCAAACTGAGTGCTCTCAATAGGAATAAAAGTCTAACACCCATTCTCTAGGTCCTCAACATGTACATACAAACCACTCGAGAGACTTCTCTTGTACTCATCAACAGCGGCAAATACAGTTCTTGGGTGTGGGATTTTCGTGCAATGAAGGGCATTCACACTGCCCGTTGAAGATTACTTGTAATTCTACTATGAGAAAATTAGGATTACTTCTGCGTACCTGTAGCATAACTGTAGTAGATTAATTCTGGCTGCTATTGCTTATTGATATCAGTGATTAACATTGCTTTGTAGGCACCTCTACTGAAAAAGTTCTTAATCAGAAAGTCACCAAGAGTCTAGGGATTTGGTTTTTTAGATTTGGCTTTAGATTAGCTAAAGCCACAAGTGCTTACAGGATGACATTTCTCATTTTAGCTATATTTCTATACAGATTCTTGTTTATTTCTACAGCTAATCTCTGTGGATTCTCAACTTCCAAACTAGTGCTGAGTCCAGGGAATATTATGCAGGTACATTTTGAAAGTGATGGGGAGAACAGCTTTAGAGGGTTCAGGGCTTGGCTCACTTTTGTTCGTTCAGATTAGTAGAGAAATGCTTGCTGTGTCTAACAATGACTGCATCATCTGCAGCTATTCTTAGACACCTGAGCTTATTTTTTAGGCTAATCCTGCTGCATTGTGTCAAGGTAACTTCAGAACAGTTACTTGCAGCAGAGCTTCCTTCCCTGAATAAGGGAGATGAATCAATCAAGTTGGTTTTTTTTCTCACTGAGAAACGAGATGACTAATTTCTGTTACCTGAAATAAACCAGCCTTGTTAATTCTGTCGGTTTGATATTTTACCCATGAAAATCTCATTATGGAGGAGAGTCTTGATCCTGGAGGCTAGTCTGCTATTGTTGCTTTCTACTTTCATGAATGTATGTGCCAACTGTGCCCCTTCCAGAGCAGGGACTTTTTTTTTTTTGAGCAGACAAGCCAGAGCTATTGACCCAAGTTGGAGCAAACTCTTATTTCCTCTCCTGCAGAGGAGGCAGGCAGAGAAGATTCAGGATTAACTACTGTACCAATGTTGCTCCTGAAAGATGTCCCCTTAGGTAAAGAAATTCAATTCTGCTCAGTTGATCTGGTCTGAGGAGCTTTCCTCTAACATATAAGAGGATTATGCAGTGAGGCAGATGCTTTCTGACCTCAGGTCCCCTTTTGTGCACTTCCTGCATGGATGAAAATGATAGGCAGGTGCCCCACCTTTCATTCTTTGTACATGTAGTACGTTCTCTCCACTCTGGTTGCACAAACTTCCTATTGGGAGCATGTGGGGAGACACAAGGTAGAGGATGGGAGAAGCTGCTTTCAGTGCCAGACCCTTGTTTGCTATCTGAAGCCCTACGTGGCTGCTGACAGCTGCCCACTGTGTGCAGCTGTGAGTGTGACCAGCACATCCCCAGGCCACCTCTGCTCCTCTCCCCATGCTGTGTGCTCCTCCTGTTCCTCCAGGCCAAGGCACAAACAGCTGGAGAGCTGTAAATTGTATTCACACCTTCATACCCTCTATGAAACTTTCCTTCTGCCCATCCTCCATGATCACTGATTTCAGATATGGAAACAGTTTGGTCTTGCTTCTAGGAGATCCATTAAAATTAATTGGACTATCTGCTATCAGAGCTGTAGCAAAGCCAAAACTGATGCCACACATTTGTTGTGGTGAGAAGCTCTTGCTCAGCAGTCCTGGGAATAAGTGACTAATTAGAGAAGAGCCAGAAGGGAGGTATGACTGCTGAATAAGGAAGCTGTACGGCTGACTGTAAGTAGCTCCAATATGTTTGCTTTCATTACACAGATCCAATAAACCCTTGCACTGGACTGTGACAGTAGGAGACCACGGCAGAGCCCTGAAAGAGTCAACAGAACAGGTAAAAGCTAAGCAATACCATTTAAAATGTTGACTTTGGTGTATTTGCCCCTACAATATTTCTCCAAACAGATCTATCTGTACAAATAAAACAGTGTTGACAGCAAGGCTGATATGTAGCACAGGTTGAGGAATGAGAAAGGAAATCCAGTAACTCTGGTCTCATTCAGCTAACTTGCAGTTTATAGAAGTATGTTTTATATCTGGTTCTTATTACTAGCAGTAAAAGGTCTTAAAATCTCACAGAGATGACTGAGTGTCCCCAGCATCTTACTCTCCTGGTGCTGAGCAATATATCTGTCTATAAAAAGCTTGCTGACTCTTTCTTCCTAATGGGGAGGGGGGAGAAATACATGCAGAAAAGAAGCACAAGTGACTCACACTAATCTTCTGCAAAACCTCAGTGGCTTTTGTTTGCACAATGAAGCAGGCAGTCTTCACTCCAGGCTCAGGAGGTCTACGTAATTACAGAATCATAGAATGATATGGGGTTGGAAGGAACTTCTGGAGATCATCTAGTCCAACCCCCCCAGATTCGTCCCAGCAATCTTCTCAACTGAAAAATGTGAAGTAGGTGATATGTCTTCTAAGTTCTTGCACCTTGTTTGTTTCTTTTCATGACCTATTTTGAGCTTGGTCATTGCTTGTGGGGTTCTTGCCCTCTTCCTTTACAAGGGTTTTCAGGATGGACTTAGAAGGTAGCTTGTTCCTTCTCTGCCCTGACCCCTCTGCCTGCACAGGTGAGACAGGTGAAAACCACTGATGCGTCCTGACTTTGACATGTCGAGCTATGAATCCAGCATTGCCCTGGTGCAGCTAGGTGTCCTTCTGGAGTACAATGCTGCTGTGAGGCCAGTGCATCTGTCCAACAGCACTGAGACTTTATCCTCCTCTTCCCTCTGCGCTGCATCTGAGGGAGGATCATTGAAAAAGGTGGCTCTTCTGATTTTACAAATTTGCACGTTATGAGCAGAACTTACGTTTCCACCTCGTATTTTATTCTTCTGCCCAGACAGAACCTTGAATTTATTTTCTAAGCAGATGGGAGCTGAGCTAGGCGGTTGCAGCAGACGTGAGCACCTATACTTGAGAATGAAATCTGTGAGAGAAATTACAGCTTCAGTCACCCTGGAGGGATCACAGCCAGGATGCTTTCTGCTGGCTTTGTTTCTGTGGGATGCCAGGACTCCCGTCAGGTGAGGTAAAACTAAAAGTGAGGGCTCTTGAAGGTGTCTACATGTGGATGTTGGTAGACCATCTAGGGGAAGGGACAGGGGAGGACGAGAGGGGAGAAGAGCATGTAGCACGTCACCGTTAAAAGCTCCAACAACTTGCTGTCCCTGGGGTGGTCGGTACTTCTAAGATCAATAGATGCACTTGATCTGTTTGGGAGATACATGAAAGGTGCAGAGTTGCTTGGAAGGGTGAGCACAGAGTTTACTGATCTTTCTCTGGACTGTAACTTTCATGAGACCTGCAGAGGAGAGGATGTTCTTCCCGAGCCCCATCTCTTATCGCAGTGAAACGCTTCCCGTTGTAGCTTGTTTGGAAACCTTTTCATACCACTCTTTTGTCAAGATAAACTATGAGGGCTTCTATTGCTTTTATAGAAGTCTTGCATTCAGAGCACTGTTCAAGAACTAACTAATCTCCCTGAAATCATGAGGCCAGCAGGTAAGAACAGCTGAATAAGTAAAAGGCTGAGGCACTGTCAAGCTAAAATGTGGGTTCTGCTCAATGCTGCAATTTTATGGTGGACTAATAAATTATGTGTAACACTAAAGAGCACTATTCAATCATATTTGGTCTGCTGTCTGTGCCACTGGTAAGCTGCCTTTAAATTGGTCTCTTTGTTCCAGGCCAGGACAGAGTTGTACCAGCAGCTGCACCCCCTGTTCTTGCAAGGAGGCTTTTTCTTGGGGAAATCTGATCTGCAGCAACTCTCTGCAGAGAGAGAAAAAACTTCTTTATGGTGAGGGCGACAGAGCCCTGGAACAGGCTGCCCAGGGAGGTGGTGGAGTCCCCTTCTCTGGAGATCTTCAAGACCCACCTAGATGCAGTCCTGAGCAGCGTGCTTTAGGTGTTCCTGCTTTAGCAAGGGAGTTGGACCAGATGATCTCTAGAGGTCCCTTCCAACTCTGATAATTCTGTGATTCCGTGATTCTTCTTGGCTGCAGCAGTGCGGAGGCCAAGTGAGATAAGAGGTCCTCTCTCTCTCGGTTCCTAGGGAGGTTCTGGTGGCCCCTTGGTTTGCCACAAGGAAGATGGTCCATTGACTCTTTGTGGTGTTGCCAGCTGGGCTGTTGGCTGTGCCAGCCCAAAGAAACCAGGGGATCTATTAAAGGGTGAGGATTTTCCTGGACTGGATAAGACCTCCAATGGAAGATGAGTCCTCATCTCCAATGAAAGGTGAGTCTAAGTAAGATGAGTCCTGAATATAATGCCTTTGTATAAAACTTCTCAAGTGCATTGAGGTTTTGTCTGGTAGACTTTTTGAGGCAATTTAAGAGGGAGGAAAAAAATAAATGTCCAGGTGACTTCCTGCAGAAAGTCCCCACTCCCTCCCCTTCCTCATGCTTTTTCCTTAAACAAATGGGACAACTACTGGAAATTGGGATGGGAGTTTCAGAAGCATAAGATGTGTATTTAACACTTCTGGCTCTCAAATTGAATACATAATCTTTGTATAGATACTTTTCTCCCCGAAAGTGTTCAAGGCCAGGCTGGATGGGACTTTGAGCAACCTGGTCTAGTGGGAGGTGTCCCTGCCCATGGCAGGGGGGTTGGAACTGGATGGTCTTTAAGGGGCCTTCCAACCCAAACCATTCTATGATTCTCAGTAAAAAGTGGCTGCTGATGAAAATGCCTATCAGCCCTGTGCTTTAATGGGCAGAATAGTTTGGGACAACACTGTAAAGTGAACTTCTGTGTGTATCTAGATATAATTAGCACTACGTTTGAAAGTCTGCAGGATGAATTTCGCTAGAGAAAGAGTGAACAAGGGCTGATTACATGAAAGTGGTAGATACCTTACAAAAGGAAGAGGCCCCTGCTCTTTAACTGGGGCTCCCTCATGCAGAGAAATGAAGGGAAAAAAACCTGTTTCAGGTTTTTCACGTGAACCCAGCATTGTCATACTGCTTTCACGCATCAGCTCTCTCTTTTCTTCTTTCACAGAAGTTTATTTCCTGTTGAGGCTCCTCAGGTCAAGGTGAATTTGGCTTTATAGTTTCACTGGCAAATGGAGAAATACACTACTTCAGCTTGTTTAACCTGATGGGATTTGAGAGGTTTCAAAGAGCCACCAGACAGCTTCAAGTCTCTTTTCCATCTTAAATTAACTGATTTGTCATTCTAGAGAAATGTTTTGTTTTGGCTTAAAGTAGTTGCACTGGGAAACTGCTGATGCAAACCATTTGTCTTCCAGAGCTTTATTCCTCCTCCTTCCCTGCATGTGTACATGTACAGCCAAATATGTAATTCTACTTTTAGTGAATAGCTGTGATTATCCCACAGCATTTCTTGAAAAAGAGGAAAGAGCTAGTCCTGGACAGAGTTTTCATGTTTCTTCCCATCCTGTATTTTATTTTATTGTTGCCAGCAGAAAACGGAGGACTTCTGCTAACAGGAATTAATTTAATTTAATTTTTTTTTCTGTATCCTGAATAAAGTGTGCTGCAGTTGTGAGCAGGAAATTAAAGTACGCATTAAAGAAAAGAGCACATTGTGGATAATGCTCTACTCTCAGGTGAGATGAGCACTTGGACTCTCCTGCTTTGTGCTGCAGCTGCCATTCTTTCTCCCTTGTGGCATCACTCATAGTCCCACACAGACCTAATGGAGATGTTAGTACAGGTGCTGACTAAGGGAGAACTTCCTTCTAAACTAAAACCAGTTAACAAAACAAGTCATCACTTGTATGGTAGCCAGAACATCCCCACAGATAAGCTGGGAGCTGGCTGGAGATCTTCCCTAGCCTTGGATCTGACACAACTGGCTGCTGACCACTGACTCCGCGGGCTGTAATGGCTTTCATGGATTTACTGTAGGTCAGGCAGTTCATGCAGGGAATTGCTTAGCTCTGGAGCTGTAAATCATTCCCAGAGGTGGAGGCTGTAGCATTGCATACAGCTTTTACATATGGCTTCGTACAAAAGGTTGAAAGCCCTGAGGGCTCTTTGAGCCAGATATTGACCATTGGCTCCTTTATCTGACTTTCACACAATTGCCTTCCCGTTGCGGGAAGCGCTTGGCCGTGCCGACTGTTCCTGCCCTCTGTGTTAAGCTGTCTCCAAGCACATCGTGCCTCTCCTCAGATGATGAACAGAGCATGCTGCAGGAAGGTGGGGGTGCTCCAGAGACCTGGGCACAGGAGGAGCAGGTGAAGCTGTCCCCAGAGCCCATGGGGATGGTGTGGTGGCTGTAGAAGGGTGACGAGCTGTCCTGTGCCAGCGGTTGCAGTGCTTGTTTTGCAGAAGGTGGTGGGGCTGGTTCAGTTTGGGGGCAGTGCTGGGTAGCACCCAAGTTTGAGTCTCCTAACATCCTGGTGCAAGCGGGTGCAGCTCTCTGGATTTTGTCCTGGGAAGAACATGTATGTGTATGCACAGGGAGCAGGGAGGGAGGCTGGAGAGCAGAGCCAAGGGAAGACAGACTCTGCTCCAGCTAGAAGCGGTGGGCTCGTGTGGAGGAGCCAGGGGTCCCTTAACATTGATGCTGCAGGTCTTCTGTGCATTTGGGTATGTTGCTTAATCCGCTCTGTCTCTCCCTTACCATCCTTGGAATGAGGTATTGCTTTGGCTTTTTTTTCTTCTGTTTTGGACTGAGCTTCTCAGGGGAGGGGGAATTACTTCATGTCTTATGCATGTACTTTACTCGAACAGAGCCATGGTCTTGGGTGAGGCACTCTGTCAACTTTTTGCTGCTTTCAAAGCACAACAGCCCTGTCCTCCTCATGTGCCGCCTCCTGCCTATTAAGCATTTAAATATTTCTATCCAATACTGTGATGGTGTTGGAGGAAGACTGATGAAAAGGCTGAAGTACCCCTGAGTTACTGGGTGAGGCCACCTCTGCCAACAAATTGGGGAATGCTGTTGCTCAAGGCTTTAAAAAGCAATCTGTTCAGGAGGGGACGTGCTGCTGGCTCTGCTTGCAGGCTTGTGCCGTAGCCAGGCTGTTGGCATGCAGTGTGTGCTTCCTTCTCTTCCCACTGCCATCCCCGCCGCTGCTCCAAGACATCACACCGCTGAGATAAAAATAGGTCCCCTGAAGAGATAAGCAATAGGAGGTGGGGATGCTTTTTGTCCTCAGGGAAGGGCAGCCCAGCCAGTGACTGTGGAGGGTAGAGAGGCTCTGCAGAGAGATCTCGACAGGCTGGATCGATGGGCCAAGACCAACGGGATGAGGTTCAACAAGGCCAAGTGCCGGGTCCTGCACTTCGGTCACAACAACCCCATGCAGCGCTACAGGCTGGGGGCAGAGTGGCTGGAGAGCTGCCTGGCAGAAAAGGACCTGGGGGTGTTGGTCGACTGTCGGCTGAACATGAGCCAGCAGTGTGCCCAGGTGGCCAAGAAAGCCAACAGCATCCTGGCCTGTATCAGGAACAGCGTGGCGAGTAGAGCCCGAGAGGTGATCGTCCCCCTGTACTCGGCACTGGTGAGGCCTCACCTTGAGTACTGTGTCCAGTTTTGGGCCCCCTACCATAAAAA
The DNA here is from genome assembly GCF_001431845.1 of Calidris pugnax. NCBI lineage: Eukaryota > Metazoa > Chordata > Aves > Charadriiformes > Scolopacidae > Calidris > Calidris pugnax. The sequence goes on along the minus strand of NW_015090800.1, from coordinate 6,245,259 downwards.
AGACATTGAGGTGCTGGAGCGGGTCCAGAGAAGGGCGACAAAGATGGTGAGGGGTCTGGAGAATAAGTCTTATGAGGAGAGGCTGAGGGAACTGGGGTTATTCAGCCTGGAGAAGAGGAGGCTGAGGGGAGACCTTATTGCTCTCTACAACTACCTGAAAGGAGGGTGTAGAGAGGTGGGGGTCGGTCTCTTTTCTCAAGTCACAGGCAACAGGACAAGAGGAAATGGCCTCAAGTTGCGCCAGGGTAGGTTCAGGCTGGATATTAGGAAAAAATTTTTCACTGAAAGGGTTATCAGACATTGGAATGGGCTGCCCAGGGAGGTGGTTGAGGCACCATCCCTGGAGGTGTTCAAAAGACGGGTTGATGTAGTGCTGGGAGGTATGGTTTAGTGATGATGTTCCTTGTTTGTTGTGTGGGTGTCTATTTTTGTCAGTTATGTTGACGGTTGGACAAGATGATCTTTAAGGTCCCTTCCAACCTAGAAGATTCTGTGATTCTGTGGGGGCATCATTAGCACAGCAGCTCCAGGGCTGGTCAGCAGGGGCTGGAAATGCACTGGAGCAGGCTTGTCTCACTCAGCCCAGCTGCTCATCGCTGGGGGAAGCTCAAAGTCATGGCAAGCACATGGTGCTGTAATGACCTAAATTGGAGTGTCACCCTGAATGCAAAAAATTATTTTAAAAATTAACCTAGAAGTGAGCTCTTGTGGCTCAGCCTGTTGGGCTTTACCCTCTTCCAGACCGCTGCATTCACGTCTGCACTGCCGTCCCCTCCTGTCCCCTGGTGCAAGCACGGGGCACCTGTCCTCCAACAATGTGCAGGAGCCCTTTCCTTGCCCTTGTGCAAAGCTGTGTGATTGACTCGTTGCTTTTCAATCTAGACTGTGGTGAAAGAGGTTTGAGGCGGTGGTTTGTTGTTTTGTTGGTTTTTTTTAAGGCCATCTCTCCTAGAGGAAGTGTACTTCATCCCTGGAAGTGTTCAGGGCCAGGCTGGATGGGGCTTTGAGGAACGTGGTCTAGTGGGAGGTGTCCCTGCCCATGGCAGGGGGGTTGGAATTGGATGATCTTTAAGTTCCTTTCCAGCCTAAACCATTCTATGATTCTACCCTGCCCCTAACTCCACTTGTCTGAGCTCTCTTCCACTGTGGGTTAAGCCATGTCGTGCTTCTCTACATGTGCCCTCTGACAGTCGCTGCTGCTGTGCAGTGCTCTTCACACTGCAGCACCTTCCTCGGGAAGCAAATGCTCCTCATCTCCCTTCTGGATTTGAAGGATTTTTCCCCAGCTGAAGGGCTCGGCTCTTCCCCTCCATGCTCTCAGCATCCCGTGCAGGTACACTGAGACGTGGTGTGGTGTCAGCATCCTGTCTGAGCAGAAAGCTCCTAAACGTTGGTGTGGGAGGAAGCACACTTAAACAGAATTTAAGCTGCTCTACAGAGGGTATGACTTTAAAAATTACCGCCTTGGGAGGCGAACAGGTCTATTACGCTTGGTACTAAAGGGACGTGCAGTTCTCATTAGTGATCTTGTTTTCTCTCCTCCTGCTCTGTTATAACCACTCCGATGCTTCCAAATATTTCCCTGTTGATTTGGTCTTTTATTTAACAAGTGTTGAATCTGTCTGTGCTGTGTGTGCATGCAGCTATAGTCTAAGCCTGCTCTCCTCCTGTCATTCTGGGCAACCAGAAAACGCATAGACAAAAGCATAATATTTCATAACTCTTGTCAAAGGCTGGTCACAAGGTCAATTAAAAAAAAAATTTAAAAAAATATTTTTTCCTCAGCAGTGAGTGAACATTTGAGTTTTGTAGGAACTGTCAGCCTGGGACCCTGACCAACCTGGTATGTCCTGGTATGGGAATGGGTTTAAAAAAACCTCTATATATATATATATATGCCCTGTGTAGGGTTAAGCTTTTTATCAGATCCATTCATTTTGGCCAACTAAATGTCTGCCTTTCCAGTGGCTGCCACAGTTGTGCTCTTGCCGGTGATATCAGGACATTCAAACTTCCACCAAGGAACAGTTTTTTGGTTGTGTGTTTTTGTTTTTTTTTTAAAGAAAGCTGAAAGCTACATACTGGAAAACCATTTCCCACTAACTTTATTGACCTGCTAGACTATCTTCAATCATGGGCAGAATTGGCAGGTTTTTGTAGAAAGCTCTTACTGTCTTTTCTTAATGCTTTTATCACTGAAGTGCACATTTATCCACAGAATGTGTGTCAGAAGTGGAGTTAGAAGAGCCCCGGGGGTTTATCTCTGCTCCTTCCTCATCAGGATACGTGGGAAGCACAGAGTGCTCTTGGATACTCCGACTGTCTCTGAAGGGCATGGCAGAGATTATAGTAAAGGATCTGTCAATAACATCATCAACCGAACTGCCAAGAGGAGTTTCTTGGGATTTATGAAGAGAGCCAGCAAGGAAGAAAAGTGCTAGGTAACAACAAATGATCCAGCTGAGGACACTCAGTCCTACAAATGTCTTGCTTTCACTTGGGCTGGCTTCAGAAAGCATTTCCAGCCCCAGCTGCAGGCCTCCAACGTGTGGCAACCTGAAGTAAAGCTGCAGAGGCCAGAATGTAAACTTGGCTGAAGACCTTAATCCCTGTGTCAGTTTGCTGCATTGGCCCGGTAGGAGAACTGCCCTCTCAGTGCATTAAGAAAAAAGCTGTGGTATTTGGGCAAACCCTTATGGGCACTTGTCTATATAAGTGTGACCTGTATTGGCAGCTTCTTATTCAAAGTCAACCCCCCTTCCTCCATACCCTCTGAGACAACGAGGTGAGATGCAATGATGGTATGCCTCTTGGAGATGGAATAGATGACACTGAATAGTACCTGGGAAACAGGAGTATGGCTCTTTATACCAGAAAATATAGTCTCTCTGTGCAGAGGGCTGTAGTCTTCCTCACTGTGACCCTGCTGAGGTGCAAGAAAAAAAGCTAAAATAAAATGAAAGTGAGGTCTTTAATGCTCTTTATTGGAAAGTTTAGATTTCTGGAGGCCTGTACGTCCACGTGTGGTTTGCTTAATGTACTATACACTGTGCAATTAAGTAAAATCTAGTTGAATTGCAGTGTGGCAGGGAGCAGAAGCACATCAAGGTTACTCCAGTGAGTTTGGCCGTTTCAAAATGCTGGGAGGGAATGCTTTTTGCTTCCTGTTATAAAGACTCTGAACACAGACAAGGGGAAAAAATGGAAGAGATAAGATGCAGGGCAGTAGCACACTCCTATACCTGTTTGAAATGGCAAGTCAAATGCCAGCTTTTCTGTCTGCTGTACAAGCTGTGTAGTATATAAACATTTTCTATATAGAGAAAATTATCTCTACCTTCACTGTATTGAAGTCTTGGGGCAGAAAGGAAAACCAGTATACCTCTATGCACACAAGTGATGGGCTTTAATTTAGTTACTATGACTTCTAGAGTCACTGGAGTAGGTTTGTAGCCATGAAAGATAAAAAACAAGGTGTCAATGTCTGAAGGGATAAAAAATAAAACATGCTCTACTGTACAAACCTGAGGAACCAATTTTTTTTAATATGGTGCACAGAAAGGTGACTAAGGAATACTTAGTCATTAATTTTTGAAACATAAGGAGTAGGGACATCAAAGAGAAGTATCAGACAACAACATGAAAGCAAAAGGAATTAACTGGAACTTGTTGGCACAAAATGTAAATGAGGAGGGGGGCAGGAATTTGAAAGGAGTGGGGGAAAACCTCATGAAGGTAATATCTTGCAGAGGTTTTATTGGGTATGCTTGAAGGATCTCTGACTTGTGAAGATGTTCCTCCTCCCAGCTCTTCATTGTGTTTGTTTCTTCCCCTCCCTAATCCCCCTTTATTCTGCCTTTGTTTAGGTCTAATTTATTGTGATTACAGATGTTATAAACTACTTATGCAGAAGCGTTTCTCCTGGATAGGTGTCCATACTGATATCCTGGAAGACAGAGCCTGGTGGAAAAATCTGGCATCAGCCTTTGGGAGTCCTGTGGGTGAATTCTACTGTATGTGTTCTCCAAATATTTTCAAAATTAAGCAATGTCTCTGGAGAAAGTTTTTTGATAGTAGCTATTCTGTGTGGAGTCTCATCCTTTTACATCACACCAGTGGTGATGGCTAACAGTAGGGAAGAGGCCCTATTTAACTTTTATTTGGGTGTAGATGAGGGCTTTGTGCATGGTCATCATAGCTCACACGTTAGGAAAAATAACTGGTTTTGAACAAGAACACCCTTTTGTTACCAAATATACTAGTATAATGCTTCTAGGTAAAGACCTTTAGGGTAATGAGACATGCTAGGAATACTTTTTTTCCTTAAAAAAGCCCCAAACTACCCACCAAATCTGCAGTTTAGCATGTCAGTTAATTCACTTCACTGTTGGAAGTGAAAGAACAGGAGAGGAGAAAGATAGAGGATGTTCTGAGGAGCACTTACAGCACTCTACAGCAATCTTTCTCCAAGAACTTATTTATAAAATCACAGGAAAAAAAAATTATAAAAGTATGTCTATTACAGCTGAGAATAACAGTTTAACTATCATAACTATTTATATGCAGGACAGAGGAAAATACTATTAGAAATGGGGCCATCAGTCAAACTTTTCCCTGAACAGGAGTCTAATAGATAGCTCCCTGGAGCATCCTCCAGCACACAGACTTGCTGCTATGTAACAGCATTTGTTATGGCTGGCAGTTTTTCAAGGTTGGGTATATTAAACTAGATTCCTATATCTATTTATATGCCAGCATATTGAAACAGCCTGTTTTCTTTCCCCACCCCCCTCCTACTCTAGAGCCGGTGAGAAACAGAAGTCAGGGGATGCCTGTCTCTAAACCAAATTACTTTTACTGAGGTAATTAAAACACAGACTTGGGCTTTAATGTCAGCATGAGCTAGAACTTTAGGATGATGGTTATGATGGAGGAGAAAGAGGCTGGAAAATTCTGAGAGCCAGAAAGTAACCCAAAACCAATTTGGTGTGCTTGACAACTGAAAGCTCCTATCAGTGGAAATGGAGTAAGGGCAAAAACTCCCTGTCCCATCCCACTTAAAATTTAGGTCCAAGAATGAACACTTAAGTAATCTAGCAATTTTTCAGGACAGGAAGCAAACAAAATGTCTGGTCTTGTAGGTAGACTTTGGGCAGCTGAAACTGTGCAATAAACTGAACAAATCCTTGCTGGTCAGCAGTAGGGTACTGGTGGCAGGACAGGGACTGGAGATGCTGCCTCATCAGGAGATGACTGTATAGCAGCTACATTACTGACATTGAGCATCTCTCAAATGTGAATAATTCCCCAGTTTTCTCCCTTACCACAGAGTTACTTTTATGATTTTTGCCTACATTTCTCAAATGGTCTTTCTACAGCATTGGTGTTGTGCTTAGATTTGCTTCTAGCTAGCTGTGCAACCTCCTGTGGTCCTCCAGAGCCACAGACCCATGGTGAAGGTGGTGTTCCACTCCATTGGCCTTGCTGCTGCTTTCAGCCCTGAATATTTGATGCTCAGGGTCTAAGGTACATCAAGCTATACAACCATTTCTGTCTAAAGATGAAGTGACCTGTTTGACCAAAGCTTCAAGAATGCACTTGCTTTCAAGATGCCTTTGCGGGCTTTCTGGAGAACCTTCCATACAGATGTTCTCCAAATGTGTAAAAGCAGAGTTCTCCTAAGCTTTAGCCTGGGTAAAAGTGGCTGTTATGCAAAATGCTGAAGCTTGAATCAAGGCTATGGTGAGTTTGAGTTTTGTAAGTCTGGCCCAGTAGAACAGGAACGTAGTAGCTTTCGCAATTGGTTTGTCCTCTAATTGAACACATCTTTTTCCAGATGAACTTTTGGAATGAGCATTTCAAGATTCTTTCTCTGTGAATTGGCTCTTGCCCATATGCATGCTTTTCAGCTGGGACTGTATGTCATATAGGAATGGACTTTCATGGACTTTCACCTAGTCCCTGATGAAAGTCCATAAAAAAACTTAATAGTAAAGCTGAATTTCATGCTCTACATTCTTATTCTTCCTAGGACAAAAACCTATCAATACCCCAAAAATTCCCAAGAAGGTGCCTTCAGAGTTGTCACAACTTAAGGATGTCATCTTTAGACATCAGGAAGGGATGATCCAGCCACTGGGATACCCCATGAGATACGCAAATGCCACCAGGTGAGCACCTGAGTTGTTCTGGCTTTCGGAACTCTCACACTGAAGTCTGCAAATATCTGTGGTGTAGGTTTTTATGAATCGATAGGTATTTCAGCTCATTTTTAGAAAACTGGGCAAGTTACTCAGAGCTAGGAAATCTGGGGGCATCTGTACCTTCTTTTCAGCAAATAAATATGACACCTCTGGGCCAAGCTCTCATCACAAATCATGTCAGAGGTCTGAATGTGGCATAACTGAGAGTTTAATAATGGCAGTGCTAAACTATGTTACTAAAAGTCTTCTGGCACTTTCATCTGTTTCCTTTCTTCTTCCCCTTATCATGCTTAGTTAGGGTAAGAGATAACTTTCCATTCACGTGGCAATAGCATAGACTTCTGAACTGTTTGAAAGTTTAACTTCAGAAGTAATGAATAATATGACCGAAATAGATTTGGACCAGTATCCCACCTTTGATTCTTTTTTTTCCTTTTCTCTTTTTAATAGGCATTACAATCCCTTTTGCCTTTGCTCACATTTTGATAGCTATCCCTAGGAAATAAGAGCCAATTGTAAAATATGCCAGCGTTGTGACTTTGTTCTTTACTTTGTGCTGCAGCTGCCACTGGAGAATTGTAGCCCCATTAAAATCCATTATTCGGCTTGAAGTCCTGGACTTCTGGACTGAAAGAAATCTGTCTAATTGTCACGGCCGCTGATGATATATGAAGGATTTGGACTAACCAAAGAGTTAATAGGTGAGAGAGAGTTCACCTTAAGGCTGGGGTGAGAGAAACAGAGGAGCTGAACCAAGTTTCTTTTGCAGGCGAAGAAGTTTTATATGGCAAACTTCCATGCTCCAGGAGGGATTTCTGATAACAGTTGGAGCTACTTCAGCTAGCTCAGTATCTTTCCCTCCCTAGAAATACTGTTGCAATCAAATGTATTGGATGCAAGATCCTGATCACGGCATGGTTTTGCCTGGGAACAATGTGAGTCTGTCTGGATTGCTCTTTCCCAGGCTTGAACTCACAGCATGACAATTTGCTCTGTGTGTGTGTGTGTTTGAAACTGTGTGCCAAAGGCAGCAGGTCAAAGTGATGGAGCCTACTGCCCTGCTATGCCAGAGGAGATACATACCCACCCTGACTAAGGAGGTATTGGCTTGGTTATGTAGGATATTGCTGGGGAAACAAAGCTGTACAAGTATCTTCTGTATCAGGAAGAGAAAGCATAGACTGGAAGTTTAAACTGTTCAGACACTCATGGATACAAGGTTCTTCAGTGCCAGCTCTGTTACTCCCCTAGGGAATAAGGATGTCTTACAGTCTTGTGGGTGTTGCAGAGTGTCTTGCACAAAAAAGGTGGGGGCTGCCTGTCAGAGCAGGGATTTCTTCAGACAAAAGTAGTTCAGGCAGTGGGCACTTGCCAGTAATGATTTGTAGTGGTTATAATGGGCACCTCTAACAATTTTGGTTACCCATTTAGTTGCCATTTTGGTTGCAAGCATAGCAAGCTATCTTCTGGCCGTGTCTGTATTACAATGCATGAATTCATTAGGAGGCCTTTACGGAATCACGGAATTGTCAGAGTTGGAAGGGACCTCTAGAGATCATCTAGTCCAGCTCCCCTGCTAAAGCAGGAATTTAGAAAGGGAAATCTTTTCTGACATTGCATTTTGCAAAGTTTAGCCTTACAGCCCTCAAGAGAAAAAGGAGAAAGTGGAAGGCTCACATCCCATCTTGGTCTATTTTGCAGGTAACTTCTGTGGTGATGCTTCCCTCTATCATAATATCTTGAGTTTCAGTGGTGACAGTGACCTTCACTAGCAGGGCTGAGGCAGCCATGAAAGGCTTTCTCCTGATTTACTCTGTTCAGGATATATTATCTGGTAAGTCTGATAAGATTTTGGAGTGGGTGTAGCGCTGTGGAGCCTAAAGTATGACTGTTATAGTTAAAAAAAAAAAAAAGGGAGTTATTTAAGACCAAAAAATCTTCTATGCTGTTTAGGTGTTTTCTGAAGATATTGGGTGATGTATTAAACAGTAACAGATCTGTTCAGAAGAGAAATGGCCATTAAGAACGAGAGATCTATTAGTGATCTTGAGTGATGATGATTAAATGTATAAGTAGTGATCTAACTCCTGTGCTCACCACTATAAATCTGCAAAAAGGAGATAGCTGACTTAGCTGTTGCTCTCTATATGCCCCTTTCTATTCTGCTCTAGAAAACCAGAACCCCCTGTCCCCACAATCTGTTATTACTTTGATAATCTCTCTTCTGCTTCTTCACCTAGTGGGAAAAACTGGTTTTGGGTGGTGCTGTTACTGCTGCTCCCCAAAAAACTCATCTCTTCCATATGCCTGGGGAGCTACACTATTAATTGAGCTCAAAACTTACAGACCAAAGGAAACCTCCCTCCTTTTCTTGCTTCCCGGGCCAGAGTTCAGCTGGTGACATGGGCAGACAGTTTTCTCTGTGAATAGCATTGCCCTGGCCCCATTAGGCAAATCAGTACTTTAATGCCTCAGATGAAAGAAACTTGGAGCCAGAGAGATGTGTCCAGTCTGACTCTTCTGTTTTTGTGGAAGAAAACCGTTTTGCATTTCTAGCAACTTGAGCCACACCTAATCTCCTTTCCCCATCCCCTTTTCTTCTGTTCTACCTGTGCTCCTCTCTGCTGGGTGAATGAGCACGTCTGCTTTTCCACCTATCAGTCAAGTGTCCTGGGCTTCAAATGTAAATAGCAGCAATTAAATTTCTCATGTTAAAATTCATCAGGCTTACAGCCCCACCAACAAAGATATGTCTGCTTTTTCATGTGCACACAGACATTTCCAAGATGCACTTCAAGTCCTATCTCTGAAAGGCAGGAGGTGCCTTTTGCATTCACCCGCAGCCTGGCTGAAAACTCCTCTTGGCTCGGGCTGCCCTCCTCAGAGTAGTCCCGTAACCTCCCCTGCTTTTGTGTGCTTCAGGTAAGGCAGTGCTTTCCTTTTGGCTCTGAAATGTGGAAACACCAAGGCTGCTGACAAAGGTAAAACTGATTTTAACTTTCCACAAAGAACAAAAAGCCTATTAAAAAAAAAATAACAGAAAACAAAAAAACCAACGCTTTTCTCACCTCCTTTTATGCACAGTCTGTACTTGTGGCTTGGGGATCACCCTCTGTCACAGGTAAGTGTGAAACCTTGGATATGAGACTGTCACCAGCAACGTTTACCTATGTCAGTACTGAAAGTCCTTTCTTCAATCACCACATCCCTATTTTGCTGTATTCACTTTCAATTCCTGCTGCCAGAGCTGCTGTGTATGAAATGAATGGCTACTTGACTGAAAAAAAAAAGACCAAAAACCAAACAAAACCCCACCAAAAAGTCCCAACCTTTAACTAATTCCATCAATCTCTCATACTTTGTATCCAAGATCCTTGAACCCTCCTCTGCACTTTCTATGAGGACTTGAACTTTAGCCAGGTCGACCTGCCTGCCTGAAGCATGTTCCCAGCTCTTCAGCCACAAGGGCCCTCAAGGTGGAAGTTTAAAAGCCTCATCAAGCTTCCACATCTTTCACGTTTCTAGCAGGCTTGGTCTCCTCTCTCTCATCACCCGAGGAAGTATGCTGTCAGCCCTGCCCTCCCTTCACCCCAGTAGACTGGGGTGTGGTGGTAACCAGTTTTATTTATGAAACTTGTGAAAACAATGCTTACTACAAAAGCACATAATTAAAACCTTAACATGCCTACAACGTGGCATTCTGCGTTTTGATCAGCTTTATAGCTACTATAAATGCAAGGCAAAAGAAACACCTATGTAAAAACTTTAGGAGCAGCTAATGGATTTTCAGGTTTGAAAGGTTACTCCAAGTGATCCTGTATGTAGGGTCTCAGTGTTTGGCTTCTAGATCATTTGTCAGAGTTCAAGTATTTTCCAAGTCTGTAGCCCTTTTCCTGGTTGAACAAGTTGTCTCTGTAAATGCCAGGTAGACCTTGTGCTTTGAAGCCACACAAATGTTCACTTCAATCAACAGAACTTAAAACCCAACACTGAGATCTCTTCTTTCTCCGATATAGGTTTGCTTAATGCAGAGACAATTTTTTCTTTGCGATATGATTGTTTTCTCTTTTTGTTTTTAGGGTGCCTGGGCTTTGATCTAATTCAGTTGGAGGCACTGAAATAACATCTCTCAATTGCCCTGGCATTTACCCTGATATACGGAACTGCACTTGGACAATTTATTCTACTTCAGGAAATAAGCTGAAGGCTGTACTTAACGATTTTGTAACTGAGGATGCAATGGATTGCGTTTTGTATCATTTGAATGTTTATGATGGCCCGCATCTCTTCAAGACTTCTGGGTAGGTTGAACTTACACGTTCATTTACTATCTTCCTTTTCTGACCCCTTTTATTGAATAAGGTGACCAAATTGCCTTCAGTTGTGAGGCAGGGAGGAGGGCAACGCTATCTGATTAGTGCCTGCACAGCAGGGCCAGGTGGCAGCAGGTTTCCTGAGAGCTGTTGAGAGCAGCTCTTGTCACCCAGGCCTTCTTCAGTAGAAGTGGCTTGGACTCAGCAGCTCTTGACTTTTGGCATCATGGCTGTATCTGAGAGGACACTTCTATCAATTCTTCTTTTAAATCCTTTTTTCCTTAACCCTTTGTATCTTGGTATTTGTCTCACTTTGTGTCTGAAATAGTTTGAGCAGATGCTGCTGTGAGTACCAAAGCTGCCTCATGCCATATGGACATCAGGATTTTTGGGTACAGAAATGTTCACTGAAATGGCTTCATGCCTTCCTTGTTCTCCCACTGTCTCCTCTCTTTTTCCTTCTACGTATGTAGACATTTAGTGAACTGGTTATTGAAGTAATCTCAAGGAAGTACGAGAGATGCCCTTTCAAAGAGTATGAGAACAATTTGGCCATTGCACTGGGCTTTACCTCTTCAGCCTGGGTAGGGAATGACATTGCACAGGCAACTAGAGATGTACCTCCTGGAAGACCTCAAACAAATCCTGGCACCCTCGAATGCCTCTGAGTATCAAAAAGTTTGGATTAAAAAGTCTGTCCCTGGAAACAAGTGTAGGTGCTCTCTCTCAAATGACTTGGCAATGACTACAATTGAGTATTTCCTTCTTCCCCTCACCAGCAGACTTATGTGGCCAGAAAATGTCTTGTAGCGTGTTCTCCAGCAGCAGCTTCCTGACCCAGCATTTCAAAACTGATGAATCTGAGGGATCCCAGAGGCTTCAAAATCCTTCTTGAAGAGTTGTATCAGCAGCCAAGGCAGTGAGCTGGAAGGCAGCAGCCAGTGTAAGTAAGGATCTGGGTCTTTCCCTGCCTGTGCCACAAAGCAATCCTGTTGTTAAAATGGTATTGAAGGTCACAGGCAGGGACATTCATAATGTTTATTTGTTGAATGTGCTCCCCTGAAAGCTATTGTCTGAGATCACTTCAAGATACTCTTCTGTGCTCTGATGCATCCAAAACTGCAGCAAGCTAATTCAGTGTTCACCCCAGGCACTTCATGCTAGGTGGTAGTCCTCATATCTCTGCTGTTCTCACTGTCACTAAGCCAAATACACAAATGACCCTGAGGAATGACTGTTTATTTAAAGAATTTGGGGGGTTGACTCGTGTTTGTTTAAAAACAGATGCTTATTGGGATGAACCATTGGTCTCAGCATGCAACTGACCTCTGATTAATTAGTAACAACTGTCTGGAACCTGACAATATAAACAGGAAGCAGAATGCCAAACAGTTTAATCCTTCTCTGCTAACTTTTGCTTGAGAGCTTGGTTGCTCTTACTAGAGGGTTGTGCCTTTTCCTGGAGCACACAGAAGGGGGACAGAGGGAGGCTGTTATAAAAAGGTTGGTTCCCATCATGTGATCCGGAGTGCCACTAAAAGAGGGGAAATAGGAGATGTGTTGTATCTCAGCCTTTAAAAATCTCAGTAGGTTTCTCCCAGCCAATTCTACCAATGACAAGCTTTTAATGGACTTATTTATTGTTAAACCTTTTTTTGCCCTAGACTTAACTTCTGTATTACTGGTTTCTGAGGAAAGTAAATGCTATTCACTTCTACTTCTGTTTCTTTCCTTTCTCATGCTAACACCTCTTGTAGTCAGTGAAAACTGGTGGTGGTGAGATACAGGTTATTTATGCACTGTTTAATTTGCTGTTACTGGAGACAGTTGGGAACACTTTAGTTGAACCAGTTTTAGAAAATGGAGAGTTACTGTAATGGAAACACTTCATAAATGTAGTTTTGACTTAAAGAAAAAATGAGGGGGTCAGGAAATGCTTCTCAGCTGCAGAATGTGACTTCCTGAAAATCTGTGGAGAGCTGCTTACCCAGGACACATTGCCAGCCCATACGCATTTGGGACACTAAGGTTCAAATCCTTCCTCAACTGGTATTAGTGGAGGACTTCATTTTTTTTGTTATAGCATGTATGGACAACTTCTGGTCTTGTGAAGGGAAAATTAGAGCAAAGAATTCCTAACTCTCTCCAGTTCAGATGCTTCAATCCCACCAGTGGGCTATTGTGGAACCTTTGGTGGAACAGAACGATTCTGGTGCTTGTTTGGTGTTGGAGCATATTAGCTAACCTGGCTGTGACCAATTTTCTTTAACAAAAAACAAAAACCCCAACCAAAATATCCTTACTAACAGTGAGGAAATAATTCCAGAGAAATGTGAATTTCCAGTGGTGGATCTATTCCCTGTGCTGGAGCCTGCAATAAGCGCTGAATCGCTGATGGAGCCATGTGGGAAGCCCAGGACAGATGAAAGTGGCTGGTCAACCAGCCTGCAGTATGAGGTTCAACACTTCTGTGGAGGCTTTCTAGTTGATGAAAAATGGGTCCTGACAGTGGCACACTGCAACTTCAGGTGGGCAGTGTCCTCTTACCCTGAAGCATTGAGGGCTTGCTAGCCTCCAGACAGGACAATTTCTAAGCCATCTTCTCAGTCCTGGCAAATACAGATAGACTTACTGTTTCCCACATGTCTACATATATCCAGAGCTGCCCTCCAGCAGCTTAAGCTTTCCTGTGCAGTTTTCTGTGTTTCTAGTAATGGTGACAGATGAGATGGAGTATGGGCTTTGATGTGTACCTGATAATTAATGTATGCACACAGTCCTGGGAGAGTTTGTCCCCCCCCCCAAAAATTACTGATGCCTGTATTATGTCTCTTCCCCCTGCTTTATGTACTTACTGGCCTCAATAATCTTGAGGTACTACATGCTTCTGTTGAACCTTCATCTCTGTTGTATGTAGACACCCATGATGGTGGCATAGGTCTGGAATGTTTCATCAAATGAGTTGTACAGCCCAGATCTGTAGCTTCAATGTAAGCTCCACCTGTGTTGGTGTCTGGTTCCCGAGAAGGTGAGCGACTGACTCGCCTCTGGACTCCCTGTGTTAATCATAACAGCAGCTAACCTTTAGAGGTACAAGTCCAAGTTCTGTCAGCACAGCACAAAAAGCACTGATTCCTCAGCTGGGATTCCCAAAAGTGTCCCTGTCATGTAAGGTTATAAGTCTTGAAGCATGAGTGTTGCTTGGCAGCAAATGTTACAAGTGAACTTTGGACTTTTCCTGTTGTCTGAACTATGGGTTTTTTAGACTGAAAAATGTGTTTGCTTTCCTTCTTCCTTGCACAGCGCTCAGACAGAACAGTTCTGGGGAAAAATATACTTGTCAAAAGTGAAAGATGACAATCCCATGCCGTGCTCACAGGCTATGGCTTCGGTGGGTTTCCTTTCAGAAATGACTTGGCACTCCTGGTGCTGCAGAAACCCCTTGAGCCAGGTACTGCTTGGAGCCCGTTATATTCAACTGTGTTGGGGTTAATGATAAGACTCTGACACGGGGCACAGTGTTTAGTAGGTGTGTGGGGAGGCGGGTGGGAGGCCATTTGTGTATCTTACACACTAAGAGATGCTGAGATGAAAATGAACAGTGAGCCTTTGAACTGGCTTGTTTCCTATTACCTGGCTAAAACACTGCATGAGGTACAGGAATGCTTCTGCTGCTGATTCTGCTGTTGAATCAGGCTCCTCCAAGCGGACTTGCCTGTGACTTTAAGGTATAAAGTGTAGGCTAGACATGATCCTGACAATAGCAAAGATTGCCTATTCTACCTGTCTTCCTAACCTGCCGCAGCTGTACTATGACCATTGAAGTTAATGAGCCAAAAATAAGCATGCATGACCCAAGGGAGCTGTTCTTATTTTTTTTTTCACTATAAAGATCGGTGTGCACAGCACTAATATGATATGCACCTCTGTGCTGGTAGCAAAGTAATGTCTGAGATAGCAGAGGCTGAAATTTAAAGGAAAAGCTTTTCAGTTGCTGCTACTCTTTGTCTAAACCACAGAATATTCTTGTTAGAGGAATATTTTGCTGCAGCGTATAATTTAGATTTTACACAATGAAGTGCAAAGCTTGGGTAGAGCTGAAAGAAATTACTCCTCCTAGTTTTTTTACATGCAACTTGAGGGAAGGAAAGGGGAAGAACTGAAGACAAATGCTAAGCAATGGGGAAATGTGATCCAAATAGAGCCGGTGCACAAGAACAAAGCATGTGAATAAGGAAGCTATATAAGCATATGGATCTCACCATGTCCTGTTAATAGTATCCACAAAGAAAATGCCACAGTCCTTTCAAGAACTGCCTAACTACCTGCACTGGTGGTGGGAGGCTTGTGTGCTCAACGTCTGAGGTCCTGGGGCAATTGTCTTCCCTCAACGCCCTGGATCCATGCCTCTTTGGAGGGTCTCCTCTCTCATCTTCTTAGAAAAAGCCTTCAAAAGGTGTTCGTTTTGACTGTGCTGTGGCCTCACAGTGGTATTAGGAGAAAGCCTGATTTGACTCATTAAAACAGCACTCTCAGGCATCCAGAGAGTACAGTGAGGGAACATATACATTATTAAAGCTCTGTCTCATCTGCTTTGCAGTCTGGTGAAGGGATATCTGGGAGGAGGGGGAAGCGAAGCAGTGAGTTGAGAGGCAAGAAGAGCAGGGGGCTGACAGAAATAAGAGTAGGGAGGCTGTACCTGGCATCAATGGGAATTTACTTGCCAACAGAGTCAGTCCTGTGGCAACAACTTGCCCACCAGGCAGGAGGGAAGAAGCAAGCACTGCCACAAGATGCTTAGCAGCGGGATGGGGAGAGATGGGAGCTGGCAGGGAGCACCAGTTACTCCCACATGAAAGAGCACCTATGACCTGTCGAGGGCAGTGACAGCTCAGGCTGGGGGCTGTGCCAGGAGAGACTCCCCCCTCTCCCTAAATGTTGCCTGCAGTGTGGGAAACGCTTCCTAGATAGGAGCTCGGCAGCCTGTTCTGTCCAAAAGCTGCCACTGTGGGAAAGGCAAAAGCAAGGTGGAGGATAAGTGAACGGGAACAAATCCAAGGGAAATAGTGTCAATCTCATGGTGTCTCAATGCCTGGGACCTCTGGCCTGTGTCACCCCGCTGCTTGTCAGTGCGGTCAGATACCTTCTAGTGATAGGGTCTCCTTGGTGGCTGGGGAGGAGAAACTTCTTCCCCTCATCTTCAAGTTGAAGACAGCTCTATTCAAAATAGCCATGAACGTGGCTATTCCAGGAGATGTGGGGTAGGTGTGCCTGAATGCAGCTGGCACAGAGCTGGTCTGTGTCCCATCTGACTGGCCAGACTCTAGCACAGATAGCAGCAAGGCACACATGACTAGCTGGCTGGAGGTTAACCTGGGAAAGCTGGTGGGGTGGTGACTGACTCAGGGAGGCTGCCAGAAGGTTTCTGAGTCCTCACGCGTGCCCTGCAAGAGGCTTTTGCCCCTGGTAGCGTGCTGCCTTTTCTCTCTCTTAGGGGCTTGCCCCAACCCTTCTGGTCTTTTGGTGACCCCTGTGAGAGACAAGGGAGAGATGTATGGGGACTATATATCATGCACACTTCCCACTGGTGACTGCCACCCCATTACTGCTCCTTGGTTTCCCCTGCTGTACACCTCCCAGCTTTAGACAGCCCCGCTCCAGGCTCCACTGGCAGCAAAAGCCAAGGTGCCTCCACACAGCTATCCTCTCCTGCAGTATATGAAATACTGTTTTACGCAACATTGGATAGTGTTACGTGCAAAGGGAAGTAATCCCCAGGCTGGAGTCTGCCCCCAAAAGCACATGGATGGCCACAGGAGACTTGTGGGGCAGTTAATGCAAAGTGACTCCTATCTCTACAGCATCCTGGACACTGCTGCATTTCCCGGAGGAAGAACTGGCTGCCAGGCTCCAAGAAGCAGAGATCTCTCTCCTCTCCCACCAGGCCTGTGTGAAGTACTGGGGACAAGACATTGAAGAGGCCAAGGTCTGTGGAGGAGCTGTGGGGGCAGCTTTTTGCATGGTGTGTAACAGAGGGGGTGGGAATGCTGTGCTGCACACAACCAGGACCCAGAGCCATGCTTTCCCCTGGCTTCCTGGATGTGGATGCTTCTGACACTGTTGGCCATTGCAGGTCCTTGCTTTCTCCTTCTCTCCCCTTCCTCTTTTCCTTCTTTCAGGGAGACTCTGGGTGGCCATTGGTCTGTGTGGTTGATGGGCACTATAAGCTGGCTGGTATCACAAGCTGGGCCAGTGACAAGTGCCATCCAGAGTCTACACCAGGGTTTCTGCCTGTGGACACTGGATTTCAGCAGTCACAAACCAAGATGTTTGATTAACAAGTTACAAGGGGTTTTCAGGTTTTTGTGGAGTTTTCCTCAGTATAGAGGTTGTGATGTATTCTGGGTAAACGTTTGTCATTCAGGTCACCTTCCTGCAATCCCTTCCTCTTTGGAAGTTCAAATTCGAGCACTTGGTTTCAGAAATCCTCTTTTTGCTGCAGCAAAGCTTGTGGTGCTGTAGCACTGATACAAATTCAATTCCTGACAGGTGCCTATCCTTCAGTGTTTTGGGAGCATGTATAGCATTAAGTCCTTCACACAGCTGGTACACATCTGTCAAAATAAAATTGGTACCCCTTGTTCATCTCAGATAACCTGATTTACCAGAGGGAAGTAGCTGCTGCAGCAGCACGGGTAGCTAAAAAGGACTGCTTCAGCTGCAGTGTTACTTTGCTGGAAAGGAAGCAATCTGGAATTTAGTGTGATGGCTCATCCATTGTAAGTATACCTTCAGGTTTCAGAGCGATTTATCTATGCCAGGCTCTTAGCCTCGTCTCTCAGGTTAGGAAGGCCATACTGACACAATTCCATCTGCCAGAAGCTCAGGTTTTTGTTTGAAATGGAAGGATTTAAATATAGTTTCTTGGGGGAGGAAAAGGTGGTGTCTGACTTAACTAAAGCTCCCTATGTGCTGGTAGCTAAAATCTAGACTTGGAAGTGAAGAGTATTTGTGAAGAAGGGTTTTAATGCTTAGTCCTATCAGCATGTATCAGAGAATTACAAGCCAGGAAACCTCTATCTCCATCTGTCTCCTCTGGTATCAGCACTGTTGTGCACTACATATGCATCTGTCCTTTAAACAGAAGATAGCAGGCTCTTTTCCATCTCTGTGCTGTATATTGCCGTCCACTTAAATATGGAAATACAAACATAAGAGTATTTGTGATGAAACAGCTTGATGGCTGTTGTTTAGCCAAGTGAACTTGGCAACTATCTGCTGCTAAAATGGCTGAAGCACTACAGCCTGCCCTTACACCATGTCATTCAGGTACAATAGTTTAATAATTCAACAGTTGCACACATGATCTTTTCACTTACCAAATACCAGACTCTCTGTTGTTTAAAAGAAATGCTTCTCTCTCCTATCCCCAACCCATGCTGCTTTTGGAAAGAAAACCTCATATTCTAGCACAATTCAGAAAATATAAGTCGATCTTTACAAAAATAATAGTTCCCCTGAACTACTGGAGCTGTAAATTGTGGTATTTTGTCAGGCTGCTGTTGCTGATGACTGGCTTGTTGTGTTATAACTAACTTTAAAAAATTGTTCTGCCATCATGACAGCAAATATGTTGTTGGTGTTGGCTCAAAGATGTGATTTCCCCAATGTGTCTTCAGCTGTGCAAATAGAGCAGCTTAGGGTTTGTAATTCAGTGCTGTATCACAGACCAGGGAGGCTTCCTACTGTGAAAATGTGGGTGCCATTAGGTCAATAACCTGCTCACTGAAACCTTCGGAGGTGTGGGGACAGGATAGGTCATGATGCCTGCTCTCGGTGGCAGGGAGCTAGGGAGAAGGAAACCTGTTCCCAGGACTCCTGACATGCTAGTAACAACTTCTTACATCTGGAAAGAGGTTGTGCTGTCCAGTGAAGTGACGGCCTCATCCCAGGCATGGTCCTGCCCATGCCCTGGGAGATTGGAAGAGCTGCAGGGTGAAACCAGCTCTGGGGCACTGTGGTAGTTGCTACTTGTTCTGTTGCTGCTTGTGGTAGCAACAGAAACTCCTGGCATGCCATACTGTATTTTGTACCTTAAATTTAAATGGTAGAAGAGTGTTGGAAAGCTTCTGGTAAAGATGAAGAGAAGCAATTAATATTCACCTGGACATTTTTTCTTTATTGACCTAGAAATGGACAGCCAGGTACTAAGGGGTGTAACTACTGACCTGGTAAGGAAAGTGTCACCACATAAAATAATCTGGATTTCCAGTGCAGAGCTAGAAGTGAAATGAACATGTAGGGTAGATGCTGTTTGTGCCATCCCTCAAGATCTGGTACACGGTCTCCTTTTGGACCATCCCATCCAGAGGGACCTTGACAGGCTTGAGAGGTGGACCCATGCAAACCTCATGAAGTTCAACCAGGCCAAGTGCAAAGTCCTGCACACGGGTCAGGGAAATCCCAAACACAAATACAGGCTGGGCAGAGAACGGTTTGAGATCAGCCCTGAGGAGAAGGACTTGGGAGTGTCGGTTGATGAAAAGCTCAACATGAGGCAACGATGTGTGCTGGCAGCCCAGAAAGCCAACACTCTCCTGGGCTGCATCAAAAGAAACAGGACTAGCAGGTTGAGAGAGGTGATTCTACTCCACTGTTCTGCTCTGGTGAGACCCCACCTGGAGTACTGTGTCCAGCTCTGGGACCTCCAACGTGAGAATGACATGGAGTTGTTGGAAGAAGTCCAGAGGAGGGTCATGAAGGTGATCAGAGAGGATCAGGAGCACCTCTCCTGTGAAGACAGGCTTGAGAGAGTTGGGGTTGTTCAGCCTGGAGAAGAGAAGGCTTTGGAGAGGCCTTGCAGTGGCAGGGTAGTTTTAGATTAGTTATTAGGAAGAATTTCTTTACTGTGAGGGTGGTAAAGCACTGGAACAGGTCGCCCAGAGAAGTTGTGGATGACCCATCCCTGGAAGTGTTCAGGGCCAGGCTGGATGGGGCTTTGAGCAACCTGATCTAGTGGAGGTGTCCCTGCCCATGGCAGGGGGGTTGGAACTAGATGATCTTCAAGGTCCCTTGCAACTCTAACCATTCTGTGATCTGCTTGGTAAGAGGAGACCTCACCAGGGTGAGGTGCAGCTCTTTGCATAGAGGAGTTTTCCCTCTGCCCCTTTTTAGAAGCAAGCCTGTCTCTCATATTATGAATATACCCACTGCAGGAAAAGGAACAGCAGAACCAAGAATTATTTACACCTTTTGCAGGAAGAGGCACTGAGATGCTGAAGAAGGAGGCATAGATGGTGGGGGAAAGTGGAGTTGCATAATTAGAGCATGACAAGTAATTCCCAAAAGCTTGGACCCTAATGAGCTCTTTCCTCTAGTTCTAGACTTGTTTGAAGCAAGAGCAGATCATAAATTAATCTACACAGCATTGCTTTTTGGAGGAATAGCTCTGCTCTCCAGGAGAGTGGCTTTACCACGCTGCAAACGTTATTCTCGATTCAGCCCTTCAGAAATAGCTCGTGCGCACATCCCACAGCACTGATGTTTTTTCTGCTTAAAGAAGACAAGTGTATACTGCACCAGTTATAACTCTTCTATGCCATTTGACTCTATTGGCACCAGAGGAATTCAAAATGAGGATGAAGTTCTCCTGACCACCGTCTCCTCCACCTGCCCAAGGTGCAGTTCAAGATAAGCTTCTCTTTCTGTGGGCTCTGGGGTTTGTATATGAAGGTCTGGAGGGAGAGCGGGGGCTCCTGCCTGGCAGTAGCTGGATGTGCTTGAACGCTGTGTGCGAGGTTTTTTTTTATGGCATCAGATATGGGACTATGAAATCCCAAATAGGCTCCTCATTAAAATTTCTCAAGTAACTAGGAACACAGCATGTCCTGACGCTGCTAGAAATGTTTTGCTATTAGCAGTTACTGCACGAAGCTGATTGTCCTATCAAAGAGGCATGTTCTGCTTAATTGCAATGGAGATGTTATCCTGGTTCACTGTTCTCACTTTGTGGATTTTTTTTCTCTTTGCTTAAAAGTAGCTTCACAAGAAACTACAAGCTGCTGACTTTATAAGCAGGGTTCTTTTAAATTTTAGCAACTGCTGGATTAACATGAGTGGCATGAAGTTTGTTTTTTTTTTTAATGAAAAAAAACCCCACAAACAAAATCAAATTTTTGAATACTTTTTCCCTGGAATAGCTCTGCTTAATGATGAGGCTCCTTTTAATGCTCTAAGTAGCCTGTCATATTTGTATATGGGCTGCAAGACCTTCAAGAAGAATCTGTAACATTTGACATAACTAAAATTTATGAACTCAAAAGCAAATCAGTATACCCTTGAGTAAAAATAACCTGAACTGGCTGGACATCGCGTTTTAGCATCTATATTTCCTTGGAAGAGCCAGTTCTTTGTGTGTATGTTTTCTTTGGATACAGAATGAATGCACCCATACATAAATAAGTATCAGTTACTATTTTTCCTCTCAGTATACATACAGGATTTGATCTATGCTTGCTGCACTTTCTGCTTTCCCTTCATCTAGTGGCACCATTTATACAATCGCTGCTTTTCTGATTAAAGTGCCTGACTACAAGCTGAAAGTTTGACACAAGACAGCCAACACTTTTTAATTACCTTTAGCTCAGCTCGAGCCGTGGCACATCTCTTTGAATGCAGCTGACTTGCAACAAAGTCTGGGAGAAAACGGTGCACTTTTTATTTATGCTTTTTCTCTGGCAAAATTGCTCTGTGAATTTTTATTGCCTAATGGTTTCTCTGATACCTTTTAAAACTGTTGAGCTCTTCACCAAGAGACTATTTTATATGAGACTTGGGCCAGTAAACCATTTCTGTGATCTGGGAGGTGCTATCCTTCCTTCATAGAGCAATCCATTTTGAAATTAGCTGGGCCTGCCTGCTCAAGAAGAACTCACAGATGCTTGGCTGCTGGTCCTGAATGGACCTATTAAATGCTATATTTCTGTTAAAAAAAGCAGCAAAAAATCTATTGCTGACTAGCAGGTCCTGAAATTCATGTGTATCAAGGGTAGCATAAATAGTTTCAGTGTGTGATTTTTTGAGAGAATAGTGGTCTCTGGCTTAGTAAATACTAACTTCTATCCAGTCTATTGAAAAAGGTGATTATATAAGGTAGAAATCAGCTGGGGCTTCAGCAGAGCCGGGAAGAGCTGGTTTCTCTTCTATCCAAAATTACTTCTGAAATTGACAGCACCTAGTGATATGGCTGTTAATTGACTTGTCCTCTATTAAGCTACGTCCAGCCTCGCTTACCTTCTCCTGTGTGATTCGTGACCTTCTCCTGTGTGAAGCATGGTCTAAAGCTCCAGGTCTTTTCTCTCCCTTGTCTAAGGCATCTCAGAGAAATTCTATCATGCTGTATCACCCCCATTGATGTACAAGGGAGGACCAGTCTATGGCAGTTTAGATGGGACACTGCTGCTGCCTCTGACCAGCAAAGTGGAGTTGTGCTAGATTTTCTTTTTTTTTAATTTTTTTTCTGGAAATCACCTTGTTACAGGTAGGTGTCTACTCACTGCAGCAAATGGTAATGGCAGTCTCCTGGCAAGTGATGTGCTGCTTTCCACTGTTTCCAGATAAATGCTTCCAGTATGCACCCTAAACTATATTTACCTTGCCTTTGTATATGAGATTTACTACTTAGAGAGGAACAGGAGAGCTGGGACACCACAAGGTATGGTGAATAATCCCAGAGAAGAGGCCTGAGGAGTGTGTGCTGTAGGCAAAGAATGGGGACATATATATGTGGGCATTATATCAAGAGCACACCATGCTCTAAACTCATGACAGTCTTCATGTTTAGATTTGCAAGTAAGGAGCAGGTTCCAGAAGAGGAGGGCATAGAAGTTTTACTTGGAAGTGAGAGCTCTTTAGCCTTAGCTATAGGTTGGAGAGTAGAACTGGGTCCTGAGGACTTAGTCATCAGTGAAGAGAGTCAATGATAGGTGTCCCAGGGTCCCTAACCACTGCTATTTCCTCCCTTTCTTGCACCAACCGTGGAGAGGAATCCTAGTTAATGGCAACCACAGATCATGCTCAAACTGAGTTTCAGATCTCCATGATACAGTGCTACCCTAAATGCTCATGTCAGTGCTGGGCCCCTGTTCCTTGCAGAGAACTACATTTCTGCTGTCCTGTGTCCCCGGGGCACGTACCCCATCATGGATGAGGGTACAGACACCACTTCCTGAGAACCTGGAAGCACTCAGGAAACTAGTGCCGGGGCCTTTCTTTTGTGGTTTGTCTACTGTTGGCACTGCACAGGTCAGAGAAGGAGCTTATCCCCCCAAGCGCAGCGCTGCTTGGGATATCTGGTAGTGAAACCAGTTGGAAGGCAGCTGTTCTCACTTTCTGATCAGGAAAACACTTAAATAGGAGCAGTTTGAGTTGAATTCCTTCATAATTGTTCCTCTCCTTATGCCAGCAGTTTCTGAGGAAATACAGTTCCTCTGAAAAGCCAGAAGAGCACCTTACTCTACCACTCCCTTCTCTAGCTTGGCTGATATTCAGTATATTTTTTTGCACCAAAGTAAAAGCACTAAATTTAGCGAAAGCATGTGCTGTAGCCTACTTTTCTCTTGTAGCTCCCTGAGAGATCTGCTGAGAGGTGACCTGGCTGGAAATACCAGCACAGTCCAATGCCAGTTGAGAGTCTGGGGAGTGTTGGGTGCCTCATTTAGCTGTTGGAGACTTCCAGAGCGGTGGGTCAGAAGAAAGGATGCACCCATCTGGTTTGCAAGAGGGAAAGCAGAGTTGACTTTTAAAAAGATGTAATAGACTCAATTATACCAGGTATTTCTCAGTAGAAAACCATGATTTAGTTGCTTGAGGGTTTTTCTTGTCTGCCTCTGTTTTTATTAAGCTCATTTTTCTTTATCCCTGACCTGTGACAGCTGAAAACAGGCTTCCTGGGAGAGAGAAGATGAGTGTGTGTGCACACATGGCAAGGAGCCAGGGAATAGCTACCGAGCCAGCTTGTTGTGCGAAGGATGCTCTACAGTTTGGGTTCAACTCAGATCACCCTTGTCCTGTGGTTCCCACACAAGTCTGGGAGAGTCCAAGCAGACCTGCACATTTTTTTTTCTTCTGCCCCCTCACCTCAGCTCTTCTGTCCTGCTTGACCAAAGGTGAGTGAACTGCAGGTTTCCTTCAAGCTGAGGTTTTTATTTCCTAGATTTCCTAGCCATAGTCAGAGACTTCTTACAGGTGGATGCCACATTGCTAATGTACACGGCAGGCTGGGGTACAGAGGGAAACCTCTGCCAACTCTTGCTGTCCTCTACCTGCTCTCGCTGCTCTGTTTCCAGCTGATGAAATCTGCTCCTCACTTCTAGATGCTGCTGGGTGTTGAGAGAATGTGTGAGACACAGGAAGGAAAATGTGTCTTTATGGTAGGTGGCATGGCATGCTGTAAGCTTAGACATCTGCTTTCCTTCTTTAGAGCAGCTTCACTCCCAAATAGTGCCAGGTGACAACGTGCTTGTTATTGAGATGGTGTGCAAACGTCTATCTTCCAGCTGGATTTGGGTAGTCATGGATGCTCACTGCATTGGCTTAGGGTCCCAACTTTGATGATGCCCTGAACTAAGAAATGCTCCAGCTCAGGTCACTAATGTTTATCTTCGGGCTTCTTGTGGATGTTTTCTCACTTTCCTCCTCTGCTGCCACCACGTGGACATGTCTCTGTGTTCATTTAAGGTTTGTAGTAATCATTCAGGAGAATATGATCCACCCTTCAATGTACTGCAGTTTTCAACTGCACACAATGTGTTCCTTCATTTGCTGTCAAATTCAGCTGGGAAGAATTTGACACATTAAAATAACAAAAAAAGGAGAGAGAATCTCCATCATATTTTTGTTTCCCTTTTTTTTTTTTTTTTTTTT
>NW_015090800.1:6199393-6220633 GCF_001431845.1 Calidris pugnax | reverse complement strand
GGGGTTGGGATGCCGGGCCAGGGGCAAAGGGGTGCCTTGGGTTTTTTTTTTTTTTTCCTTTTTTTTTTTTTTTTTTTTTCCTTTTTTTTTTTTTTTTTTTGTCAAAAGACTTCCAAAGGCTGTGCATTTTTCACACTCTAGAAAAGGTTATGTAGAGTAACTGAGTGTGCATAGCAAGTCACAAATCTCAGCCAGAAGTTTCACAGACATATCAATCAAGAGCCAGGCTCAAACCTGAGCAAAATTTTTCCAAAGGGCCATTTATGAGGCAATTATATCCAGAAGAATCTGTGTCACCGAGGGTTGATTGACTGGCTTTTACATGCTATACATTCAGCTCTGAAAATTGCACTTGGGACTCGACACCATTTATGCACTCCTGGAAATACTATTTTGAGAGCAGAACTCTATTAAAACTGCCAGCATGGAGTTCTGGAGAAGAAGAGGGACTAATGAAGACGTCTGGTGCAGCTCGTACAGTTTAATGACAGAACAGCATTGGTGCAGCAGTGCAACCTGGATCCTGTTCACCTTGGGGCTTCCTCAGGCCAGAACCAAGTGAGTATTTGAGTTAGACACAGATGGAGGATCTGATTTTAGTTCAAACTATAACTTATTTTCCTGTATTTCTCCATCAATAACATTCAGCATTAAATTCATTATTTATAATCTGTTGCTATATAAAAAAAAAAAGCAGCATATAAATGGAACTCTCTTAGAAGTGGTGGGATTAAGCTGCGTCAGGTCCTGCAACCTTAGCTTTTGTGAGGTTAATTTGTTTCAGTATTACAAACGAGCAAACTGCTTTGGAAGTCCTTACTTTGCCTAGTGATAGGGTATCAGAAGGAAAAGGAACAGTACTTTTTCCCTCAGCAATGAAATGTTGAAAGCAAGAGGTAGGTTGGGGTGGGGGGCTGATCTTCTCCCCTTTTGCCCTTCAGTCCAGGGGTAGCTGCTGGAAAGCACCTGCGAGTGCTTTCTCCTCACTTTGTACCAGAGAACATCCTTGTGAATGACTGGAGGGGTCTCATTTGGTGACTTTACAGCCTTGGTGGGGGACAAAAAGTTTAAAGGAGACATAGACTTCAATACAGTTCTCAGTGTCTGGAAACCTGTGCTGAGCCCAGTTGTTCACACTGATGTCAACTGTCAGGACAGATTATGGCTGGATTCAGTCCTTGATATTAGCCACATAGCAGGATGTCCAGTGTGGTTACAGTATCTAAAAGAATAACTAAATCTTATGCAGTTTTATCCTTTACAGTAGCTCTGACAGAGCAAGTTTGGCCCCAGGGCTGTGAAGTCCTGGTGCCAATATAAAAGAGAATATCTATTCAGCCTTAGAGAATCAAGAATGACTCTTTCCATTTTCTCTCTCTTTCCTCCCTCTACTGGCCAGTAGAATAAAATCAGAAAGCATTTAGAGTTTTCCTTTGGTCTTCAGAAACATCCTAATGTAGAATTCAGCAAAAACTCCAGCTCTGACTCCTCCTGAAGGTAGAATTAAGATGAGGAAAAACAGATACATCAAAGGCCTACCTGAGGTTTCCTTGCTTTTCCAGGACTAACCTTGTATTCAGCCCTGGGCTACCATCTGTCACAGGAATGCTCTAAAAAAGCATAAGTCCACTAGTGCCTTAGGCAGAAAATGTTCTGAGAGTGAGCCTGGTGCATCTGGCTGCCTGGGGCCAGGCTGACCATTCTGGCTGACCCCAGAACTGCAGAATCACTGAGGTATGAAGGCACCTCTGGAAGTCTCCAGTCCAAGCCCTGCTGAGAACAGGGTCACCTAGAGCTGGTTGCCAAGGGCTGTGTCTAGTCAGGTTTTGAATATCTCCAAGGATGGCGGCTCCACAACTCCTCTCGGCAGCCTGTTCCAGCATCTGACCTCCCTCGAGGTTAAAAAGCCTTTTCTTATGTCTTCTTTACTCCCTCCTATCAGGTATTCATACACATGGATAAGGTCCCAGTGATTTTTCCCTTCTGCAGCCTATATTGATGCATGAGGTTGATCCTTCAAAGGTGCAGGACTTTGAACTTCTCCTTGTTGAACTTCACGAGATTCCTGTCAGCCCATTTCTCCAGCTTGTTGAGGTCCCTCTGGATGGCAGCAGGATCCTTTGATTAATCACTCCTCTCCATTTTGGATAATCTGAGGGTGCACTCTGCCTCCTTGTCCAGCTCATTCATAAGTATATTAAACAGTATTGGTCCCAGTATCACCACTGGGGTGTCCTGCTAGGGACTGGCCTCTAGCTGGAGGGGAAAATGGAAAAAAACACATCTTAGGCGCTGTGTGTTGTTCCATGTATTCCACAGATCAAGGAATAGAAAATGTGTTTGCTGCTGGTTTCCCTATGTGAGATGAGGAGCATTTATGGGGCTGCAGGACAGAGATGGAGCCTGCTGAGTGACAAACAGCCCCATTGCTTCCCGTCTGGGAGGGAAATTTGTCCAAAGGATACAGCTTCCAACCCAGATGATGTGGGAGATCCTGATGAGCTCTTTGACTGGCTGTTTCCCTCAGATCTTGAGATCTTACCATACAACACATTGATAACATTGCTTGGAAACACATCACAGCCTTTGCTGTCCACTTCTGCAATCTGTATCATACTTGTTCCCTTGATAAAATATTTTTTGGACCAGAAGAGTTCATGGGAATACAACCCGTGTCATTCTGTGCCTTCCAGAAGCTTTTGAGGATGCTGACAGCAAACCTTGCAAATATCCAATATTGGTGTTAAATGCTTTTACGCCCCAGAGTTTTAGACACTACCTTCTACGTTGCCTACTGGTTTATATCGTCTGAAAAGCAATCTCTGAGTATAAAATGAGATGATACAGCAACAAACACTTTTAAGGTCTACTCCTGCTGAAAGAAAGCCTGTCCAGGTCCATTAAGAGAAATATGACCCTCTTAAAGGGGGCTGCTCACCCCCCCGAACAGAAGCAAACTATATTCTGTTCTGCCTTAGACAATTTAGTAGCAGCCATTTCAAAAACAGCCTTCAGCATCTTAAAAGAAAACATGCTTTTGACAAGGATGCTAAAGAAAAAGACCCTTATAAAAAGCATGAGTAATAAAAGTTATTCTCTTAAAACAGCTGGTGATATAATGGGAGGTATACTGGACTAAAGTTAAATTTTGCTGTCTTTTTGATTACTGGCACCTCAATGAATAGGTTTTTTTTCTCTCTCCTGGTCTGTGTGGGAGTTATTTGGAACAGATCTGCTTTAGATTTAGTACACTCTTTAGACCGACAGTGAGAAAAGCCATCTTTAACCATCTTTTTCACCCTCAGGAGAGCTCTTCATCTTTCTTCCCAGCTTCTTCTAAGTTTTTCATCTCCAGCAGACTAGATGTTTCACGGCTTTCCTTCTAAGAGTCTTAGAAACATCCTATGTATTGTGGTAAGATGCATTTCTTATAAGACTTCTTGAAATCCTCCATATAGCAGGTTCACCCCACTATTGAAAATAGTTTTGAAGATGTAACCTACAGTATCTTTGGCAGTATTTTATAAGGCAATTTTAATGTAGCAATTAGTAGTTTCTACCTCTCCTGCTCCCCAAACTACAGTTTTCAAAGGACAATAGCCCTGGTTCCATAGGTCATAGAGACTCCTATATACTAAGGATACATCCAGGCTACACAATTGTTTAGATCACCGTAATTTTCACCATCTCAATTCTTGTTGGTCTGAGGTGTGTTTTTAAATTTCTGCAGAGGTTTGCGAGGATACAGTTCAACCATCACCTTGCCAAAATAAAAATTAAATATGTCGGTTCTCATCTGAAGTTATTGCAGTGAAGTGATGCCAGTAGGATGTTTACTCACAGCAATATAATGCAGATAGTCATAAAAAGCGGTAACAAATTTTTGGCTTTTTTGTCCTGGATAAGTATGCGATGCAACAGCAATGCAGATGGCCCCTCAAACACTGGTATCCTGCAGTGTCTGTTTATGGCTTCAAAATGTTGAGTCTTCTGGAAACATCCGTGGAAAAAGGAATATAAAGGATTTTGCGATGCAGTGGTGTCCGTTTGATGACATGTGATGAAAAATGCCCAAGTGCTATCCAAAGCTTTCAGGTGAGTTTCTCTCCAAGCACATCATGCATCAGAGGATGAGCTCAGAAGTTATGGACTGCCATGTTAAACATTGGAGAAGTAATCCCTGGAGGACTAAACAAAAGCTATGACTATTTCTTACGCATATAAGAGATTCTGAAAAATTGTGTTTGGTGTGTTTCCATTACACTTGCTTCCCAAGAGATCCAAGGGTGTAACTAACTGCGCTGGAAAGTCAGATTTGGCATTTTGTTGGAATACCCAGGTGCTGGGAAGAGTGATGGAAACCTTCCTGTTACATGTTTTTTCTGGAAAGCATCACATCCAAGTGTTGCAGACGTGGGAAATGCTCTCCCATGTGTGGGATTTAGGAGGCCGTTCCAATCAACTCAGCAATAATCGCTGCCTTCTCCCCTTTCTGTTGCGAGAGATACAAATCTTTCAGTCCAGTAAACACGCTGTTTGGCATGAGCACTTTGTACTTCTTCAAGTTAAAAATAACCACGAACCACCCCACCTTTGTGATCTTTTGTTTGATAAGCGATTCTCTGTGATGGGTTCATCCTTTCAGTCACCGTGAAAATGTCATCAGTGAATAACCATCCATAAACTAACTCGAGGGTTCCTTTGGATTTAAATGCTTTCAGATGGTTCCTTTTCTTAAAAAGACAGAGCACTTCTTTTTTAAAAGAAAACAAACAAAAACCCCCCCAAAAAAATCCGACCAAAAAAACCACACCCAACTTCCCAAAATAGTTTCCCAAAGCCTTTGGGAGTACCAGGTAGTCACACCTTCAAGGCTGCTGTAGACATTTCTGTGAGAGCTGCAGTTAGGTCTGGTACGTAAACACTGCTAACACATCTGTGTAGCAAGAAATACTGTGTTGTAAAATACTTCTGCATCCTAGATTTTAAAGTGCTGTTAAATTGCTTTACAGCATCGGCTTTGACTTCACTATCGGTAGCAAAGTAGTGACTAAGGTGTTTGAGCATTTTGTTTGAAGACTTTTTTGCAATTTTTTTTTTCATCCTAATGGAACCGTAATTCTGAGACTTGCAAAAAATGGGGCCTGCCTAAGTAGTAGCAAGTAATTCTTCCATCTTGTCATTTAGCTGAAGAGCTCGGCTCAGGCATGTTTAGACAGAGCTGTGGTGGTCTCAGAGCTGGCCAGCCCAGCCTGCTGCTGTGCATCCACATCTGAAACAGTAATTCCATTTCTCTTCAAATTTATTTGTGCCACCTGGGGATAAAGCTGCGGGAGCTCTCCTCCTGCCGGTCGTTTTTCAAGACCTTGGTTTGGTTTTGGTTTCTTGGAAAAGAGCACTTGCCCTTCCGGCAGTATCAGGTTTGTAATACATTTTCTTTAGCAGTGACACATTTAACCTTTCTCAGAACCATTGCTATTATAAATATATGGTGCTTTTCCAATATACAGTAAAAATCACCCTGTAAAACATTGTTTATTAACCATGTGTGGAGGCCCAATATTTTACAATACTATTTTACTCTCTAGTTATCCAGAACTCTTCTCACCATGGCAAAAACAGTGCTGGTCTGCATACGATGTGCCTGGGGGCATGAGGGCCAACGCTTGGGTCTCAGCCACTCAGAGGCCAAAAATCCGCCGGGCACAGGAACAAAAACCTGGATCCTCATCAGAAAGCAAGAACTGAGACTTTTTGAAGATTGTTGCTTTTAAAGTACAAGAGCGCCATGTACTGGATGGCATCTGTATAACCTGACTCTGGTAGGGGGGACCTTAATGGGGACAAGCCTGACCTGCAAACCAGATGGAGGGTGGCTTGGCTGGGCACCAGGTGATGTGCACAGGTCTGGAGGGCTTCGTGGCTTTGCTGGGAAACTGTGTGATGTCCTGGATAAAACACAGACCTGGGCACTGGGAATCCTGCATCGTCCACCAGACTCTGCCTAAATAAGAATTTCTCAGAGAGAAGGGAGTTCATTCAACAGAGAATGAGTTTAAGTCTGGTTTCCAAAGGAAAAAAAGCTTGTCCAAGCACTGTATTTTTGTCCATCCATGTCTGCTGTCACTTTACCCCCTATTCCCTCAACATTTGTCAACTCATTTACCAGTTTAACCAGATTTGACTGGGGGAGGGTGGTGCAGGGGACATGAAGTTGCTGCAGGTTTTGGTGGCTGGGTCACTCGGTGACATAATGATAGTACTTCTGATAGGTTCAGATGAGTGTCACCACTGAGGGAAAGGCTGCTAGTCATCAGCCACTGATGCATTAGCCACACAGCCCAGCTCAAACCACCACCCCCAGCAGATGCGGTTTCTAGCCCAGCAAGGAAGGAAGGAAAGGCTAGAAGAATAGCAGGAGAGAGGAGGGAGTGAAGGGTGCTGTGAGGGACGTTATGAAGTATGAAGGGGTTAGAAGGAACATATGGGAAGAGAAAGGAATGAGAATTATGTGACTGAATGCGAAACCCAGTTTCATCAGTTGTGCTTTCACAGAGGTACTTGCTGTTTGCCTTTGCCTTTGGGGTGCTGTTTCAGCTGACAGGCATTGCTGTGTTTCTAGAAGAAAGAAGAGGACCAGACAACTCAGATGGATTTTCTATTTGTCCTGATGCACATTCTGGCATCTGCAAATTTAGGTTTTGCTTTAGGCTGCTTTTCTTGCTCTTATTTTCCTTTTATGAAGTTCTGCAGAGTAAGAGAGACCTTTCACTTGCTGTCAGTCAGTTCCAGGGAACTTTCCTCCTGCTTCTTTGCTCTGAAATGTCACTATGTCCATTTTTTAGGTCTCTGTGCTACCTCCTGTCATTTTCCACCAGTTTTTTTTTTTTTTGTGTTTGTTTCTTTTTTCTCTCGTTCCCTTGTCTATATTCTGTTGTTCCTTCGTTTTACACTTGCCTTTTTTCTGCTTCTTGTCTTCCTGTCATCTGCCACTTCCATTTTGAAATGTCTCTGTTCACCTACCAACTAGAAGGGCAGGTCCAACTGGATAACCTAATCCAGTGGAGAGTCTCCAACACCCTCATGGTGGTATTTTTCTTCTGTACATCTAAGCAGAACTTCCAATGTCACAACTTGGTCCATTGCCTCTTTGCTCTAACCCCCTGACCATCTTGGTAGCCCTGCATTGGACTTGCTTGTTTTAGCTTGGACTGGCTGTTTTTCTTGCAATGGGGAGACCAAAACTGCACACAGTACCCAAATGTGGTCTCACAGGTATTGTATAGAGGGGAAGGATCATGCCTGCTGGCAAGGCTCTTCCTAATGCAGCCCAGGAGCCTTATTGGCCATCTTTGCTGCAAGGACACACTGCTGGCTGATGGTCACTTTGTCCACCATGGCCCTTAGGGCCTTTTCTGCAGATTTGCTTCCCAGGCAGTCTGCCCCAGGCTGTGCTGGTGCACAGGGTTATCCCTGCCCAGATACGTGACCTGCATTTGCTTTTATTGAACTTCATGTGGTTCCTGATGGCCCATTTCTCCAGCCAGCACAGGTCCCTCTGGCTGGTAGCCATGCCCTGCCCTCCTGCAGGAACTGTACTACACCTAGTAACTGATCAGCAGCTCGATTTTGGTATCTTTCTCCTTTGAGCACAGTGGCCCAGACAATTTTCCATTCAACTTACAGTCTGCTTACTCACAGGCAGACTATCAGGCCCTACCTCACCAGTTTTGTGTAAGGCTGTTACAGAGGACCATTTTCAAAACTCTGCTACAGTCAAGGAAACAGCATCAATCACACTCTGCATCCACAGAAGTCGTGGCATCGTAGGCAGCAATCATAGAACGGTCAGGCTTTGGTAAGTCCACGCTGGCTGTTTCTAATCACCTTATTATTCATGTGCTGGGATTTGCTTTGCAGCCTTCCCAGGGACAGAGCTTGGCTGACAGAGCTCTCTGTCCCTGGATCATCTTTCCTGCCCTTCTTGACGATGAGTGCCACACTTGTCTTTTTCCAGTCACCAGGAAACCTCCCTGATCTCCATTTGATGGAGATGGAGTGGCCTCAGAAAGGTATTGGCCACCTCCCTTCTCATCCTGGGAAACTGATCTTCCTTTTTGCCTCTTTTACCCATTTTCTGCTTCCATTTTTGTTATTTTCCTATTTAAAATACATTTCTTTTCTATTGCCTGTTTTTTTTTTCCTCCCACACCTACACAATTTCCCTCTCTAACTTCTAATTTTCTCTTTTTCTTGCTCTTTTCCATTTTCTTTCTCCTTTCCTCAGGTATAAGATGACATCCAGCTATTCAAAAAAGAAATCCTACAGAGAAGTCAGACTTAAAGCTTTTGTACAGGATTTTTTCTCCTACTGGGCACTACTCTCAACTAGTTGTTCTTCTTCTTAAATATGACCCCTTTTCCTCTCCAAGGAGCTGTAACATGAAAAGATGCTTAAACAAACAGGCACCCACCTGAGCACCACTAACCTGGGCTTATCTTCTTACATCATACTTCTTTTTTAATGAAAACCTGCTGGCTGCCTCAAAAGATAACTCTCTAAACAAGCACAGAAGGGCCCCTTAGAGAGGTATCTCTCCAGTTTTATACATACAAATTTATTACTGCATCATGCTTCTGAGAAAAGAGTTTTTCCTTATGCTTTTCTCTCCTGCAAAAGATTCTTCCCACAGATTATTGTTAAAGTTTCATTACAAAAAATAAATCTGTAAAACTTGAGTAATAAAATGAAGTGATCCTGATTTAGTCATGTTAAAGGACACGTTCAAACTACGTGGAACCTGATCTTGAAAGTCGAGCCGTGGTGTAAACACTAAAGGAGCTCACATAAAGACAGATGAAGCAAAAAAAAAAAAAGGTGAGTGGAGAGGTGCGTTTAAAAGGTTTGGGAAACACCATCCCAGGGAGACATTGGCTCAGCCATCTGGAGAATCTCACATTGCCCCTGGCTAGAGTGGATGACAGGGATTTTCCTGAAGACTGGCCGCACTCAGAGTGAGTTTCTCAGACCCCCACGCACCCCTGGCATTCTTTTAGTGTCATCCCCCACCCATACTAACGTACTGCAGCCTCTAAGGACACTTTTGAGCTGCTTCTGCTTTCTCACCCGAATGGGAGAAATCCGAGTCCCAAAAGGAGCTCTTGGGTTTTATGGGCTGTCAGGATGGCCCGGTGGTAGGTAACGCGCTTAGATGGAAAGTCAGCATTAAATCTTTCCTCACCTTTAAACCAGTTCTGCTCTTCATTGTCTCAAGATGCAGACAGCTTTATGCCTAGCCAGGAAAAAGAACTGGGGATATTAATTATCTGCCCTTTTAAACATCATCAGCCATTTCCCGTAATTTATTACATAAAATTGCTGAGGGAGGACAAAAGCCAGGATTTACCTACACACATATAAAAAACATTTCTGCTACTAACTTTTTCAGACATCTGAAGATTTGGCTTTCTTCCCTGTTTCTCTCTTTCCCTATCCTTTATCTGAAATATGCCTTATTTCTCTCTGCATTGGCTTTGGTGTCTAGACTCTCTCTTTCATCTTTCGTTACAACAGTGTTGTGTTCCCTCACCTGCTGGTTATTTCTTTTAACTTCTCTACTGCAGAGAAAAAAGTGGCTCTCATTTGGAAAGAAGTCCAGCACTGAGACATCCAGGGGCTCCTAATCGTTAGGATCTATAACCCAGCTTTTTAGGTTTTTCTCCTGCTTCATCTAAAGACTTGCACCCTCAAAAAAAAAAAGCACTGCTCCTCACTCAAATGTCCACATCACCATGCCCACCACTGGGAGTTCATAGGTAAGTTGGAGATTGCACCAGTGTATATCTACTGCCTTGTACTTAGAGGGCCACAAATACAAAAGGTAAGAGTTGAGACAGATTATGTTTGGGAAGGGCTGCCTTGTGTGTGAATTAGTCTTTAATAACGTTTCTGTTGTTATTGTAGGGATAAATTTGTCTTTTCTTGTTGACGCAAGAATTTGCCCACTTTGTGGGAGTATGGGGCACCCACAACCTGTACTCTCATGGTGATTCTAGGAGGAGGAATGGGCCCTGGCAGTGATTAACAGAGGAATCTCTTTGCAGCGCAGCGATGGTTGCATGTGCAGGATGTACTGCTGCAGATGGGTGTGTTATGGTTCCTTCTCCTCCTCATGGACTCATGAAGGACGAAAGAATAACAATACTGAACTGCAGAGCTCCTGTGAAGATACCACATATGCTCCTCTGTCAGGTATCTTTTCTTACTGCTGTTTCTTGGGGGGGTCAGACTAGATGACCTTGAAGGTCCCTTCCGACCCATATGATTCTATGATTCTTGGCCTGCTTTTCCCCATCATTACAGTCTGTGGGCCCTTGTGATAACCTTTGCTCAAGGAGAAGACCTCACTTCCAGTTTCTCAGACTCCCTCACTTCTGCAGGTGTTTCCAAATGATCTATATCCTCACCCGTTTCTGTTTCCCTGGACAGTGACTTCATGAGGGCTACAAATGTCCACATGCGCTCTGCAGTACTTTACTCCAAAGTCTCCCCAGCTGTGACCAGTGGTTGCAAAGCAGCTTCTCCTGGCACAGCTTTCCACCTGG
Source organism: Calidris pugnax (assembly GCF_001431845.1). Taxonomy (NCBI): domain Eukaryota; kingdom Metazoa; phylum Chordata; class Aves; order Charadriiformes; family Scolopacidae; genus Calidris; species Calidris pugnax. The sequence continues at coordinate 6,210,028 of NW_015090800.1, read as the reverse complement.
CCTGAGTGCCCTCCTACTGTGAAGCATTACAGCTGGATTGATACGGACATTGTGGAGAGGGGTGAGGGTAGCCGATGCCCTAACACGGGTAGGAATCGCTCTACAAGAGCCCATCCTTCCCTGGGCTTCAGCAAGGGACACAGACACGTGTAGCTCCTCCAGAAGGAAAAAGCAGCACACGCCTCCCTGCCAACCCCTTCCCCCTGGCCTGTGTTTTGTTTTGCTCCTCTCTGGCTTGGCTTGTCTTCAGGTCAGGCACTCTTGCAAGAGATGTTGGACTCAGGACCTTTTGTAGAAGACATCTCTTGGGAAAGCTCATGGCTTCACCATGTCGCTGTAGGGCATCAGGGAACAGAGCATGGCAGGCTCAGGATTGCTCCCTCCTTTCCGAGTAAATTCCTCTTCTATCCAGCAATAGGTGTGTGCATTCACCCCTCCTTCTCTTGCTCTGTCCCCTCCACAGGCCAGATGTCCTCTCCTCCCTCCTGGGACCCGCTCTTTTTTGCTGTGCTTCTCATGGCACTGCACATCCTAACTGGTCACAGAACTGCTGTTAGCACTGGAAGAGCACCCAGGGATGGGCTTCCCTTGAGTGTTGAACGCAGGCTTGGGATGCTGGAAACATAAGAGATATCGAGGTGCTGGAGCGAGTGCAGAGGAGGGCAATGAAACTAGTGAAGGACCTGGAAAACAAATTCTATGAAGAGCGGCTGAAGGAGCTGGGACTGTTTAGTATGAGGAAGAGGAGGCTGAGGGGAGATCTCATCACTCTCTACAACTACTTGAAAGAACACTGTAGAGAGGTTGGTGCTGGTCTCTTCTCACATGTAATTAACAACAGAACGAGAGGGAACGGCTTCAAGCTCCAACAGGGTAGGTTTAGATTGAACATTAGGAAGGAATTTTTCACAGAGAGAGTGGTCGGGCATTGGAACAGGCTGCCCAGGGAGGGGGGGGAGTCACCATCCTTGGCTGTGTTTAAGGGACGTTTAGATGCGATACTGAGGTATATGGTGTAGGAGAGGAATGTGCAGAATAGGGTAGATGGTTAGACTCGATGATCCCAAGGGCCTCTTCCAACCTAGATGATTCTATGATTCTATAAAGCTGAGCTCCAGAGTTGCCTGGGATCTCTGTGCAGACCTAGCAGTTGTGAACAAAATTGTGGATGGTTACGATGTGCCTTGGCCAGGATCTCAGGAGAGCTGGATGTGGGTGTGCACTTCTCTGTTTAGGACCAGGATTAATACACAGCGAGCTCTAATTTGGATTCCAGGAATGAATTTCAAGAATCTATCCTTGCACAGGCAGGATGGCCATTTGAGGCAAAAGTGAAATTGATTTTGGTTTAAAAGGGCTGTAAAGAAAGACATGAGTAAATATGGAGAAAAATAATCTAACATTGATTAGGAAGGAGACATTACCCAGCAGGCAGTAAAACACTGAAGATAGGCCATTGAATAACCATGAAAAGAAAATGAGAATGCTCTGGTATATACAAATAAGAATCAGAACACTGTACTCCTGCAATGGAATTTTTTGCTTCGGGCCCACGTGTCATTCTTTCGTGGTTTATGATTAGAAACTGCTGTGAGAGACCAGAGATGCGCCCTGTAACTTGGAAAAAACTTCTGGATCAGGACTGGTAAAAATCAGAAGGATTTATATCAAAGTTCACCCTAGAAAGGCAGCAGTGGGGATGCATTCTGGGAGCTGAGTGCAAGCAGGATTTGTGTGCGAAATTACGTCAGACATACGGAACTGCAGGAAAAAAGATGGATTTCATACTTGATGCTGGCGTAGGAAGGGACAATCTGGCTGTATACTTACAATATCTGTAACACGAAACTGTGGCAGTGGTTTTAATTACACAGATGGGTCTTACTGAATATATCGGTTTGGAAATGATAGAGAGATTCCCAATGAGTGGCTGTATCACAGACATCAAGTTACTGTACAAATTTTGACTACATTTTTACAACTCTGCAGTGGACTTTGAACCTTTAGTGGTGTGTTCTGGGCATTTCTACTTCTAGTTCTCCGTTCAGCCCGGATTCAATGCTGTATGTAAGGCATAACTAACTTGTTAATGAGAAAATAAAATTATTCATTCTACTTTGCCCTTGGGAATTTATAGAAGCTGTATTACCAAATATACCTGTGAACTCCTTAGACTTATGGATTAGTTCCAACACAGTGAAATAATTAATGTCTCACCAAACTATATATGAGACTTAATTAAATATTTTAAGAGTAAGAGCTGAACTGCTAGTTCAAGCATTCAACTTGGTAGGAGTTCAGATTTAAAATATTGTGCGCAATCTTAAATATCATTCACAGAATTCTTGATGGGAAATGCTTTTAGGATAGTCCTCATAACAGCCAGGATCCTAATTTCATCTTGCACCCAGCTCTAATATCTATATTTCATTATATTTCATTATATTTCATTAATGTCTACTGTTGCATACATAAATTATATATCAGACCTGCAATGCCATATGGCATTACCTAGTCTAGTGGGAGGTGCCCTTGCCCATGGCAGGGGGTTTGGGACAAGATGATCTTTAAGGTCCCTTCCAACCCAAACCACTCTGTGATTCTATATAAAATGACTGGGTTTTTTGAAATAAAGGTTTGGGAAACACGATGCTTGAGATACTGCCTCCCTACCCCAGGGGATGGGTACGGCTCAGTGTTAGTTTGGACCCTGGCTGGTTAGACAGTGACCTAAGAGGCAGAAACCACAAATGGTCCAAAAGTCAATGTTTTTTACAGGCCTTTTAAATAGACCTTCCTGTAACACTGTAGTGTAGTTCCTTGGGTGTTTTAAGTGGTCCACATGAGAGTGTATAAGATATATAAACCTATGACTTCGGTCTTAAGAGAAGCACATTCTCCATCAGCAGAGGTCAAAGACTGAACTTCTCTCAGACACGGGTGACATCTATAGCATTCATGCTGTTGCTTTATAGAAATGTGCCAGAGGTGCCTGCCACGTGTCTTACTGCATCGTAATAATTAAAGAGTGAGTATCTCAGTGTACAATTATAAACCTATATTCATAGCTGCCGTTTGTCTCAAAAAACAAGCAATCTAGCTCACAGCTGGATCCAGCCTCTGCACCTCCCCTGTCCTGCATGTTCCCATATCGGTCTTCTTCAGTCCATGGAGTTATGGTAAATCTCTAAAGGGACCAGCTATTCCCTCTGTAAAGTAACATGCTACAGGGGGATCTGAGTGAAGGAAAGGATGGCATTAGAGGCAACTGGTGGTGTGGGATGGAGAAGCAGTGTTTCTGTCTTTTTGGGTGTTTTTTTTTCTTGTGAGACCTTAGGTTTTCCTTCAGTCCTCTCTGTCTAAAATCCTGTGATTTTACACAAGAATCTCAGCCTTCAGAAAATTATGGTTTTATCCAATGTATATGCATATAGAGGGGCTGAGGAGGGAGTTTTGAAGGGCCTTAATTTCCTGCTGGTGCTGGGGATGAAGAGACTGAAAGGGCTGTAAAGAAGATGACATTGCCTCTTTCAGAGGAGCACTGAGAGCAGATCTAAGCAAGTTAGGCACAGATATATATACTTGCCCTGGTCTTACACTGTTCGTTATATATTTAGTTTATTATTGCTGCTGGAAACAAAGAGCCAATATTAGGTTTGAAAACATGACTTATACAACATAAAGGAACCCAGGAATATAATGCACATAAATATAAGAAGAGGGAATTGCTTGCTCTCAGAAATGTGGAATAAATTTACAGAGGCACAGTAAAAGATGAGAGATTATAAAAAGGCATTAGGGCTGTCACTGTAAAGGAGTCAGGGAATTACAGAGCAAGCTCACATTACCAATTCAAACTGGAGTTTGCTGTGAAGAATGGTCTGGTCTTTGGAGGTAACAGAATAGCAGTGCAAAGGGCATCGAAATCTGATATCCTTTGGAGAATTCAGCAGGCTCATATGGGTATAGAAAAATGTAAATGGGAAGCATAAGCGATGTACATGTGGCAGCTTCATAAAAACTCAGAGATAAAGAAAATTGTAAAAATGAGCCATTTCTTCAAAACACCAACTTAGAAAAGAATAGAACTCCTGCTGATAGATCAGGACACATTACGGCCATGGTTTGAAGTAAGCGTAGATATATTTAAACTCTGCTTTTCTGGTCGAGACTACATTGCAGTGTTGGATCATTATTTGCATTTCCCTGTGGTTGTGCTATAGGGAATCTAGCATTAGAGCATCTCATGATGGCCATCATATCTGCATTTGCCAGGCAGACAGCCACAGAAGGGGGCTGAGTAGTGAGCCATGGTTCAAAGAACAGGATTTTCAACCATTTTCAAGGGATGATGGGAGAGATTCCACCGTGTAACATCTAGTCCCAGATATACCGTATTGAAAAGTCTACTGAAAAAAATGAACTAAGATACTTGAGATTTCTTTTAAAAAGCTACTGGATCTAAAAGAGATTCTTCTCCTGCTGAGCTTGAGTGGCTGCCTTTAAAACACAGTTGGTCTCCCTTGATTTTAAGAGGTGGTTGAGAACCAGACTTACTAGTACAGGACTAATCTGGGTGCTTATATATGCGGTTGAAGATATGCAAGAGTCATACTATTTCACGGGGAACAAGGATACTAAAGTGCAAGGAGACGCAGCCTGCATACAAAAACACGACTTTGTGGACTCACAAAACTCTGCCTGCCAAGGAGATTGCTTCTTTCTCCTTCAGAGAACAAATGCCTGAAGGGCAGGCTTTGGGGAGACAAGAAGAATATGGAGATGAAGCCTGTGGAAGCAGTGCCTGAAAAGACTGGTGCAATCAAGCAGAGATCAGTAGGAGCTCCTGAAAGACATTTTGCATGCTGTTAGAGCAGCTAATGCCATTTTATTTTCTATTCTTTATAACAGCCATAGCAGGAAAAAAACCCAGGCGTAATATATGCTATTATTAAGAGGATTGGTGAGGAGATCAGACTTGAGAGAAACCGGGGCAGAGAGGCCCATTCTGGAACCTAGTGTATTATACACTTGTTTTAACTTTCCCTACCGTAAACCGCACTTAAGGTCTGCTTCCCAAGGAACACAAAAACCACCGAAAAAACATTTTGAACTTGTATGGTTGGATGCTCTTGGTCTGTTTTCTTTTTTCGTTGTTTATTCTAAGCTGTGGTTCAAGGGTTTAAAGGGCAGCTAAAAGTAACTTTGCAAGTGTTTGCTAAGTCTGTGTCTTTCCACTCCTGTTAATGTCACCAACGCCCCTCTAGCCACAGTGCTCTGCTCTTCAGCTGGCACAAGCAATGCCCCACCAGAGCTCCTGACCTACCAGGCAGAGGACAATTCCCAAGTGTCTGTTCCAGCAGATGTGTGACCAACTGACTATAAGCCCTGTTTCTCCAGTGGGAGTTTCACCATGCTTGTGAGCTCATGTGCACTCATGAGCAAATGCCCCAGACCTTTGGGAGTCACCAGTTTAGGATCCCTGCATACCCTCTGCTGCTTCTGCTGCCTGTAGAGAGGTTGGTGCTGGTCTCTTCTCCCAGTCATAGAACAAGAGGGAATGGCTTCAAGCTACAAGAGGGTAGGTTTAAACTGAATATTAGGAAAGAGTTTTTCACAGAAAGGGTGGTCAGGCATTGGAATAGGCTGCCTAGGTAGGTGGTTGAGTCACCATCCTTGGATGTGTTTAAGAGTCGCTGAGATGTGGTGTTGGGGGACATGCTGTAGGGGAGAACTTTGTAGAGTAGGGTAGATGGTTGGATTCAATGATCTCAAGGATCTTTTCCAACCTAAATGATTCTATGATTCTATGAGAGCCCACACCACATCCATCTCCCCTTGTCCAGAAGAGGGTGATGGCTGCCTATAAAACCTTTCAGCTATCCCCAACCACACCCCACCTCCACCGTCACCCCTTTCAGCTCCTCTGCGTCCTCTTTCCTTCCCTAGTTTTTCCCCACTTCCAGGGCTCCCAGCTCTCTCCCCATGCAGCAAAGGATCAACCCAGCTCTCCCACAAAGAAAAGGCACTGCTAGTGGGTGCCACAGCAAGCAGACATGGTGGGTAAGCAAGCTCTGGAAGAAGCAGGTTTTGAGTTGGGTTGTGTATGGCTCAAGTGTGTCATCTTGGTAAAACAAAAGGACCAATGTTTTGGATTCTGTGGCAAGACATTGCAGAACAAAAGTCTGAGTAAACAGTGTGCTTACCGTAATGCTGGGAATACATTTAAATTTAGCTTGATTTTGCTGTCTCATCTTTGGCTGTGACTGAATAGTGGCTTTGTTCATAGCACCTGTTTTCATGTACCAGTAAAGTAGCTCATGAGGAAGTGATTTTCAGGCAAGAAAGGGTGCATCTTTCTGGGTGGGGGGTGGTCAGAAAGAATTGGATGGGGAATCTCATTGTCCAGAAAATTGAATGCCAAATGTGTATTGAACCTGGTATGACTTCAGCAGCATCTCTGATTTTATTTCACTTTGGAGAACCTATGCAGAGAAAAGAAATTATATGCATTTGTACCAGACTGTTTCAGGGAAATACATTCAAAGGCCACCTTTGTTCCATAGTGCTGAGAGATGAACTTTGTGGCCACTGAGTTGTACTGGAGCAATATGGGGATAAATGGGTTTTCTGTCACGTTAGATTTGAAACTCCAGTAGACTGTCCAACTACCTCTTCCATCTTGTGGCTTCTCTTCCTTAGCTTTTGAGTGGTTATGTTGCAATGCTGAAGGGACCCATCGCACCTCCATGTGGTCCTGCCTGTTTGTCAGTTGTTTGTAAGCTTTTTTAGGACACGGATGTGAGTACTCCAAAAGAAAGAATTTTTTTCCCCTCTTCCCTACTGCTCTCTTGCACTTAATATTCTTCTGCAACACCTTTGGGAGACTTCCAGCATGTACCTGTGTGTGTCATATTCCTCCCACAAACAGCTTACTGACTGCTTGCTAGAGACAACATGCTTGACTAGGTAGACCTTTGTGCTTGAGTCTTGGCCTCACACCTTTTCACCCATATCTTAAAATTAAAGAAGACAAAAATAATTCTGCAGGTTACAATTACAGGTGAAGATAAATCACAGGTCTTAGGGCTTACTGTTTTCATGTCACAGAATCACGGAATGATATGGGGTCAGAAGGGACCTCTGGAGATCATCTAGTCCAACCCCCCTGCCAAAGCAGGTCCACCTAGAGCAGGTTGCACAGGAATGTGTCCAGGTGGGTTTTGAATGTCTCCAGGAGACTCCACCACTCTCCTGGGCAGCCTACTCCAGGGCTCTGCCACCCTCAAAGTAAAGAAGTTCCTCCTCATGTTTAGGTGGAACTTCTTAAGTTCAAGTTTGCGCCCATTTCCTCTTGTCCTGTCACTGGGCACCACTGAAAAAAGACTGGCCCAATCCTCTTGACACCCACTTGTATGACTTCAGAGCCATGCATGGAGGTGATTGCTAGGAGGAACTGCTGCCTTAGTTGGCTGCTGACACCTGTATAATCAGGGATCCATGGTCACCAAACAGCAGAATATATATGAATGCCTTATAGACAAGTCAGAGATTTACTTTTCTATTACTTGTGAAAGTAACGAGACTCCTCAGCTGCACAAATTGAAGTTAGGAAAAACAAGCTTGTTTCTTTTACGGTTATGGAAAAATAAACCTGATTTCCTCCCAGCCTTCAAAGCAGCGCTCTGGGAGCAGAGTTGGGTCTTTGGGAGACTTTTTACTGTATATTTTGGAATGTTTTAATGCTTTGTTTCTTTGAAAGTTATGTGCATAGAAACCAGTTTCTTGCTGCTTCTTTCACGTATCTCTTGGCTTTCTGAAAGTCTCTCAAGTAACATACCTGTAATTACAAACTCAGATCTTGTTTGCTTTGAAAGGCTGTGCCTAATGGGCAAAAAAGTAATTAAGATTTCCAGCCAACTGTAGCCAACTTTAGCCACAAAACTGTTTATTTCAGAGGGAGCTGGAATAATTGACTCAACTTTAGTCAGCTTTGAAAAACTTAATCAGTTGTTCCAGAATATTGGCAAAAAAAGAAAATAAAATTGGACTCACTGAATTGGGAATTGTTGATTCTAGTTTCATGTTTGAGTTTTCAGAGTTATTTAAGGTATTCCTTTCTAATATATTGTGGGCTGGGATTTTTCACCTTATAATTAACAAAGTTTTTTTTAAGGACTAGAGTCCTTACCTAAAGGAATATGCTCTTAAGATGCGTGAGACTGCTAAAGATCATAACCACCAAGGAAACTAGAAAATAGTTACCCTATTGCCGCTGAGATTAAAATGAAAAAGAAAATGAGGATGAGGACTTGCATGGCAAGACTGTAAAATACAATCTTAGGACACTGATCTGGAATTTTTGTATAGTTACAAAGCAGCAAAGTAAGGCTTGTTAACCTTTTTCATTTATTCCAGTTTCCTTTAAATTCAAATTGGAATGTGTAATTTTTCCCTTTTCTTTCATTACTAGATAGTGTAATACAGTTGCTGTTGCTATTAACCTTCAGGCAGACAGAAAATCAGTGAAGGCTGATGTATGATACACTTTTATCTGGAATTAATAGCCCTTGCCCTCAGTTACAGAGAAAATATTGTAAGACTTGATTTGTGATAAAGGCAGCAGGAATGAGAGGTAATGTGGCTCAGAAAAGCCATTTTCTGTTGTGTTATGGCCAACTCCACTTTTTGTGACCACAGGTGTCTCACACTACAGAAGGTATTAGAGAAAGCAGAGGTAATTAAATGCCTACAGAAGCTTAATGTTCCATAAACGACACGTGGAGAAAGCACGTCGGTAGCTGCTCTTGAATCCCAGGTGAAGAAAAATCTCTGCCTGGTGCAACCAGCTGTTACCTGTGCAGGGGATGGAACGGGAGAAGATTGATGAAGATGTCATGAAATGTGGTTTGTTGGGCTGCATTCCGGTGGAACCTGCGGTTATATGGATAATATTATGTATGGATAATATTTGTGGAAGGGACCCACTACCCTGGGCTGCTGAAGACACAGCTGCCAAAAAAAAATGGTGGAACTGCTTTAGTATGAAACCAGGTTTACAGGGCACACTGCGCAACAGGTGAATGGTTAGAGGTAGGACCATCGGGTCCTTAGTTTGAGTGTAAAACCAAAGCTTTTCTCAATGGTGTTTAAACTAGTCAAGGACATTTAGCTAATGCCCTGGTACTACTTTGAAAATTTCAGCTTGACAGTCAAAGGCAAAAATGTAGACAGGGTGGAAGATTGCAGCAGAGGCCACAGGTGATAACTGGGCTTGGGCTCATAAAACACGTGGCGAGCTCTGATAATACCAATGCTCTTACTGCGGAATACAGATTAGCACAAAGTAATAAGTGACAATTTAGCTCTTTCATAATTTGCTTTTGATGCAAACTGTTGTTGAACCAGCTTTTTCCCATGTAGTTTGTTATCAGAGCTGTGCTGCACGTGGCCTTTCCCAGCGCGCTCTACAATAAAAGGCAGAGGAGATCTTGCTCTGCCTGTCCATCAGAAATGCCTTCCCTTCACTCCTTCACCTCTCACTATTTGGACCTATGCTCTTGAAGCTGACTTTTTGCATGACTCTTTTGTTTTTTGCTACCAGTAGCATTAAATTTACTTGCCTATCCTACAAGGAAGAGTGTCTTCTTCAAAAGAAAGGTGGAGGGAGCTGGGGCAGGGCTCAGAAAAAAGAATGCGTGATCTGTGCAAAGTCCTTCCCTCTGCAAAGGGAAGGCAGCAAAGTCTAGATTTGCTCAAGCCCCGTGTCTGTCTAATACCTTTGGAGTCTGCAACCACATTGCTCACGCCAGACTTTGTATTTAGGAATAACCCTGCTCTCTCTGCTTTGGGAAAAGTTGCTATCCATAGGTTGGAAGGGAAGCTAGTTGGGCTCTTGTTGTTAAGGTGGAGACAAGAATCCTCTTTAGTGTTTCTGAGGGCAATTAGAAATAAGGAAATGGCCCAGCATTTACCAATTTCCTGAATCATAAAGTTAATTTTATTGAAATCACCTATGGGGCACATTGTTGTTCTTCTCTGCTGGTGTGATTCGTGCTTTTTTATCTCCCAGGGTCAGGAGACTTCTGCAGGAGCCACCGAACCATCTACTGAGAAGCGAGCTAACCCCTAGAAAAATTATAAACCTTTTCTTTAGTTGCACGTGTGGAAGGCTTGGGAAACATTGTAGAGAGGTTGGTGCTGGTCTCTTCTCCCAGGTAATTAGTGACAGAACAAGAGGGAATGGCTTCAAGCTACAGGAGGGTAGGTTTAAACTGAACATTAGGAAAGAGTTTTTCACAGAAAGGGTGGTCGGGTGTTGGAACAGGCTGCCCAGGGAGGTGGTTGAGTCGCCATCCCTGGATGTGTTGAAGAGCCGTTGAGATGTGGTGTTGGGGGACATGGTGTAGGGGAGAGCTTTGTAGAGTAGGGTAGATGGTTGGACTCGATGATCCTGAGGGTCTTTTCCAACCTAAATGAGTCTATGATTCTATGACCGTGTCCTCACCTCCAGAAAACGCAAACCCACGTCCTTCCCCGGCCACCCCAATTCGCCGGGCCTTGGACTCCCGCTCCCCGAGGCTGACAGTGATCCCGCCGGCCCCCCGCTCCCCGCCGGCGGCTCTCCGCACCCCC
>NW_015090800.1:6126569-6199045 GCF_001431845.1 Calidris pugnax | reverse complement strand
GTGGCCGGGGACCCGCAGCCCGGTGAGGGGCGGGCACGGTGCGGGGGGTGAGGCGGCTCTCCGCGGCCTGCAGCCCCCCGCCGCCCCGGTGGGGAGGGCATGGCCGGAGCCCCCCACCGGGTGAGGAAATTCTGTCCCTGGCGCTAAATCTGGGCACCCCACGCGTGTGCCGTGTCACGGGAGCCGAGGGTGGGGGGGGTGATGGCGGGTGAGGCTGCGGTAGGAGCTGCCCCGGAGCGGGATGGGAAGCCCCCGGTGCTTCGGGCAGGGGTCTGGCAGATTTGGGGTCTTTCTATGGGGGGGGAGATGGAGCTGGTGTGTGGGGTGAGACCAGGGCTCCCACCCAGTGAGGACTATGCGCTGGGCAGCCCCCTGTGAGAGCAGGCAAGGGTGCTGGTGGAAGGGCTTGCACCTTTCCCGGGTGTCACCTGCCTTCAGCCCTGGGAAAGGCTGGTTATGCTTCCCAGGACCTGTAGGAAAGGAGGTCCTCCTAATGGAGGACCTGTAATTTTGAGGTCTTCTTCTAAGGAGCTCATCTTCTGCCTGGAGAAGAGAAGGCTGAGGGGAGACGTTATCTATGTTCACAAGTGTCCAAAGGGTGGGTTGAAGGATGATGGAGCTGGACTCTTTTCAGTGGTTCCCAGTGACAGGACGAGGGGCAATGGGCACAAGCTGGAACATGGGAAGTTCCACTCAAATATGAGGAAGAACTTCTTTCCGGTGAGGGTGCCAGAGCCCTGCGACAGGGAGCCCAGGAAGGCCATGGAGTCCCCTTCTCTGGAGATCTTCAAGACCCACCTGGATGCAGTCCTGAGTGATGTGCTCTGGGCAACCCTGCTTTAGCAGGGGGGTTGGACTAGATGATCTCTAGAGGTCCCTTCCAACTCTGACAATTCCATGATTCTGTGACTCTAAGGACTTTTGTCAGTGGGCAGAGGCAGAGCCTGTATTTCACCCAGCTGTGTTTGTGTCACTCAGGCAGAGCAAAGGGAATGCAGACATCCCTGACCCTCTCCGTGGGGTTTTGCTTGGTGTGCTCCATCCCCAGGGAGAGCTGCCTTTGTCCCCTTTCTCCTCACAGCCCTTGGTGGAACAGATTACAAGGCGGCCTGTAGGAGGAAGGGCGAGTAGGGGGTTGGTAATGGTTTTAAACTGAAAGTGGGGAGATTTAAGTTAGATACAAGGAAGAATTTCTTTACTGTCAGGGTGTTGATGTACTTGAACAGGTTGCCCAGAGAAGTTGTGGATGCCCCATCCCTGGAGGTGTTCAAGGCCAGGCTGGATTAGCTTGGCCTAGTGGAAGGTGTGCCTGCCCATGGCAGGGGGGTTGGAACAAGATGATCTTTAAGGCCCTCTCTTCCAACCCAAACCATTGATTCTCAGCTTAATGAGGGGTCTCTTAAAAGCCAAGACCAACCAGTGGTTGGTTTAGAGTAGTTTTGAAGCAGCTCTAAACTCATTCTGAGTGGAGACACAGAAACTAGAGCTAGTTCCTGGAGATTTTCCACTCGGGTTTTAGCAGCAAGTGCTGGCTCCAGATGGCTTCACATGGTTTTACTTACAGGTGTGTTCAGTGTTTATAAAAGGAACAGCACTTCAGCCAAAGGTCCCGTAAATCAGACTCCCTGATTTTCTGAAACAAGAGGAACCTCTTAATATGAATATTTATCCTGTGTGTTTCATAGCATCTACTTTAGAAGCAGATGACAACCCTGTGCAAACACCAGCCTAAGGAGAACAGTAGCCCAGCAGCTCCCTTGCAGGGTAAGGCCTTCCTACAATTAGAGAGAACCCTTTGTGTGTATATGTGTGTATAGTCACACACATACTTCCAAAAAAGATTCTTCCCTTAATGCTTCTGAACAGAAAAACCTATAGTAGATGAAGAAAGGCTGGTGTTCTCTGGTGACATTCATTGAATGACACAACAAACCCCATCTCTCTGCCCAGGACAGAAAGCTGGTGGTGGTGGTACAGCCCCAAGTGGGAAAAATGCATTATTTTTTTCCGTCTTGCCTTGTTCAAGAATAGCCATCTCCCAAATCAAACAACAGCAGGTGAACAGTTTGTGTGGCAGAGGACTTTATCTCTTCAATACAGTTATTGCTGAGGGGATACCATCTGTCTCTCTGAATCCTCAGCAATACCTTTTCACATGCCTGGGTTTTCCCTTGTACTCGGAAAAGGTAGCTTTTCCCCATGGTTCTCACATTGTTGACCTGGGCAAGGACTGTCAACCTTGACAATGCCTCTGGCCTAGGAAGGAAGATTCCTTCTTTTGTTTCTGTCTTCCTGTACATCCCTGAGACAGCGTGTCTGGCTCAGCAGCATGTTGAAGAGCCACAATGGCTGGTCCTCCTTTGCTGTTCACTTCTCCCTCCCGTGCCCTGTGTCGGTGCTGGTTGTTGGCTGAGACACACCTGCGTTGTTCAGGGCCACCAGCAGCTCTTGGGCAGCAGCCTGCAACTCTTCCTCCGCCACCGCGTTCCCCATGGTCAACAACTGCTGGAGTGTCTGCATTGAACTCTGCACGTGGTTATCTTGTAGCCTCAGGAAGAGATCTTGGATGTCGGTGGCGGGCTTCTGTCCTTGCTCCTGGCCGCTGGCTGTCACTTTTGTGGCACGAGGGTCAGAAGGATTTAGTTGCGTTTTCCTCAGCCACGGTATGTCCTCATGTGAGGAGTTGGGGATCATAGCTACTTCCGTGTCAGGGATGGGGTGGGCAGTTTTGGGAGATGTCAGAAGTAGAGGCTGGGGACCGAAGATGCCGGGTAACATGGGGGCACTCGTCACGGTCGTGTTGTTGAAGGCTTGTGTGCTGCCCAGCTCAGCTGTCCTCTCTCCTGGGCATGCAATCCTCTGTGGAGGAGAAAATACACCTCGGTAGAGGGGGTGGGCCTGGGGAGCCAGTACGTAGCCGCCCCCCTGTCCTGTGCTCAATGCACAAAGATGAGCCCAAGACAGGAAAGAAACCCTCATCTCCTTTCCTTGTTAAGTCTCTCCCTAAGTCTCTGCTTATGACACCCAGTTGTCTTTCGTTTTACTTTCCTAGCTGTGAATCACCCGCTCTTTCTCCTGCAGGAGCTTAGATTGCCTCATTTTGTTTGTGAGTGAGAGCTGGTGGTAAGGGCTGAGGTGGTCCTCAGAGGTTCATTTTCTTCAACAGTGCCTTCCCCAAAGTCTGTTTTTTGCCAGTGGCTGCAAGTGCCTTCTGGTCAGCGAGTCAGCTTGGTGTGAGTGCCCCTGGAAGGTGGGCTTCCTGTGGCTCTGCTCTATCTTCCCTGGCTTTTAGCCTCCTGTTTTCCCACTTCCTTATTTTCAAGGCCCTCCATGGTCTTCAGGAAACAGCTAAATAACTCACCTTAATGAAGTACCTTTTCCTACTACAGCGATAAAAAGAAAAGGTGCAGAAGTCAGGGAAGAAAGGATTTCCTGGCAGTTCGGAGCATATAGGCCCTAGAAAGAGGCAAATAAAGACACAGACTCAGTGATAAACTCCAGTGCTGGGGTCCCACCAGCTCTCAGTAATAATCTCACTATCAAATTTCATCCCTCTGTGAAAACCCCTGTGCTATTCGGGGGCCTCCCTGAATCTCGGTGGGAAACTCCACCGCTTCTTGATCATCTCCGCAACCCAACACGTGAGAGGAGGGGGGCTAGCCCTAGGGGCACATGTGGATGCAATCGAGCGTGAGAGAGGATGCTCATGAGGAGCATGAGATGTCTTCTCCTCACTGCAGGATCACTACCCAACCCTCTCCTCCACCAGCTCATGAGTCTCCATCCCCTTCCAGTAATCAGGTCCAGTCCTGGCTGTGCAGGAACCCCATCCATCTGCCTGCCCTTGGTAGTCATGGTCGGCTTTACCCTTAGGGATGGCTCCATGGTTTTCGTACTCATCCAGTCCCTGGACCAGGGTGTACTGGCAGCCATACAGTTCACGAAGGAGGCAGGCAATGCTGGCACGTTGGGCGACCCGGAGGTACCTGAAGAACTGGCGGTACTCCTGGTTGGAGAGCGGTGTTCCTGGCTGCTGCGCCTTCCCGGCCGTGCAGCCCCAACCCAAGAGCACTGGTGAAAAATAAAATGCAGGGAGTCAGGGGGAGAAGGAAATACTAACCATGGTACACTCAGAGGAGCTGGGGGGCTGAACCCAGATCTCTTTTGCCTTCTCTGAGTGCAGGATCCAGCATGTGGGAAATGCAGTAACAGGCTCAAGATGGGAGCCTAGACCCAGGGAAAACCTCTTCTCCCCATGCTGAAAGGGGTGCAGGATTTTGGGGGGCAGTACATGGCTGAAGGACCTTGACCAAAGCTCTGGAGATTCAAATCCTGAACTGAGAGAAATGTCTTGGAAGTTATGGCTGAAACTGGGAATGTAGCTCTACTGTCAGGGCTGGAATAAGGAGATTGGTTCCTTTCAAGATTTTAGCCTCTGCAAATTCTCTTCCTCTGGGTAAGTAGGTCCAGACCCCTTGAGTTAATAGAGCATGCCCCAGTGGACGTGTGTGTGCCCTTGCAATGGTCCAAGCATTCATTGAACACTTATGCAAAACTTACAGCCAGTTCTTCCCTGTAAAGAACATTGTGAAAGCTTGTGAAATCAAACATTTGGAGGTTGAATGTGCCCAAATAAAAGCTTCGTGTGCAATCTTAATTTCACCTCCTCTTGTATATGCTTTTTATACATTCTTCAAGTACACAGCAACCTACTCTTTCTTCCCTCAGACTTGCAGCTCCTTCAGTATAGATACTGGGCCTGCTCTGGCAGGGACTCAGTTGCTGAGGTTAGGCACTTACTATATTCAGGACATCTGCCTCATTTCCCACACCTTGGAAGGTGTATGGAAGAGTAAGTCAGGCAGATGCTGGAAGGGCAAGGGCAGTTTTGTGGATACTCTTCCAAAAAGTAGGTTTTATTCCTGGCTGCACCACAGAGGCTCCTGTGTGATGCGAGGCAAGTACCAGGTTTCTTAGCGTGTTATTAATGGCATTTTCCTTACCTTGTGGGTTGCCATTTATAGGAAGGCTGAGCTCTATTGCAGTTTTGGAGTCTGTATGTGGTGTACTTTGAATGGCAAGTAGGTGCTACATTAGCATATGTACTCTGAGAAGCCAGGGCTGAGATGTCTCAAACTGACATTCTAAAAGTAGTGGATGTTTTTGACTTTAATCCCTCTCTGCCCTCATTTTGCCATTTGCAAGATCACTAAAAACCAATTAATAGCTGTGAAGCTCTAAAACATAGAGTATGTAAAAAGTTCATGAGGAAATGAGTCATTCTGTCTATAGCAGAGTTCAAATGAGATCAGTAAATAAATCAAACACTGAACAATAAGGGTGACGTACTGAATAGCTGCTCATTAGAAAGGCGATGTCCAAGCAGGGACTAAAGAACCCAAATCCATGTGAAAACAGTGAAGCCAGGTAACTAAAGAGCTGGAGTACTATGTCTGTGCACAGGGGAACAGATCTAAGGTTGCAAAATCACTGTTTCAGGCATGCTCCAAGTTTGACTTTGCAATCTCTGTGATGGTCTCTTAACTTACAATGTGTTGTTTTTCTTTTCTTTCCTTTTGGTAAAACCAAAAACTTCCTTGTGGCCTGTATCTTAGTAACATCTCTGCCATCTTATTAACACCTATATATCTGTAGATGCAGCAGGATCAAACAAAACCATGTAATGTTCTCCCTGCAGGGGTTATCAAGTATTTGGTGGGGCAGTAGGGAGGAGACAACCACACTTTGCCAGGTGACTGGGAGGGTTTTGAGAAAGCAGGGGAATGAGGAGACTGGGGAATATGGGACCCCTCCATGGTCTCCCACCAGGACGTGGCCAGAGCAGCCTGGCCCTTCTGTCCATTGTGGTTGGACTCGATGATCTCAAAGGTCCCTTTCAACCTTGAAGATTCTGTGATTTTTTCCAGCTGTATCACTTTCTTTTTGTCTTAAACCAAGGTCTTCTCTCAGACCTCTTTCTCCTTCCTCTCCTGTCACTTCGCCTGACTAGCTCTTCCCTTCTGGCCTTGTGGGTTAAATCCAGATCTCTGCCTTTGCACTCATGTCTGGTTTATGTGCCCAGCTGTCCCCATCATCACGTCTCCCAGTCTCCACTTCTGCTCCAGCCTCTGCCTACTGCATCCAGCTCCAAGTCCTCCTCCCTGGCTCCTTGGCTACTCTCTGGCCCTCCGTGATGACTAAAATACCAGCTCCAATGGGTGAAGACCAGCAAAAATTTAAGCACCTGAGGTCTTTACACCTGAGGCGTTTGAGGGTGCTCCTGCCCCTTCCTCTCGCCTCCAGATTGCCAGAGCTGAGGAGCGATGGGGAGGGGTAAAGAGCAGCCGGGTTGGCCGCCCTTCCTCACAATCCGGCTTGAAGGGGGGACATTTCCTACTCACCGGCCAAAACCAGACAAGCCCGTGTGGCTGACATCACACCGCGAGCAGTGCCTGTAGCAACTTGTGCTTGCCGGAGATGTCACCTCTGCTGCTTTGCCCACCTGCCTGTGTCCACCTCCTGCCCCACTGGTCTGCCCAGGGGAGGTGGCATGGCTGGTGGTGTCACAAACGCCTCTTGTTCTCACCATTCCTTCTTCCGCTTCCCCCGCAGCTCTCCGCTTCCCCTCCTGCCCCACTGCTGGGCCTGCCTGCTGCCCGCCACTGGGTCAGCGCTGGGGAGGGCAGTGGTGGCCTCCTGCCTGAGGCTGAGGTTGGACATGGCCCACCTCCTGTGCCAGCGGGGTCTGCCCTCCTCCTCACTGCCCCAGTGGGTCCAAACCCAGATAAGGTCCCCCATGGAGGTTGTTTGGTTTCCCCAGGTTGACATCCATGGCAGCTTGCTGTTCTCCGTGCCTCTCCTGCCTCCCTGAGGCTTGTGGTCTTGGTGGTGGCTCACCCACTCCTGGCCGGCCATGTCCTTCATGGGGCAGCCCCTCTGCAGCCTCCATCTGTCTGCCATCACAGGAGCTTGGTGTGGCCCATTGCCTCCCCACACTACAGGTCTCCTCTCTCGTTCCTCGTTTGGCCTCATAAGGACTGGGGTATCTCATCAACCAGGACCCTGCTTGAGGCAGGTCCTGAGGGTCTTTGGCTTTGTCCAGACATGGCTGCTCTGGAGACCGGCGCCTTCTTCCTGTCAGTTGCTCACTGGCATTTCAGGTTTCCTATCTTGTTTAGGAACAGATCTTTACTAGACACTGCACAATGTGCTTTTCTGCCGTATCCCACAACCTGCCTGGCTCCGCACGGCATCAACCATCTCCTGCACCCACTGCCTGCCTTCTGTAGGTGCTCACCCACCATTTTTAGGGTGCGTTTTGACCATGTGCTCATCCAGAAGGATGGTTCTCTCCTCCTGAGATCAGAGGGATGGTTGAGCAGGGTCAGGCTTGCCCGCAGAGGCCTCGTAAGTGGCTGGGGGGATGTTGTATGGGGAGGGAGACCTTGGCTTCCCTGCCTCATACCCGGGATCAGAGCCAGCAGCCGCTGCCTGTGGCCAGGAGGAGCAGGAACACCCTCTCCCCAAGGGGAGATGCTCACCAAATCCGCTGTGGAGGAGGCCAGGGGGGGAGCAGGGAGGACATCACTCCAGGCTGAGGCAGAACCAACGAAATATCAGCTCTCCATTTTATCAGGGGCCTTCTTTTATGGCAGTGGCCTTATGCAGGTGGGGAGGTCTCCCCTCTGCCCTCGGGAGGGCCTGGCAATGATGTCTATCGCCATGCTCTCCTCTGGTACTCCACCGAGCAGCCACTTCAGTTTGTTTCTTGTTTTGAAAGGACAAGATGCTAGTTTACATTTATTTTTCTGACCAACACCCAGTCAGGAGTAATTCTACACTTGTTCCTAGTGGCACGGTGGGAATCCACGTGATCAAAATGGTGCCACGCCATTGCAGGGCTGGCATGCACATGTAGAGTTTTTAAGCATTTTCTTTCTGTAACCGGTACATTTCTAGGACGTCACTGAACCCTCAGCATCTTAAAATGCCTCTGTACAAATACCACTGCACAAATGTAGTGCTAAAGCTAAATGGGTGACCTAATTTCCTATCCCACAAATCCCACTCCCGCATGGTGTACTTCTTTAGCTCTGAAAAGAGATCCTTGAGAAGCGCATGGGATTGCACGTTGGCTGACGTAAACCATCTCTGTGTGTGTGACTGTTTTTTTTTCTGCTCGCTGCCGGCCTTGTAAACCCCTTCTGGAACCAGGCAGCCAAATTGCCATTTTTCTGGAGCACAGGGCAGGAAATTCTGCCTCCGGACTGCTCCTGCCGATAATATGTGAGGAGACCAAAATCTCTTCTTTCACCCAGAGCTGTGCGTGCCTGGATGAGCCACTGAGGGCAACCAAGCGAAATACTCCTTTGGTAAAGTAAATAAATGGGACACCTGACCAACCCTGAAAGCAGCCCAGTTGCGAAGGCAGCATTTTTCCTCTGCCTGCAGAACAGAACTGCATTAACTACATTATGTGCTTGTTTAGTTCACTAGGAAGAAAGGTGACAGAGACAAAATGGAGGAGGAATCTGTATTTTTCTTATACAAAACTCAGTAGGAGGCATTTTTGGTCTGGGAGTGCAGCAGGAGGGACATCCAGACACTTGTCAGAAGGCAGCAAGTTGGCAGGCAGCTCTCTGCACCACGTGTAGTTGACCCCGTCTTCTCTATGTGAGCTGGCTCTGGTTATTGGACCTGAACGGTGGTGTCATGATGTGTGTGGCAGAGCAGACAGTGACCCTGACTCATGTTTCTGGGTGTCATTTTCCTCTGGTCTAGGTTGCTTTCATCTCCTAAATACTTACTCTCCTGTAATCTCACTCTACAGCACCGCTACTATGCTGGGTATTTATTACATCTGTTTTCTTTCCTCTGATCAGGATCTGCTGTCCCTGACTTGGCTTTAACCTTCTGGATGGAGTGAAGAAAAGCAGCTTTGTGGCCAGAAGCAGCTAAACACCGAGACAGTAGAGAGACTGCTCACAAGGTGAGAAATTGAATAGGGAATGTCTGGGAAGGGAAGAAAAGAGCTGAATGCTGCAAATTTGGCGTGTGCTCTGCTGCAGTTACTGCACTCATCCTGCCTCTTCTGCTCCCATACTATATAACTTCTGCTTTCAGAAAGATTCATAGGCAGATGAAACACACTCCTGGGGAATCTAACACCTTTTCAAAAAGAGCTGATACAAAATGAAATAAAATCTTGTGTGTTTTTCAGCAAAGAGTTTACTCAGAATGTTAGAAGGCACAATTAACCCAAGTGTGGCTTTTTCTTCCTTCCATGCTGACAGTATTTCTAATGTTTTATTGGTCATTTTGCTGTCTTGGGGTGCATGCCTTGGGCTAGTGCTATACCTTTATTTGTATTGCAAATGTTTCTCAGCCCTGAGTGGTGTGAACAAAACGTTGAGAAACAGCATAACCAGTGTGGTGGTGTCTTCCAAAATGAGCAGATCACCCGAAACAAAACCTGAGGGGTTTATCCTGCTCAATTCGTCTCATATTCTGACCTCCCACATATAAGAGGATGCTGTTAATTCTGTGAGCATCTGCCATTCAGCTAATTGGCTTACCTAACGCTCCAGCATCCATTTCCAAGGTGTGTTCTCCATATATGTATAACTAATAAAAAAGCAGGAGCTTCTAAATGTTTCAGTCTAAACATTCATTTCCATGCTTGGTTAATAAAACGGTTCATTGTTCCACTTACTTGCCTATCTGTTCTGTAGACAAAATCTAGATACCATTTGCTGCAGAATGTGTAAGGCTTTCTTTTTAAGGAGAAGGGCTATGACTGCAAAGAGGAAAGAAAATAGTCTACCTGGAAGGGTGGATGTTCCTGTGGTGTTGGCTGCTTCCTTGACTAAGCATGGCAGTGCTGGAAGAAGGGCAGTGGTTCATAGGCAACGGGAAGAGAAGCAGCTACAGTGGGGGTTGTTGAGGAAAGCAGTGATGGTGTTCCTCTAACCTTGCTAAACATGGGAACTTTGAGGACAAGCAGGTGACAGGATTTGTCCTTTAGGACTGTGACTTTACGATAGTGGACCATCTTTGCAATCTCTGCCACAGTAGCCACCCATCCTCGGGTTACACTTGCTTCCCACGCTCCTTGGTCTCCATGCCCTCACTCTGCCCAGAGAAGATACCGAGGGGCTGGCTCCTGGGCTGTTAGCTAATGGCAGCTGACATGCAGCAGGTCTCTGTGGTTGCCCTTTTTGGACTTCTCCCTCAGAGAAGCCGGAAATGTTATTCATTACTAGTTCCTCTGTTCACTCCAGCAGGTGACAAGACCATGGGTGACACACCCATGAAGGGCAAGCTTCATCAGGAAAGTCCTGTGAGAGCTGACCTGCATCTGTTCCTCCCAAGAAAGCTCACAGGAGATACCCTCCAGGACACCAATCAAAGACAGGACTGCAAGCAGGAGGTGGAGACAGAAAGTGATGTGGCGACGTCTCTTGGAAAGAGACTGGGAATGGTAACTCCCTGGGGGTGTGAGGACAGTGGTAGAGCCCACATCAGCAAGGTTATCCTTGCTGGAGACAAGCCAGACCCACCCGTGTGTAGGACCGGCACCATTTGGATTCAGCAGGTGGGAGAGAAAACCTACGCGTGTCCCGAGTGTGGGAAGAGCTTCAGCCGGAGCTCGTACCTGAGCCAGCACCAGAGGATCCACCTGGCAGAGAAACCCTTCAGCTGCTCCGAATGCGGGAAGAGTTTCACCCGCAACTCGGACCTGATCAAACACCAGCGGATCCACACCGGCGAGAAGCCCTACCAGTGCAACGAGTGCGAGAAGACCTTCAGCCAGAGGTCCAACGTGATCAGGCACCAGCGGACGCACACGGGGGAGAGACACTACCAGTGCAACGAATGCGGGAAGAGCTTCAGCCAGAACTCGCATCTCATCGTCCACCAGCGAAGCCACAAGGGTGAGAAACCCTTCAGTTGCCCCCGCTGCGAGAAAAGCTTCAGCGACCGCTCCTCCCTGATCATACACCGGAGAGTCCACACGGGAGAGAAACCCCACAAGTGCCAGGAGTGCGGGAAGCATTTCCGGGACAGCTCGGCCATCATTCGGCATCAGAGGATCCACACGGGAGAGAAACCCTACGAGTGCACCGAGTGTGGGAAGACCTTCCGGCAGAGCTCCTCGCTGGTGACCCACATGCGAACCCACACGGGCGAGAAGCCCTACAAGTGCCCCGTGTGCGGGAAGGGCTTTAGCCAGAGCTCGGCGCTCACCACGCATCGCCGGATCCACGGTGGGAAGGCCGTGCCCATGTACCATGGTGGCCTCCTGCCCAGCCCCTACCAGTGTGCCGAGTGCGGCCGGAGGTGCAGCGACCGCTCCACTCTGGCCAAGCACCAGACCACGCACGCCGAGGAGAGGCCCTACATCTGCGTGGAGTGCGGGGACAGCTTCCGACGGAGCTCGGCTCTCAACGTGCACCTGAGGATCCACCGCGGGGAGAGACCCTACAAGTGTGAGGAGTGCGGGAAAACGTTCCGGCACAGCTCAGCCCTGGGTGCCCACCTGAGGATCCATGCAGGAGCCAAGCCCTACGAGTGCGGCGAGTGCGGAAAAAGCTTCCGGAAAAGCTCGACGCTTAAAGTCCATTTGAAAATCCACGTGGCCACCACCAAGAGACCTTATAAATGTACGGTGGGTAGGAGAATGCTCGCTTCCCGCTCGCTTCTGCCGTAGTGCCGGAGTGGGAAACAAAAGCAGCATTTGGGGGGCACCTGAAGAAGGTGGGTGATGAGAACCACGGTGGGAAGAGACTGACTGGGGATGCGGTATCTCTAGTGTTGGGGCTGGGTGCTTCATCCCAGTGCCACAAAAACCATTAGGAAGCTAACTCTGGAAGCCCAGAGTTAGTCCTAAGAGCCGAGCGCTGGTGGTTTAGGAAGAGTGCTGAGAGCCAGAGGAATAGGCACCAGCTTCTGGGTAAATTTGGGACTGTGAATAGGTGGTAGAATAACAGCTGGGAGAATCAGGCTCGTAAAATAACCTTTCTACTAAAGCAAAGATGAAAATAAAAACTTCCAGGTCGGTTCTGACTCAAAACTGACTTGTTAGACACTGTCGTAGTCTTAGAAACTCTTTTTGTTACCTTTCTCCGTTTCTCACGAACGTAGTAATTTTACCCAGTGTCTGACAAGGCGCTTCCAAATCTTTTGAGCCCAAGACTTTGGAGCTGAACTTCGGTCTGTTTGTCTTTTTCTTCCTCTTTCCCAAATCTCATGGGAGATGGGACCATGTACTTCTCCCTCCGCCCACCCAGCCTGGGCTGATGTGGCCACTGAGCAGGGCAGGACTGTCACAGCAGCTCCCGGGAAGCACGGACATTCCCAGTTGGCAGGTTCTCTTGCCGGTTTGGATACACCTTCCAACTTGGGACATCAACAAAACGTGGGCAAAAATGTGGCCTTACCTTATTGAACCAAAAAAAAAAAAAAAAGAAAAAAATACACACCTCTCACCCCCCACAAGATGTCCCAGTTGGAATCGGTATCCCATGAGCTCCTACTGGTAGTCCAGAGATGGTTTGCAGTTTTTTAGTCCTTTTTATGAGTTGTTTGTAAAGTATTAACATATAAAGTCCAGTGTTAACAGTTAAGAATTGCCCTGTTTGCATTTATTACGTTAACGACTGCGTATTACACAAACCTCCTCTATATTGCCATGTTTTATTAATACCTGTTTGTTCCCACCCTAAATAAAACCATTTTTTTTAAATTATTTTTTATTCCCCCCCCCGTATAGCCCACAGTTTTCTGCCGGCTTTGGTGCTGCAGGGGCTGCTCTATGGGCGACCTGAGCGGGCCGGGGGAGGCTGGGGGGAGCCGCCGCGCTGCCGGGGCTCGGCCTTCCCGAACCCCGCGGCTGACGAGCGGCCCCTCCGCCGCCGGCTCCCGGTCCCCGGCCCGGCCCTGCGCCTCCGCAGCCTCCCCGGCAGCGGCCTGGCCCCTGCAAGGCCCGACCCGGCCCCGACAAGGCCAGGCTCGGCCCGGCCGGTGAGGCCCCGCCGGCTCCGGTGGTTGCGGGGGGAACGCGCGGGCCTTCCGGCCGCCCCGGAGCGTCACGGGAAGGGGGCGGTGCGTCCCCGGCGCTCGGTTCGAAGCGGGTCGGCGGCGGCGGTGCGGGATGGAGAGCCCCGGGGGCGGCCGGTTCCCGTTCCCCTACACGCCCTACCTCATCCAGGAGCGGTTCATGGAGGCGCTGTACGGCGCGCTGGAGGCCGGCCGCGTCGGGATCTTCGAGAGCCCCACGGGCACGGTGAGGCCGGCGCGGCGGGAGGGCGGGGAGGCGCCGGGCGGGAGGAGGCCGCTGTGTGGGGAGGGAGGGTGGGGAAGGGGACCAGGCCTCGGCCCGGGGCTGGTGGGTGTCACCAGGCTGGTGGGTGGCCCCCGTGGAGGGGCAATGGTCACAAGCTGGAACGTGGGAAGTTCCACTCAAATATGAGGAGGAACTTCTTTATGGTGAGGGTGACAGAGCCCTGGAATAGGCTGCCCGGGGAGGGTGTGGAGTCTCCTCTGGAGATCTTCAAGCCCTGCCTGGATGCAGCCCTGAGTGATGAGCTCTGGGCAACCCTGCTTTAGCAGGGGGGTTGGACTAGATGATCTCTAGAGGTCCCTTCCAACCCTGTCAAATCCGTGAATCCGTGACATCTGGGGATCCTCACCTTGTCTGTTCTCTCCGTCAGGGAAAGTCACTGAGCCTCATCTGTGGAGCCCTCGCCTGGCTCCGGGACTTTGAGGAGAAGAAGCAGCAAGAGGAGGCACGACTTCTGGCACTGGAGGAGGATGAGCAGGAGGGGAAGAAGAAGCTGCCTTCAGCCGAGCTGGGACACCCCGGGAGCAAGGACGCAGCTGGGGAACCGGACTGGGTTACGGCATTTGTGCAGAAGAAGGAAGAGAGGGACATGGTGGACAGGCTGAAGGTTGGGAAATGCTCGTATGTGGAGGGTGGGAAAAATAAGGAGGTGTGAGGATCAGAAAGGCTGGTATCTGTGGTGGTGAGTGGAAAAACACGTGAGGCAAACTTTGGTGGTGGTCTTTGTCTTTCATGGGACTTTGTCTCACTTATGAGGGATGAGGCATTGCCCTGCAGGTTGCATAAGACAAGAAACTATATTACTCTGAACATAGTAACATTATAATCTAGAGGTCCCTTCCAACTCTGACAATTCCTTGATTCTGTGAATAGGCATGCACTTCAGGAGAAAGGGACTGTAGACTGACAACTGTGTTTAGAGTTAATTTTTTTTTTCTATACCCAAGTGTCCTGGTTTCAGCTGGCAAAGAGCTAATTTTCTTTCTAGTGATTGCTATGAAAGGAATGTCAGTAATGCATCTTGTTTTAATTGCTGCTAAGCTATGTTATGTTTTTCAAGGACTCTTTTCAGCTTCCAGTAGGAGCTGAGAAGGAATATAGACAGAACAACAGAATGGAATATTCTGTACCATAGATATCATGCTCAGTATATAAATGGGGGTTGGCTAGGGGAGGGATCAGTGATCACTGCTCGGGATGGTGCCAATTCACCAGACAGTGAGAATGACTTCTGTCATTATTATTATTGTTATTTTCCTTTTCCGTTAGTGTTAAACCATGACACCAGGGCATAGGAAAGTGATTATACCCAGGGTTTAGGACTAAATACCTTCCTTCACTCTCCTTTTATTTTAGGAAGAGCAAATCAGGAGAAAAAAGCGAGAAGAACGTCTTGAGAAAATTCGCCATAATGTGCAGTTAAAATATGCAGCAAAGAGAAAGGTGAGTTGTCCCACAGAGATTAGAGCTTTCTGGTTCGGTTACCTTGAGCATTGGTTATACTTGCCTATATCTGCAGCTTCACTCTGAATTTTCCAACCAGTCTGTGTGGGGAGCTCTTTGTATTAGGTTGCTTAAATTGGCCATTTGAAACTTTTGGTTAGATTTTATTTTTAAAGTACAGTTGTGGAAAGCAATTTGTGCATAGAGAATTTCCTGTGGCAGTGTTTGTGCGTGGATAGAAGAGTGTGTGTTCTGATGGCCTTCTGGCCCTCTGCTTGTGTTTTATAAGCTTTAATACTTGGATTTGTTTTTTTGGAAAGCTCTCTGTTTTAGGAGCATGTGTGAACACTCTGTACTTCTGGAATAAAACCTGTACAACTGGGATTAGATGTAAAATTATGGGAACAGAAGTCCCCCTCAAAAAAAGCCAGGTCAGGCCTTGGTTGTACTTTGCCCACCACTAGGGAGCGATTGTATTTGCTTATTTTCACAGCAAACGTGACTGTATTGTTCAGAAATGTCTCTTTACTACATGCAGAAAGTTGACAGATGTATTTTCCTGCCATTTAGATAGGCCTCATCCAGGAGCGGTTCATGGAGGCGCTGTACGGCGCGCTGGAGGCCGGCCGCGTCGGGATCTTCGAGAGCCCCACGGGCACGGTGAGGCCGGCGCGGCGGGAGGGCGGGGAGGCGCCGGGCGGGAGGAGGCCGCTGTGTGGGGAGGGAGGGTGGGGAAGGGGACCAGGCCTCGGCCCGGGGCTGGTGGGTGTCACCAGGCTGGTGGGTGGCCCCCGTGGAGGGGCAATGGTCACAAGCTGGAACGTGGGAAGTTCCACTCAAATATGAGGAGGAACTTCTTTATGGTGAGGGTGACAGAGCCCTGGAATAGGCTGCCCGGGGAGGGTGTGGAGTCTCCTCTGGAGATCTTCAAGCCCTGCCTGGATGCAGCCCTGAGTGATGAGCTCTGGGCAACCCTGCTTTAGCAGGGGGGTTGGACTAGATGATCTCTAGAGGTCCCTTCCAACCCTGTCAAATCCGTGAATCCGTGACATCTGGGGATCCTCACCTTGTCTGTTCTCTCCGTCAGGGAAAGTCACTGAGCCTCATCTGTGGAGCCCTCGCCTGGCTCCGGGACTTTGAGGAGAAGAAGCAGCAAGAGGAGGCACGACTTCTGGCACTGGAGGAGGATGAGCAGGAGGGGAAGAAGAAGCTGCCTTCAGCCGAGCTGGGACACCCCGGGAGCAAGGACGCAGCTGGGGAACCGGACTGGGTTACGGCATTTGTGCAGAAGAAGGAAGAGAGGGACATGGTGGACAGGCTGAAGGTTGGGAAATGCTCGTATGTGGAGGGTGGGAAAAATAAGGAGGTGTGAGGATCAGAAAGGCTGGTATCTGTGGTGGTGAGTGGAAAAACACGTGAGGCAAACTTTGGTGGTGGTCTTTGTCTTTCATGGGACTTTGTCTCACTTATGAGGGATGAGGCATTGCCCTGCAGGTTGCATAAGACAAGAAACTATATTACTCTGAACATAGTAACATTATAATCTAGAGGTCCCTTCCAACTCTGACAATTCCTTGATTCTGTGAATAGGCATGCACTTCAGGAGAAAGGGACTGTAGACTGACAACTGTGTTTAGAGTTAATTTTTTTTTTCTATACCCAAGTGTCCTGGTTTCAGCTGGCAAAGAGCTAATTTTCTTTCTAGTGATTGCTATGAAAGGAATGTCAGTAATGCATCTTGTTTTAATTGCTGCTAAGCTATGTTATGTTTTTCAAGGACTCTTTTCAGCTTCCAGTAGGAGCTGAGAAGGAATATAGACAGAACAACAGAATGGAATATTCTGTACCATAGATATCATGCTCAGTATATAAATGGGGGTTGGCTAGGGGAGGGATCAGTGATCACTGCTCGGGATGGTGCCAATTCACCAGACAGTGAGAATGACTTCTGTCATTATTATTATTGTTATTTTCCTTTTCCGTTAGTGTTAAACCATGACACCAGGGCATAGGAAAGTGATTATACCCAGGGTTTAGGACTAAATACCTTCCTTCACTCTCCTTTTATTTTAGGAAGAGCAAATCAGGAGAAAAAAGCGAGAAGAACGTCTTGAGAAAATTCGCCATAATGTGCAGTTAAAATATGCAGCAAAGAGAAAGGTGAGTTGTCCCACAGAGATTAGAGCTTTCTGGTTCGGTTACCTTGAGCATTGGTTATACTTGCCTATATCTGCAGCTTCACTCTGAATTTTCCAACCAGTCTGTGTGGGGAGCTCTTTGTATTAGGTTGCTTAAATTGGCCATTTGAAACTTTTGGTTAGATTTTATTTTTAAAGTACAGTTGTGGAAAGCAATTTGTGCATAGAGAATTTCCTGTGGCAGTGTTTGTGCGTGGATAGAAGAGTGTGTGTTCTGATGGCCTTCTGGCCCTCTGCTTGTGTTTTATAAGCTTTAATACTTGGATTTGTTTTTTTGGAAAGCTCTCTGTTTTAGGAGCATGTGTGAACACTCTGTACTTCTGGAATAAAACCTGTACAACTGGGATTAGATGTAAAATTATGGGAACAGAAGTCCCCCTCAAAAAAAGCCAGGTCAGGCCTTGGTTGTACTTTGCCCACCACTAGGGAGCGATTGTATTTGCTTATTTTCACAGCAAACGTGACTGTATTGTTCAGAAATGTCTCTTTACTACATGCAGAAAGTTGACAGATGTATTTTCCTGCCATTTAGATAGGTGAATGGTTTTCAGTACGCTTGACTCTAAGCGTTTTTTAACGGTATGAGTCAAACTTCCCAGAAATACCCACTTCAGGTCCCCAAACAGGCAGATTGATTAGGCTGCCAGGCTATTAGTTTCTAGTGTGCTCTATCTCAAGTGCTGTGTTATGTTTTGGTCAACTCCTGTTAAAAGGATATGGCAGAAATAACAAAGGTTCAGGGGTGAATAGCAAATACAAAACAAGCGGAACAAAGAACTTTTGTCTCTCAAAAGAAGATGAAGAGCATGTGAAATGAGAAACCTAATGAAAAGCAAGAAAGAAAATGAGAGAAATATTATAGAGATTTGTAAAAAACCAACTGCTTCATCATCTCTGTAACGCTCACTAACTTTGTTTCTTTGTAACGCTGTGGTAAAAGAATGCTCATTGAAGTTGGAAGATACTGTTTTCAGCTTGAAAAAATGAACTTTTCTTTATCAGAATGCAAAGTTAATCAGAAAAGTATTGTTCAAAAGTTTAATGGAATTTTTGTAGAGGGGTAGATCTGTGTTAGAATAAGAACCACATAACTAGATTAAAAACAGCAAGAGAAGTCTTGTGCTCTGTGTTCTAAAGCAAGTGCTGAGTTTATCCTAGCGTGGAGTGAAGTATGAACAGAGTGTTCAATTATGTTGTTATATATTTGTTTGGTTGAATTTATTTACACACAATTTTTTCTCAGACAGACATCTTTTATAGACCACTTCAAGCAACTAATACTGGAGTACATGGATATTGTCATTTCAGGATCAATTAGTTCAGTGGGCCTTTTGCACAGAAGGGTCTTTATGTTTCCTCCTTTATGTATACCTGTGTGGACAAGTCTTTGGTTGTTGATAACAGCTGCTTTCTGTGGGGCTGAACAGCTTTAGACACCCTTGGTGCATTTTGCTTGTCCTACTGGGGGTTTACCCACCAAGCCATTCCCTGAGTTATGGGTGAGGGACTGTGCTGTCTTCTGACCTGTCCATGACATAAAGTGATGCGTGTGCCACCTCTCTTTCTGCATGAGAAATAACGTGGGGATGTGTTCCTTTCAGAGATCTGAGGAGGATGAGACAAAGCGCCTTCTTCAGCTCAGCAAGGAGGTTCTCTCAGAAGGCGCTGGATTGGATGTTGTAGAACAGCTGGATCACAATGAGGAGGAGCTGATTCTTGCTGAATATGAGAGTGATGAAGAAAAGAAAGTGGTATCTGGGTAAGGACAGGGACTGAGGGGGTTCCATGCCAAAGAAGCATTTTCTGTATCATTTTTGGCTTGCCTTGACTAAAGAGATTTCACCTGTGATTGTGCAGATAGAATGGTTTGGGTTGGAAGGCACCTTAATAATCATCCAGTTCCAACCCCGCTGCCATGGGCAGGGACACTTCCCGCTAGAGCAGGTTGCTTAAAGCCCCATCCAGCCTGGCCTTGAGCACTTCCAGGGATGGGGCATCTACGACTTCCCTGGGCAACCTGTTCCTGTGCCTCACCACCCTCACAGTAAAGAATTTCTTTCTAGTATCTGATCTAAATCTCCCCTCTTCCAATTGTTGCCCCTTGTCCTGTCACTCCACTTCCTGACAGAGTCCCTGTCCGGCTTGCCTGTAGGCTCCCGTCAGATATTGGAAGGCTGCTATAAGGTCTTCCCAGAGCTTTCTCTTCTCCAGGCTGAACAACCCCAGCTCTCTCAGCCTGTCCTCACAGGGGAGGTGCTCCATCCCTCTGATCATCTTTGTGGCTCTCTGCTGGACCCATTCCAACAGGTCCATGTCCTTCCTGTGTTGAGGACTCCAAAGCTGGAGTTGACCCCACCTCCAGAGAGGGCCCACAACTTCCCTAGTATTGCCTTTGTCCCTAACATATTTGTAGAATTTTTTCATATTGTCTTTGATGTTCTTGGCTAGATTTAGTTCTGCCTGGGCTTTCGCTTGCCTGATCTTGTTCCTGACCACTCGGACCATTTCCCTGTATTTTGCCCATTCTACCCGGCCCTGGTTCCCCACTCTATAGGCCTCCTTTTTGGTCCTGAGCTTGTCCAGCAGTTCCTTATTCATCCACGCAGGCCTGCTGGCTATTTTGCCTGACTTCTTTTTTGGGATGCACCTCTCCTGAGCTTGGAGGAGGCGATCCTTGAATACCAACCAGCCCTCTTGGGCCCCTCTCCCCTCCAGTTCTTTTTCCCATGCTATCCTCCCAATCAGAGCTCTCAGGAGACCAAAGTCTGCTCTTCTGAAGTCCAGGGTAGTGAGCTTGCTGCACACCCTCCTCGCCACCCTATGAATCTTGAACTCCACCTTTTAGTGATCACTGCAGCCAAGGCTACCCTTGAATTTGACATTCCCCACCATCCCCTCCTTGTTAGGACAAGGACAAGGTCCAGCACAGCTCCTTTCCTTGTCGGCTCCTTGATCATTTGAAGCAGAAAGTTATCATCAATGCATTCCAAGAACTTTCTGGATTTCTTGTGCAAGTTCTGGAGTTTCTCCCCCATTCAAACAGTGCAAGGTAGCAGTTGTTTTGGGGATTGGTTTGGTTTTTTGAGAATATTTTATTTTGTTTTGGTTTTTATGCTTTTGTTAGACTGATCAGAGCGACCTGAAGTGCTTTTTGGGACAGTGCATCTTTCTTAAAATGTATGGCAATGTCCTGCCCTTTTCCATGCCCAGTTTCCCAAAAAATGCCTCTGGATGCCGAGTGAATGAATTGAGATCAAGTTCCTTGCATTAGAACAGCAAAATGGAACTCAGGGCATCAGAGGAAGCTATCAGTCCTGCAGATTAGTCCTGGCATCTTGATACTCTAAAGGGAGAGATGTGAAGTTTCTCAAGACCGAGCTTCACCACAAAAACCCCGTGCACACTCTTCTCTCTCATACATTTGCTTTATGCAGAAAGCCAGAAGCCATACTTCATCAGGAAAAGTCAAATACGTTTAAAATACAAATTTACTAATTAGTATCAAGACAGATCCTTCTGCCTTAAAAATTGCAAAACACTTAACTACTTCATTTATATGTAGTTTATCAAACATTAAACTGCTGTTGCCTTTGAGGAACTCTATGGCAGCTAAATGTCTCCCTGAAGCTTTTCTTTATGTAATAGCTTGAGGGTGGTAAATTATCTCTAAAGGGAAATTTTTACAAAAATAAATAAATAAGCTCACCAAAGAATAGTATATCACTGATTAGCTTATGCCTGGGGCTTAGAAGCACCAGATTTAAAAGAAAAAAAACAATTTTGAAGTTGCTAAAGACACAGCCCTACAGACATTTTTCTTTTAAAGAGCAAGGCTTGACTTGATTGTTCACACTTTCACTATTCTTCAAAAGTTGATTTTTCTTTTACCTGCTGAGTTAAGATCTGAGGCTCTTCTTGAGATGATGTAACCATCTCCCTTGAGACCTCTCTCTTGTAGTAGAGCATCGTTTGATTCTAACTTGTCAGTGATCTGCTGAAAGGGAATTATTTGAGCTTTCTCTTTTCTTAGGCTGGAAGAAGATGACGATGATTTGGAAGAGGAGCATGTGACTAAGGTGAGATAAGGAAAGTAAATAGTGCCACCTCCTAGAACAGTGTAGGAGTGAGCAGAATTATGGTTTTCTTGCACCCTTCCCAGAGTCATGCGGTACAGAGGGATTTAGGAACGAGCATCCAAGAACTGTGAAGTTTGTTGATAATAGCAACTAGTTCTGCTGTGCTCATCTCCTTCTGGACTACACTGGCTGCCTAAGCAGCTTGCTCTGCTAACACTGCTGAATTTTTGCTGTGGCTTGCTGTGAAAGCACACCTTTTTTATTACTCTCCAATGGTGAGTCCCTGCTGTTACAGGGACCTTGGAAAATTAAAGGGAAACAAATGCAAATGCATAGGAGAAAACAACGATAGGGCTGTTGGCCTCCACACTTGTAAGGTGACACTCAAACACGTGCCTTACCTTGTGTTTTTGAAGGCTTGAGCAAGACTAACCTTGTTGAGGTGCTTGGCTGCTTCCTTGCAGGATTGGTTGTAGCCGGGGGATTTTCTTCCATGTTCTTCTTATCTTCCCTTTGTTCTTCCTCATTGTAGATTTACTACTGCAGCCGCACGCACTCCCAGCTGTCCCAGTTTGTGCGGGAGGTGCAAAAAAGTCCTTTTGGCAAAGACACACGTCTGGTCTCCTTGGGATCCAGGCAGGTATGTGGCATTGTTCATGAAGGACCCAGAGTGTATGTTAACTTAAAGTGAGAGACTTTGCGAGGAGGTGTGTGGATGTGACACGCACAGGAGGCCTCCTGGGGATTGACTGAATCTCCCATTGAAAAACTAAAAGCAGTCATGAGTCGTGACACAGATCTGTGTGATGGCCATTTTTCTGTGAGCTGTGTTTTGGCCGTTGACCCTGTGATGCAAAAATCTGTTTTACCTTTTCTGATGTGGAAGGTTACGGATGTCTGAGTCACTGGGAAGGCGCTCCTCTTAGTATTATTTCTGGTAGCATTTTTTAGAAGCTGTTATGTGAGCTGTCTCAGTGCACCTTTTCTCATTTTGTTTCCTCCTTGCTAAGTCGTTATGGGTTTCGAGCATATTTGTAGCAGTTAGTATGCACAATGTCCTACCCATAGACTTTTCCGTTCCGGAATCTGGCCAGAGATTGCTTTAAAGAAATCTTTTATTTTACAGCAAAGGGTGCACGCGGGGGCACTCAGTGCTTAATGACCCCCTACCGCTTCTCTCTTTGCATGTCCAAGAGCCTGTGTGTGAATGAGGAGGTGCGACGCTTGGGGGCTCTCCAGCTCATCAATGACCGCTGCACCGAGATGCAGAAGAACAAACATGGTAGGAACGCTTCCAGCCTGGGGAAGCAATCCCTGCTAAAGCTGCTGTGAGAGTCCAGAGAGAGTGTGCTCTGCCAATCGGTTCTGGCAAGAGAGTGGCAGGAGCTTGAAAATGGCAGGTTGGAGGAGCAGAGCTAGAGATCTGCTCGTTAGTGCTTTTACTTGCTTGTCCTCCAGGCTAGGATGCCGAGAACTGTATGTGTTTTCTGAGTGCCTTAAGTTGGTCGGGACTTCCACAACAGAAGGATACCTGTCTTTGTAACTCAGTACTAGAAACGTTGGAAAATGTCACATGGCTAAATCTGACTGGCAATAGTAGTGTCCACTGTGGAGATGGAAGTGCTACTGCTGAATAATATTTAAATAGATGATAGGTCAAAAATGCGCATGACAAAGACTGCTTTGAAATCCAGGAGGTTTGGCAAAGTGGTTGTTTTAGGCTATCTGTTGCTCATAGCTTTCTTTTGATTTCTACTCTTAGAAAAGAAGAGTGATGGAGACATGGAAGGGAAGAAGAGACGTGCGAGTCGCACTGTGTGCCCGTTTTATTCCTATGAGCAAATGCAGTTTCTCCGTGATGAAGTCCTAGTGGAAGTGAAGGATATTGAGCAGTTGGTGGCTTTAGGAAGGGAGACCAAAGCCTGCCCGTATTATGGGAGTCGATACGCCATTCCTGCTGCTCAGGTGAGGTGCACACAGTTTTAGAGGAATTAATGCCAGGGGCTCTAAGAATAAACCAATTGCCTGCTCTCTCCAGTACTGTTTACTCAATATTGTGGGAGTCTGTAAACAGGTCATGTTTCTGTCAGCTGTGGTTTTGCTGGGAAAGCAAAGGAAATTGAGAATACCCATTTGAAGTTAATAGGGAGGCTGTGAGTATGTCTCAGCATTTTGAATTACTTGAAAGGCTCAATAACACTGAGACAATACTGATACATGGGTGTAATCTTAGCTCTTGTCATGGCTCTTTTTCCTTGCTTGGTTCTTTATCAGAAGATGTGTGTTCAGTGCTTCAAAGGAGATTCGGAAGGTAACCTGAGCTGATACGCAGTTGTAGTGTAATCATGTCTCTTTAGCTTGCATCCCAGTGCCCCTCTCAAGCATGTGCTTCTGTCTCTCTTCCTACCTTTTCCATAATAAGTAACTTGACCAAATTCTGTGAGACCATCTGATATGGGCCTTTAATGACTGGCTGGGGAGCGCCCAAAGTTTGTAAGGGTGAGAGCTAGAATCAGGGCAGTGTGTGCTTCTCCTGTAGCTGGTGGTGCTGCCCTATCAGATGCTCTTGCATGAGCCTACCAGGAGCGCTGCTGGGATCAAGCTGAAGGACCAGGTGGTAATCATTGACGAGGCCCACAACCTCATAGACACCATCACCTGTATCCATAGTGCGGAGGTCAGTGGCTCTCAGGTGAGTCAGAGCCTGGCCCCTTAATCGTGAGTGAGCTCTGCATCCAGCAGAGCACCCTTTCGTGATGCCTTCATAATAACAGCCTCTTCTTTTTTCCATTTGTGTAGCTGTGCTGTGCCCACTCCCAGCTGCTGCAGTACATGGAGCGGTACAGGTGAGGCTCTCGGAGGAAAATGGCACAGCAGTGGCAGGCAGCGTGGATGCCGTGGCTTATGTCATGTCTGTGAGGTCTTTTTTTGCTTTTCCCCGGTGGGAAGTTATTTGCATTAATACTTCTGCAGATGAAAAGCCACTTGCTTCATTATCTCTGTCTAGAATCTGTCTAAGTTGGACTCCTGGGGCTGGTGTTAAGCAGTGAGAAGGGGTATACCCTGAGGATTCTGGCTTTCCCTTATACTCTCAGTTCTTTTCCCGCTATCTCCCCGCTTTGTGATTGCAGAGTTTCAAAAGATTCAGTCTTTCGTGTCCGTCCTGGACCTTAGCCTTTCATGTGCTGAGTGGCATTATGGCAGAGGCAGTAAGCTCTGAGGAGGAGGAAGCTGTATGTGGTTTTTGGCTCTGGCCAGATCTTGCATCTTGTCATCCCTGCAGTGATTCATTATTGTGCTCAATGCTAATAGCTTTGAATTTGTGGAGCATTATTGCATCAGGGACTTGAGACGTCACTCCCATTGTAATAAACAAAGGGTAATTAATGTGTGAGGAGAAAGGCGATGGTAGGAACAGTGTGGGGTTCATGGGTGAGTGCTCTGGAGTGACCTTGGGCAGGATATCCAGGGGTCTACGTCCTGTCATAATTAGGGAGAAGTCATGCTTGGTTCTTGTCTCCTCAAAATGAAGGGGAATTCAGGTGCTTGTGTCTGCAGCTCAGCTGCTTGAGTTAGTCCCTGAAGATGTTTTGGGGC
The DNA here is from genome assembly GCF_001431845.1 of Calidris pugnax. Classification (NCBI taxonomy): domain Eukaryota; kingdom Metazoa; phylum Chordata; class Aves; order Charadriiformes; family Scolopacidae; genus Calidris; species Calidris pugnax. The sequence continues at coordinate 6,174,389 of NW_015090800.1, read as the reverse complement.
TTAATACCTGTCTCATTTTCCCTAGGAAACGTTTGAAGGCAAAGAACTTGATGTACATTAAGCAGATCCTGTATTTGCTGGAGCGGTTTGTGGCCGTGCTGGGAGGTAAGTAAACCTCTTCTATCTTCAGGGATGCTGATAGACTCTGAGCTACTTGGTGCCTCCTCAGGGCACTGTAAAGACTATGGGGAAGTGTTGCTCATGTATAGGTTCAGATGCCATAATTCTATTTCTCAGGCTGTTTTGTAATGTGGGGATGTTGACTGGTGTCTGCCTGAACCCCTCTCTTTGTTTCATTAGCTGAGGAGCAGCAGATGTTGTCATAAGTTGGTAGAGGTAGTTTCCTTCTCTTTCTGCGTGGTTTTCGGATCTGATTTGAGTGGGGAGGAGGTAGGATGCTAAGCGAGGAATACAGCAGATGCGTATCTCTTTTCTCAAGTCACAGGCGACAGGACAAGAGGAAATGGCCTCAAGTTGCGCCAGGGGAGGTTCAGGCTGGATATTAGGAAAAATTTTTTCACTGAAAGGGTTCTCAGCCATTGGAATGGGCTGCCCAGGGAGGTGGTTGAGGCACCATCCCTGGAGGTGTTCAAAAGACAGGTTGATGTAGTGCTGGGAGGTATGGTTTAGTGATGGTGATGCTCCTTGTTTGTTGTGTGGGTGTCTATTTTTGTCAGTTAGGTTGACGGTTGGACAAGATGATCTTTAAGGTCCCTTCCAACCTAGAAGATTCTGTGATTCTGTGTGACAGTGATCAGGACAGAAAAACAGCTGCACAGAATAAATCTCCTGGGTCATCTGGTAGCAATGCCTCTACTGGTGTCAGGCATGCCTCTGCAGAATGAATCTTTCCTGAGTGGTGCTTTTCCTTTGTGAGAAAATACTATTTTGCTGTGACTTTTAAATCCACCAGAATTCTCCAGACTCCTTTCCTCTAACGATCTGTTTGCGAGACCTCGGTGTGTCTTGAGAAGAGCCTGTCATAAGTTCCTAAAGAACTTTCTCCTTGCCCAGGGGAAATGCAGCTTTTTGGGGCAGAGGCCTGGTGGTGCTCTCTGCCTTTTTCTCAGATGTTTACTTCTCTCCCTCCTCTGCTCCTGCCGCTCCTCCCCACACTCAGTGAAGTGCTTTCATTAGGAAAAGCAGCCTGTGCACAGCTTCACGATTGAGGCTGCGGAAGCGGGATGTGAGGTGGGTGTTAAACACCAGGACATAAAACGCAGTGAGTGGCAGCAATTAATCCTGTTCTGGCTGTCGGGGTCTGGGCTGTGAAGCTGTCCTCAGGTTTTTTTCCCCTTCCTCCCAGCTCCCTGCCACTGCTGCGTTGAGGAGGGTGAGGGATGCACTGCAGTCCCCGGCACGATGACTGCGGAGTGTGTGAGCATTGGTATGCACCCTCCCTACCTGCTGCCTCCTGCTAGGGAAGGAATGTAGGTGGTGTTTCTTAGGATGCAGCAGCAGCACGCTTGTCCTACAACGTGGGGCTACACTACAGGGGAAGTTAAAACCGAGCAGGAGCAGATGTTTTGTCTGTATAGCTCCATTTTGCAGATGTATAGTTATTTCTTGGGTTTTGTCCTGGTGCAGTGTCCCTTTCAGCTCCGTCCTTTGCTTAATTTTAAGACAGACCCATTGTAAGCCTTTCTTGAATCTGTTTCATCTTTTGCAGGTAACGTGAACCAAAATCCTAACTGTCAGGCAGTTTCCCAAACAGGTAAGGCTGGAGTGAAGACCTGGGGTATGCAGTCATCAGTCAGGGACATGGGGGTGGGCAGTAAGGAGCTGCAGGCCCAGCAGCTAATAATTTTTTTTTTCCTGCTTTCCCCCCTTTTCTTTCAGGGACAGTGCTAAAATCAATCAATGACTTCCTGTTTCAGAGCCAGATTGACAATATCAACCTCTTCAAGGTAATGCAAGTGTTGTCATCTGCCAGAGCACAGGTAGTAGGGACTTGCTCAAGGTTATCAGGAGCGTGTGTGACAGCTGGAAGTAGGGACAAGGCCCATGTGGCAGAATCTGCTTTCTAGCAGGTTCTCCTCACCTCCCCAGTGTATAGATCTCTTCTGCTGCTGTATGGATAACTCGTGTGTTAGAGCTGGGTAGGTGGTCTTGAGGTAGAGGAAAGCAAGCAATTAAACATGTACAAGTGCAGAGGCTGTCTGTAGGCAAAGCTAAACTGGAAGGGTTGAGGATGAAGAAACTAGACTACTCCAGTAACCAAATCCATCCCTCCAACCTCCAAACACAGCACCTTAACACTGTGTGTTTCCACTCTGGAAGCAATGCCTTTGTAATAAGCTGTTGTCTGGGAGGCAACACTCACAAAAAACTGTCCACCTCTCCCTGAAAGCACAGCAGGAACACCAGCTGGGCAGAGATTGAGGGCAGCAGGATGGGAGAAGGGATGCTGAATGCCAGTTGATTTTTTCTGTCTTCCTCCAACAGGTTCAGCGTTACTGTGAGAAGAGCCTCATCAGTAGAAAGGTACTGCCCCTGGGGATTTATGGTCAAACAACGTTCAAATACTGTTCCACACATTGAGTTTGAAGTGGAAGATGCAGCAGCTGGGAGTGGGGGCCTGTCTTCTCCACCTTGCTCAGCTCTGCAAAAAAAATGGTTCCTGCAAAAAGCACTGTACGGGCAGGTTACCTTTTGCTTGTGCAGCAAAGAAACATACAACGTGGTGTACCACAGTATTCCACTAGGTGCTAATTCTGTGCTCCTTGGCCTCAAACTGGCCACCCTGGTAGGCTGTGCTGTGCTGTGCTGGGGGAACAAGCATCAGGGTCTTGTTTTTTGTTTTGATTCAATGAGTGAAGGAAAGTAATGGGAGCTCTGGGCTGATAGCTTGGGAATTGGGCTGGTTTGCAAACATTTACCAAGGAACTTTAGCTGTGGCAGGCCAGCAAACTTGTTTTTATCTTGTCTGATTTTGCTCTTGGTAGCCTTAATCTTACTGGTTTTTGCTTGGCAGCTTTTTGGGTTTGTGGAGCGCTATGGAGGCCCTGCCACAGCTGTGAAGACCAACAAGGAGAACCAGAAGTTGGCTGGCTTGCAGAACTTTCTTCTGACCCTCCAGCAGGGATCTGATAAAGATGGTGAGTTCAGACATCTTCCACTTGGGCATTTGTGGACAAAGTGAGGATGTGGATTTCCTCATCTCTCTGCATGAGGAAAGGGGGGAGGCAGATTTGAAGAATGAGACACTGCAGAAGCTGTCCTGCACAGGTGGTTTTAATATATATATCTGACTACATGACCTAGGCAACTATACATATAAGATCTCCTGAGGTCCTTTCCAAGCTGAACGATGTTGTGATTCTGTGTTTACATGGCACATGCTCCAGCTTTGCACTGCTGTGACCTGCTGGCTCTGGAACCTGAGCTACCAGAGGTAGCTCTGTTTAGTGGTGCCAGCTACAAAAGCCAGAAAGCCAGATCTGTCTTTCTGTCTTTCTTTCTGTCTTTTTTCCCCTAACAATGAGACAGAATTTGGGTTCTCTCCTTTATTGGGTCTTTGTTCTCTGCCTGCATATGTAGACCAGGTATCATGTTCCTGTAGAAAGGACCCACCTGTATTTTGTGTTTAGTCCTTGTCTTCAGAAATGTGCCCTAAGTTGCTTGCTTCTCCTTTTCTTTTTGGGCCAGCAGGTACCCCCCAGAGCCCTCCTGTGGAGCCTGAGAGCGACCAGCTCCGAACTGCCTCTCCACTGATGCAGATTGAAGGGTTTCTCTCAGCCCTCACAAATGCAAACCAAGATGGCCGAGTCATTCTCAACAGACAAGGTACTTGAAGGGGTGAGCTGGGCAGAGAGGGTGGCACGAGTGGTAAGCAGGGGGCTTTGCTGGCAGTGAGGGGGAGACCTGCTAGAGTGCCCAGGGCAGGAGGGAGAATCTCTTTATATCCCTGAATCTGCATCACAGCTGGTTCCTGATGTTGTCTCTCTCCTTTTCCCAGGCACAGTTGGTCAGAGCAGCCTCAAATTCCTCTTGCTGAATCCAGCTGTCCACTTTGCCAAGGTGGTGGAAGAGTGCCGTGCTGTCATCATTGCTGGGGGCACCATGCAGCCGGTGAGGGAATGAGGATGCTATGCTGCTGAGCTCTGGGGAGGTCTCTGGTGCTATCTGCAAGCAGGCATGGAAAGATAGCAGCTTGGCCCCACTGGGGTGTGCTCTTCTCACTTCCCATGGCGTGTTTGGGAAAAGGCCTTTCCTACCTACCCTGTCCTCTCCCCGGTACAGTTTCCCTGCATGAGGTGTCCCACTGCCTGTTTATACAAAAAGGTGTGGGCGTAAGGGCAGGATTGCCCTTGTTGGCCTTTCTCATCCTCAAGACAATACAGGCTGAGGCTGAGCTTATGGTAGATTGGAACCAGCATGGATGGCAGTCAGAGGGTCTTGTAAAACCATCTTACCTTCTAAAGGGACAGGGATCCCACAGCGACTATCCCGTAGGGGATCTGTCAGAAAAGTCAAGGCTTCAGTACGGTGGCAGGCAGCTTATCATGCTTCTCCCGTTGCTTTAGTGCCTGAGACAATGTGTTGGGTTTGTACAGATGCAGGGGGGTCTGTCAGATATCCCAGTTAGTTACATTTATCCTGTTCCTGGACGTGGATGTCCTGAAATTTCCTCTTTGCCCTTCTGGTGACAAGGGAGGGGAGGAGGGTGTGAAGTGCAAGACCTCCTTTTTGGAAGGCCACCATGCCAACTTAGCCCTTCGGACTGCAGCTCAGAGAGAGGGTGTGGTTGCCATCCAAGCTGTGGTCTGTGCAGCATGTCGGGGTCCTAGTGGTGGACGTTTGGGCCTGGGGAAGTCTGAAACTGGGGCGTGCTGGGCCAAGAGAGGCTGAGTGCTTGCAGACTGGAGACCTGCCCTGTGCAGCGGGACCGTGGGTGCTGAAAGGGGAACCCTCCCATCTGTCACGCCTGTCCTGGTGGGTGCCATGTGGGGCCACTGAGGGTTGGGTGATCTCTCCACGCCATGGCCAAGCCTGTGAGATGTACGCCGGCCCTTTCTCCTTCTGCGTGTCCTGAACTCCAGCGTGCCTCCCAGTCCTGGCCTGTGTGCTTGGCCTTCCCAGGTCCTTGATCTTCCCATCACTGAGGAAGCCCATCTCCCCCAGGCCAGCAGCCCACCAGATGGGGCTGGCCAGCTCTCCCTCGACACTGGTGCTCGAGGAGCAGTGCTGGTGTTGCTGATGAAGTGTCTTTTGGCTTGTGTGGTTCGTAGGTGGCTGATTTCCGAGAGCAGCTGCTGTCCTGTGCTGGCGTGGACCCTGCACGTGTCGTGGAGTTCTCTTGTGGTGAGTGTGCCGGGGTGGCAGGGAGGGGGTCATAAACCTGTCTCTGTGGCACCCGAATTTCACAGTTTGCCTTTGGTGCTGTTTTATCAGCACTCTCAAGCAAGGTGGCATCTTTCCTGGCAGCAAAGGGGTGCTAGGTCCCTTCCACTCTGCGCTTCCCCAGCATCAGCAGGCAGTGTGTGCTGTGCCTTCTTCCCAGGGGCTCGGGGGTGGAAGGCAGAGCAGCTGGGTGACTTTGGCAAAAGTGTGCTCCTCTGCACGTAGGTAAAGCTGTTCAGCTCACGAGGTTTGTGCCCACAGCAGTGATGCTGGCTCTCACTACTTGTTTTTGTCTCCAGGACATGTGATTCCTCCGGAAAACATTCTACCCATTATCCTCTGCAGTGGTCCTTCCAACCAGCAGCTGGAGTTCACCTACCAGACCAGAGACCTGCCCCAGATGGTCAGTCTTTCCTTTCTTCCCTTCCTTGCTATCTTTTTCTTGCTTCACGTGCTTATGTCTCACAGGACGGCGTGCTCTCTGTTTGAAAGGTGGGCTGATCAAAAGCCACGGTGAGGGAAGTCCATGGGATTTGGGGCAGGTGTGTTGCCAAGTAATGGGGAAAGAGCAGCAGCAAAAAGGGTTTTGAGCTGCCTTCTCAGAGGTGGCTATTGGAGGTGAGGAGTACTAGCAGCTCCTGTTTTGGCTGTACAGAGATCTGGCGTTTGTGTGCTGAACAGCAGAAGGAGGTTTCTGACTCTGCTTCACAGTTTGAAGGGCTCAGTGACAGTGGAGCGTGGCCAGCCCTGTGGAGTGCAGCCCAAACCACGGGGATGGCAGCAGATGTTTCTGCACTTCTTCCTTTGGTGGGCCAGTAAGCACCCAAGGCCAGACACTAGATGTGCTCTGCCCCTGCTTAGTGTTCACCAGATGTGCTAGCTAGCTCTCCACATCTGTTCTAGTGTGACAGGTCCCACCCACTGGGACAACGGACATAAACATGTCCTGAATGAACACGTCTAAGTGTTCCCAGGTGGCCAAGAAGGCCAACAGCATCCTGGCCTGTATCAGGAATACTGTGGCCAGCAGGAGCAGGGCAGTGATGGTGCCTCTGTACTTGGCACTGGAGAGGCCTCACCTCAAATACTGTGTTCATTTCTTGGCCCTTCACTACAGGAAGGACATCAAGCTGCTGGAGCATGTCCAGAGGAGAGCCACCAAGCTGGTGAGGGGTCTGGAGAACAAGTCATACGAGGAGAGGCTGAGGGAACTGGGCATGTTCAGTTTGGAGAAGAGGAGGCTGAGGGGAGACCTCATTGCCCTCTACAACTACCTGAAAGGAGGGTGTAGAGAGGTGGCTGTTGGCCTCTTCTCCCATGTGAATAATGACAAGACCAGAGGAAATGGTCTGCAGTTGTGGCAGGGGAGGTTTAGATTAGATATTAGGAAGAATTACTTTCCTGAGAGGGTGGTCAGGCACTGGAACAGCCTGCCCAGGGAGGTGGTGGAGTCACTGTCCCTGGAGGTATTTAAGAAACGTGTAGACATGGCTCTTCAGGGCATGCTCTAGTGCCCAAGATTGCTGGTTTGTGTCTGTCTGTGGGGGTGTGTGGTGTAGGTGAGTGTTGGTGATTGGTTTTTGTTTGTTTAGTTGGTTGTTTTTTTTTGTGATTGGACTCAATGATCTCAAAGGTCCCTTCCAACCATGAATATTCTGTGATTCTGTGAATGACCATTGCTCCACAGCAGTAACAAAAACCCTGGATTAGGAGGAGAGGCCAAATAACGAAGAGCTTTTTTTAGTGATTCCCAGCTCCTCTAGAGAGCCATCTTCCACCAGGTCTGTTTCCCACGTTTTTCCTCCTTTAAGGCACGTCACAGGATCCTGGGGTTGTGTGCAGAACTGGGGCAGCATTAGCTGGAGCTCCTGCCAGCCTAAATATGCTCATCTCTTCTGCAGATGGACGAGACGGGTCGAATCCTTTGCAACCTGTGCAACGTGGTCCCAGGGGGTGTGGTGTGCTTCTTCCCCTCCTACGAATACGAGAAGCAGGTGTATGCACACTGGGAGAAGACGGGGTTGCTCACCCGCCTGGCAACTAAGAAGAAGGTAAGTCCAGCCAGGGGCAGTTGCTACTTTAAATGGAGGCTTCAAAAATCAAGCAATTATCTGTACGTTACAGGCCTGTCTCTGAGTTGTTCTCCGACTCCGCACGGCAGAGCAGAGAGGATGTTTATCTAGCCAATCCCTCCAGTAATGAATAAATGATACTTCCCAGGCGGCTGATCGCTGAGCTGGGATCTAAATGAGATTAAATGCAGCTATAGATTCTTTAAGTGTACAGTCTGTGGAGTGGCTATGGAGGGGGGAGAGAAAATCCTCGCTTTCCTTAACCAGCAAGTTTGCTTCTGTGTGGCTGGGGGGCTCTTCAGGTGGAGCTTTTACAGGGAATTTGTTTTTCCCAGGCTCAGCTATGTGGCATAGAATCATAGAATGGTTTGGGTTGGAAAGAAGGTTAAAGATCATGAGTTCCAACCCCCGTGCTGTGGGCAGGGACACCTCCCACCAGAGCAGGTTGCTCAAAGCAATAAAAGTGGAGAATTGAAAGGCTAGCAGTGGTGACTTCTTGAAGGAGTGATGAGAAACGTTGAATGGGGAGATGACTGCAAATATTAAATCTTTGCTATGACTCTCACACAGATGTGAAGGTTGGGTGTGGAGGGTCAGGCAGTCCGACTGTCTCAGGCTGTGGGCAGGTGTCCTGGATTGTTCACCAGGGAGGAAGAACTACATATACTCTGGCTGTGACTTTTGTTTACTAAAAACTAAATGACTTATCATGTGGATTAGGAGAGTGCAGACCCAGAGCCTTGGTGCAGGCATTCTGGCAGGTGGATCTACCTGTAGGTTTTTGTGGTGGAAGCACTCTGTCTCAGCTTCTCCGTGTGTTTGTACAGCTATCACTCACAGTGCCTTTCAGGTGTGTTCTCTCAGGGTCCCAAGGGTCTGCCTGGTGCCTGGGAGGCTTTGTGCCCCAGTCACACAGCTTGCTCTACCTTTCAACTCAGATTTGTTCTCGTTTGGCCTTTGCAGTCTCCAGCAAATTGGATACGCGTTAGCAAAAGCCATTTGGTGGAAGTGCAGCAGGTGTGACTTTCAGCTGCCCACGCACAGGATCATATCATAGCAGAGGAAGGTTAAAGTCTTTCCTGAGGTGGCTGTGGTGAGATCACACTGAGATTATATATAAAATTACACAGGGAAAATTAATTTAAATCAGAGGCTTAAATAGCTGCTCTTTAGTAAGTTAAATAGTTTTGGCTTATATTTGTAATTGCCAGTTATTTTTCTACTGAACGACTGATTCTGTCTGTTAAAATTTGATAGCAGTTCTTGCTAACCAAGAGAAAACACATCCTGTAGTTTTTTACTGTCACAGAAAAGACAGATATTGCAGCTCTTGTTTACTAGGCAAACAACTTATGATTTAGGCCAACGTGCAGCATCTATCAAAATGTTGCTTAATTAACTGCTGGGGCTTTCAGTAACTATAATTAGGCATGTTAGAATAACATAAAGAAATATTACTTTTTGTATGCTTTGCATAAAAAACTACTTTATTCGTTGGGCAAGGGAGCTACTACTTGGAATTAATTGGTGATTTGAATTGGTTGGTCCTGTCACTGTCCTCCAAGATCTTGTAGCTGGAGTGTCCCCTCACCCTGCAGGATCTTTATTTGTAGGTGGAAGAGGTGCACGTTTCTTTCCTGCCTTTCAGCTCTCGGGGGACTTTTAACTTCTTGCAGAATTAGACGAGTCTGCCAAAGCTGAAAGGGAAGATTGGAGCAGCTGCTGCTCCCTTCAGAGCCCAGCTGAAAAGTGCTGTAGGGAGTGTGCAGTGCTTTTCCAGGGCGGAGGGGAAAGGTGCTGGTTAAATTGGTTTATTTCAGGCAATTTGCCCTTCCCTGATCTTCGTTTCGTGCGCTGTCTAATGGCATGGGAGTAAAATGATTTGCTTTGCTTTAAACTGTTTGCTTCCTGTTGCTGCAACTGATGTGCTGCCTGTGATAGATCTTTCAGGAGCCGAAGAAAGCCAACCAGGTGGAGCAGGTGCTGGTGGAATACACCAAGTGCATAAAGGTAAGCTGAGGGGGCAGGCTGGTGGCAGTGTGGCACCCCAGCTGCGGGTGGGAGCGCTGCTGGAGAGGGCAATGCAGCTTTTAACAAGGCGAGAGGGCTCCAGCCCGGGTGAGGGAGTGTTTCTGCAGCACAGAGGTCTTCCCTACACTGGTGGATGAGAAGCTGGACATGAGCAGGCAGTGTGCAGCTGCAGCCCAGAAGGCCAATTGCATCCTGGGCTGCATCAAAAGATGCATTGCCAGCAGGTCCAGAGAGGTGATTCTGCCATTTTACTCTGCTCTGGTGAGACCTCACCTGGAGTATTGTGTGCAGGTCTGGAGCCCTCAATATAAGAAGGACATGGACCTGATGGAGAGGGTCCGGAGGAGGGCCACAAGGATGATCTGGGGGATGGAGCACCTCTGCTACGAGGACAGGCTGAGGGAGCTGGGGTTGTTCAGCCTGGAGAAGAGGCGGCTCCGGGGAGACCTAATTGCAGCCTTCCAGTACCTGAAGGGAGCCCAGAGGAAGGCTGGGGAGAGCCTGTTTAGAAAGGCCTGCAGTGACAGGACAAGGGGCAATGGCTTCAAGCTGGAGGGGAACACATTTAGACTGGACATTAGGAGAGGGTTCTTCACTGTGAGGGTGGTGGAGCACTGGAACAGGTTGCCCAGGGAGGTGGTTGAGGCCCCTTCCCTGGAGATATTCAAGGAGAGGCTCGACGAGGCCCTGGGCAACCTGGTCTAGTTGGGGGTGTTCCTGCTGACTGCGGGGGGGTCGGACTAGATGACCTTTGGAGGTCCCTTCTGGCCTGGGCAATTCTATGATTCTATGGTTTAAGCTGGTGGTCCCTCTCCTGCAGCGCTGCAGCCAGGCAGGAGGACAGATGACGGGGGCCCTGCTGCTTTCTGTCGTTGGAGGCAAAATGAGCGAAGGGATCAACTTCTCTGATGACCTGGGAAGGTGAGGCAACTAACTGCCCTGTGGAAGGTGAGCGCTGGGCTTGGTGGTGCGGTGACTCCAGGCACGATAGACACGTCAGTACTTGTGTAGATAGAAAATCCTGGGGAGCACGTGGGTTGGGCTGATGCTTAAACCAAGGGGAGCAAGGCTGCTGGGCAGTGCTGTAGGTGTGAGTAATGCAGTTGGGCTCACTGTGCCAGATAATCCCTTCTTCTGGCACCCGGAATCCCTCTGCAGCTCTCCGGTCAGAACGTGCTTGTCAGACCGCTCTGCTTTATTGCCGCCTTTGGTTTTCAGGGCTGGCTCTCTTTCAGGGGTGCAGTGACCTCTAATTTATCAGCCTGTTGGCAAAGCGCTCCAGGATGAGACATTAAGAATAATGCAGTCCTCCCTTGCCCCTTGCAGGTGTGTGATTATGGTGGGAATGCCTTACCCCAACATTAAATCTCCAGAGCTCCAGGAAAAAATGACTTGGCTTGACAAAACAATGGTAACAGAGACACTTACACCTCTGCCTCTTTCACTTTTTAGTATTGACTTTCCTCCCAGCACACAAGCCCCAGGGCTGCCTTCTTTTCAGACATTGGAATGGGCTGCCCAGAGAGGTGGTTGAGGCACCATCCCTGGAGGTGTTCAAAAGACGGGTTGATGTAGTGCTGGGAGGTCTGGGTTAGTGATGATGCTCCTTGTTTGTTGTGTGGGTGTCTATTTTTGTCAGTTAGGTTGACGGGTGGACAAGATGATCTCTAACCTAACCCTTCTAACCTAGAAGATTCTGTGATTCAAAGATATTTTTTTTTTCTTTTGAGCTTGCCCTTGTTTCCCAGAGTGCGTGGTACCGAGAGCACAGCCTTCTCCATGCTGCACGTGTACAGGTGCAGGGACAGGGAAGAAGCTCAGTGAAGGGAAACACCCCTGGGGTTTGCTGGAAACTCTGAGTTCCAAGGGGAGCAAGGTCTCTTCACCCCAGAGGAGGTGGCAGGGTGGTGGGGTCACTTCTCCTCTTGGCTCCCTTGTTCTTTCTCACTGCCCACTGGCGATGCTGCTCCTGGGCAGCTGGGGACAAGTTTTCTACCTTCAAGGGGGCCTTGGGCTGGCTCTTTGTGAATGGTCAACATAGTTTTCTGACTGCAGCCTTTCTTCTGTCCCTCCTTACTCTCAGCTTGGGATCTGCTTGGCCACCCACTCATTCTGCAGGGGTAAAAGCATTTGCCTCACTTTGTTATTAAGACTCTCTGGTTTGATTTACCTCATGCTCAGTCTTACCTACTTCTCTTTTCCAGCCCAGAGCTGCTGGCCAGGCACCTAGCAGAGTGCTGATTGAAAACCTGTGCATGAAGGCAGTAAACCAGTCGATAGGTAATTCATCCTTCCTAGGACAGGCTGGGGGACACGGAAATGCGACTGCACTGAAATAGGAGGGTGGGAAAAAGGACACATTACCAATCAGTCTAAGTACAGATAATGGGAACACGACCTTCCTTGCCTGAGAACAAACACTTGAGTGGGCCATTTTAATGTGGTTGTACACTCTGTACAGGCAGAGCCATTCGCCATCAGAAGGACTTTGCAAGCATCCTGCTCCTGGACCACAGGTACGCACGCCCTGCCATCTTTAACAAACTGCCACAGTGGATCAGGGAGAGAACCCAGGTGAAACCTGCCTTTGGATCAGCCTTTGCAGAGTTAAGGAAGGTCAGAACTTTTCTTTTATGTACTGCTACCAGAACGGTTTCCTACTGTACTCACCTGTGCTTTTCTCAAACCATCACTTTAGAGTTAAGGCCAGAGGCAAACTGTCTGGTTTTGTGTGTTCCTAGTTCCATCGAGGGAAGTCGGATGCTTTGTGATGTGGACCAGAGGACAGGCTGGAGGTCAGCTCTGTGAGCTACACCTCTGAAGAACTCCTGAAGCAACACAAAGTCCTGCTTTTCTCTACCAAGGAGTTCGTGAATCTCCACCTTCTGCCTCCTTTGTGGATGTTTGCTGTCCTTTGTGGATGTTTGCTGTTCAGTATCTGAGCGCTACGATGGTGAGACAGCCTTCAGCACCAAAACCAGGAGGCAAACTGGTTGTAGGTCTGAGGTGAGGTAGTAGCAGTAGGCTCCCATTTGTTTACAGCTGTTAAGGTTTTATTTAAATTGAATAAATATATTCAACACTAAAGACTTAAGTATGGGCAGTATAATTATTTTGACTAAACAAATCTGCCTTTTCCCGTCCATGACCGAGTGCAGGGGGCTTGATGACCAATGACACCGTGGAGCTTTTCACAAGAAGTGTAAAGTATCAAGCTATTGGTTTGTGTTGTGTTGGAATTCCAGAGTCAGACTGGTAAAACACCAGGCAGTTAGGATAATGCTTCTTAACCCCTTCTTTCTACCTTGCTTCAAGCAGGTGATAGATTCAAAGAGCGGTTTGTTCTTTCAAGGGGAATAAAGATATGGTCACAATACAGCACAGCACTTCTCCTTTGATCATGCCTAAGCACAGGATTGCTCTGATCTTTTTACTGCCTAGGTTTTTGAATTCAAAGTAACTTTCTGTAGAAAATGGTAACCTTCCTGGGGTGCTTTCCTAGGTCACAGGTCGGTGGTGGAGGGCAGGGATAACAACAGGGATGGCTATGTCATCCCCCAGCTCTTTCTGTCATCCTGAGCAAGTCTATTCTCAGGAGCTTCTTTTGCCTCCTTGCCAGTTTCAGCAGCTGGATGCTACCTCTCAAGGCTCTTCACAATGAAGAAAGCACTTCCAATTACACACAGAGCTGGTACCCACTCCCTATATGTTAATTAGCCCCACAGGAAAAGAAGCAGCTGATTCTGAGAAACTTCCTTGATGAGTCTCCTGCTCCTTCAGAGACACAAACCCCACCCTCTGGCACAATCTCTGCCTTCACCCCACTGAGAGTGGGAGTGGGGGACACCTGGGCTTGCCCTTAAGACACATAATTGAGCACAACTTCCTGCTTATACCAAAGCAAAGGCTGCAAGGACCTGCTTCCTGCAAATTTATTGACTTTTTTTCCAGACAGCAATAGGCAAAGAATTACCGTAAGCCAGGGAGAGAAAGAAACCATCAAGTGCAGAGGCACCAGGAATTAAACCCCCAGGAAGAGACACACACACTCTCCTTCTCTCTTCTAGTGACAACCAAGCAAACAGGAGCTTCAGCAAGCAATGAGCACGGAGACAAATGAGGCAAGGGCTGTGTGCCTGCGAGAGATGCTTTTGCAGTCATCACCAGTCACATTAGGAAAGACTGAGGGCCTTTTAAATCAGGAGCAACACTAGTTCTGATCCTCTGAGCACACCCTGCCCCGCTGCCCGCCAGCTAAGGCAGGATTTATTGTGCCAGCGTGAGCAGCAGCACTGGAGATGGAATGTAGTATTTGGGGTGAAAAACAGCAGACAAACTCCTTACTGCTAACTATAAGCTCCTCTTGCTCCTGCTCTTCTCCAAAAAGATACAGTGGTGTCCCACTGCCTCCCTCCAGGAGGGACTTCTACAGGCTAGTGTCTCTCAAAGGTGCTTAGAGTTCAAGAGTCCTGGGATTCACACTGACACTCAACTGACCCCCGTCTAGGACTCCCAGTCATCCTCATCCTCCTCCCCTGCAGGCTGCTGTGGGGGTGGGAGGGGTGGTATTGAGTCCGACATACGAGCAAAGGCACCAGCAGGACTTCCAGGAGCATCGGGATTTCCAGAGGCTCCCGGCCCTTTCCCTGAAATACCTGTGAGGGAAGAAAAATCACCAGTAAGTGACACCTGGGGAGTAGAGAACACGGAGGCTCAGCAAAGGGGTGGAGACAACCCACAGCATCCAGGTGACCCAGGCAAGTAGGTTAATACCTTTAAACCCTGCCACAACCCTTTGTGAGGGGTCATTTAACTAAAGCTCCACCTGAGCAAGCCCATGCCCTCCTGTGCCAGGTGTGAGGGGGTGACACTGGCCCTAAATGCACTGGGTACCTGCCACAACCTCGAGGCAACTCAGGTGCCCCCGTGGGCAAGGAGCCCAACTGCCCCAGCACCGAATCAGAAAGGACAGGGGCTGTCCCTTCTCCAGAGGTAGCTTTCAGAGCCTGTCTTCTGCCTCAGACACACAACCTCTTGTGGTGCCTCCAGCTGGACTTGAGGTGGAGATTCCTCTGCTCACCCTCTGTAAGGACACACGTGCTGGGGAAAAGCCTCTCTGTGTCTCTAGGGCCGTGGCTGACACAAGGGAGGTGCCAGGAAGGGCTCTCTCTCTCTTTCCCAGGGGACAGGAGCTTCCCACCCTGCGGGACGGTACCTTTGCGCCTCAGCACCAGTTTGTTGAAGAGGTCTGACATCAAATCACCACCTTGTCCCGTAGCTCGCACTGAAAAAGAGCAAAACAAGTCAGAGAAGAAGCATCATCAGTCTGAACCCACCACTACGGCGAAAGCATTCTCCTGCAACACTGCCTTCACATTAAAGGGAAAAAAATACCAAATAAAACCCTTTCTAATGTTGTGTCACACCCCTAATCTTTCCCACTATAGTCCAGTTTCAGGTGTACACGAACTGCCCTTCTGGCAGGTGGGGTTTAGCAGCTTCACAGAGCTTTGGCTGAGTGTGAACCACCCAAGACCTACGCCAGCCCGTGAGGAGAGACACCGTTCTGTTCTGGACGTTCACTGTCTTCCTGGCTCGTCCACCTCCCCCCAGACCCACACTTTCCCACCCTGGAGCAGACAGCAAGGGAGATCCCTTCTGCTAAAAAGCCTCAGCACCTTGTTCTTGTTCCTTTTGCTTCTTCTTCTCCAGCTTCCTCTCCTTGACGCTGCGGAGGTTGGCCTTCCCAATGCCACCGGCCTGGCGGATGGACTCCAGGAGACTGGCACGCCCAGTAGAGGGGTTCACCACCTCCTTTGGGGCTCCCTGGACCGAAGCTGCAGGGACAAGGAAGGACAGGCAGAAGCCACAGGTCAATGCAGCACCTACAGGCCCAGACAAATCCCCATGGAAAGGGCTGCTCCTATAGCTCCACCAGCTTCTGCTCAGGGCTGTGAGCCAGGCCCAGACACCTCTCAGTGATGGGCTGACACTCAGCCCAGCCAGCAGCATCCCTGCCAAGGGGAAACCCAAAGGCTTGCAGCTCCCAGGCAGGTGGGAGCAGCTTCCCCTCCCACCACAGTTTCCCTCCTCTGCTGGAAGGCCGGGAAGCCCCAGAGAACCAACCAAGGACATGGTTCTGCTGGAGAGCTGGGCAAAGAAAAACCTAATAAACTTCAACAAGGGCAAGTGTAGGGTGCTGCACCTGGGGAGAAATAACCCCCTGCACCAGTACGGGCTGGGGGCTGACCTGCTGGAGAGCAGCTCTGAGGAGAAAGACCTGGGAGTCCTGGTGGACAACAGGATGACCATGAGCCATCAATGTGCTCTTGTGGCCAAGAAGGCCAACGGCATCCTGGGGGGCATCAAGAAAAGCGTGGCCAGCAGGTCGAGGGAGGTCATCCTGCCCCTCTGCTCTGCCCTGGTGAGGCCCCATCTGGAGCACTCTGTCCAGTTCTGGGCCCCCCAGTTCAAGAAGGACAGGGAACTGCTGGAGAGGGTACAGCAAAGGGCCACAAAGATGATGAGGGGCCTGGAGCATCTCCCTTATGAGGAGAGGCTGAGGGACTTGGGTCTTTTTAGTCTTGAGAAGACTTAGGAGGGATCTAATCAATGCCTATAAATACTTAAAGGGAGGGTGTCAAGAGGATGGGGCTGGTCTTTTTTCAGTGGTGCCCAGTGACAGGACAAGAGGAACGGGGCACAAACTTGAGCATAAGAAGTTCCACCTCAACGTGAGGACGAACTTCTTTACTGTGAGAGTAGTAGAGCACTGGAACAAGCTGCCCAGAGAGATGGTGGAGTCTCCTTCTCTGGAGACATTCAAAACCTGCCTGGACACGTTCCTGTGCAACCTGCTCTAGGTAGACCTGCTCTGGCGGGGGGGTTGGACTAGATGATCTCCAGAGGTCCCTTCCAACCCCATATGATTCTATGACATGGGCTGAAGCCAAAGAGTCAGATTCTGCTGGTGAAGCTGTGGAGATGCCCAGCCCTTACCTGCAGGCACTGCATGGCTGCTCTCCTCGCTCGCTGTCCGGGCTGGCTCCGAGGGGGCTGTGGCCTGGGGCAGGGGTGGCGGAGGAGGCACAGTAGTTGGCATAACAGGAGGCGGTGGAGGAGGCGGCGGTGGAGGAGGCGGCGGTAGCTCAGCACCTTGAAGGTCTGAAAGATGAAAGAAGTTGCATCTGAAGAGTCCCAGAGGACAGCACACTGAGAGCTTCAGCTCAGAGCTTCGTGTGCCTCAGCAGCAACAGATCAGTCTCCTCAGCACACACTGTGCAGCACAACGCTCCCACCCCGTGCAGCATCTCTTAGGAGCAGGCAGAGCAGAGGCAGGGTTTGAGATTCCCCTACCCCCTCCTCCTGCCTCGCTTGCCCAAGGACATCCCACCAGGCTGCCAGGAGGCCAGTCCCTGCACCCGTTCCCTCCTCCCTAGCCATGCCTGGAGCCTGGCCAGCCCTTGAGCGGGTTGCAGCTTTGACTCAGGCCCAAGCACAAGCCAGAGGTATCTCCAACGTCCACCTTGACATCTCCACCAAGGGACTTTCTGCTTTGTCTCCACCTTCTAGCAATCAATCACTGCCTTCCCCCTTCAGAGGGTCCCGGGGGCGGGGACTGGAAATACCTGGTTGCAGAGGCTCTGCTGACTCAGTGTTGAAGGTGGGCAGCTCCGGAATGGCGCTGCTCGGGGCGGACGGAGCGATGCCGGGGCCCAGGTCAGCACTGTACATGAGATCTGCAGCGATGCCAGGCAGGTCTGGCAGGTAGGATGGCACATCTATCTCGGGGACCTGGCCCAGATCCGGCACGTAGAAGTAATTTTCAGCCACCTAAAAGAAACCCAAACCAAAAAGATAAGGCAGTGACTATGCACTTGCTTTCTCTTACAGGGAACAGCCTGAGCAGCAGTCACAGCTGGGCTTGTCTGCCTTGGAGCAGTGGCCTCTCATCAGCTACCCCTGCAACTCTCTGCTCTTGTCCTGTGGCAACTCCCTCTGCGGAGGCTATCTCCTGCAGACCAGACTTGGAAAACACAGGAGGAGGGAGAGGTGCAGGACTCTTCCTAGTTTCTTGCAAGTCAACTCTCTGCTCCTCTGAAGGTTTCATGCACCAGCTTTCCATCCGACATCCATCTCCTCCAGAAGAGAATGATGCCAGAACCTTATCTGAGATTAAGATTCAGGAGCAGCAAAACCAAGTGGTTACAGAGGTTTGGTTTTGTGTTTAACACACAGGGAAAACAGTACCGAAGGTGCACTGTAAATCACAGAATCACAGAATCTTAGTGGTTGGAAGGGACCTCCGAGATCATCGAGTCCAACCACAAAAAAAACCCAAACCAAAAAAAACAAAAAAAAAACCCCAAAACACACAACCACCACAAAAACAACAAACCCAAAACCACCACCCACCAACTAAACCCCACACCCACAACCCCACATACTACACCCCACCACAAACCTATAATCTAAAGGGTTTTGTTTACTATAGACACTGCTGTCTCCTCCAGTCCAACAGGATGAACAAATGATTCCCAAGCTCCTTTTCCCAGCCCCAAACCACAGAGGGGCAGTGCCCCTTCCCAGCAGGAACGATGGGGATCACGCCTCCTCCCAGGCACTTTCTAGCAGTGGTACCTCACCCTCAGACTCCTCACAAGGCTCGGGAGTTAGCACAAAGGAGATGCAAAAAAAAATATAAAATAATCAAGTGATGGAGCCTCCAAACTCCTCTACAGCCCTGAGGTCCATCAGCAAGGTGAATCGGTATCACATTACTCTTCCCACACCACTCAGCAAAGACGTGAGCAGAGAGAAACACTTGCCAAATTTGAGGGTTTTCGTCTCACCCATCAGGCTCACACCAGGAATTCAAGCACAAAAATGGACAAAGTCACAGACCACCCACCCCCTAAACACACAGCAACAACAACCAAACCAAAACCATCTCCCACCCACACAACATCCCACCACAAACCAATAATCTTGGGCACTAGAGCATGCCCTGAAGAGCCATGTCTACACGTTTCTTAAATATCTCCAGGGATGGTGACTCCACCACCTCCCTGGGCAGTCCATTCCAATGCCTGACAACCCTTTCAGTAAAGAGATGTTTCCTAATATCCAACCTGAACTTCCCCTGGCGCAACTTGAAGTCCTCCTGATAAGTGAGATGCTCCGCAGCCCCATGTGGGGCCATTCTCCTACCTGCTCTCCTACAGAAGCCCTCTACCCTCAGAGAGCTGAACACAATCCTCAGAAGGGGAACCAGCTGCATCCCCACAGCTACGTCTCACCTGTCGGTCCAGCTGTCCCCTTTCAGTGATGGAGAGAGGAGCATCAAAGAGCTTCTCTTCTGTCTCTGTTTCCAGAGCCACATGGGTCTTGGTCACTGCTCCAGCCAGAGGATCCAGGAAAACATACTTCTTGTACCTAAGGGTAGAGGACAAGTATTTCAGTGATGATGCCTCGAGCGCCAAGGCCAGAAGAAACAGCATACCCAAGAAAGCCTTGGAGGAGACCCCCTGACTCACTCAGGTGGAACACATTGGGCTTTCCAGTTTCCATCTTTTAGCCCCATTTTCCTGCCTCCACCCCTCCACAACCAGGAGGCAATCAGCTCCTCACCCTCCCAGCATAGCCTCCGTGTTCCTCCAAAAGCAAAGCCCCACTGCATTGCCTTCATCATCAAGCTCTCCCCTTCCCACCACCTGGCCTGAAACCATCCTACAGGCTGCATTAGAACACCAGTACCTCCTGGTGACTTGTCACTCAAGGAAAGACAAAGAGGGGAAATAATCTATGGCTCGGGAGAAGAAAGGGGAGGTCCAGCAGCTGAAAGCTCAAGAAGTGCTTAAAGAAGCTCTTCAGTGTAACAGAAGGGGGAACCATGAGGCAAAGCCCAATGGGAAAGGGAACTGCAGTGAGGGAGGCAGTGGAGACACAAAAGCAGTGAGGAATCATGAGGAGAAGGAGCAGTACCTAGGCTGGCATATGGGGCAGAGAAGGGCAGGAGTGACAGCAGCTCTCAAGGCTGGAGAGGAATTACAGGGGGATGACAGGAAAAACTAAGGGAAGGGAAGTGCAAAATGTCATTGAAAGCAGGTAAATGGAAGATCAGGTGCAGACAAGACAACTCCTTCCACCTAAGGGGAAGAATGGGGAAGAAAGGGTTGCTAGCTGGAAGCCAACAGAGAGGTACCAAACCCTGTCCCATCAGGAGTCTGGTATGCAAGACACCCAGGAAAGCAAGCGGTTATTGCTGCCCTGGGGAAGGGAAAGCTCCTCTGAGGACAAGCAGGGGCAGGTGAGCTCTCACAAGTTCTCAGTGGTATTGAAGAGCAGCAGTGAGCTGAGGGAGCTGATGTTCCTGGGGAGGCTGCCAAGGCCTTCTTCTGCGTCATCCTCCTGGTGAACTTTGGTGCTCACACACACAGGGAAGTACTTGAGCTTCTCCTGCAAGAAGACAGATAACAGGTGGTAAGACGCTAACATCAAAGCTGCTGAGACAGCTCTCCCCAGCCACCACGACCCACACTGCTGGATCCACTGCATGGTCTGGGAACCCTACTCCTCCCTCTCCACCTCCCTGTGAGCAAGGAAGCACAGGGACCACATTGCAACCCCACACTCATGACAAATCTCAGCAGCTCAGGCTTATGGCATGGGCTTTTGGGTCACACTGAACAGGTGGTGCTGTGGCAAGGATCCACCAAAATAAAACAACCACTTGGGCTCTACAGCCAGAGACAGGGATCAAGCACCAGAATCTAAAAGGCACTTGTCACGGTGTCTCCAACTACCAGACATTTTCATGCAGGCAGAGTCCCCCAAACACCTCTATTACCTCCCCTCTGCTGCCTTCAGCTGATGTTTTAAGAGATTTGATCCCACCGGTGGGGTGGGAAGGCAAAGGAAAACGAGGTTAGGAGAAAAGAGAGTGCCTGCACTAGGCAAGAGATCAGGCAGAAGGCAGCGCGCAGGGTGGAACGTGTGCCAGATGGTTTTGCAAAGCCTAAGGGATTTGCAGGAGTTTTCAACTCTAATGAACTGAAATCTCCTCTCTCTCGGTTCTAAAACTTCATGCATAATAAATAGAGCTCCCTTTAGAAAAGGACTTATTACATCTGAACTGCTTGACTTTTATAGAGCACAGGAATTGCCATCCCAGATCAGACCAGTGCTCCAGCCAGCGTGACAGCGCCCGCTGCCAGATGCTCTGGGGGATGAAGCTCAGTGCCCACAGCAAGCTTTGCTGTAGAGGGAGGAGATCCTGAACCCAGAGACAGCCCGGGATGGACAAACCTCCACCCCAGACCCCTCCCCACGTCTTTCCTCAGCCCCTTCACAGCTCCTGTTCCTCCTTCACAAACTAGGACAAGCAGCAGCCTGGCAGCTGTGGGGTGGTAAGCGTTCATACCAGAAGAAACCAGAGCACTAACCAGGACAGGTTGTCAGATTAAATAATTGGCCACGCTCCTGAGGTTTACTTCTGTCACCAGAAGATGACCAAACAAGCCACTCCAAATACCGTCCGCAGCTTCCTACCGCCTCACTACTTCCAGCATCCCTGCCCTATCCCACCCTCCCAGTCCTTCTTCCCTTTTTTTTAGTTGTATGATGGAAATAGAGACCATCACATTCAGTTTTAAGACCACATCTCAGCGATATAAGCGGTTTCTGCTGATTGAAATTTCAGTCTTGAATTTGGTAGCCAGAAATCCTGGGAAATGGCTTAGTCACAGCTCAGTTAATCCACTCAGAGTTTGTATGATGCTCTGAGTCTATGAAATGCTGTAAAAAAGGACCTGGGAGGTTTTGATTTAATATTTCCCCCCCCAAATAACACATTCCAACTTGTGAAAAATATACTGAAACATATTGAATTTTTACAGAAGCAAGAAGGCAAAAACATATAAATTGTTATTTAGAGACTGTAAAAGCAGAGATTCAAAAATAAAGGTTCTTTTGATCATTAATATTCATTTCTCAATGTTTAATTTTTTAAGCATGAGGGAGTACTGATGTTTTTGCTAGAACTGTTCACACACAGTTAGCCCTCAAGTCATATATATATATTTTTAATTCTCTCTTTGTAGATTTCAATTAGCACTGGAAGATTGTGCGTCACTTTAAGGGCGTAGTGAGAAACCAACCATTACCTACATTTACTTATAAGTCTCATCTAAGGAAGTTATAAAAGCACTAAGCATGAGTATTACTCTGAAACATGAGGCTTTACATAATCCTTTTAATTTAAATGCTACCAAAGTGCTGGTCTTATTCAAGGAGCTAGATCTGGTTTGCAATTTTAGAACAGCTACATGCTGTCAATAATATCCTGCAACCATGAATTCCACAAGTTAACATGCCACTTAAAAATTTAGTTTTCTCATGGGGACATTAAGGTCTTAAGCCAAAGGTTCAGCAGCCTTGACATACTGAAGTCATGGGGGACACCTGAAAGCTCAAGCACCCCAATGTGGGGTTTGGCACCTGGCAGGATCATGCCCTTAAGGATGCTGCATTTCCAGGCGTTTTCCTTCGTAAGAAAGAAGAAATAAAAATATATTAAAAATCTATCAAGTCACCCAGGTTCTTAAGTTTAATTAAGCACACACTATTACAAAAGGGAATTGGTGTGATATACCAGAAACTCCATTCCCCCCATAGCAATGGCATGCAGAGGCTAGCTGGAAAGGCACTTGAAGATGACCAAGTGCCAAAAAGCTGGTTCAGCCTCCCCGTGCCCATGGTGGACTCCAGGAGAGGCGTAATTCACAAGGACATACCATGTTACTGACATTTTTGAAGCCTTGCAAGGTTACTCCAGCCATGGACCATAACATTTTCTTGAACCTCTTCCCAAGCCCAGGCAGAGTATGTCTCCTACCTTATTTTCCAGCCTTCTGAGGGGCACTTGCAGCACCCAGACACAGGTCCCACTACACGGCCAGTGCCCAGCAACTAAAAGCCCCACAGGGCTGCAGCTCACTGCCGAATGCTACCTACCTGCTACCACAGCAACGTGCAAAGCAAGTGGCTTTGCAGGCTTACCCACAAGGACTCCTCAGTAAGTTTGCAGATGACACCAAACTAGGTGGGAGTGTTGATCTGCTTGAGGGTTGGAAGGCTCTCCAGAGGGATCTGGACAGGTTAGATCAATGGGCCAAGGCCAATGGGATGAGGTTTAATAAGGTCAAGTGCTGGGTCCTGCATTTTGGTCACAACCACCCCAGGCAATGCTATAGGCTTGGGGAAGAGTGGCTGGAAAGCTGCCCAGCAGAAAAGGACCTGGGGGTGTTGGTGGACAGCCGGCTTAACATGAGCCAGCAGTGTGCCCAGGTGGCCAAGAAGGCCAACGGCATGGCCAGCAGGAGTAGGGAAGTCATCATGCCTCTGTACTGGACACTGGTGAAGCCTCACCTCAAGTACCTGTGTTCAGTTCTGGGCCCCTCACTACAGGAAGGACATTGAGCTGCTGGGGCGTGTCCAGAGGAGAGCCACCAAGCTGGTGAGGGGTCTGGAGAACAGGGTCCTGTGAGGGGAGGCTGAGGGAACTGGGCATGTTTAGTTTGGAGAAGAGGAGGCTGAGGGGAGACCTCATTGCCCTCTACAACTACCTGAAAGGAGGGTGTAGAGAGGTGGGGGTTGGCCTCTTCTCCCAAGGGAATAAAGACAGGACCAGAGGAAATGGTCTGACGTTGTGGCAGAGGAGGTTTAGATTAGATACCAGGAAGAATTACTTTACTGGGAGAGTGGTCAGGCACTGGAACAGCCTGCCCAGGGAGGTGGTGGAGTCACCATCCCTGGAGGTATTTAAGAAATGTGTAGATGTGGGCACTTCAGGACATGCTCTAGTGCTCAAGATTGCTGGTTTGTGTCTGTTTGTGGGGCTTGTGGTTTTGTTTTTTGGCTTTTTTTTTTAATTTTGTGGTTGGACTCGATGATCTCAAAGATCCCTTCCAACCATGAAGATTCTGTGATTCTGTGACTCCATTTCTGGCACTCTTATCCACCAGTGCTTACCAGCCCAAACAGCGTCCTCTCAGCAGCTGAGTTTTCACTCCCTTGGGGTGCGGAGGGGGATAAAGGAGAATTTCCCAGGAGGGATGCATTTTCAAATGAACTGCAGAACCACGTGTATTTCTAACTCGGCTGCTTTCCCCACAGAGCACAAACCCCGGGCGCTGAGCAGAGGCTGCCACCACTTACCCTCAAACTGAAAAGAGCAGAGCTTGCTCTCCTGGTGGGGGGGTGCGTGTGTGTGTGTGTGTGTGTGTGAAGCCAGCAAAGGCCACTGCGACTGCTCCCAGCAAAGAGGCCCTCATTAGAAGTGAAAACAGGCAGCGAGCCTCTGCTGAAAGCCCTGAATAATTGAGGAGGGCATAAATGCAAACATTAGACTTCCCTCTGTCACATTTCATTACTGCAAAGCACGTCAGGCTCCGTGCTCGGCTACGGCCGACCAAAGCCTGTCCCCATGGAAGGTGGTCAGAGCTGGGCTGCGCTGAGCCCCACTCAACACACCAGCTGCTCCTGGGGCAGGCACCTCCATCGTCCATCAGCTGACAGCCCCTCGCCAGCACCACAGCATCCTCCTGCCCCATGGAAAAGCTGCAGGAGCCACCGTGTGCGTGAGCTTGGCACGTGTGACAAGACCAACTGCATGAGGCAGGGTCAGCAAAGGCAGAGAAAGATCAGCAACCCCAAGGGAGGATCAAAAGGTGGGTCACAGGAGGGGAGGAATAAATACAAACATCCCATGGGGCCTGCAAGAAAGTCACAGAATCACAGAATCGTAGTGGTTGGAAGGGACCTCAGAGATCATCGAGTCCAACCACAACAACAAAAAAAAAACCAACCAAAAAAACCAACCAAAAACACCACCTAAACACACAACAACAACAACCAAACCAAAACTATCACCCACCCACACAACATCCCACCACAAACCAATAATCTTGGGCACTAGAGCATGCCCTGAAGAGCCATGTCTACACGTTTCTTAAATACCTCCAGGGATGGTGACTCCACCACCTCCCTGGGCAGGCTGTTCCAGTGCCTGACAACCCTCCCAGTAAAGAAATGTTTCCTAATATCCAACCTGAACTTCCCCTGGCGCAACTTGAAGCCATTACCCCTTGTCCTATCGTCTGTAGCTTGGAAGAAGAGACCGACCCCCGCCTCTCTACACCCTCCTTTCAGGTACTTGTACAGAGCGATAAGGTCTCCCCTCAGTCTCCTCTTCCCCAGACTGAACAACCCCAGCTCCCTCAGTAAGACTTGTGCTCCAGACCCCTCACCAGCTTCGTTGCCCTTCTCTGGACCTGCTCCAGCACCTCAATGTCCCTCTTGTGGTAGGGGGCCCAAAACTGGACACAGTCCCTGTGGTGAAGGCAGCCTGGGTCGAGAAGGGCAGAAGATGGCAATGGTATGGAGACCACCTGGGACAGGGAAGAGGTGGCGTTGCAGGCAGATGGCAGGGGATGTGGGGAAGGGCACCCAAAGCCTACTGGAGCCAGCAGGCCAGCTGGGTGGGCATTTGATCTTTGCCGGACGCTGCTTTTTACCAACTGATGCTCTTCTTGATGTCCTCCCTGCACACTGGCACCAGCCCTTCAGGGTGGGAGAGCATCTCCCCTGCCCACTCACCACATACCTCTGCTCCCCCCCTCAAGCTCTGATGGGATGGGGGCCACCAAGCCGGACAGCACAACCATAACCAGCAACCCCTGGTCAGCCAGCAGCAGGTCCCACGCAGCTCTGCCCTGCCCTACTGCCAGGGCTGGAGGGAAGCATGAACCCTGTTTGAGTTTGCCAGCTGTCCATTCGGCCAGCAACCCTGCTTCCCCAGCCTGGCTGAAATATTCATCACTACCTCACTGCAGGAGGTCTCAACTCCATTAAAACTCAGGAAAGTTTATCGTGATAAATTATTCAGTGGCAGAGTTATTTTTGGGCCAAGGCACACAAGGATGAAGAAGGAAGTCTCGTTAGGGGTGGAGAGCAGGGAAGACAGGTTGACCCCTAACCTGCCAGGACGAGTATATCCACTACTCCTGGCACAGCCCATACACAGCAAATTTAAAACTTCAAACACAGCAACTCTTCCTCCCCTCCTTCCAAATCAGGGAGTCCCAAATTGTTGGAGACTCCTTTAGCAGCGTTTCCTGCCAAACCCACCACTTCTCAGACCTCCCTAAGAAGCCCCTCTGCACCTCAATCCACAGGCTAAAAGGAAACTCAGTACTGCAGGACCTCCTTCAACACGACCTGCAGACATCTGTGCTATGGACACACCTGGAAGCCCCAACTGTGCTGGGTACTTAGAGATTTGGACCCCCTCTGAACGTCTTGCAACCTACAACAGCTGAACACAAGACAAAGGAGAAGTAAAGTACAAAGGATGTAATGAAGCAAAATGATCTTCTCCTCCAAGATGTGAAACTCAGCTGGGAACCAGGGAGTTTCAATACTCAAGCATGACACTTTCCTGGGACAGAGAAATGCTCTAACAACTCCTTTGTCTCCTGACACACCAACAAGCACTTTTACCTTTCCCTTCTCACCGTTGCTTATACGAGAGCCTTCAGAAACTCTTTTTCAAACCATTTTGGCCCTGATTGCAGCTGCCTTGCTGTGCACAGCAGAAGCCTTAAGCCCAGGCAGCAGCACCCACAAGCACTGCTGCTGGAAACGGTGGCATTTCAGGAAATGGAACTGCTCTGCAGAGTTGGCAGCCAACAGCCACCCAGAGCACCCAACCACTGCGCCAAGTTCTTGTACTGACATGGCCCTCTCAAACCAGCAGCTCCACAACCTTCCCATCCTGACCTCAAACATTCCTGCCAACAGGCCAAGCTGAAAAGATGTTCTGCTCCCAGCCTACCTCCTAAAGCCCTGTTCTACTTCATCAAAGAGACTAGCAGCCTCCCAGCTTCTCTTTGCTTATTCATCTCAAGGTCTGTTCTCCTCCTTACCTGCAGAGCTTTCTCATCCAGCACTCGGTGTTTGCTTTGAATCTTGTGTCTTGGCCATTTCTGTTTAGCTGGATCTTCTGCACCAGCAAAAATTGAGCTGTACTCCTGCAGCCGTTCAGGGGCCGGATACTTGGCACTGGAAAATACCTGCGGAGAGACAAGAAAGGACTGAAGAATCCCAACAACTAGGTAATCCTATGCTATAGAAACACATGGAGCTGAGTAAGGCACATAATCTGTGCTGCCAGTGGGAATGGACAGCTTTGGAGTCAACAGGCTTGTATGGGTTATCTGCACACACCCAAACGTGCATGGGCTGTCACTTCAGTCAGCAGAAGTGCCAGAACTTCTCGCTTTATATAAGTACTAGGAGATTGTAGGTGACCACAGGCAGTAAGGGAATTTGAAACACTGTATTAAATGGAGGAAGAACAGGGAAAGAAGGGTTTTCACCAGTTTTACACAGCTCAACAAGATTAAGATGCACCAAGGACAAGCTCTCCAACAGCAGCTTTCATTCAAATAGCCAAGTGTCTGCAAGCCTGAAGTGAGGTGTTTAGCTCAGCTCAGCATACGCCTTTGCTCTTTCTCAGGGCAGAAACTTGTTTAGGCCTCATAAGACCAGGAGCTGTGTGGCTCACGGGTCTAAAAATCATCAATTGGCCAAGTCAGGAAGGGGATTCTCATCACAACCCTGCTCAGCAGCAAGGCACGGAGAGGTGAGTGGGCAGCAGCTGTGGCGGCTGAGCACCTTTTCTATTGCAGAGCTTACACCAGGAGTAAAGAGAGACAGAAGAAGGAAGGCCATGCAACCTTCACTGAAGTCACTACCTTTATAGCCTTCTTGCTGCCCTTTATCTTCTCAATCTTCGCTTGGGCGAGTGTGACCCTCTCACCGATTGCCTGAAGCTGTGCCCGGCTGGCCTCCACCCGCTGAGAGATCCTAGGAGGCAAACACCTTTCTTTAGATGAAGAATCCAGACCCAGAGATTTTTTTTTGGCAATAGCCAGTGCCCAGGCCCCCAGGGAAGGATGTGAATCTTGATGGACTGGATTGTTTCATTAGGCAAAATAGTGCTGGTTGAGATACACGTGTATCGGTCCCACTGAGAGCTTTATCACAGAATCACAGAATCTTCTAGGTTGGAAGGGACCTTAAAGATCATCTTGTCCAACCGTCAACCTAACTGACAAAAATAGACACCCACACAACAAACAAGAAGCATCACCATCACTAGACCATCCCTCCCAGTCCCACATCAACCTGTCTTTTGAACACCTCCAGGGATGGCGCCTCAACCACCTCCCTGGGCAGCCCATTCCAATGGCTGAGACCCCTTTCAGTGAAAAAAATCTTTCTTAATATCCAGCCTGAACCTCCCCTGGTGCAACTTGAGGCCATTTCCTCTCATCCTGTTGCCTGTGACTTGAGAGAAGAGACTGACCCCCACCTCTCTACACCCTCCTTTCAGGGAGTTGTAGAGAGCAATAAGTCTCCCCTCAGCCTCCTCTTCTCCAGGCTGAATAACCCCAGCTCCCTCAGCCTCTCCTCATAAGACTTGTGCTCCAGATCCCTCACCATCTTTGTTTTTATGTGCTACGAGGTGAAGGTAGGTCTAGTCCTTGACTCACAGCACAACGTTCCCACTGCTGGTTGAGGCACAGCACAGGAAGATGGAGAACTGGAGCATTTTCGTGACACCCGAGTGCCACAAGCCCTACGCCTCTCTGCAGGTACTACTGACAAGAAAGCCACAGCCAGTTATCAACTGCCAACACATTTTTAATAAGAATGACTTGTTAAAAATGAAAGGCAACATGTGCTAATTGAGCAGAGTTCAGGACTCACAAGGTTTATCCTGTCCTCTATTACACCAGCAGTCTTTTGCACGACTCCTTCCACGTTGCTTCGCAGCTTTGTGATTTGGTTTCCACGTCAGTTAAACAACATTAGGTCCTTGTTTGGGAGCGATAAAGCACGCCAACGTGCATAATTTTTGCATAACTAGATCAGCATCAAAATGCTGTGGGACTGAGGTGAGGAGCACTCGGTGGCAGCAGGGGATAGAGGTCACTGGTTAAGTACCTCTGCGTTCACCACGCGGGCACGCTCCTTTCCCAAAAGCTCACAGCAGCTGCCTATCAGGCAGGGGCACGACTGACGCTGCCAGCATGGCATGCACAGCCACCACCACGCTGCAGGAACTGCCACACAGGCTCAACCAGCAGCTAGGAGGGACACTGGGACCAGGCATCAGCTACAGGTAGCTCTGGAGTCACCTCCTCGGCGTACCTTCCTTCCCCATGCCCAACCCGCAGGTTCTCCCTATAGCCTCAAGCTCAACAGCTGAAAATTGTTCTGCATCTTCACCCCTCTAACAAGAACAACAAAGAATATTTTTATAGCTGTACAACCCATTAGGAGAGAGGGCACTCCACTCCTGCAATGTTTTGTAACAATGAGCTCCATCGGATCGTTCTGTGCCTGTAAAAATCAATCTCAAGCACTGTCTTTAAATTTCACCAGAAGTCTGTCTCTGCTTTTTAGTAGAGAGCTTCCACGCTTTTTTTTCCACTCTGTATAATTCCTTTTAGCAACAAATTTGACATCAGCAGTGATCCATGATTCCCATTTTCAAACTGTACCAAACCCGTCTTTTCAAGTATTTTCACTCTGTGCAGCACATTCCCTCTTACGGTACAGAAACGGACTGACTCCACTAAAGCCTCCCCCATAGCAGGTAGTGAAAAAACAGCAAGTACAAGCAGCCTATTCACCTTGTACCATCCTGAAAGACCCCCGCTTCTTTCCCTAAATAGCTTTAAGTGTTTCTGTTTGTTTACTGCCATGTTCCCCTCTTCTGGAGGCACGAAAAATCCTTCCTTGTGCATATGGCAGGAGAGCGCACAGCTTGTTTCTACTTTCTTCTTTTTCTAGCAGGAGATGAGCAAAACTGAACCTCATGAGATTCTCCCTCTCAGAATTATTCTCCATTTCCCCATCCTTTTATTTTAAATACAGCCTAACAGCTTGTATTTTGTACCAACACTACGTACAAATCTGTTCCTGAGTTTCTCCCCACCCCTCCCCTCTGTCTCAGCGGAGTAAGCCCACATCACTTATCCACTTGATCAGTTCTCAGAGTAGTTTCTGTTGTTCCTTTCAGCGTGCATTTCCTAGCACCTGTCTGCAGCAAAATTCATGTGTCATAGGGCTGTCCCATTGCCTTGCTTTGTTAAAGCGTGAGATGCCTCTGAGAGACCCAAGTCTTCCCTAACTGCTCTCCCCATCTCACAGTTCACCTTTTTTCTAGACATTTCAAATTGTATTGATTGACACTATTTGCAGCGCTGCTCCTGGGGGCATCTGACCATTTTTACTTTCCTTCAAAGCTGAAAAAAAACCTGGTCGTTTATTTCTGCTTTGCCTCTCTCCCTCAAATCAATGATGCAATTGACCCTCTTATGTTCTAGGAGAGTAAATCCTTCTCCTAGACCTCAACAAATCCTTCCTGAAGCTCCAAATAAAAGCAAGGTATCAATTGCCTTTTAGCCAGTACCCTACTGACTCCCAGACACAATTCTCAGGGGCTGACACGGCACATGTTTCTCTCCCAGAAGGAAACGTTAAGCAAAGTTATGCAAGCTTGGGCCTGGAAACCAGTAACCGTTCTCTTCCCTCCCACTCCATGAATGTGAGGGAGTCAAGTGAGGCACTCAAATGCTTCCCTCACTCCCTTTTCTGCCCCGCGTAATTCCCACTGCTTCACCAGGTATCACCTCTTCCTCTCCCTTCCCACGCTCGCTCTTTCGCTATCTAGACTCATAGAATCATTGAGGTTGGAAGAGACCCTTGGGATCATCGAGTCCAACCATCTACCCTACTCTACAAAGTCCTCCCCTACACCATATCCCTCAGTACCGCATCTAAACGTCCCTTAAACACGTCCAGGGATGGTGACTCCACCACCTCCCTGGGCAGCCTGTTCCAATGCCTGACCACTCTTTCTGTGAAAAATTCCTTCCTAATGTTCAGTCTAAACCTACCCTGTTGGAGCTTGAAGCCGTTCCCTCTTGTTCTGTCATTAATTACCTGTGAGAAGAGACCAGCACCAACCTCTCTACAGCGTCCTTTCAAGTTGTTGTAGAGAGTGATGAGATCTCCCCTCAGCCTCCTCTGAAGTTGTGAAGAAACAAAGGAGTTTTTGAGGAATTCTGGTTTTCCTTACCTTTCACCCTTAACCACTTCCACGTTTACCATTCACCCTCCAAGACAGCCGTTTTAAGAGAACAATGCCACAACTCCCTGTATGCCCCCACCAAAGATGTTGACTATTACAAAGTGCTTCTTGGTGCTAGATTGCTAACACCTCCCATGGCACATGGACAACACCAGGGGGAAGGACAGAAAGCAAAGCAGGAGCACCTCTCAGGCCACAGAGCTGCATACATCTTACTCTTTAAGATTTGCTGGAACCTCTCTTAAAAAAGAAGCACCCCTAAAAGCATCCCAGAGCATGGCTGGCAATTAACTGTGCCCTAGCTACAACAGTAATGGGGCATCCAGAAGGGAAAGAGGGAAGACATCTACAGCTTCATCCATCCCTTCTGCCCACCAAATATAACCGAGAGTGATTACATCCACCCATAGGACAGCACCAGGCAGACAGCCTGCTCCCAGCAGAAGCTGGGGAAGTTGTCCAGTGCCAGTTCAGATATTTCAAATCACGAATGGCTCTTCTCTGAGGCACCCTCTACTTTGTCCTGTGATCTCCTACTCTAGGATTTGCCAGGCCAAACCCCATTGACCTTAGGAGATATGCCAAAAACCTTCACCTGAGGTGGTACAGAGGCAGGCACACAACACAGAAGGAAGACACACCAGTCTACAGAATTAATTTATTTGTTGCTGAGCAAGTTAACATGAGAAAAAAAATTTAAACCCCCTCAATCCAACTAATCCAAATTCCATCACATGTACAGGCTCCTAAAAATGCATGACTGTTACGCACGTAGAGTCCAAGGTACAGTTGCATGTGTTAGTTCAAACAGACAATATACCACATTGATACTGAAAAAATATATGGAAAAAAATTCCTTCATGTTCAAGTGTCCTCCAGCAACTTTAGTATTTCTACTGCTGTAGAAACTGAACTTGCTCCCAGGAGTCAACTTGGTGTTTTTGTAAACAAAGGGAACAGGAAGGGATGGAGAGGGCTGTTGCCATGGATTTCAGGGGCAAAGCGTTTGAAGCAAGGTGGCATTCAGACCTCAACCTCCCTTTAAGAAGAGCGTTACTGAGCGGCGTTAGTTTGAAAGGCAACTGCAATCAGGACAGGAGGGCTAAGTGTTAATGAAAGAACTCATTACCACCCCTCAAAACCCTGTGCTCAGACAGCCCAAACCACCATCAGCATCTGAACCTACCCTGTGCCTCTCCTATTAGTCACTGCTGCGGTTCTTCGCTCTGGGTGCTCTCTTCTGCTTGAGAAAGCCCTTCAGTGAGATTCAATGTGACTGTGGAGCTGGAAAGAGGCAGGAGGCGTACGGCGCCATCCCCTCCCCTGGGGCAGGATGCATGCTTTTGGGACAAGCAAAAAGGGGGCCTTGCAGAAGAAAGGAGAATATATCACCTGCCTTCAAATCCCGGGCACCGAGCCAAACCAGCCTTCCCCTCCCAGGGCTTTTCTTCGGGGAAGTAATACATGTGGGCAGATTAAATCTATCTAGTGGATTATCTCTTAATCCATACAGACTTTTATTTTTGATCTAAGCAGATATTAAAGCCAATCTTTCAGCTGCTTTGATTCAAGCTTTCACATTCTCTTGTCCCTCCGAACTCTTTTTGCAGTCAAGTCCCCTGCGCCTCACCCCTAACTTAGACCCCCTTTTTCCTAAAGACCTCATCCTGCCACCTTGAGCTCTTATCTGTTTTAGAGGCAACTCTCTCCAACACCCACAGCTGGTCCCAGGAATAATTCCTCCCACTTCGCTGCCTCCCTTGCTGGTTCTGTACCCTCTGTCCCATCTGCAGCCACGGAGCAGATCACCTCTTATTTCCTTTTAACTCCTCCAATAAATCTCTCATTCAGGCAGCTACTGAAAGACCTCCTCTGCTGCGTCCGTGTCTGCTCATGGAGAAAAAAATTACTGTTCTCTTACTCCCAGAGGAAAAAGATTTGAGGCATTAGGAATCTGGCATCCAGGACACTGTCTTGTCAGTTGTCAGCACTGGCAATAATACTATATTTCTATGAGAGTCTCCAAGCACTCCACAATGCCAAAAAAGAATTGCGAGTTTTATCATCTATATTTGCTAGAGGTCAGACAGCATCGGAAAAAAGTTTATAATCAGAGCAGGTTTTGTAAAGACAGGCTGACAGATTCCCAGAAAGGTGGCTGGGCGAGACAGAATTCAGCTGGAGGGAAGCATCACAGCAGCAGGAGCCCCTTTGCTGTCCCCGTTGAGTGCACTCATCATCCCAAAGAGACAGGGATGACAAAACTTGGGAAATGGGAGAGAGAAGAGGCAAACTCCACACCAAGGTGAATGAGAAAGGCAAGGCAGCAGAGGCTGGGAGCAAACCTCTCTAGAATACCAAAGAACTTCAATTTCATGTCTGAAGTACAAAAGTAAGTGATCAACCAAGGAGAAAGAACATTACAGAGCAGAATGAGAAATGAAGTTGCACAGTAGGATAAGGCAGCTGAAGTATTAAATGACTTTTTTCCCTTAAGTGAGGACTGTACACATCATAGAAAGTCAGGCATCTCATCTCCTCCCAGCCCAGGCTCCAGCTCCTGAGAGATAGCAGGGGGATGCTTGGCACTGCTGTTCTAAACTTCAGGGTACACATCGTAAATTTGATCCATAAAGCCTTGCATTTTTGCCTAAAAGTAAAGCTGCTTTTTTTTTTTCCCCCTCCAACAAGGCCTGCCTTTATTAAATTCCTCCCTTACTGCAGGAGGCATGAATTAGAAGGGATGGAGTTTATGGATCTTGCATTTTATTACATCCCCAGACTCTGCAAGTGGCTGGTGCTGGAGCCAGGTAGCAGGGGACAGTGACAGCGCTGGCTGCCATTCATCCTTCCAGAGAACCCGTGCCAAAACTGGCATGATACCACCACTGATGAGTGAGATACCACTAAACCCCTAGGACAAGTTTCAGTGGGTTTCCAAAAGGGACAAAACCACTGGTGAGATGAGGACAGACTCCCTCCCAGGGGAGGGGAGACATAATCCCACGGTGAAAGCAGAAAGGTGGTGTTGAGGGAGTTAAATGCCCACTTTTCCTCTCAGGCTTCCCTCACTTTCTTCTTTCCCGAGACCCAGAAGCACATCACTGCTCTTTTTGGATGCTGCAGAGAAGAAGAAAATCTCAAACCTGAAAAAAAGTTTTCATTTGTCTACGAATTTTCTTGAGAAAAGACCATGGGCTTTTATGGCTCCTCAGGCTGCTGAAGCGATGGGGAAACATCAACGCACCGCCCCTGCCACCCATAACTCAGGGCTTCGATGCACAATCCACTAGACTGAAGCAGGCCTGGAGAGCTAGGCTAGAATATCTAAGTGTGTTCTGGCCGGCTAACAAAGGATAATGTTTTATGAGGCACCAGAGTGTGCTTTACAAACAGCCTCGGCACATATGAATATTGCTGCACGCTGCGGTGGGCCAGCTCAGAGCTCAGGCAGTAATGACCAGCAGAGTCAGAAATGGGCTGGGAGAAGCCCCAACCCCACTCTCCTCACTCCCACACGGTCCCTCTGCCCCAGCAGCTGGCACCATCGCAGGATGGAGATGGAGAAAGCAAAGGCAGGGCTGCTAAGACATTTAGGCTTTACAGCGATCCAGGGAAGCATTCAAAGCCAGTTCACAATGCCAGTTCGCCTCAGAAGTTTGAGAGGCAAAAAGCAAAAACGCATGCTTTTATAAAAAGCCAAAGACATTCAGCCACTCAAAGGAAAGATCAACTTGTTTGCTTTCTGCTCTTCTCTCCATATTTAAGCAGCTTTTAAAGTCTGGCTTCATGTCTGAGTAAGTGTAATCAGAAACTGTCATCATATACCATCTCTGACAGAAAGAAATCCCAAGTGAGACGGTGTAATCAATGCTCCTTCCTCCATTAAGGGTTTGGGTATTATACTAATTAATGTTTATCACACTTTGATTGCTCCTTGAGCCTGATTTGCAGGTGTTTCAGCATTCACATATTGCCTCGCTCCTGTGATGCTGAACGGCTTTTCAGATTGGAGGGTGATCAAGGTTGCCAGGTTATCCTCAGCAGGATCTGGCATACATCACTCTCCATGGGTCATGTTCTCACAATAATTTCATTTTGATTTTTAATCTCTCATTTCACAAGGTGCTCCCACTACTGTGAATTAAGCTTATGTAAAACTGGAAAGTTAGAATTTCGACCTATCATCACAGCACCCTCCCCCCTCTCCCCCCATACCTTGTTCTCGTCCTCAGAAAAGCAGCTTTTCTTTTTTCCTTTGCCTTTTTTTTTTTTTTTTTTTTTAAGGTCACAAACAAGTTCTTCTTTAGCCTTCCAATCTTTTTACTTTCCTCCCACCACTGACTGATCTGAAAGCAGACAGGCTTCCCTGTTTCTAGGAGAAATATATACTAAGTGGAAAGTCTGTGTTTGCAAATAAATTACACAATTAGATCTTTTATTTAAACCATACAGGCTACTTCTGCTCAAACTACTTCTCCATGAACAGTGCTAAGATGTATCAACACAACAGGTTCTGCCATCACGGTGACAACTTTTGGGAAGGATGGTCTAACAGAAGTAATGGGAAAAAACTGGTTCTTCTACCAGTACTGCTGGAGTCTCACAGATGGTCTTTTGAGTTCCTCCACTGACAGTGTGGGGGCAGATACTGAACAAAACCAGGGAGCTGCTTCCCAGAGCAGTGGACAGACAGAGTCTTGATATATTAGCAGATGCTGCAAGTACTAGCAACTGGTTTGTTATCTACATAGTCTT
Source organism: Calidris pugnax (assembly GCF_001431845.1). Classification (NCBI taxonomy): domain Eukaryota; kingdom Metazoa; phylum Chordata; class Aves; order Charadriiformes; family Scolopacidae; genus Calidris; species Calidris pugnax. The sequence goes on along the minus strand of NW_015090800.1, from coordinate 6,138,959 downwards.
CACTCATCCTTGCAAAATTCTCACAAGCATTTACTCACCGAAACTCAATCTTTTGTAGTAATAGCCTTAAGTATTTGGGGCTTCTTTCCTTTTTTTTTTTTTTTTTTTTTTTTTTTTTTTTTTTTTTTTTTTTTTTTTTTTTTTTTTTTTTTTTTCTCCTTTTTAAATCACTATTGAAAGGAAGGCTAATACTGTTTGGACAGAATTTTATGAGACTGTCAGAAGTTTTGTTTCCACGTTGCTTGAAGTTATGGATCATATTTGGCAGATAGCTTGAGAAGGTGTTTTAGCACCTTGTAACCTTAAATTAATCAACTGTGTACACTGTGTACAACTGTGTAAACATTAGGTTTCTCTTTCTCCCATCAAAGCTTTCTTAGAATGGCCAAAGATCGTCCTCCCCATCCTCACAGAACAGAAAATGTGTATCACCACATGGAGTCATAGGAAATGCAAGTAGTGGAGAAATGCCCAGCTGACCTTGCAGTGAACAAAATCTGGGGGTAGGGAGAGCTAATGCCTTTAGAAAGGTCTCGGATTCCACTGAGCATAGAAGAAACTCCTTCCCAGCCTCCATTTCAGCACTGTGCTGGATTCTACACAAACAACACTGCTGTTACACAACTCTCTCTTAATCAACACTACGCTCTACATTTCCTATCAGCGGCAGTCACAGGAGACAGATCAGCCTGGATTTAAATTTCTGATCTGTGCCTTCTCCCAGGTGAGGTTGCAAGAGAAATAAACGCATGACCCACCAGCCAAAACTCCTATTTCCTCTGAGCTTCACCTGAAGGTAGCAACAGCAGGGACAAGCACTGACAAGTCCACAGCAGCCTCTCCAGCCCTTTTAACCCGACTTGAGCCAAAGATGCCTCATTACATCGCCGTGCTAATGTGGGAAGGAAGAGTGACATTTGCAGAGCTTTCCTCCCCACTGGCAAGGCAGTCCACGTTGACTCAACGCTGAAGAACAAGAGGACAGCCTGTTTTTTATCAGAAGATCAGGAAGTTCCTCTTTATTCCTTTATTCTGGTTTTAGAACAGCTTTCTTGACCTAGTAAAGTAGCATCCAGTTGTGCACGTGTGATGAGAACTGATTTAGTGAACATCCCTAAAGGTTCTCCTACAGAGCTTATCCTAACACAAGGCTGAATGTACCAAGTGAGCTCAGCTTCCCCTCATTCATTGGGATGGAGGCTTTTTTACACCAGCACAACACCTAGCACAAAGGCTGCTCCTAGTCTGGTACCTCTGCTACCAAAACAAGCCACTGTCACCAAGAATATGAATGCTGATCAAAACACGCCCGCCTCTGGAGTGGAAAATGATTCCTTGTGATAGGAGTTCAAACTCTAATCATTCTCCGAGGAAAGCGTTGCTTTTCTTCGCATTTAATCAAATATCATTAGAACTTCATTGCTTTTCACCCAAAGATCTCAAAGCAATTTCCAAGTGTTAATTAAGTCTCAGTTGCTTGTGACACCAAGAGTGGAAACGTTTGTGCTCCGTCACAAAGAAAATCTGGGGAAATTCACAGTACAATCCCAGCAGACCAGATTTTCAACCCATCTTTCACTAATTTGAACAATTTCTGCTTAGATTCACAGGAGTTAAGACATACATTTCAGTAGTTTTTTTAGTTTTATTGAGTTTATGACCACCCATGCAAGTGGCACTCTTCCGTGCCTCCCCACTGCCCAGTCCATCCCACTGCTGCTCTCTAGAATAAACCACAGCCAGCAAAACACTGACCATTCTCTCCATCACCACTTCTTTCCCTGGATCCAAAATATACCCTCTCCCCACATTTAAGACACAAGTTTGAAGGTAAAGCTTTTTGCATTGATTTTAAATTTTCCCCACTTCCCAGCAGCTAATGGCAATCACACAGAAATTGACTTGTGCATCACAAGTTGAACCCTTCAGTCCCCTTTTTCAATAACAGATAACTTAAATGCTATAATTTACAAACTAGTTATTCACACAAGAGTTACAACAGTTACAACTAAAATAATTCTCTATAAAAAACACTGTTCTGCACAACTGGACTTGCATATTCAGGAGAAGGAAAGTCTAACTAAGAAAAAGGACTTGCTACCATAAAGCAGTCTGTTTCGTCAGCTGTGAAACCCTCAAAGACAACTGCACTTCGTCTCTTCTTCTTGTAACTCTTAGTTCCTTTGTGACTTCCTCACTTTGTCCTGACTACAGAGGTTGTCATCAGATACTCGGTAAATGGCGTAACCAGTTTTTGAAGGATAACTCAGAGTATCCAGGTTGTTTTGTTTTGCTCTCAATACTGTGTTTCTGCTCATCATATTTGCTGCAGCGACTGTTGTACTGTCAACAGCTTGACATTTCAATCAAATTTCTTCTATTCCCTTCCAGTCTTCCTTCAATTGGATACTTCTGCCCATGTGAGCATTGCCACTCGCTGCTTCTGTTGAGTGGCCAATGATCTTTCTCAGCATCCTGTAAGGACTAGCGCCAATCCCCAAGATTCCCCCAAAATCTTGCTACAATGAAAACAATATCAACCACAGAAGGTACACTTTCTCAGAAACAGTTATTAGCCCTTTGCTAGTTACAAAGCTTCGTTGCTAAATACATCTTTTCCCTTTCTCACCTGTGCTTCCATTTTGAACTTCTTCTCATAACAGATCCTTCTCTTTCAAAACAGGTCTTCTTCTCTTAAAGGAAAGGTTTATTTCCTTTTTATCTTTTTTGCAAATGGACCTTTTTATTTCAAAATATTTGCTCCTCAGAAACAGAGGCTGTTTAGTGTTACTTCTTCATTTTCCTACAATCAATTGCAGTCACACTCAAATCTCAAAAGGCACCTTCTATGATATGCCCATCAACAAGCTAATTTGAGCATAAGTGCTTCTTCAACAAATGAAAGTAACTCTTTATGAGACATTATCCACCTAACACCTTTTCTGAGTGATTACAGCACTTTCTTGCTTTCTTGAGGGATTTCCAGTTACTTTTCCCCAAAAAGCTTTGGGCCCCAGACAGAGATTTTTCTAACAGCATCAAAGAGCCTCTCTGCTTGGACAGGCAGCTACTCTGGCGTTTCAGTGAAACAGTTGGTGACACATCAATGATTGGACATCACTTTTAGGGCAGTTCTAGACACACGATTTCATTTTCCTCGCTGTCCTTTTAAAACTCATCTTTGCCACAGTAGTGACTCACAAACAGTCATTAAGAATGGAAATAATACCAGAACATATTTGTACAGTATACCTTTCAAACTCCCTTCCCCACCCCAAAACTGCCAGAACCATAAATTCATAAATTTTAATAGCCTAACCACTCTGTGACATACTCACACAATAAATATTCTCACGGACCAATGCCTTTAGCAGCAGCTAATCCCCTCATCCCAGTGAAAAATAAGCATGAAGGGCATGATTTTGGCTGTGAGGTTGTTTGGGTTTCTCCCCCTCCCCAAATCGCCTGTGTGCTAGAAAGAACAAAGAAAACCCTGCCTGGTGCTCAGTAACCCAACAGGAGTTGATAGCTTCTCAACCCTCACTCCCACAAAATAGTCACAAAGTCTGAGTTTGTTCTGGAATCAATAAAATCCAGGATGCCACCACTACAAGTACTGTTGTTGAAACAAAAACAAGCAGCCCAGTGTTTAGGCCAAAGTGACAGAGAGAACTCAACTGTGGAGAACATGAACTTTCTAGTTTCTTGGTGCTGAGCTACTGGAATGACTGGTGTCTTATATATATTTCATAGACAATCTGAAAGGCTATTCCTGTGCACTACCACAGAGCAGAAGTGCAACAGCTTTACCTTCTCTTCTAAAAGGAATGTCCTGTTATGTGTCTTAAGCTCATCAAGCATGTCTTCTTATTCAGCTCTGATGGTAGATCTAAAATGCAAGTCGTAGAAGTAAAATAAAACCAGGTATTTGCATTTTAAAATGTATATTAATCCAGAATAAGGATCATATTCTAGGATAAATTAAGAATAGAATACAACTCAGAAGACACTAAATTACCCACCTGTGGTTTCTCTTTAACACACTTTACCATTCAAATCTGTTATCCCTGGCTCCAAAAATAATTTTTATCCCCTCCTCCGGCTAATGGCACAGCATGGTGGATCCCCTTAATAAAATGATTGTTTGGAGGACTCAGATGGAAGAAAAGCAAGAACTCCATAATTAGCATCTGCAAATGGATCTGCTGTCTCCAAAAGTGCTGCTCTGTCTTAACTGTCAGTTGCATTTACACCCAAACTCTAATCTACCCCATTTGGAAAAGCCCAGTGACCGCACCACGGCTATAGTTAGAAAGGAGGACCATGGAAAGAGAATTTAATCTGCCAGTCAACTGTGAAGAACAGACCTTTGGCACTCATGTTTCCTCCTGCAACTCTCCCTGCAGTGTGCACGCTCACACTTATATAGGAGGGAGCCCAAATTACACATTTCAAGCCACTCAGCGTTATTTTCCAGACAGTTTTCTCCACGCTAGATCCCTGATGGAAGTCATGCCTGTAAAACAAAGTGACTTATTTGAATCTCTTCCTTCAGGGCTGAGTACACAAAACTCATCCATAGGAAGAGAGTAAGACTCCAACACATGTGTGAGAGTCCAGCGTCTGAAGCTGGTCGAGAAGGTAGAGCTATCACTTTGTATAAAAAAAGAATGATATGGCAATTGTGTCAAGAAGAGTGGGAAAATCTGAAAATATTGCCAAACCTGCAGGCTAAAAAACTAGAAAAAAGGGGAACATTTCTTTTGCTGCGAGGCACTCACTGACTTGTTATGATCTGCTTCTCCCTGGATATTTCCAGAGAGCAATAGCTACAGCCACTTGGGGTAAGGGGCCTGGCGTAAAGGGATGCCTCTCTAGATGAGGAAGTTCATAAGATCTTTTTCAAATCTCTGCTAATTAACAGTCACCTTCTGCCCTAGTGGTTTATAGCCATGACTTATTGCTGGACAAAATCTCATCCACCACATCTTCCTTCCAACCCACAGCCATCCAGAGTACTTCAAGGAAAAATGAAGTCTACTCAGCTGCACAATGACCAGAGTTTCAGAGATCTCCTGGAGAACTTTCTCAGGGCATCACAACTGGGGGAAGACATTATGGAAGCACACTTAACATCTCCACGCTAAAGTACTGCAGCCACGAGACCTCTTTGCATTAGCCACTCACAGCTGTGGCTGGGAGGTCAGTCCCATCTCTGCTCTCCAGGCAGCCCTCAAGGTCCAGGTCGCTGCCTGGACCCTGAATTGACAGTGACATCCCACTAACCACAACAGAGTGACTGGTACCACAGCTGTTAGCAAAACACAGCCAGAGACACACTGCAGCCCAACTTGTCCAGCTCCTAGCCTCTAAAACTTGTTTCCCTACCACACTTTCCCACCACACTCATGCGGAACTGCTGCCTACCTCCAGACCAACACTACCTTTAAGGCACCCCAAACATTTATCAGCACTACATACAAGCAATTCATGTTAACATCTGTCCAAATTGGGTAGAAACTCTGAAACTACGCTTAAGAGATAAGTCTAGAAAAGCTGTCAACATGCTCATAATTTCTTCAGAATTAACTGAAAACAAACACGCAAAGGTGGACTCTTGGTCTCGTTGTAATAACTTGCATTGCTCACTGGAACAAGTCTTTGTGGGTAAGGAGGACAGATCACCACCACTTCCATCCCCTGCCAAATTATTTTACTCCTTTCTCAAAGGGTGCTCAGTGCTCTTGCTATGCAGAAAAGTCTGCTTTGGGGTTCAGTGTGGAATTCTCTCTCACACACCTTTAGACCATTATAGATACATCATCACCATTATTGTTGTTGGATATGTTACTCTCATGCTCTAGCATATTACAACTTTCAGCCATGTAAAACCTCACCGCATTAATACATGAGACAGTATTTCTGAAGTCCATTAGCCTCCACAAGCACCAGCTGGTTCAGATGCTGCTGGACTCAGGTTCAAAGAAGGTTATTTCACCACAATTTCGTAGTGCTCAGGCTCCAGGCTCTTCACACGCTTCCTTTTCGATCCAGAAACAGTTCAGTAAGCAAAGAGTTACACCTTGTCAATAGCAGAGAGGCCCTCTTGGGCTTCCACTTCTTAAAGCAGGAAAAGCAAGGGTAATTATACCTCTGTACTTTTTGTTACGCGACAGCTCATAAAAGTTTAAACCAATTTATAGCAGTTGGGGGTATACAAAGTGATCCATCCTTCAACTTAGTCACAGCACTGTCCTCAAATTGACTGTGCTTTAAAATAATCGTTGGTGAAAGAAGGCAGAGTTTGTCAAGATAATTACTTCTTACCTCAGCAAACAGGTCCAACATTTGTTTCTTTTGCCTCTTCCTGCTACAGGCTTTATTTGCAGAGATGAAACTGGCTTTATCTCTTTTGGAACATGGCCTTTGAATAATAAACAATGGTAGCTACTACATGTGGCACCTCTCCTGTTAAAATCATAGCTCTTTAAACATCTTAGAAAAGTTTTGCTGAGCCACAGGGAGCCCACAGCTGGTAGTAAACTGCTTTTAGCCTGCAGACACACAAAAATATGAACAAAAGGCAAAGAAAATTAAGGCAGAAAGCCACTATTAACTATATGTGGTTGGACCAAATGTTTTTTTTTTGATTAATGATTTTCTTCAAGATGCAAAGTTATGCTGCATGAACAGAGTCTACAAAGCAAGAAGTTCCTACGCTCTCGAGAGCTTATTTTCATTAAGTGTATTAAGATTTATCACAGACTCTTCTGGGACATGTCTTTTCAGGACATCCAACTCATACAGTTGTAAACAGCAACATCTCTGTTACGAATGATTGGCATTGCCATAATCAATCCTCTAAAAGCTAAGCTTATGACCAAACAAAGAAAATAAACTGAATACCTTCAAAGCAAAGCCCTCCTTTATTGAAACAGCCATCTTCCTCCCTCTGTTCTCTTTCGGTATCACTCCTTCACCCTTTGAGGTGCAGCAAGTCCTCCTTCTGAGAATGGATCTGATCTCCCCAGAGTTGCAAAAGAAGAAAGAAAGTTGTCCAGAGAGGAAGGAAGCGACTCCGGCCCCAGGATGGTCAAGCCTCCATGCATACTCTACTGGGTATTTTTTGAGCTACCGAGTTGCACTTACATAGGTAGGTGCATCTTATATTTCTTTCTACCATCTTTAAGGTCCAGGGAGAGAATTAGCTTACCAAAACTTGAAAGCAGCTACTCAATATTGAGTTTTCTTCAACAAGACACACAGTACAAACAAGAGACTACCCTGTCAGGGTTAAGAAAAACACAAATAAAACAACAAACCATATGCACCACAGTTACCTAAGTTTCTCCCTACTGTTTGCCTTTCCCATTGCACACGCCATCTGTTTTGATCAAACTGTCTCACATTTCCACTAGATATTCCACTCCCATGAAAGGCCCCGTCAAAGTAGAGAGAATCCTCTCAAGCTCTGGTAAGTCTGAAATTGTTGCCTGCCTCCTTTTGCTGAGCAGTTTTGAAACCAATCCAGAAGTGGGAGAACACCTCTCCTGCAACTTCTGCATTTTCCTTCACTTTTTTTACTACTTACAGCAAATGGATATATCAGCAGTTTAGCGTGATTGCACATAAACCATTCATTTTATTTTTAGCAACTGAGGATATGGGTAAGGCTTGTATTTGCTTTGTGCTCCTGGATGGCTGTTTCAGCATCCTGGACGCAATATTCCATCATTTTCTTTTCAGACATAGGATCAAGCATTAAGAGCCTTTCCTCTCCACAGTATGTTTTCTGTAGCTAAAGCAAACTCATCTCATGCTTTGAGAAACATTTTGCATTAATGCCGGCACTGAGTCTTTTAGTTATTCATTAAAATGTACCTCTATTTGCAGACTTGCTATTAGGTGCGAAAAGTTTAAGTCTGCTTGAAGGAGGATATTGAAGGTGAAGTACTTCAATCATTTCTTTAAATTGCTTGTTTTAAACGATGCTGAGGATCTTGTTAGTGTACAGAAGGCTCCAGCTCTCTTATCAAGTTCAAGCCTGCCTTTCAATCACTTAAGGCAGAACAGATTGATCACTCTCCTTTTGGGGGAATGGGATTCAAAGACAAACAGACTGCTAGTGAAAGAAACTGCTGTGGAAGAGCTGTTGTTAGTAGACTTAGAGCAAGGGCTTAAGTAACCATCACTACATTTCAATGACAATGCCATAAAAAGCATCTTGCTTGCAGAATCAAATTTAGCATTCTGTTCCTCTCCTTCCAGAGATTAAATGTGTCTTTTGAAGACCAAAAGACACAGATTTTCAGCAACTTTGAGAGGAGCAAAAATCCTGTCTTGCTAATTCTCCATGATGTTTGTTTCATTTAGACGGAATAATCTTTTAATGACTTAATACCATTCAGTCTCCTCTTTCCTACTATTCCCATTTCATTTCAAGCTATGACAGCTCTATCTGTGCCCCTGTCCTACCCGCTGCCAGTGCCACTCCATGTGCTGTCAAGGCATTTGAATTGAGCCTGGGCATCAGATGTCTCAAGTTTTTAAGCTGAGGGATTTCAGCAGCATCCAGAAAGAGTTGTAATCTGGACTCCTGCAGAACAGTCACTATCCCTTCACCTCTTTTTGAGGGCACAGGATGCTTGCTAATGCCAGCAACCTTCCAGGTATGCTGATCCAAGTCCCATATGTCACCTCCTAAAGTCTTCCCAATAGTTTGGGAACCTCTCTCAAGCTACACCTTTACAAACTTTCAAATTTCTCTTCCAGAGGACCATGAGAACTAAAACAAATGAGCAGTTTCTTACTAAGGGTATGCTACACTTAAAAACAACAGCCATAAAATTCCACATCCATTGAACATGCCTCTACAAGAATAATCAATATCTGCAAGCAAAATTCCTTCCTCTGTCTTCCCCATGCTCCATGTCCTCACATTCTGCAGGACCATTCTCTCATTCCTTTACCCCTCCACTTCTGCCTAATATTCCTGGCAGTGAATGACTGTTCCTACAGCCCCTTAAAAGAGGTATCTGAAACTAAACTAGACCTACCATCCTCTCTCAGATGGCCTCTGGGACAAGTTCAAAATACCATGAGGTGACCTGTTGCTTAACAAGAGCCGTACCACTCTCGGATAAACTGGAGAAGAATTGATTTCCTATGCTATAGCCAGTCTCCTGGCATAAACTCACCTCAATGGTGATGGAGTCCATCATGATGGAGCCCTCTTTACAGCTCTCCTCCTAGTAAGATCAACCCTTACAGCCAGCAGAGGAACAACTACAATGCAGTGTCCAAGCTCCAAGCTGCATCCCAGAGCCACAGCACACAACCCAGGATACAGCACAGCTTGCAGCAAGACCTTTCTTTGCAAGTTTCCACAAATGTTTAATAATACATTCCACAGATCTCCTAAATCAAGTATATTCTTATGGAGATATTCAGTCACCTGTTTCCACTATTGATCATCATGACAAATCACAGTAACAAGTTTAAAACAAGAGGAGGAACACCAAAATCAACCTCGTGATAAAGGTTTTGTCTGCATTTTCAATTTCAGAACTACTCACATGTCAGTCCCACTCCTGTCCCAAACATCCCTTAAGGCTCTGCTGCCTAGCCAGCCACTCTTTACCTTCCTTAATCACACACTCATAAAAACTTCATCCCCACACTTAACAGCATTTCCACAGTGCTTCTGTTTTCCAACTACCGTTTTCCGAAGCGTAGCTCTAAGTTAAACCTTTGTTTAATACTAAAGCCCTTTTCAAATATTTATGAAATATGAATATGAAATTAATTTAAATCCAGTTGGGGGAAGAACAAAAAGGATATTCAGTAAAGTACAGTAAAATACAACTCCAGACAAACAAAAGACACTGAATAAAGGTCTTTAAAAAAAAAAAAAATCAACCCAGAAATTCTTCCTGAAACTGAAAAAAGAAGTACAAGGATAAGAAATTTTGTATATTGGACAACTTGTGGTTGGATCACAGACAAAGGAGATCAGGGCCTTAATAACAACACTTCAACCCCAAGTATTTGCTTTCTGTCTACTGCTATAATACTCCATGAGATAACTTGCATAGGCAATTTTCCACAGATCTGTTATACAGAAGTGTACACTCTGAATAATGAGCTGACATATCAGAGGTTATTAACATCTCCCGGCAACAAAACCTCTCCTCAGAAACTGAGAAATCCCACAGGGCAAGCCTAGCTAACCAGGGGGGCATCTCACAGGAAAGCTAAACCCATGACCTATCTGAAGTACTTATCACAATAACATTCCTGTAAAAAATTCCATAGCACATGATTCCAACACAAGCTGTCCCCCAGAAAATGCTGGTAACGATGAAACAGATGAAAGACTACTGGTTAATTGAGTGTTTAAATTGGTCATTCTGCCTCCGACTTGTATCAAAAGACCTCCTTAAACGTCCAGGAGTAAAACTCACATAGATATTATGTCAGATTGGCTATGTTAGAATATTTATGTTTTAAGCAGTAATGATATGAATTAAAATCTCAGTAGCTAGAGGCGATGAATCTGATCTTTACTGCAGCTTCCACAGCAGATTAATTACATGAATTCAGTTAACATACACAAGGTTAAAGCTTCCATTACTCCAAAACACAACCTTGGAAAGTACTCCAAGCAGCCTCTTGATCTCCTCACGGTACTGGTATCAGCCCCAAGAGGACAGGACTGTTGGCAGTACTGATCTTAGACCTCAACCTGTACTGCCCAGGAGCCAAGAGACTGCCCAAATCAGTGCTCTCCCTCTGCAGGATGTGGTACTTCTCTGCTGTCCATGTGGAAGAGGCCGATGGGTCCCTGCTCCCGAGGGTTAGGAATGTGACAGAGGAATGCTGAGCTACCCCCTGCTCTTTCTTAGTGATTCCAGATGACAGCCCAGGTGCAGTTAGCAAGGAACAGAGGAGTAAAGTTTAGCTGCTGTGGGTTGCTATACCTGCTCTCCAAGGCTGTTCCCAGTGGGTCTGCTCTGAGTCTTGACCATAGTTTACCTGGTTTTTTGCACCTCCTCTATAAACTAATGAACTCTGCAAAGTGCCTCATTCACCATATACCTTGCTATGGTTAAACTTCATAGCAAGACAAATTGTTTCGGCGCTTTTGGAAAGAAGGTAGCTTGGCATGGGTTTCCCTAAATTCTAAATAAGTGCTTATCTTTTTTCCCTCCCAATTCTACAAATGCCAAGGTGCCTTTCTTGTGCCCCCCTTAAGACGACTGAATCCACAGGCACTTTTCACCACTGCTGCTTCTGCACAGCCACTAACTGGCCCAGGGAATATTCCTTCTACAACCACAGCAGTACCACAGTTGCCTTCAGCCAGCTTCCAGATAAAGAAAAAGCTCACCTTCCTTGCACAATGGACGGACATGTTCATTTTAAGAATTCATACTCAATTGTCATGTAAGCAACAACTCCAAGCAGAAGCTTTAGTCAGCTAACATGGAAAAAAAGATCCAGCTGTGGAAAGACTCCTCTTTCTATAGACAGAGAGACTCCTTCACTCCACCTTCAACAAATTACAAATTGGTGCCACTCTCAGAAGCACTGTACCCACCCAACTGTTCCCACAAAACAACCCTAGAACATCTGCATTTTTGTAGTACTGAGGTAATGAGTTTGACACACTCAGCTGAGTCTGCCACACCAAACAAGTTTCCTCTCCATCAGCACTGCAAGCTGCTCTTTTGCAGATCAGAACAGTCAGCTTCCCCAGATAAGGCAGCTCCTTCCTGGAAATGGAAGATAGAGCTGCTCTATCTCAGGAAAGGGAAGATAAAAGGTCACTCTTCACTAAGTGACAAAGTTCTCACCTTGAAAGCTTTGCCCCTTGATTGGCATGGAACAACCAAGGTCATGGAACTTTTAATCAGACGCCTGCATAATTACTAAATCGTTATTAATTATATCAGAGAGCCAAGACCGTAGAGGAAAGGCAAAGCAAACAAAGAGCCCAATGAAGCCTCCTCTGTTGTTGGAAAAAATTGGTAATTAAAAGTCATGAGTGCACCAAAGAGCTAGGGAACAGCATCACAGTCACTGTTCAGGACTCAGGAGTGACTTGCATACAAAACAGGAGGCTTGTCTCCCCAGGGAAATTACAGGGTACTGTGTTACAAAGCAGTGAGTAGGAAAAAAAAAAAAAAGGCAAAAAAAAAAAGGCAAAAAGGAGGTGGAGAAAGAACCGCTTCAGTTTTATCAATAGCTTTATTTGCCCCATAGAGAGGGAAAGCACTGCCAACCAGTCCCAGGTTTGAGGGGTGCCTTCCACATGTTTCTGGCAGCTCTAGAAAGCCTTCTACCAGCCTGATTGCACACTGAGAAGTGCACAAAAGAATGAGACCTTGT
>NW_015090800.1:6114056-6126544 GCF_001431845.1 Calidris pugnax | reverse complement strand
GTCTAGTGATGCGGTACACATTGCTGGATCAGTGGTTGTCCTAATGCTGTGGGGAAACTTGGCAGCTGAGACACTGGGTTAAAAAGAAGGAAGAAGAAAAAAAAAAAAAAGGCAAAAAAAAAAAGGCAAAAAGGAGGTGGAGAAAGAACCGCTTCAGTTTTATCAATAGCTTTATTTGCCCCATAGAGAGGGAAAGCACTGCCAACCAGTCCCAGGTTTGAGGGGTGCCTTCCACATGTTTCTGGCAGCTCTAGAAAGCCTTCTACCAGCCTGATTGCACACTGAGAAGTGCACAAAAGAATGAGACCTTGTGTTCAACCTAATCTAGCCCACACACACTCCCACTCCCTTGCCCAGGAGCCTCTGCCCGAACAAAGACTATTCCAATGAAAAGCCTTTATTTGCCTCAATGACCTGAGCTCAGCCTTAGTGACTGCTCTTTCCTCAGAGGCTGCTCTTCAAAGTATCACTATCAAAAAATCAAGTAACTTCAATCTGCCCTTAAAAAACAAAAAACACCCCAAAAGTAGAAAGAATGCCATGGTCCTGCTCATGCCATAATAAAATCATGCTATGTAATCATCATCTCTGAAACCAAAGCAAGTGCTTTTGCTACTCATCAAGCTACAAGATGATAAATGTTCACCTGCTTCTATACTATTGATACGATATGCCATCTCAGGGTACTGAGGTATCAAACATGGCATTGGTTGAAAAAAGGTATCATGCCATCTACCATCATTTGCAGGGAAACAGAAGAACCTCTCTGATCTGATATATAGGTAAGTCTTATAGATCCAATCCTAAAGATGACCATATGCAAGAGGTGGTAAGTCTGGGTTGAATCCTTGAAAAAATCAGTTTAGATGGATTATGAGACTGATTAAAAGACCCTCTCATGCACTCAGCCCTCCCACCATACAAAAAGAGAAGTGCAAAACACCAGAAGCCCAAAGAAAACAGTTTGTAAGTTTGATCAGAACAAAGAGACATTTCCTGCTCCAAGTATAATGGCTCAAAGATATATCTTCAAGATACTCTAAGTAAGAAAGTCTCCCATTTAAAACATGAGCAAGGAGGAATAAAGGATAACTGCAGCAGCAGAAGCAGTAATGCAATTTGTGGGAGGCTGCCACTGAATAAAAAATTAATAACAACCAACCTCTGGCGAGCTGCAGCCATTTCATTATGCTTAACTTTGACAGACCCGAATCCAATAAACTTCTATTGAAGTGCATCTGGTCCTCTTTATGCCTTTTCTGAGCTTCCATTGCTTGCCAATGCAATGCCCTTCCACTGCTGCAACCTGATCACAGCATTCTGTTCCCTATTGCTGCTTGCTAAGTCCCCAGCTCCCATCTGACAGCACCGTACCTGTTGAAGATATCACCCGACACCTTCTGTAGATACTGAAGGGCATCTGCCACCTGCTGAACAGCCTCCTCCCTGCGCAGGTCCGGTTGGATCAGGGGGACTGAATACGTCTGCCCTTCCAAAAAGTGCTTCTGGGCTACTGCAGCCATCGTGCCTAAAGGAAAGAACAAATGGGTCATTACAGTAAGCACATTTCCGTTTTACCACAGCTTTTATTCAGGGACTTCCACTCTTTGCTCCCCTAATTATTTTAGGGAAGCGTTTGCAACAGAATCCAGTGAGCTGAGAAGAAAGGCACAAATAGCACAAAGAGTGAAGTGGGAGTCTCTTGCTTATCTGAATGCTTTTGGAAACTGTAATTTTATTTTTAGTGTGATACTGAACAAAACTTGCTGAAAACAAAGACCACACTTTGGAGCAAAGTCAGTTGAGGGTGGTGATAAGACTCGTCAGAAATCACTCTGTCCCCTCCTCCCATCCTCATATTCCAGATGGATATATTTCAGGTCATTCAACCCTATCAGCAAAATGAAGTATTTCATCTTATACTTCTGCTCCAAGAAGCACAACCACTGCTCCCTTCCAAGAACATCAGCTACGAAATTACAGGGCATACATGTGTACACACGCCTTTGCTCCAAGTAGGTTAATGAGAGTTCTTCCATTCGGAGACTCCCAGGAGCTGCTCGTTGCTTCTGGGAGCTGGATTTTTCCTTAGTAACTTGAAATCTTAATCTTCAAACTTAGTAATCTTGAAAGAAGCCTCCTTATTTTAGGATCCTTTCACGTACAAAACCCAAACGGTCACTGAAATCCTTCAGTGCTGTTCAACACATGCAGCAGAGCAGTATGCATGCTCCTGGGTGCAACCAGGCCAATACCACTGCTCTATAGTTCAGCCAGGAGAAGACTATGCATCATCCCCGTCTCCATCCTGCCAGGCTTGCTCACCTCTCCCTCAGCAATTCCCAAAGTGTCTGCCTCCCGTGGTTTTGCTCACAAAAGTAACAAAAAATTTCCCGGGACACAGAGGAGGGTATAGAGAAGAAATGCATTTCTTTGAGCTCATTAAAAATTGTAAATTCACAAATATATTACTGTTAGGACAGGCTGAATAGAGTGTCCATTTCTAGTGTTCTTTTTCTAGCCCAAACTCTGCCACTAAGCCTACAGAACGCCCTTCAAACTAGTTTTCTCTGTGTGTCTTGCTCTTTCAGACTGTAAAAAAAAACACAAACCAAACCAAATCAAAACTGTCTACAGTTGCTCATTACAGGGCTTCATCAGTGCTGTACATTTGTATAAGAAAATATTCATTAAGCTGAAGAGAAGCAAAACAAAAGAGGATCAAAAAGTTATCAGAAACAGAGAGAGGTATCTCAGGACACAAAGACATTCCCCCCATGATACTGCAGGAGCTAGTCCAGGGAGCACCGCTGTGTGTAAACTGTATTCCAGCCTGTACGGGAGAGCAGGCTGAGAATAACATAGAAACACAGCCTACACTGGAGAAATTCACAAAACAAGAGCCTGAAGAGATAGTTAGAGCATAAACCAACTGTTTAACAGGTGAAAATTAGAGGAGTCTCCACACCTTCTTTCAATTCCTTATCTTCCTTCACAAAATCAGAAGGTATCAGATTAGACATGCCTGCAGCCATTCCTGTACATTTACAAAACATCATCCACCCTCTCCAAATTTGTCCTTGCCGATCCTACCACAGCAGGTCAGGAAAGATTTTCCGTAAATATGATGTGGCTGTTGTTTTGGGTTTTGTTTTTTTTTTTTGGAAGGGGCATGAGGTTGGTTTGGGTTGGTTTTTTTTGGGGGGTATGTGTTTAATAATCAATCATATGAGAGGTAAATGAAGGAGGAAACCTAGGAGCCTTTCCGCAGACAATAAATTTGCAAAATCAAGCCCAACCATTGGAAGACCTGGCTCTGCTGCAGAAAGCCTAGACCTATTCTGTTTCACTTCATGTCTCACTGGCAGCCAGACTCCGTATCCACACTCTTTAGCAGCAATGTTTGCACACTGATTAGTCTTCTTGACTGGGCCCATTCAGCAGGCAGGATGTTATTATTTAGAGTTGTAAAGCGTACAAACTAATCTGAGAGGAGTACAGCTAATTTTGAGATGGTATTTTTTGATCTGCTGACCACGAGCAAGCTGGCACCCTTTCGCTTTCAAATCTACTATTTGACTGACAATGCGGAACAAAGCGACCAAATAACACAGCAAGTGTGCAGTTATGAGATGCTTTGGCTCCGGCAGCAAAACATTTATGATCTTCCCCGCTACTGGTCACAACTCTTCCATTGCATCAATGCTGCTGATGTTTGGGATGCCTATTTTTAACTCGGGTCGGTTCAATGACCCAATTTACCGCAGCTCGATAAACAGCTGTAATTGGCTGGTCATGAAACAGAGTGGGAAGCAGGGGCAAAAAAGGGAGACTTCTTAAACTTGCTTCACTATCAGTGTAGCAGTAATCCTGCCCCCCAGGGTGAGAAGGCCAAGCTTTTCACCTCTTGAGGCCAGATGAGATTATAGAGCCCCGGGATGATTTCCCAGACTCTCACCAGTCACTAATTCTCTTAGTGACCTTTCTAAAAGCCAGGCTCAGTTCAGCTGCCGACTGACAGATGCTCACACTCAGCAGCAGCAAACCCTTAGCTACCACCAAACTCTTTCTTTCCTCGCACTCAGAAGCTGCGAGTGGGTTCTTTGGGACCCACTGCTCCCCTTGCAAAGAGGGGAGCAGGTAGGTGTGGGGACAAAGCAGGAAAATCCCGGGGTGCTCCTGCTCACACTGTCGCAGTTCGGCTGTCAGTGAACTTCAGTTTCACAGGTTCTCAACGCAGCCTCTCACACGAGCTCCAGATTCCCACCTTTCCTAAAAAAAAAATACCAACCCACCACATTAGAGAAACGTGGTAGACTCTGTGGGAACTGCTATCGGAGACAGATAAAAGAAACAATTCTTACTGCACAAGGTAACAAATTAGAGATTTATAGCAAGAAAGAGGAAAATCAGCAACAGCCTTTTAAACTACTAGACTCAGGCAAAATCCCATGCTACAGCTGCTATTTATTACCTCTTGGGACCAAACTAGCTGGAGAAACAAGCAAGTTTTACACTTTGATTAAAGGCCTGACCATATGCTTGGAATAAAAGCAGAATTGCTTCCCATAACAGACAGTAACTGCAGGAACATGGAAGATCTTAAGTGGGAAAATTCAAAATATTCCTAACAAAAGGCAGGAAGGAAAGCAAACGCTGGATATCACTCAGCAAGACTGACTCTTCCTTAATATCAACCTCCAGTGCACTGAGAAGGAAGCAGCACATTTCCTTGCTGTGCTCCATTATCAGAATTAGACAACACATAAAGTACTGAAGTTTAGAAATATCTCAGCTCTCCCACCCTGCCCAATGGATACCAAGCCTTCACATAACAGAAACATAGTTTATTTGTATCTTTGGTGTATATCTTACACATGGAAGTGACTTCCACAAAGCAACAAACTGGTTCCAGTATCACTCCAGAATCTCAGAGGGAGCTGGCATGTTTCAGCAGAAAGCACGGCATCCTGGAGTTATGATGGCCACATGAAATACTCAGATGCTACACCGAGAAACGGGCACATAAAACCCAAAGCAAACACAATTCAGAAGAGCAGATGTCACATCACCCAAGAGATGTAATCATTAGGGATGTAACCACCTGTGGGTCACAAAAGGCAGAAGAAACAGCTATACCGCTCTTTTTGTGATCAAAGAGGCTCTGGAAAAATAGTTGCAGCATCTGGAGGCTCCAGCCAGTCTTTATTCAGTATTTTTTTCTGTGTCAACTTTAATGATCAAGACAAATGTGCTCTACTGTTATATAATAACCTCATTTGCCTTATTAAATTGCAAACAAAGAGAAGAAGGTTGTTTTCTCACTGCACCACCTGCTTATAAGTGCTATATCCTGATTTGGAAGTTCTGACTAGAGCTAGCAACTGCTCAGATTTGCACTTTTGCCTTAAGCTGTCTATGCCTTTAACTCAAGCAAGCTGGTACAAAGCTCGTCGGGGCTGGTGGCTATCCCCCTGCACCCAAAGCTGTTCTCTCCCTCTCAGTTCCAACATCATGCGAGCAAAAGCTGAGCAAAACAACAGCGCTGGGAAATGCAACATCAGCCTCTACCAGACTGTCTCAGTATTTCCAAAAGACTTACAGGATGAGAGATACAGGCTGAGCATTCCAGGGTTTTCAGGTATTCAAAATCTCATGGTCTTTCCAAAAGACTTACAGGATGATAGATACAGGCTGAGCATTCCAGGGTTTTCAGGTATCTGAAACCCACAGCTGGTCATACTGCTTTGTCATCACAGGCAACTCGAATACATTGCTCGTAATGCCCAAATGCAGCTTTTAGAGCTCACATAGCTCCCAGCTGCTACAATGTCTGTTGTGTGTCTCATCACAAACTTCTACTACTGTACACTTAACTACAGTACTCAGTAGTACTGTACTTAATATACTACTACATCATCCTTATTCTCTACTTTCTGCACAGGCTTCCCACAGAATTTCAAATGATGATCGAATCTGCTGGCATATTCAAGTCATACCTTGGTTGTACTAGAAGCTTGCCTAGGGGCCACTCCAACAAAATACCAGAATGAACTCCTCCAAGGAAAAAAAATTTTAAAAGTGAAAAGATAATTGTATCACCTTGCCCTCCACAGATAAAGCACATTCCTGTGAGTTACCAGGTGCAAGGCCAGGGAACTGCATTTTAAAAAGAGACTGGAAATGCTAGAAAAGCAGAACATGTCATTGCATATGCTCTTCCCGTTAGGGGACGGGATAAGGCAGTGGGTGAGCATGCACTCACACAGATGTAGAAAAGCAACTGAAATAAAAACTAGGAGTTGCTCACACACTGGTGGTGAACGCAGCACAAGAGCCTAGATGCGAGTCCTATTTTATCGTGCAGCAAACAATGGTTCTACCCTGTGTTGACGTTCACTGGAGGGGTTGAAACTTAGTCCTCCAGCAGAGCACACAACGGGTAACTACCCTGGGCAGGAAAGCAGGGTGCATTTCCAGCAGTGGGATGAGAGGTTCACCACAGTCCCCCTGCTAAGCCAACTTTACCTTGTGGCAGGAGGGGAGGGGGCAAAGGAGGGAAGGGAGGAGGAGGGAAGCACTTTGGTAAGTTAAGAGGATGAAAAGTCTATTTATATTTTTTAATTAACCATGTTCTACAGTGTTATTAAGCAGCAATCAAAGATGCAGATGGTACTGATTTGATTGGCAAGAGGTGCACTGTGCTGAATATTAAGGAACTCTGCCCCTATAAATAGGTCTAATCACCATCTGAAGGCTGGAAGGCAGTGATGAAAGAAAGCATTAATAAGACCATAATTAGGCCCCGTAGCAGACTATACTCCACCAGGGTGCTCATGTTACTAGACTTCTCTTATAGTACCATCCTCAAACTCTGTCGCAGACGTTACCACTTTTGGGCCTCCAGACCTCTAGTAGCTACTATTTTAGAGAAAGCTGTAAGAGTGGGGTTTCTCCATCTTTGCAGGACCTGGCATCAGTTAAGATCTTACTTCCCAGTACCATTTCTGGAGCAAGAGAGCCCTCCATTCCAGCTGTCCCACCCTGCCCACTTTCAGTGAGCGAATTAAACTGGGCAGCTGGAGCCCCCCAGGCACAGAGATGGGCAAGGGATGGAGGAAAAGCAAGAAGTTTTAAAAACTATCATTCTCCCTCCCCCTCAGAGCAGCAAGAACACATCATGGCCACATCTACATCACAAAGTTAACCTAGCCACAGCTGTAAAAGCCATTTCTACTCCAGTTTTAGATAGACAGATACTTACTCAACCTCATCAGCCTCATACTTTCAGCCTGTCCTTACAGTATAACATTACCTCAGAACAACAACAAAAAAAGTCTGTGTAGAAAATTAAATCCTACAAGGCGTCTCCAGCTACATGCTGATACTTCCAAAAGCTGCTCATGATGTGGGACTGCCTGAAGAGCCAAGATCTTTTCAAAAGAAGTCAGCCTCCCACATCACACCCAGAAAGGGCAGAGCACTGAGGACCTGACCTGACACTCGGCAGGACTCGGGGGCTCATGCTGCCTTTCACAGACAGCACATCCTGACCTTGTGGGGCAACATTCTGCTGGGAAACGGCAGGAGAGGATTTCATCACTGAACCAGACTCACCTCATTCTGCCCCAGCAGCAGCTGCGGGAAAAGGAAAAGCATTTTCTGCTGCACTGGTAGGCAGCCACTAACTACCCTGTGATACAATGCCATTCGGTTCTCCATATCCAAATGGTGTGGAATTACTGGCAGGTACCACATCCAGGTACCACAAGAATATCGTGTTGCATCACGATGTCACCTTCAGCACTAGGTGCCTTTTTGTTACCTGAATCTGTGTGCTGCTGGTAGCCATTTGATTCAGCCCAACATACCTTGGGATCTGCATGAAAGGTACCCAAGATCCTTTCAGTCTGAAATACATGTTTCACTCAACCTACTGACTACATTGTACCAGAACACATATTAAGGTATGAAGATACTCACTTTTGGAAACAGCAAGAGAGACTCTGCTATGAAGCTTACACCCAAAACACCAAGACTTTTTTTCTTTTTTTTTTTCCCCTCCAGTTAATTCCCTAAATGGCAGAGGGAACACAATTAAGAGGCTGCTTTGCAACACTGCCTTACGTGACACAGTTTCTGTTGAGTGGTTGCCTGGTAGGAACATGTCTCCCCGGACCATGGGCTGTGTCAGAAACCAACAAATACTCGTTGCTACTAATGTGTTTGTCCTATCCTGTTTCTGGAATAGAAGGCTATCTGTACACAATCAGCTCCCGAGCACTCTGAGCAACCAAAGGAAAAAACACTGGCCTATCAAAAATCTACTTGTGAAACTGTGAACCCAGTATTTAAGGCAGTCTGTCATGAAGCCAGGGCCTGTAAACACCTTTGGCTCAGACACATTTCTTTGAAAGAAAAAGTAGGTATTGCAGGTACCAAAGACATTACTGACAGATAACTAAATGCCTGCAAACTGGAGGATTTGGTTTCCCACCAGCAGCACTGTCTCTTGGATCAAATAAGCCTGGTGGGCCTGAAGCAGTACATCAACAGAATTGGTGACCATTCTCAAATTGAGACCTTCCCTTTCCCTAAAAAATACTCAGAGCCACTTGGATTTGTTGGTTTGCCACATACTACACTGCCCTACTCCACTTAGGCAAAAGAGAAAGAGCCCAGTTTTACAATAGCATGTAGCAACTCCATGGCAAATTGCAAAATACCTGACACTTAAAGATGGATCACATAAAATCAAATCATATCAACTCTCCAGAAGACAGAATGCTATTACATTAAACTATTTTTTAAAAAGAATCTGAGAGGTAGAGACTCAAAATAATTTAGAAGTGCGCTTCAACCCTCTCAGCTCCACAAGCTAAGATGGTCTCTAAGCCAGTACTGTCTTCAAGACAACCTCTCCCCTCAACACAGAGCTCTGCTCTGCATGGCACAGGCAGCAGCCCTCACTGCCATGAGGCACAGAGCTGCAGGCTGCTTCACCTTGCTGAGAAAGTCCTGTCCTCTAAGCACGGGCTGAAACTGACCTCCTTCAGCCGGCTACACAAAGCTCATTTTGCTGGGCAGATGTTGGTATCTAAAGTTAATCAGACAATCCACTCTGCAACTGTCACCTTGGGCTTTCATCATTAATGGAGACAATAAGGCACTCTAATGAACAATTGATCTGATTCTAAGGCAGCCATCTCAAACTAACCAAAAGCAATGTGCTAATTGCCTGCTTTCTCTTCCCCTCATTATTTATAATAAAAGAAGCCTAAGCAAATAGCTTAGCTGCACCTACAATAGAGACATCAAAAGCAACACTGAGAATCTCAGTCGGAGCACCCAGACACAGCTCTTCATTTGATTTCCTAAATGGAAGCATTTTGGTTTTGATGCCTAAGGTACACAGAAGCCACTGGCTATGCCAAAAGTCTCTCAGAGGGCCATTCCACTGCAGTGAAGTTCTCTTAAATACTGAAGTAGGCTAGCTGAAATGCTGCTGTAGAGCTTCCTCCAGAACATTTGGTTCAAAAAAATAACAAACTGCTCAATCTTACTATCAGACCACAGCAACAAATACATACTTGCAAAAACATAGCACTTTCCTAAAAAAAAAAAAAAGCAAAAAAAAAAACCCACCAGGAAAAAAAACAACAAAAAACCCCATTTAATTTTACCTTCTAATTTTCTGATGCAAAATCAGCTTCAGTCTCTTGCAGAATGATCTTAGCTGCAAATCTAACCATTGCCACATCTTGCTGCCACAACCCCCCACTAGCAGTGTCCTATTTTTCACCTCCAGATTCAGTACCCCGTGCTCCAAAGTTTTGGAGTTTTACAGTACCCATACCCCACACACACTGTGTTACAACAGAACCTGAGGTATGTAACGAAGGCAACAAACCAAATCAAACTGGCAACCAAACCAGTTCCTGCCTGTTTTATACATTCAGAAGGAAAGGGAACGCTTGCTTTTCTGCAAGATGACAGGAGAGGAACTCACTCACTATAAGGAAGTGTCTTTAAGCCTGTTCCCATTTGCTACAAGGAACATCCCTGCATGGTGGCCTGAATGACAGGAGCTGACAAAAGGCTGGGTCAAAAGAATGACACCTGGGGAATCAATAACCCACGAAACAAGCTGCCGAATGGACTATTTTCTGGCAAAGGTTATCTTGTGAAGGGGTCTAAGCAGAGCTGATTAGCTATAGAAATTGCTTTTTGGGTGATAAAAATGATTCCCTTCAAGCTCAAACACCACAGCCACGGGACACATAACAATTTCAAACATAATCCTCTTCTTCCTCTGCACACTATCTTCAATCTAAAAAAAAAAAAAAATTAAAAAAATCTGCCTTGCTTTCAGGCTTATCTCAGTGCTATTTTTTCCCAGCCCCCAATTTTTACCCATCTCTTTTACTGCTCAGGCTGAGCATGTGGCGACTACAGTTACCTGGTATTACCAGAACCCAGACTGCATAGTAGTTCCCAGGGATTATCTGCTTCCAGTTTTCTTGCCAATGAACTCCTGAATTGAGAGATGAGAACAGCACTTCTTATCTGAACGAATGAAGATTAAAAACTCAGTTTAAAAATCCAGAGTGATAGAAGAAGGGTAGATGCTAAGACTAACAGGCTGTGCTGCTCTGGGAGTGCCTCAGGCATTTTTCTGCAAGGAGGGCTCTCTGGAGGTGTGGCTATTTCCCCCCTCAACCAAAGCATCCCAGGAATACAGAGGCATACTGGGCAGCCTTTACATCCCAGCTTCACTGCTCAGGCAAGAGAAACATAATTAAATACCAGGAGAATTTATCAGCCCTTAACTAACTTCCCTAAAAGAAAGGGAAGGGATAGTTGACTGGGGCACCTCCGATTCTCTGGAAAAGCAAAACACAGAAAGCCTCTACAAGGACATGCCAAAGTCACTTTGCTTCCAGCCCTTGCCTCTAGCAAGAGCAGCACTATCCGCTCCACTTCCTTCCACTGCTCAAGGAAGGCTCCCTACTTCAGAGAACTGGCAAGAAATAGGGACAGTTTTAGCCTCTACTTCATCCACTCCAGGATAGGTCAGTCCGTTCTGTGCATCACTGCCAGCAACACCCGCCGTGAAACCTACACGAAATAAATAGGTCATCTCAAGCCAGCTCCTAGCTGACATTTGCCTGAATCACATGAAATGTCACAACCAGAGCCGGCACTATCCCACACTCCTTGTTGAAAGCTGCGCTGTAGAAGCAAGAGCAGTGGAGAATTACCCTGCTCTCCCCAGGGATGAAAAGCCTCCTCTTTTGAGAGGCCTTTGGGAAAATCCACGTGCTGACCAACCACTCAAGATTTGAGCCCCACCATTAAAAAAAAAAAAAAAAAGAAGGGGGGAAACTTCACCAGAACAGGACTTCTCTTGTTAAAAACCAACAATGATCATCATCACTGCTGGCTGTGGATTCACAATGTTCACTACATCCATCAGCAGCCTTTCTTGGGTACAGCTAGGTCTAGGAGCCCTGTGGTCTTTATAGTGTTGGCTGACCCGTTCTTTATTTTTAACATAGAAAAAAAAATGCAATAAGTGAATAAATGCAATTATCACAACAGCACTTAGAAACACTGACAACGTGTTTTTATTTGACAAATCATTACAACATCACAGCTAGCAGTTTGGGAGTGAGGAATTTGCCCTTGTGCAACTGATTTGCCTGTACTCCAAGTAGGAAACAGTGTTGATGTCCTTGCGCACTAGAAGTTAAGGTTTTTATATAATCTGTAGCATTCTTTGGGTTAGCTAATAGTTAACAAACCAATCAGTACTTATAGTACCACCAAACCCCCACAGCCCTATTACAAGCCATTAGCCAAATTCCTGAGTAAAAATCACTTAACCCGCATCCCAAAGTCCTCTGACCCCCGTATCTTGGGCACGTTTTTCTCTTTTTCATGACTCCCTTCAGGCTGCAGCGCCTAGCTGTCAGTCCCTACCGAGTACCTAACCTTCACAGAGAGGGAGAGGGCATCAATCACCCTTCCCTCTCCCCGAACCACCACATCGGGTCCAAGCGTCCTGTCCTTCATCGCCAACTTGAGATTTCAGCGGTCCACGCCAGCCCGAGAGCTTTTCCAATCTATTTCAGGGCTCGGCACAGAGGGACGGTGTAAGAAACAAATAAATAAATAAATAAATAGTTTTTCTAAACCCGTCACCCCACCCGAACAGGCGCTGTACGACTGCAACGACACATTCACAAGCTCTTCTTCCCAAAACCCGGCCGGGTCCCAGACGGGGAGAGCCCGTGGCCACCAGAAGCGTCCCACCGGCGGACGACAGGCCGCCCACCCCGCGGCAGCCCCTCACGGCCGCCTGCGGGGCTCTACCGGCACCTCCCGCCCCACTCGGGCTCAACAGGACGGAGGGACCCCCCCTCCACGAGTGCCGCGAGCCCAGCTGAAGCCGTTCCCGGCCCGGCGGCCTCCGCCAGTCCCGGCCC